>NC_142053.1:145871205-146471205 GCF_982192425.1 Myodes glareolus
CAGAGAAACGCATGTGAATTTCTGTTGAATGTTTGTAAGTAGCTTAAGGCACTTTCAAAGGAAAGTGATTTTCTCTGAAAGAACAGCATTTAGAAAGTGAAGAAACACTCCATTCACTTCACACAGTGAATTGAAGTGTTGGAACAGACTGATTCTCTTTCAGAAAAACGCATGTGAATTTCTGTTGAATGCTTGTAAGTAGCTTATGGCAGTTTCAAAGGAAAGTGTTTTTCTCTGAAAAGAAAGCATTTAGAAAGTGAAGCAACACTCCATTCACTTCGCACAGTGAATTGAAGTGTTGGAACAGACTGCTTCTCTTTCAGAAAAACGCATGTGAGTTTTTTGTGAATGCTTGTAAGTAGCTTAAGGCACTTTCAAAGGAAAGTGATTTTCTCTGAAAGGACAGCATTTAGAAAGTGAAGCAACACTCCGTTAACTTCGCATAGTGAATTGAAGTGTTGGAACAGACTGCTTCTCTTTCAGAGAAACGCATGTGAGTTTTTTGTGAATGCTTCTAAGTAGCTTAAGGCACTTTCAAAGGAAAGTGTTTTTCTCTGAAAAGAAAGCATTTAGAAAGTGAAGCAACACTCCATTCACTTTGCACAGTGAATTGAAGTGTTGGAACAGACTGCTTCTCTTTCAGAAAAACGCATGTGAGTTTTTTGTGAATGCTTGTAAGTAGCTTAAGGCACTTTCAAAGGAAAGTGATTTTCTCTGAAAGGACAGCATTTAGAAAGTGAAGCAACACTCCGTTAACTTCGCATAGTGAATTGAAGTGTTGGAACAGACTGCTTCTCTTTCAGAGAAACGCATGTGGGTTTTTTGTGAATGCTTCTAAGTAGCTTAAGGCACTTTCAAAGGAAAGTGTTTTTCTCTGAAAAGACAGCATTTCAAAAGTGAAGCAACACTCCATTCACTTGAAACAGTGAATTGAAGTGTTGGAACAGACTGCTTCTCTTTCAGAGTAAGAGATGTGTGTTTCTTGTGAATGCTTGTAAGTAGCTTAAGGCACTTTCAAAAGGGAGTGATTTTCTCTAAAAGGAGAGCATTTAGAAAGTGAAGCAACACTCCACTCACTTCGCACAGTGAATTGAAGTGTTGGAACAGACTGCTTCTCTTTCAGAGTAACAGATGTGAGTTTCTTGTGAATGTTTGTAAGTAGCTTAAGGTACTTTCAAGGGAAAGTGATTTTCTCTGAAAGGACAGCATTTAGAAAGTGAAGCAACACTCCATTCACTTCGCACAGTGAATTGAAGTGTTAGACCAGACTGCTTCTCTTTCAGAGAAACAGATGTGAGTTTCTTGTGAATGCTTGTAAGTAGCTTAAGGCACTTTCAAAGGAAAGTGATTTTCTCTGAAACTACAGCATTTAGAATGTGAAGCAACACTCCATTCACTTCTCACAGTGAATTTAAGTGTTGGTACAGACTGCTTCTCTTTCAGAGAAACAGATGTGAGTTTCTTGTGAATGCTTGTAAGTAGCTTAAGGTACTTTCAAGGGAAAGTGATTTTCTCTGAAAGGACAGCATTTAGAAAGTGAAGCAACACTCCATTCACTTCGCACAGTGAATTGAAGTGTTGGAAAAGAGTGCTTCTCTCTCAGAGAAACGCATGTGAGTTTTTTGTGAATGCTTGTAAGTAGCTTAAGGCACTTTCAAATTAAAGTGATTTTCTCTGAAAGGACAGCATTTAAAAAGTGAAGCAACACTCCATTCACTTCAAACAGTGAATTGAAGTGTTGGAACAGACTGCTTCTCGTTCAGAAAAGAGATGTGAGTTTCTTGTGAATGCTTGTAAGTAGCTTAAGGCAGTTTCAAAAGGGAGTGATTTTCTCTGAAAGGAGAGTATTTAGAAAGTGAAGCAACACTCCATTCACTTTCGCACAGTGAATTGAAGTGTTGGAAGAGACTGCTTCTCTTTCAGAGAAACGCATGTGAGTTTTTTGTGAATGCTTGTAAGTAGCTTAAGGCACTTTCAAAGGAAAGTGATTTTCTCTGAAACTACAGCATTTAGTATGTGAAGCAACACTCCATTCACTTCTCACAGTGAATTGAAGTGTTGGAACAGACTGCTTCTCTTTCAGAGTAACAGATGTGAGTTTCTTGTGAATGCTTGTAAGTAGCTTAAGGTACTTTCAAGGGAAAGTGATTTTCTCTGAAAGGACAGCATTTAGAAAGTGAAGCAACACTCCATTCACTTCGCACAGTGAATTGAAGTGTTGGACCAGACTGCTTCTCTTTCAGAGAAACAGATGTGAGTTTCTTGTGAATGCTTGTAAGTAGCTTAAGGTACTTTCAAGGGAAAGTGATTTTCTCTGAAAGGAGAGCATTTAGAAAGTGAAGCAACACTCCATTCACTTCGCACAGTGAATTGAAGTGTTGGAACAGACTGCTTCTCTTTCAGAGAAACGTATGGGAGTTTTTTGTGAATGCTTGTAAGTAGCTTAAGGCACTTTCAAAGGAAAGTGATTTTCTCTGAAAGGACAGCATTTCGAAAGTGAAGCAACACTCCATTCACTTCAAACATTGAATTGAAGTGTTGGAACAGACTGCTTCTCTTTCAGAGTAAGAGATGTGTGTTTCTTGTGAATGCTTGTAAGTAGCTTAAGGCACTTTCAAAAGGGAGTGATTTTCTCTAAAAGGAGAGCATTTAGAAAGTGAAGCAACACTCCACTCACTTCGCACAGTGAATTGAAGTTTTGGAACAGACTGCTTCTCTTTCAGAGAAACGCATGAGAATTTCTGTTGAATGTTTGTAAGTAGCTTAAGGCACTTTCAAAGGAAAGTGATTTTCTCTGAAAGGACAGCATTTAGAAAGTGAAGAAACACTCCATTCTCTTCACACAGTGAATTGAAGTGTTGGAACAGACTGCTTCTCTTTCAGAAAAACGCATGTGAATTTCTGTTGAATGCTTGTAAGTAGCTTAAGGCAGTTTCAAAGGAAAGTGACTTTCTCTGAAAGGAGAGCATTTAGAAAGTGAAGCAACACTCCATTCACTTCGCACAGTGAATTGAAGTGTTGGAACAGACTGCTTCTCTTTCAGAAAAACGCATGTGAGTTTCTTGTGAATGCTTGTAAGTAGCTTAAGGCACTTTCAAAGGAAAGTGATTTTCTCTGAAAGGACAGCATTTAGAAAGTGAAACAACACTCCGTTCACTTCGCATAGTGAATTGAAGTGTTGGAACAGAATGCTTCTCTTTCAGAGAAACGTATGTGAGTTTTTTGTGAATGCTTGTAAGTAGCTTAAGGCACTTTCAAAGGAAAGTGATTTTCTCTGAAAGGACAGGATTTAGAAAGTGAAGCAACACTCCATTCACTTCGCACAGTGAATTGAAGTGTTGGAACAGACTGCTTCTCTTTCAGAGAAACGCATGTGAATTTCTGTTGAATGCTTGTAGGTAGCTTAAGGCAGTTTCAAAGGAAAGTGATTTTCTCTGAAAAGAGAGCATTTAGAAAGTGAAGGAACACTCCATTCACTTCGCACAGTGAATAGAAGTTTTCGAACAGACTGCTTCTCTTTCAGAGAAACAGATGTGAGTTTCTTGTGAATGCTTGTAAGTAGCTTAAGGTACTTTGAAGGGAAAGTGATTTTCTCTGAAAGGACAGCATTTAGAAAGTGAAGCAACACTCCATTCACTTCGCACAGTGAATTGAAGTGTTGGAACAGACTGCTTCTCTTTCAGAGAAACGCATTTGAATTTCTGTTGAATGCTTTTAAGTAGTTTAAGGCAGTTTCAAAGGCAAGTGATTTTCTCTGAAAGGACATCATTTAAAAAGTGAAGCAACACTCCGTTCACTTCGCATAGTGAATTGAAGTGTTGGAAAAGAGTGCTTCTCTCTCAGAGAAACGCATGTGAGTTTTTTGTGAATGCTTGTAAGTAGCTTAAGGCACTTTCAAATTAAAGTGATTTTCTCTGAAAGGAAAGCATTTAAAAAGTGAAGCAACACTCCATTCACTTCGCACAGTGAAGTGAAGTGTTGGAACAGACTGCTTCTCGTTCAGAGTAAGAGATGTGAGTTTCTTGTGAATGCTTGTAAGTAGCTTAAGGCAGTTTCAAAAGGGAGTGATTTTCTCTGAAAGGAGAGCATTTAGAAAGTGAAGCAACACTCCATTCACTTTCGCACAGTGAATTGAAGTGTTGGAAGAGACTGCTTCTCTTTCAGAGAAACGCATGTGAGTTTTTTGTGAATGCTTGTAAGTAGCTTAAGGCACTTTCAAAGGAAAGTGATTTTCTCTGAAACTACAGCATTTAGTATGTGAAGCAACACTCCATTCACTTCTCACAGTGAATTGAAGTGTTGGAACAGACTGCTTCTCTTTCAGAGTAACAGATGTGAGTTTCTTGTGAATGCTTGTAAGTAGCTTAAGGTACTTTCAAGGGAAAGTGATTTTCTCTGAAAGGACAGCATTTAGAAAGTGAAGCAACACTCCATTCACTTCGCACAGTGAATTGAAGTGTTAGACCAGACTGCTTCTCTTTCAGAGAAACAGATGTGAGTTTCTTGTGAATGCTTGTAAGTAGCTTAAGGCACTTTCAAAGGAAAGTGATTTTCTCTGAAACTACAGCATTTAGAATGTGAAGCAACACTCTATTCACTTCTCACAGTGAATTGAAGTGTTGGAACAGACTGCTTCTCTTTCAGAGAAACAGATGTGAGTTTCTTGTGAATGCTTGTAAGTAGCTTAAGGTACTTTCAAGGGAAAGTGATTTTCTCTGTAAGGACAGCATTTAGAAAGTGAAGCAACACTCCATTCACTTCGCACAGTGAATTGAAGTGTTGGACCAGACTGCTTCTCTTTCAGAGAAACAGATGTGAGTTTCTTGTGAATGCTTGTAAGTAGCTTAAGGTACTTTCAAGGGAAAGTGATTTTCTCTGAAAGGAGAGCATTTAGAAAGTGAAGCAAAACTCCATTCACTTCGCACAGTGAATTGAAGTGTTGGAACAGACTGCTTCTCTTTCAGAAAAACGCATGTCAGTTTCTTGTGAATGCTTGTAAGTAGCTTAAGGCACTTTCAAAGGAAAGTGATTTTCTCTGAAAGGACAGCATTTAGAAAGTGAAACAACACTCCGTTCACTTCGCATAGTGAATTGAAGTGTTGGAACAGAATGCTTCTCTTTCAGAGAAACGTATGTGAGTTTTTTGTGAATGCTTGTAAGTAGCTTAAGGCACTTTCAAAGGAAAGTGATTTTCTCTGAAAGGACAGGATTTAGAAAGTGAAGCAACACTCCATTCACTTCGCACAGTGAATTGAAGTGTTGGAACAGACTGCTTCTCTTTCAGAGAAACGCATGTGAATTTCTGTTGAATGCTTGTAGGTAGCTTAAGGCAGTTTCAAAGGAAAGTGATTTTCTCTGAAAAGAGAGCATTTAGAAAGTGAAGGAACACTCCATTCACTTCGCACAGTGAATAGAAGTTTTCGAACAGACTGCTTCTCTTTCAGAGAAACAGATGTGAGTTTCTTGTGAATGCTTGTAAGTAGCTTAAGGTACTTTGAAGGGAAAGTGATTTTCTCTGAAAGGACAGCATTTAGAAAGTGAAGCAACACTCCATTCACTTCGCACAGTGAATTGAAGTGTTGGAACAGACTGCTTCTCTTTCAGAGAAACGCATTTGAATTTCTGTTGAATGCTTTTAAGTAGTTTAAGGCAGTTTCAAAGGCAAGTGATTTTCTCTGAAAGGACATCATTTAAAAAGTGAAGCAACACTCCGTTCACTTCGCATAGTGAATTGAAGTGTTGGAAAAGAGTGCTTCTCTCTCAGAGAAACGCATGTGAGTTTTTTGTGAATGCTTGTAAGTAGCTTAAGGCACTTTCAAATTAAAGTGATTTTCTCTGAAAGGACAGCATTTAAAAAGTGAAGCAACACTCCATTCACTTCGCACAGTGAAGTGAAGTGTTGGAACAGACTGCTTCTCGTTCAGAGTAAGAGATGTGAGTTTCTTGTGAATGCTTGTAAGTAGCTTAAGGCAGTTTCAAAAGGGAGTGATTTTCTCTGAAAGGAGAGCATTTAGAAAGTGAAGCAACACTCCATTCACTTTCGCACAGTGAATTGAAGTGTTGGAAGAGACTGCTTCTCTTTCAGAGAAACGCATGTGAGTTTTTTGTGAATGCTTGTAAGTAGCTTAAGGCACTTTCAAAGGAAAGTGATTTTCTCTGAAACTACAGCATTTAGTATGTGAAGCAACACTCCATTCACTTCTCACAGTGAATTGAAGTGTTGGAACAGACTGCTTCTCTTTCAGAGTAACAGATGTGAGTTTCTTGTGAATGCTTGTAAGTAGCTTAAGGTACTTTCAAGGGAAAGTGATTTTCTCTGAAAGGACAGCATTTAGAAAGTGAAGCAACACTCCATTCACTTCGCACAGTGAATTGAAGTGTTAGACCAGACTGCTTCTCTTTCAGAGAAACAGATGTGAGTTTCTTGTGAATGCTTGTAAGTAGCTTAAGGCACTTTCAAAGGAAAGTGATTTTCTCTGAAACTACAGCATTTAGAATGTGAAGCAACACTCTATTCACTTCTCACAGTGAATTGAAGTGTTGGAACAGACTGCTTCTCTTTCAGAGAAACAGATGTGAGTTTCTTGTGAATGCTTGTAAGTAGCTTAAGGTACTTTCAAGGGAAAGTGATTTTCTCTGTAAGGACAGCATTTAGAAAGTGAAGCAACACTCCATTCACTTCGCACAGTGAATTGAAGTGTTGGACCAGACTGCTTCTCTTTCAGAGAAACAGATGTGAGTTTCTTGTGAATGCTTGTAAGTAGCTTAAGGTACTTTCAAGGGAAAGTGATTTTCTCTGAAAGGAGAGCATTTAGAAAGTGAAGCAAAACTCCATTCACTTCGCACAGTGAATTGAAATGTTGGAACAGACTGCTTCTCTTTCATAGAAATGCATGTGAGTTTTTTGTGAATGCTTGTAGGTAGCTCAAGGCACTTTCAAAGGAAAGTGATTTTCTCTGAAAGGACAGCATTTCGAAAGTGAAGCAACACTCCATTCACTTCGCACAGTGAATTGAAGTGTTGGAACAGACTGCTTCTCGTTCAGAGTAAGAGATGTGAGTTTCTTGTGAATTCTTATAAGTACCTTAAGGCAGTTTCAAAAGGGAGTGATTTTCTCTGAAAGGAGAGCATTTAGAAAGTGAAGCAACACTCCATTCACTTCGCACAGTGAATTGAAGTGTTGGAACAGACTGCTTCTCTTTCAGAGAAACAGATGTGAGTTTCTTGTGAATGCTTGTAAGTAGCTTAAGGTACTTTCAAGGGAAAATGATTTTCTCTGAAAGGACAGCATTTAGAAAGTGAAGCAACACTCCTTTCACTTCGCACAGTGAATTGAAGTGTTGGAACAGACTGCTTCTCTTTCAGAGAAACAGATGTGAGTTTCTTGTGAATGCTTGTAAGTAGCTTAAGGTACTTTGAAGGGAAAGTGATTTTCTCTGAAAGGACAGCATTTAGAAAGTGAAGCAACACTCCATTCACTTCGCACAGTGAATTGAAGTGTTGGAACAGACTGCTTCTCTTTCAGAGAAACGCATTTGAATTTCTGTTGAATGCTTTTAAGTAGTTTAAGGCAGTTTCAAAGGAAAGTGATTTTCTCTGAAAGGACATCATTTAAAAAGTGAAGCAACACTCCGTTCACTTCGCATATTGAATTGAAGTGTTGGAAAAGAGTGCTTCTCTCTCAGAGAAACGCATGTGAGTTTTTTGTGAATGCTTGTAAGTAGCTTAAGGCACTTTCAAATTAAAGTGATTTTCTCTGAAAGGACAGCATTTAAAAAGTGAAGCAACACTCCATTCACTTCAAACAGTGAATTGAAGTGTTGGAACAGACTGCTTCTCGTTCAGAGTAAGAGATGTGAGTTTCTTGTGAATGCTTGTAAGTAGCTTAAGGCAGTTTCAAAAGGGAGTGATTTTCTCTGAAAGGAGAGTATTTAGAAAGTGAAGCAACACTCCATTCACTTTCGCACAGTGAATTGAAGTGTTGGAAGAGACTGCTTCTTTTTCAGAGAAACGCATGTGAGTTTTTTGTGAATGCTTGTAAGTAGCTTAAGGCACTTTCAAAGGAAAGTGATTTTCTCTGAAACTACAACATTTAGTATGTGAAGCAACACTCCATTCACTTCTCACAGTGAATTGAAGTGTTGGAACAGACTGCTTCTCTTTCAGAGTAACAGATGTGAGTTTCTTGTGAATGCTTGTAAGTAGCTTAAGGTACTTTCAAGGGAAAGTGATTTTCTCTGAAAGGACAGCATTTAGAAAGTGAAGCAACACTCCAGTCACTTCGCACAGTGAATTGAAGTGTTGGACCAGACTGCTTCTCTTTCAGAGAAACAGATGTGAGTTTCTTGTGAATGCTTGTAAGTAGCTTAAGGTACTTTCAAGGGAAAGTGATTTTCTCTGAAAGGAGAGCATTTAGAAAGTGAAGCAACACTCCATTCACTTCGCACAGTGAATTGAAGTGTTGGAACAGACTGCTTCTCTTTCAGAGAAACGTATGGGAGTTTTTTGTGAATGCTTGTAAGTAGCTTAAGGCACTTTCAAAGGAAAGAGATTTTCTCTGAAAGGACAGCATTTCGAAAGTGAAGCAACACTCCATTCACTTCAAACATTGAATTGAAGTGTTGGAACAGACTGCTTCTCTTTCAGAGTAAGAGATGTGTGTTTCTTGTGAATGCTTGTAAGTAGCTTAAGGCACTTTCAAAAGGGAGTGATTTTCTCTAAAAGGAGAGCATTTAGAAAGTGAAGCAACACTCCATTCACTTCGCACAGTGAATTGAAGTTTTGGAACAGACTGCTTCTCTTTCAGAGAAACGCATGAGAATTTCTGTTGAATGTTTGTAAGTAGCTTAAGGCACTTTCAAAGGAAAGTGATTTTCTCTGAAAGGACAGCATTTAGAAAGTGAAGAAACACTCCATTCTCTTCACACAGTGAATTGAAGTGTTGGAACAGACTGCTTCTCTTTCAGAAAAACGCATGTGAATTTCTGTTGAATGCTTGTAAGTAGCTTAAGGCAGTTTCAAAGGAAAGTGACTTTCTCTGAAAGGAGAGCATTTAGAAAGTGAAGCAACACTCCATTCACTTCGCACAGTGAATTGAAGTGTTGGAACAGACTGCTTCTCTTTCAGAAAAATGCATGTGAGTTTCTTGTGAATGCTTGTAAGTAGCTTAAGGCACTTTCAAAGGAAAGTGATTTTCTCTGAAAGGACAGCATTTAGAAAGTGAAACAACACTCCGTTCACTTCGTACAGTGAATTGAAGTGTTGGAGCAGACTGCTTCTCTTTCAGAGAAACGTATGTGACTTTTTTGTGAATGCTTGTAAGTAGCTTAAGGCACTTTCAAAGGAAAGTGATTTTCTCTGAAAGGAGAGGATTTAGAAAGTGAAGCAACACTCCATTCACTTCGCACTGTGAATTGAAGTGTTGGAACAGACTGCTTCTCTTTCAGAGAAACGCATGTGAATTTCTGTTGAATGCTTGTAGGTAGCTCAAGGCAGTTTCAAAGGAAAGTGATTTTCTCTGAAAAGAGAGCATTTAGAAAGTGAAGGAACACTCCATTCACTTCGCACAGTGAATTGAAGTTTTCGAACAGACTGCTTCTCTTTCAGAAAAATGCATGTGAGTTTCTTGTGAATGCTTGTAAGTAGCTTAAGGCACTTTCAAATTAAAGTGATTTTCTCTGAAAGGACAGCATTTAGAAAGTGAAGCAACACTCCATTCACTTCAAACAGTGAATCGAAGTGTTGGAACCGACTGCTTCTCGTTCAGAGTAAGAGATGTGAGTTTCTTGTGAATTCTTATAAGTAGCTTAAGGCACTTTCAAAAGGGAGTGATTTTCTCTGAAAGGAGAGCATTTAGAAAGTGAAGCAACACTCCATTCACTTCGCACAGTGAATTGAAGTGTTGGAACAGACTGCTTCTCGTTCAGAGTAAGAGATGTGAGTTTCTTGTGAATTCTTATAAGTACCTTAAGGCAGTTTCAAAAGGGAGTGATTTTCTCTGAACGGAGAGCATTTAGAAAGTGAAGCAACACTCCATTCACTTCGCACAGTGAATTGAAGTGTTGGAACAGACTGCTTCTCTTTCAGAGAAACAGATGTGAGTTTCTTGTGAATGCTTGTAAGTAGCTTAAGGTACTTTCAAGGGAAAATGATTTTCTCTGAAAGGACAGCATTTAGAAAGTGAAGCAACACTCCTTTCAATTCGCACAGTGAATTGAAGTGTTGGAACAGACTGCTTCTCTTTCAGAGAAACAGATGTGAGTTTCTTGTGAATGCTTGTAAGTAGCTTAAGGTACTTTGAAGGGAAAGTGATTTTCTCTGAAAGGACAGCATTTAGAAAGTGAAGCAACACTCCATTCACTTCGCACAGTGAATTGAAGTGTTGGAACAGACTGCTTCTCTTTCAGAGAAACGCATGTGAATTTCTGTTGAATGCTTTTAAGTAGCTTAAGGCAGTTTCAAAGGAAAGTGATTTTCTCTGAAAGGACATCATTTAAAAAGTGAAGCAACACTCCGTTCACTTCGCATAGTGAATTGAAGTGTTGGAAAAGAGTGCTTCTCTCTCAGAGAAACGCATGTGAGTTTTTTGTGAATGCTTGTAAGTAGCTTAAGGCACTTTCAAATTAAAGTGATTTTCTCTGAAAGGACAGCATTTAAAAAGTGAAGCAACACTCCATTCACTTCAAACAGTGAATTGAAGTGTTGGAACAGACTGCTTCTCGTTCAGAGTAAGAGATGTGAGTTTCTTGTGAATGCTTGTAAGTAGCTTAAGGCAGTTTCAAAAGGGAGTGATTTTCTCTGAAAGGAGAGCATTTAGAAAGTGAAGCAACACTCCATTCACTTTCGCACAGTGAATTGAAGTGTTGGAAGAGACTGCTTCTCTTTCAGAGAAACGCATGTGAGTTTTTTGTGAATGCTTGTAAGTAGCTTAAGGCACTTTCAAAGGAAAGTGATTTTCTCTGAAACTACAGCATTTAGTATGTGAAGCAACACTCCATTCACTTCTCACAGTGAATTGAAGTGTTGGAACAGACTGCTTCTCTTTCAGAGTAACAGATGTGAGTTTCTTGTGAATGCTTGTAAGTAGCTTAAGGTACTTTCAAGGGAAAGTGATTTTCTCTGAAAGGACAGCATTTAGAAAGTGAAGCAACACTCCATTCACTTCGCACAGTGAATTGAAGTGTTGGACCAGACTGCTTCTCTTTCAGAGAAACAGATGTGAGTTTCTTGTGAATGCTTGTAAGTAGCTTAAGGTACTTTCAAGGGAAAGTGATTTTCTCTGAAAGGAGAGCATTTAGAAAGTGAAGCAACACTCCATTCACTTCGCACAGTGAATTGAAGTGTTGGAACAGACTGCTTCTCTTTCAGAGAAACGTATGGGAGTTTTTTGTGAATGCTTGTAAGTAGCTTAAGGCTCTTTCAAAGGAAAGTGATTTTCTCTGAAAGGACAGCATTTCGAAAGTGAAGCAACACTCCATTCACTTCAAACATTGAATTGAAGTGTTGGAACAGACTGCTTCTCTTTCAGAGTAAGAGATGTGTGTTTCTTGTGAATGCTTGTAAGTAGCTTAAGGCACTTTCAAAAGGGAGTGATTTTCTCTAAAAGGAGAGCATTTAGAAAGTGAAGCAACACTCCACTCACTTCGCACAGTGAATTGAAGTTTTGGAACAGACTGCTTCTCTTTCAGAGAAACGCATGAGAATTTCTGTTGAATGTTTGTAAGTAGCTTAAGGCACTTTCAAAGGAAAGTGATTTTCTCTGAAAGGACAGCATTTAGAAAGTGAAGAAACACTCCATTCTCTTCACACAGTGAATTGAAGTGTTGGAACAGACTGCTTCTCTTTCAGAAAAACGCATGTGAATTTCTGTTGAATGCTTGTAAGTAGCTTAAGGCAGTTTCAAAAGAAAGTGACTTTCTCTGAAAGGAGAGCATTTAGAAAGTGAAGGAACACTCCATTCACGTCGCACAGTGAATTGAAGTGTTGGAACAGACTGCTTCTCTTTCAGAAAAACGCATGTGAGTTTCTTGTGAATGCTTGTAAGTAGCTTAAGGCACTTTCAAAGGAAAGTGATTTTCTCTGAAAGGACAGCATTTAGAAAGTGAAACAACACTCCGTTCACTTCGCATAGTGAATTGAAGTGTTGGAACAGACTGCTTCTCTTTCAGAGAAACGTATGTGAGTTTTTTGTGAATGCTTGTAAGTAGCTTAAGGCACTTTCAAAGGAAAGTGATTTTCTCTGAAAGGACAGGATTTAGAAAGTGAAGCAACACTCCATTCACTTCGCACAGTGAATTGAAGTGTTGGAACAGACTGCTTCTCTTTCAGAGAAACGCATGTGAATTTCTGTTGAATGCTTGTAGGTAGCTTAAGGCAGTTTCAAAGGAAAGTGATTTTCTCTGAAAAGAGAGCATTTAGAAAGTGAAGCAACACTCCATTCACTTCGCACAGTGAATTGAAGTTTTCGAACAGACTGCTTCTCTTTCAGAAAAATGCATGTGAGTTTCTTGTGAATGCTTGTAAGTAGCTTAAGGCACTTTCAAATTAAAGTGATTTTCTCTGAAAGGACAGCATTTAGAAAGTGAAGCAACACTCCATTCACTTCAAACAGTGAATTGAAGTGTTGGAACCGACTGCTTCTCGTTCAGAGTAAGAGATGTGAGTTTCTTGTGAATTCTTATAAGTAGCTTAAGGCACTTTCAAAAGGGAGTGATTTTCTCTGAAAGGAGAGCATTTAGAAAGTGAAGCAACACTCCATTCACTTTCGCACAGTGAATTGAAGTGTTGGAACAGACTGCTTCTCTTTCAGAGAAACGCATGTGAGTTTTTTGTGAATGCTTGTAAGTAGCTTAAGGCACTTTCAAAGGAAAGTGATTTTCTCTGAAACTACAGCATTTAGAATGTGAAGCAACACTCTATTCACTTCTCACAGTGAATTGAAGTGTTGGAACAGACTGCTTCTCTTTCAGAGAAACAGATGTGAGTTTCTTGTGAATGCTTGTAAGTAGCTTAAGGTACTTTCAAGGGAAAGTGATTTTCTCTGTAAGGACAGCATTTAGAAAGTGAAGCAACACTCCATTCACTTCGCACAGTGAATTGAAGTGTTGGACCAGACTGCTTCTCTTTCAGAGAAACAGATGTGAGTTTCTTGTGAATGCTTGTAAGTAGCTTAAGGTACTTTCAAGGGAAAGTGATTTTCTCTGAAAGGAGAGCATTTAGAAAGTGAAGCAACACTACATTCACTTCGCACAGTGAATTGAAGTGTTGGAACAGACTGCTTCTCTTTCATAGAAATGCATGTGAGTTTTTTGTGAATGCTTGTAGGTAGCTTAAGGCACTTTCAAAGGAAAGTGATTTTCTCTGAAAGGACAGCATTTCGAAAGTGAAGCAACACTCCATTCACTTCGCACAGTGAATTGAAGTGTTGGAACAGACTGCTTCTCGTTCAGAGTAAGAGATGTGAGTTTCTTGTGAATTCTTATAAGTACCTTAAGGCAGTTTCAAAAGGGAGTGATTTTCTCTGAAAGGAGAGCATTTAGAAAGTGAAGCAACACTCCATTCACTTCGCACAGTGAATTGAAGTGTTGGAACAGACTGCTTCTCTTTCAGAGAAACAGATGTGAGTTTCTTGTGAATGCTTGTAAGTAGCTTAAGGTACTTCCAAGGGAAAATGATTTTCTCTGAAAGGACAGCATTTAGAAAGTGAAGCAACACTCCTTTCACTTCGCACAGTGAATTGAAGTGTTGGAACAGACTGCTTCTCTTTCAGAGAAACAGATGTGAGTTTCTTGTGAATGCTTGTAAGTAGCTTAAGGTACTTTGAAGGGAAAGTGATTTTCTCTGAAAGGACAGCATTTAGAAAGTGAAGCAACACTCCATTCACTTCGCACAGTGAATTGAAGTGTTGGAACAGACTGCTTCTCTTTCAGAGAAACGCATGTGAATTTCTGTTGAATGCTTTTAAGTAGCTTAAGGCAGTTTCAAAGGAAAGTGATTTTCTCTGAAAGGACATCATTTAAAAAGTGAAGCAACACTCCGTTCACTTCGCATAGTGAATTGAAGTGTTGGAAAAGAGTGCTTCTCTCTCAGAGAAACGCATGTGAGTTTTTTGTGAATGCTTGTAAGTAGCTTAAGGCAGTTTCAAAAGGGAGTGATTTTCTCTGAAAGGAGAGCATTTAGAAAGTGAAGCAACACTCCATTCACTTTCGCACAGTGAATTGAAGTGTTGGAAGAGACTGCTTCTCTTTCAGAGAAACGCATGTGAGTTTTTTGTGAATGCTTGTAAGTAGCTTAAGGCACTTTCAAAGGAAAGTGATTTTCTCTGAAACTACAGCATTTAGTATGTGAAGCAACACTCCATTCACTTCTCACAGTGAATTGAAGTGTTGGAACAGACTGCTTCTCTTTCAGAGTAACAGATGTGAGTTTCTTGTGAATGCTTGTAAGTAGCTTAAGGTACTTTCAAGGGAAAGTGATTTTCTCTGAAAGGACAGCATTTAGAAAGTGAAGCAACACTCCATTCACTTCGCACAGTGAATTGAAGTGTTAGACCAGACTGCTTCTCTTTCAGAGAAACAGATGTGAGTTTCTTGTGAATGCTTGTAAGTAGCTTAAGGCACTTTCAAAGGAAAGTGATTTTCTCTGAAACTACTGCATTCAGAATGTGAAGCAACACTCTATTCACTTCTCACAGTGAATTGAAGTGTTGGAACAGACTGCTTCTCTTTCAGAGAAACAGATGTGAGTTTCTTGTGAATGCTTGTAAGTAGCTTAAGGTACTTTCAAGGGAAAGTGATTTTCTCTGTAAGGACAGCATTTAGAAAGTGAAGCAACACTCCATTCACTTCGCACAGTGAATTGAAGTGTTGGACCAGACTGCTTCTCTTTCAGAGAAACAGATGTGAGTTTCTTGTGAATGCTTGTAAGTAGCTTAAGGTACTTTCAAGGGAAAGTGATTTTCTCTGAAAGGAGAGCATTTAGAAAGTGAAGCAAAACTCCATTCACTTCGCACAGTGAATTGAAATGTTGGAACAGACTGCTTCTCTTTCATAGAAATGCATGTGAGTTTTTTGTGAATGCTTGTAGGTAGCTCAAGGCACTTTCAAAGGAAAGTGATTTTCTCTGAAAGGACAGCATTTCGAAAGTGAAGCAACAATCCATTCACTTCGCACAGTGAATTGAAGTGTTGGAACAGACTGCTTCTCGTTCAGAGTAAGAGATGTGAGTTTCTTGTGAATTCTTATAAGTACCTTAAGGCAGTTTCAAAAGGGAGTGATTTTCTCTGAAAGGAGAGCATTTAGAAAGTGAAGCAACACTCCATTCACTTCGCACAGTGAATTGAAGTGTTGGAACAGACTGCTTCTCTTTCAGAGAAACAGATGTGAGTTTCTTGTGAATGCTTGTAAGTAGCTTAAGGTACTTTCAAGGGAAAATGATTTTCTCTGAAAGGACAGCATTTAGAAAGTGAAGCAACACTCCTTTCACTTCGCACAGTGAATTGAAGTGTTGGAACAGACTGCTTCTCTTTCAGAGAAACAGATGTGAGTTTCTTGTGAATGCTTGTAAGTAGCTTAAGGCACTTTGAAGGGAAAGTGATTTTCTCTGAAAGGACAGCATTTAGAAAGTGAAGCAACACTCCATTCACTTCGCACAGTGAATTGAAGTGTTGGAACAGACTGCTTCTCTTTCAGAGAAACGCATGTGAATTTCTGTTGAATGCTTTTAAGTAGCTTAAGGCAGTTTCAAAGGAAAGTGATTTTCTCTGAAAGGACATCATTTAAAAAGTGAAGCAACACTCCGTTCACTTCGCATAGTGAATTGAAGTGTTGGAAAAGAGTGCTTCTCTCTCAGAGAAACGCATGTGAGTTTTTTGTGAATGCTTGTAAGTAGCTTAAGGCAGTTTCAAAAGGGAGTGATTTTCTCTGAAAGGAGAGCATTTAGAAAGTGAAGCAACACTCCATTCACTTTCGCACAGTGAATTGAAGTGTTGGAAGAGACTGCTTCTCTTTCAGAGAAACGCATGTGAGTTTTTTGTGAATGCTTGTAAGTAGCTTAAGGCACTTTCAAAGGAAAGTGATTTTCTCTGAAACTACAGCATTTAGTATGTGAAGCAACACTCCATTCACTTCTCACAGTGAATTGAAGTGTTGGAACAGACTGCTTCTCTTTCAGAGTAACAGATGTGAGTTTCTTGTGAATGCTTGTAAGTAGCTTAAGGTACTTTCAAGGGAAAGTGATTTTCTCTGAAAGGACAGCATTTAGAAAGTGAAGCAACACTCCATTCACTTCGCACAGTGAATTGAAGTGTTAGACCAGACTGCTTCTCTTTCAGAGAAACAGATGTGAGTTTCTTGTGAATGCTTGTAAGTAGCTTAAGGCACTTTCAAAGGAAAGTGATTTTCTCTGAAACTACAGCATTTAGAATGTGAAGCAACACTCTATTCACTTCTCACAGTGAATTGAAGTGTTGGAACAGACTGCTTCACTTTCAGAGAAACAGATGTGAGTTTCTTGTGAATGCTTGTAAGTAGCTTAAGGTACTTTCAAGGGAAAGTGATTTTCTCTGTAAGGACAGCATTTAGAAAGTGAAGCAACACTCCATTCACTTCGCACAGTGAATTGAAGTGTTGGACCAGACTGCTTCTCTTTCAGAGAAACAGATGTGAGTTTCTTGTGAATGCTTGTAAGTAGCTTAAGGTACTTTCAAGGGAAAGTGATTTTCTCTGAAAGGAGAGCATTTAGAAAGTGAAGCAAAACTCCATTCACTTCGCACAGTGAATTGAAATGTTGGAACAGACTGCTTCTCTTTCATAGAAATGCATGTGAGTTTTTTGTGAATGCTTGTAGGTAGCTCAAGGCACTTTCAAAGGAAAGTGATTTTCTCTGAAAGGACAGCATTTCGAAAGTGAAGCAACACTCCATTCACTTCGCACAGTGAATTGAAGTGTTGGAACAGACTGCTTCTCGTTCAGAGTAAGAGATGTGAGTTTCTTGTGAATTCTTATAAGTACCTTAAGGCAGTTTCAAAAGGGAGTGATTTTCTCTGAAAGGAGAGCATTTAGAAAGTGAAGCAACACTCCATTCACTTCGCACAGTGAATTGAAGTGTTGGAACAGACTGCTTCTCTTTCAGAGAAACAGATGTGAGTTTCTTGTGAATGCTTGTAAGTAGCTTAAGGTACTTTGAAGGGAAAATGATTTTCTCTGAAAGGACAGCATTTATAAAGTGAAGCAACACTCCTTTCACTTCGCACAGTGAATTGAAGTGTTGGAACAGACTGCTTCTCTTTCAGAGAAACAGATGTGAGTTTCTTGTGAATGCTTGTAAGTAGCTTAAGGTACTTTGAAGGGAAAGTGATTTTCTCTGAAAGGACAGCATTTAGAAAGTGAAGCAACACTCCATTCACTTCGCACAGTGAATTGAAGTGTTGGAACAGACTGCTTCTCTTTCAGAGAAACGCATTTGAATTTCTGTTGAATGCTTTTAAGTAGTTTAAGGCAGTTTCAAAGGAAAGTGATTTTCTCTGAAAGGACATCATTTAAAAAGTGAAACAACACTCCGTTCACTTCGCATATTGAATTGAAGTGTTGGAAATGAGTGCTTCTCTCTCAGAGAAACGCATGTGAGTTTTTTGTGAATGCTTGTAAGTAGCTTAAGGCACTTTCAAATTAAAGTGATTTTCTCTGAAAGGACAGCATTTAAAAAGTGAAGCAACACTCCATTCACTTCAAACTGTGAATTGAAGTGTTGGAACAGACTGCTTCTCGTTCAGAGTAAGAGATGTGAGTTTCTTGTGAATGCTTGTAAGTAGCTTAAGGCAGTTTCAAAAGGGAGTGATTTTCTCTGAAAGGAGAGTATTTAGAAAGTGAAGCAACACTCCATTCACTTTCGCACATTGAATTGAAGTGTTGGAAGAGACTGCTTCTCTTTCAGAGAAACGCATGTGAGTTTTTTGTGAATGCTTGTAAGTAGCTTAAGGCACTTTCAAAGGAAAGTGATTTTCTCTGAAACTACAGCATTTAGTATGTGAAGCAACACTCCATTCACTTCTCACAGTGAATTGAACTGTTGGAACAGACTGCTTCTCTTTCAGAGTAACAGATGTGAGTTTCTTGTGAATGCTTGTAAGTAGCTTAAGGTACTTTCAAGGGAAAGTGATTTTCTCTGAAAGGACAGCATTTAGAAAGTGAAGCAACACTCCATTCACTTCGCACAGTGAATTGAAGTGTTGGACCAGACTGCTTCTCTTTCAGAGAAACAGATGTGAGTTTCTTGTGAATGCTTGTAAGTAGCTTAAGGTACTTTCAAGGGAAAGTGATTTTCTCTGAAAGGAGAGCATTTAGAAAGTGAAGCAACACTCCATTCACTTCGCACAGTGAATTGAAGTGTTGGAACAGACTGCTTCTCTTTCAGAGAAACGTATGGGAGTTTTTTGTGAATGCTTGTAAGTAGCTTAAGGCACTTTCAAAGGAAAGTGATTTTCTCTGAAAGGACAGCATTTCGAAAGTGAAGCAACACTCCATTCACTTCAAACATTGAATTGAAGTGTTGGAACAGACTGCTTCTCTTTCAGAGTAAGAGATGTGTGTTTCTTGTGAATGCTTGTAAGTAGCTTAAGGCACTTTCAAAGGAAAGTGATTTTCTCTGAAAGGACAGCATTTAGAAAGTGAAGAAACACTCCATTCTCTTCACACAGTGAATTGAAGTGTTGGAACAGACTGCTTCTCTTTCAGAAAAACGCATGTGAATTTCTGTTGAATGCTTGTAAGTAGCTTAAGGCAGTTTCAAAGGAAAGTGACTTTCTCTGAAAGGAGAGCATTTAGAAAGTGAAGCAACACTCCATTCACTTCGCACAGTGAATTGAAGTGTTGGAACAGACTGCTTCTCTTTCAGAAAAATGCATGTGAGTTTCTTGTGAATGCTTGTAAGTAGCTTAAGGCACTTTCAAAGGAAAGTGATTTTCTCTGAAAGGACAGCATTTAGAAAGTGAAACAACACTCCGTTCACTTCGCATAGTGAATTGAAGTGTTGGAGCAGACTGCTTCTCTTTCAGAGAAACGTATGTGACTTTTTTGTGAATGCTTGTAAGTAGCTTAAGGCACTTTCAAAGGAAAGTGATTTTCTCTGAAAGGAGAGGATTTAGAAAGTGAAGCAACACTCCATTCACTTCGCACTGTGAATTGAAGTGTTGGAACAGACTGCTTCTCTTTCAGAGAAACGCATGTGAAATTCTGTTGAATGCTTGTAGGTAGCTCAAGGCAGTTTCAAAGGAAAGTGATTTTCTCTGAAAAGAGAGCATTTAGAAAGTGAAGGAACACTCCATTCACTTCGCACAGTGAATTGAAGTTTTCGAACAGACTGCTTCTCTTTCAGAAAAATGCATGTGAGTTTCTTGTGAATGCTTGTAAGTAGCTTAAGGCACTTTCAAATTAAAGTGATTTTCTCTGAAAGGACAGCATTTAGAAAGTGAAGCAACACTCCATTCACTTCAAACAGTGAATCGAAGTGTTGGAACCGACTGCTTCTCGTTCAGAGTAAGAGATGTGAGTTTCTTGTGAATTCTTATAAGTAGCTTAAGGCACTTTCAAAAGGGAGTGATTTTCTCTGAAAGGAGAGCATTTAGAAAGTGAAGCAACACTCCATTCACTTTCGCACAGTGAATTGAAGTGTTGGAACAGACTGCTTCTCTTTCAGAGAAACGCATGTGAGTTTTTTGTGAATGCTTGTAAGTAGCTTAAGGCACTTTCAAAGGAAAGTGATTTTCTCTGAAACTACAGCATTTAGAATGTGAAGTAACACTCTATTCACTTCTCACAGTGAATTGAAGTGTTGGAACAGACTGCTTCTCTTTCAGAGAAACAGATGTGAGTTTCTTGTGAATGCTTGTAAGTAGCTTAAGGTACTTTCAAGGGAAAATGATTTTCTCTGAAAGGACAGCATTTAGAAAGTGAAGCAACACTCCTTTCACTTCGCACAGTGAATTGAAGTGTTGGAACAGACTGCTTCTCTTTCAGAGAAACAGATGTGAGTTTCTTGTGAATGCTTGTAAGTAGCTTAAGGCACTTTCAAAGGAAAGTGATTTTCTCTGAAACTACAGCATTTAGAATGTGAAGCAACACTCTATTCACTTCTCACAGTGAATTGAAGTGTTGGAACAGACTGCTTCTCTTTCAGAGAAACAGATGTGAGTTTCTTGTGAATGCTTGTAAGTAGCTTAAGGTACTTTCAAGGGAAAGTGATTTTCTCTGTAAGGACAGCATTTAGAAAGTGAAGCAACACTCCATTCACTTCGCACAGTGAATTGAAGTGTTGGACCAGACTGCTTCTCTTTCAGAGAAACAGATGTGAGTTTCTTGTGAATGCTTGTAAGTAGCTTAAGGTACTTTCAAGGGAAAGTGATTTTCTCTGAAAGGAGAGCATTTAGAAAGTGAAGCAAAACTCCATTCACTTCGCACAGTGAATTGAAATGTTGGAACAGACTGCTTCTCTTTCATAGAAATGCATGTGAGTTTTTTGTGAATGCTTGTAGGTAGCTCAAGGCACTTTCAAAGGAAAGTGATTTTCTCTGAAAGGACAGCATTTCGAAAGTGAAGCAACACTCCATTCACTTCGCACAGTGAATTGAAGTGTTGGAACAGACTGCTTCTCGTTCAGAGTAAGAGATGTGAGTTTCTTGTGAATTCTTATAAGTACCTTAAGGCAGTTTCAAAAGGGAGTGATTTTCTCTGAAAGGAGAGCATTTAGAAAGTGAAGCAACACTCCATTCACTTCGCACAGTGAATTGAAGTGTTGGAACAGACTGCTTCTCTTTCAGAGAAACAGATGTGAGTTTCTTGTGAATGCTTGTAATTAGCTTAAGGTACTTTGAAGGGAAAATGATTTTCTCTGAAAGGACAGCATTTATAAAGTGAAGCAACACTCCTTTCACTTCGCACAGTGAATTGAAGTGTTGGAACAGACTGCTTCTCTTTCAGAGAAACAGATGTGAGTTTCTTGTGAATGCTTGTAAGTAGCTTAAGGTACTTTGATGGGAAAGTGATTTTCTCTGAAAGGACAGCATTTAGAAAGTGAAGCAACACTCCATTCACTTCGCACAGTGAATTGAAGTGTTGGAACAGACTGCTTCTCTTTCAGAGAAACGCATTTGAATTTCTGTTGAATGCTTTTAAGTAGTTTAAGGCAGTTTCAAAGGAAAGTGATTTTCTCTGAAAGGACATCATTTAAAAAGTGAAACAACACTCCGTTCACTTCGCATATTGAATTGAAGTGTTGGAAATGAGTGCTTCTCTCTCAGAGAAACGCATGTGAGTTTTTTGTGAATGCTTGTAAGTAGCTTAAGGCACTTTCAAATTAAAGTGATTTTCTCTGAAAGGACAGCATTTAAAAAGTGAAGCAACACTCCATTCACTTCAAACTGTGAATTGAAGTGTTGGAACAGACTGCTTCTCGTTCAGAGTAAGAGATGTGAGTTTCTTGTGAATGCTTGTAAGTAGCTTAAGGCAGTTTCAAAAGGGAGTGATTTTCTCTGAAAGGAGAGTATTTAGAAAGTGAAGCAACACTCCATTCACTTTCGCACAGTGAATTGAAGTGTTGGAAGAGACTGCTTCTCTTTCAAAGAAACGCATGTGAGTTTTTTGTGAATGCTTGTAAGTAGCTTAAGGCACTTTCAAAGGAAAGTGATTTTCTCTGAAACTACAGCATTTAGTATGTGAAGCAACACTCTATTCACTTCTCACAGTGAATTGAACTGTTGGAACAGACTGCTTCTCTTTCAGAGTAACAGATGTGAGTTTCTTGTGAATGCTTGTAAGTAGCTTAAGGTACTTTCAAGGGAAAGTGATTTTCTCTGAAAGGACAGCATTTAGAAAGTGAAGCAACACTCCATTCACTTCGCACAGTGAATTGAAGTGTTGGACCAGACTGCTTCTCTTTCAGAGAAACAGATGTGAGTTTCTTGTGAATGCTTGTAAGTAGCTTAAGGTACTTTCAAGGGAAAGTGATTTTCTCTGAAAGGAGAGCATTTAGAAAGTGAAGCAACACTCCATTCACTTCGCACAGTGAATTGAAGTGTTGGAACAGACTGCTTCTCTTTCAGAGAAACGTATGGGAGTTTTTTGTGAATGCTTGTAAGTAGCTTAAGGCACTTTCAAAGGAAAGTGATTTTCTCTGAAAGGACAGCATTTCGAAAGTGAAGCAACACTCCATTCACTTCAAACATTGAATTGAAGTGTTGGAACAGACTGCTTCTCTTTCAGAGTAAGAGATGTGTGTTTCTTGTGAATGCTTGTAAGTAGCTTAAGGCACTTTCAAAAGGGAGTGATTTTCTCTAAAAGGAGAGCATTTAGAAAGTGAAGCAACACTCCACTCACTTCGCACAGTGAATTGAAGTGTTGGAACAGACTGCTTCTCTTTCAGAGAAACGCATGAGAATTTCTGTTGAATGTTTGTAAGTAGCTTAAGGCACTTTCAAAGGAAAGTGATTTTCTCTGAAAGGACAGCATTTAGAAAGTGAAGAAACACTCCATTCTCTTCACACAGTGAATTGAAGTGTTGGAACAGACTGCTTCTCTTTCAGAAAAACGCATGTGAATTTCTGTTGAATGCTTGTAAGTAGCTTAAGGCAGTTTCAAAGGAAAGTGACTTTCTCTGAAAGGAGAGCATTTAGAAAGTGAAGCAACACTCCATTCACTTCGCACAGTGAATTGAAGTGTTGGAACAGACTGCTTCTCTTTCAGAAAAATGCATGTGAGTTTCTTGTGAATGCTTGTAAGTAGCTTAAGGCACTTTCAAAGGAAAGTGATTTTCTCTGAAAGGACAGCATTTAGAAAGTGAAACAACACTCCGTTCACTTCGCATAGTGAATTGAAGTGTTGGAGCAGACTGCTTCTCTTTCAGAGAAACGTATGTGACTTTTTTGTGAATGCTTGTAAGTAGCTTAAGGCACTTTCAAAGGAAAGTGATTTTCTCTGAAAGGAGAGGATTTAGAAAGTGAAGCAACACTCCATTCACTTCGCACTGTGAATTGAAGTGTTGGAACAGACTGCTTCTCTTTCAGAGAAACGCATGTGAAATTCTGTTGAATGCTTGTAGGTAGCTCAAGGCAGTTTCAAAGGAAAGTGATTTTCTCTGAAAAGAGAGCATTTAGAAAGTGAAGGAACACTCCATTCACTTCGCACAGTGAATTGAAGTTTTCGAACAGACTGCTTCTCTTTCAGAAAAATGCATGTGAGTTTCTTGTGAATGCTTGTAAGTAGCTTAAGGCACTTTCAAATTAAAGTGATTTTCTCTGAAAGGACAGCATTTAGAAAGTGAAGCAACACTCCATTCACTTCAAACAGTGAATCGAAGTGTTGGAACCGACTGCTTCTCGTTCAGAGTAAGAGATGTGAGTTTCTTGTGAATTCTTATAAGTAGCTTAAGGCACTTTCAAAAGGGAGTGATTTTCTCTGAAAGGAGAGCATTTAGAAAGTGAAGCAACACTCCATTCACTTTCGCACAGTGAATTGAAGTGTTGGAACAGACTGCTTCTCTTTCAGAGAAACGCATGTGAGTTTTTTGTGAATGCTTGTAAGTAGCTTAAGGCACTTTCAAAGGAAAGTGATTTTCTCTGAAACTACAGCATTTAGAATGTGAAGTAACACTCTATTCACTTCTCACAGTGAATTGAAGTGTTGGAACAGACTGCTTCTCTTTCAGAGAAACAGATGTGAGTTTCTTGTGAATGCTTGTAAGTAGCTTAAGGTACTTTCAAGGGAAAGTGATTTTCTCTGTAAGGACAGCATTTAGAAAGTGAAGCAACACTCCATTCACTTCGCACAGTGAATTGAAGTGTTGGACCAGACTGCTTCTCTTTCAGAGAAACAGATGTGAGTTTCTTGTGAATGCTTGTAAGTAGCTTAAGGTACTTTCAAGGGAAAGTGATTTTCTCTGAAAGGAGAGCATTTAGAAAGTGAAGCAACACTCCATTCACTTCGCACAGTGAATTGAAATGTTGGAACAGACTGCTTCTCTTTCATAGAAATGCATGTGAGTTTTTTGTGAATGCTTGTAGGTAGCTTAAGGCACTTTCAAAGGAAAGTGATTTTCTCTGAAAGGACAGCATTTCGAAAGTGAAGCAACACTCCATTCACTTCGCACAGTGAATTGAAGTGTTGGAACAGACTGCTTCTCGTTCAGAGTAAGAGATGTGAGTTTCTTGTGAATTCTTATAAGTACCTTAAGGCAGTTTCAAAAGGGAGTGATTTTCTCTGAAAGGAGAGCATTTAGAAAGTGAAGCAACACTCCATTCACTTCGCACAGTGAATTGAAGTGTTGGAACAGACTGCTTCTCTTTCAGAGAAACAGATGTGAGTTTCTTGTGAATGCTTGTAAGTAGCTTAAGGTACTTTGAAGGGAAAGTGATTTTCTCTGAAAGGACAGCATTTAGAAAGTGAAGCAACACTCCATTCACTTCGCACAGTGAATTGAAGTGTTGGAACAGACTGCTTCTCTTTCAGAGAAACGCATGTGAATTTCTGTTGAATGCTTTTAAGTAGCTTAAGGCAGTTTCAAAGGAAAGTGATTTTCTCTGAAAGGACATCATTTAAAAAGTGAAGCAACACTCCGTTCACTTCGCATAGTGAATTGAAGTGTTGGAAAAGAGTGCTTCTCTCTCAGAGAAACGCATGTGAGTTTTTTGTGAATGCTTGTAAGTAGCTTAAGGCACATTCAAATTAAAGTGATTTTCTCTGAAAGGACAGCATTTAAAAAGTGAAGCAACACTCCATTCACTTCAAACAGTGAATTGAAGTGTTGGAACAGACTGCTTCTCGTTCAGAGTAAGAGATGTGAGTTTCTTGTGAATGCTTGTAAGTAGCTTAAGGCAGTTTCAAAAGGGAGTGATTTTCTCTGAAAGGAGAGCATTTAGAAAGTGAAGCAACACTCCATTCACTTTCGCACAGTGAATTGAAGTGTTGGAAGAGACTGCTTCTCTTTCAGAGAAACGCATGTGAGTTTTTTGTGAATGCTTGTAAGTAGCTTAAGGCACTTTCAAAGGAAAGTGATTTTCTCTGAAACTACAGCATTTAGTATGTGAAGCAACACTCCATTCACTTCTCACAGTGAATTGAAGTGTTGGAACAGACTGCTTCTCTTTCAGAGTAACAGATGTGAGTTTCTTGTGAATGCTTGTAAGTAGCTTAAGGTACTTTCAAGGGAAAGTGATTTTCTCTGAAAGGACAGCATTTAGAAAGTGAAGCAACACTCCATTCACTTCGCACAGTGAATTGAAGTGTTGGACCAGACTGCTTCTCTTTCAGAGAAACAGATGTGAGTTTCTTGTGAATGCTTGTAAGTAGCTTAAGGTACTTTCAAGGGAAAGTGATTTTCTCTGAAAGGAGAGCATTTAGAAAGTGAAACAACACTCCATTCACTTCGCACAGTGAATTGAAGTGTTGGAACAGACTGCTTCTCTTTCAGAGAAACGTATGGGAGTTTTTTGTGAATGCTTGTAAGTAGCTTAAGGCTCTTTCAAAGCAAAGTGATTTTCTCTGAAAGGACAGCATTTCGAAAGTGAAGCAACACTCCATTCACTTCAAACATTGAATTGAAGTGTTGGAACAGACTGCTTCTCTTTCAGAGTAAGAGATGTGTGTTTCTTGTGAATGCTTGTAAGTAGCTTAAGGCACTTTCAAAAGGGAGTGATTTTCTCTAAAAGGAGAGCATTTAGAAAGTGAAGCAACACTCCACTCACTTCGCACAGTGAATTGAAGTTTTGGAACAGACTGCTTCTCTTTCAGAGAAACGCATGAGAATTTCTGTTGAATGTTTGTAAGTAGCTTAAGGCACTTTCAAAGGAAAGTGATTTTCTCTGAAAGGACAGCATTTAGAAAGTGAAGAAACACTCCATTCTCTTCACACAGTGAATTGAAGTGTTGGAACAGACTGCTTCTCTTTCAGAAAAACGCATGTGAATTTCTGTTGAATGCTTGTAAGTAGCTTAAGGCAGTTTCAAAAGAAAGTGACTTTCTCTGAAAGGAGAGCATTTAGAAAGTGAAGCAACACTCCATTCACGTCGCACAGTGAATTGAAGTGTTGGAACAGACTGCTTCTCTTTCAGAAAAACGCATGTGAGTTTCTTGTGAATGCTTGTAAGTAGCTTAAGGCACTTTCAAAGGAAAGTGATTTTCTCTGAAAGGACAGCATTTAGAAAGTGAAACAACACTCCGTTCACTTCGCATAGTGAATTGAAGTGTTGGAACAGACTGCTTCTCTTTCAGAGAAACGTATGTGAGTTTTTTGTGAATGCTTGTAAGTAGCTTAAGGCACTTTCAAAGGAAAGTGATTTTCTCTGAAAGGACAGGATTTAGAAAGTGAAGCAACACTCCATTCACTTCGCACAGTGAATTGAAGTGTTGGAACAGACTGCTTCTCTTTCAGAGAAACGCATGTGAATTTCTGTTGAATGCTTGTAGGTAGCTTAAGGCAGTTTCAAAGGAAAGTGATTTTCTCTGAAAAGAGAGCATTTAGAAAGTGAAGCAACACTCCATTCACTTCGCACAGTGAATTGAAGTTTTCGAACAGACTGCTTCTCTTTCAGAAAAATGCATGTGAGTTTCTTGTGAATGCTTGTAAGTAGCTTAAGGCACTTTCAAAGGAAAGTGATTTTCTCTGAAAGGACAGCATTTAGAAAGTGAAGCAACACTCCATTCACTTCAAACAGTGAATTGAAGTGTTGGAACCGACTGCTTCTCGTTCAGAGTAAGAGATGTGAGTTTCTTGTGAATTCTTATAATTAGCTTAAGGCACTTTCAAAAGGGAGTGATTTTCTCTGAAAGGAGAGCATTTAGAAAGTGAAGCAACACTCCATTCACTTTCGCACAGTGAATTGAAGTGTTGGAACAGACTGCTTCTCTTTCAGAGAAACGCATGTGAGTTTTTTGTGAATGCTTGTAAGTAGCTTAAGGCACTTTCAAAGGAAAGTGATTTTCTCTGAAACTACAGCATTTAGAATGTGAAGTAACACTCTATTCACTTCTCACAGTGAATTGAAGTGTTGGAACAGACTGCTTCTCTTTCAGAGAAACAGATGTGAGTTTCTTGTGAATGCTTGTAAGTAGCTTAAGGTACTTTCAAGGGAAAGTGATTTTCTCTGTAAGGACAGCATTTAGAAAGTGAAGCAACACTCCATTCACTTCGCACAGTGAATTGAAGTGTTGGACCAGACTGCTTCTCTTTCAGAGAAACAGATGTGAGTTTCTTGTGAATGCTTGTAAGTAGCTTAAGGTACTTTCAAGGGAAAGTGATTTTCTCTGAAAGGAGAGCATTTAGAAAGTGAAGCAACACTCCATTCACTTCGCACAGTGAATTGAAATGTTGGAACAGACTGCTTCTCTTTCATAGAAATGCATGTGAGTTTTTTGTGAATGCTTGTAGGTAGCTTAAGGCACTTTCAAAGGAAAGTGATTTTCTCTGAAAGGACAGCATTTCGAAAGTGAAGCAACACTCCATTCACTTCGCACAGTGAATTGAAGTGTTGGAACAGACTGCTTCTCGTTCAGAGTAAGAGATGTGAGTTTCTTGTGAATGCTTGTAAGTAGCTTAAGGTACTTTGAAGGGAAAGTGATTTTCTCTGAAAGGACAGCATTTAGAAAGTGAAGCAACACTCCATTCACTTCGCACAGTGAATTGAAGTGTTGGAACAGACTGCTTCTCTTTCAGAGAAACGCATGTGAATTTCTGTTGAATGCTTTTAAGTAGCTTAAGGCAGTTTCAAAGGAAAGTGATTTTCTCTGAAAGGACATCATTTAAAAAGTGAAGCAACACTCCGTTCACTTCGCATAGTGAATTGAAGTGTTGGAAAAGAGTGCTTCTCTCTCAGAGAAACGCATGTGAGTTTTTTGTGAATGCTTGTAAGTAGCTTAAGGCAATTTCAAATTAAAGTGATTTTCTCTGAAAGGACAGCATTTAAAAAGTGAAGCAACACTCCATTCACTTCAAACAGTGAATTGAAGTGTTGGAACAGACTGCTTCTCGTTCAGAGTAAGAGATGTGAGTTTCTTGTGAATGCTTGTAAGTAGCTTAAGGCAGTTTCAAAAGGGAGTGATTTTCTCTGAAAGGAGAGCATTTAGAAAGTGAAGCAACACTCCATTCACTTTCGCACAGTGAATTGAAGTGTTGGAAGAGACTGCTTCTCTTTCAGAGAAACGCATGTGAGTTTTTTGTGAATGCTTGTAAGTAGCTTAAGGCACTTTCAAAGGAAAGTGATTTTCTCTGAAACTACAGCATTTAGTATGTGAAGCAACACTCCATTCACTTCTCACAGTGAATTGAAGTGTTGGAACAGACTGCTTCTCTTTCAGAGTAACAGATGTGAGTTTCTTGTGAATGCTTGTAAGTAGCTTAAGGTACTTTCAAGGGAAAGTGATTTTCTCTGAAAGGACAGCATTTAGAAAGTGAAGCAACACTCCATTCACTTCGCACAGTGAATTGAAGTGTTGGACCAGACTGCTTCTCTTTCAGAGAAACAGATGTGAGTTTCTTGTGAATGCTTGTAAGTAGCTTAAGGTACTTTCAAGGGAAAGTGATTTTCTCTGAAAGGAGAGCATTTAGAAAGTGAAGCAACACTCCATTCACTTCGCACAGTGAATTGAAGTGTTGGAACAGACTGCTTCTCTTTCAGAGAAACGTATGGGAGTTTTTTGTGAATGCTTGTAAGTAGCTTAAGGCTCTTTCAAAGGAAAGTGATTTTCTCTGAAAGGACAGCATTTCGAAAGTGAAGCAACACTCCATTCACTTCAAACATTGAATTGAAGTGTTGGAACAGACTGCTTCTCTTTCAGAGTAAGAGATGTGTGTTTCTTGTGAATGCTTGTAAGTAGCTTAAGGCACTTTCAAAAGGGAGTGATTTTCTCTAAAAGGAGAGCATTTAGAAAGTGAAGCAACACTCCACTCACTTCGCACAGTGAATTGAAGTTTTGGAACAGACTGCTTCTCTTTCAGAGAAACGCATGAGAATTTCTGTTGAATGTTTGTAAGTAGCTTAAGGCACTTTCAAAGGAAAGTGATTTTCTCTGAAAGGACAGCATTTAGAAAGTGAAGAAACACTCCATTCTCTTCACACAGTGAATTGAAGTGTTGGAACAGACTGCTTCTCTTTCAGAAAAACGCATGTGAATTTCTGTTGAATGCTTGTAAGTAGCTTAAGGCAGTTTCAAAAGAAAGTGACTTTCTCTGAAAGGAGAGCATTTAGAAAGTGAAGCAACACTCCATTCACGTCGCACAGTGAATTGAAGTGTTGGAACAGACTGCTTCTCTTTCAGAAAAACGCATGTGAGTTTCTTGTGAATGCTTGTAAGTAGCTTAAGGCACTTTCAAAGGAAAGTGATTTTCTCTGAAAGGACAGCATTTAGAAAGTGAAACAACACTCCGTTCACTTCGCATAGTGAATTGAAGTGTTGGAACAGACTGCTTCTCTTTCAGAGAAACGTATGTGAGTTTTTTGTGAATGCTTGTAAGTAGCTTAAGGCACTTTCAAAGGAAAGTGATTTTCTCTGAAAGGACAGGATTTAGAAAGTGAAGCAACACTCCATTCACTTCGCACAGTGAATTGAAGTGTTGGAACAGACTGCTTCTCTTTCAGAGAAACGCATGTGAATTTCTGTTGAATGCTTGTAGGTAGCTTAAGGCAGTTTCAAAGGAAAGTGATTTTCTCTGAAAAGAGAGCATTTAGAAAGTGAAGCAACACTCCATTCACTTCGCACAGTGAATTGAAGTTTTCGAACAGACTGCTTCTCTTTCAGAAAAATGCATGTGAGTTTCTTGTGAATGCTTGTAAGTAGCTTAAGGCACTTTCAAAGGAAAGTGATTTTCTCTGAAAGGACAGCATTTAGAAAGTGAAGCAACACTCCATTCACTTCAAACAGTGAATTGAAGTGTTGGAACCGACTGCTTCTCGTTCAGAGTAAGAGATGTGAGTTTCTTGTGAATTCTTATAATTAGCTTAAGGCACTTTCAAAAGGGAGTGATTTTCTCTGAAAGGAGAGCATTTAGAAAGTGAAGCAACACTCCATTCACTTTCGCACAGTGAATTGAAGTGTTGGAACAGACTGCTTCTCTTTCAGAGAAACGCATGTGAGTTTTTTGTGAATGCTTGTAAGTAGCTTAAGGCACTTTCAAAGGAAAGTGATTTTCTCTGAAACTACAGCATTTAGAATGTGAAGTAACACTCTATTCACTTCTCACAGTGAATTGAAGTGTTGGAACAGACTGCTTCTCTTTCAGAGAAACAGATGTGAGTTTCTTGTGAATGCTTGTAAGTAGCTTAAGGTACTTTCAAGGGAAAGAAATTTTCTCTGTAAGGACAGCATTTAGAAAGTGAAGCAACACTCCATTCACTTCGCACAGTGAATTGAAGTGTTGGACCAGACTGCTTCTCTTTCAGAGAAACAGATGTGAGTTTCTTGTGAATGCTTGTAAGTAGCTTAAGGTACTTTCAAGGGAAAGTGATTTTCTCTGAAAGGAGAGCATTTAGAAAGTGAAGCAACACTCCATTCACTTCGCACAGTGAATTGAAATGTTGGAACAGACTGCTTCTCTTTCATAGAAATGCATGTGAGTTTTTTGTGAATGCTTGTAGGTAGCTTAAGGCACTTTCAAAGGAAAGTGATTTTCTCTGAAAGGACAGCATTTCGAAAGTGAAGCAACACTCCATTCACTTCGCACATTGAATTGAAGTGTTGGAACAGACTGCTTCTCGTTCAGAGTAAGAGATGTGAGTTTCTTGTGAATTCTTATAAGTACCTTAAGGCAGTTTCAAAAGGGAGTGATTTTCTCTGAAAGGAGAGCATTTAGAAAGTGAAGCAACACTCCATTCACTTCGCACAGTGAATTGAAGTGTTGGAACAGACTGCTTATCTTTCAGAGAAACAGATGTGAGTTTCTTGTGAATGCTTGTAAGTAGCTTAAGGTACTTTCAAGGGAAAATGATTTTCTCTGAAAGGACAGCATTTAGAAAGTGAAGCAACACTCCTTTCACTTCGCACAGTGAATTGAAGTGTTGGAACAGACTGCTTCTCTTTCAGAGAAACAGATGTGAGTTTCTTGTGAATGCTTGTAAGTAGCTTAAGGTACTTTGAAGGGAAAGTGATTTTCTCTGAAAGGACAGCATTTAGAAAGTGAAGCAACACTCCATTCACTTCGCACAGTGAATTGAAGTGTTGGAACAGACTGCTTCTCTTTCAGAGAAACGCATGTGAATTTCTGTTGAATGCTTGTAGGTAGCTTAAGGCAGTTTCAAAGGAAAGTGATTTTCTCTGAAAAGAGAGCATTTAGAAAGTGAAGGAACACTCCATTCACTTCGCACAGTGAATTGAAGTTTTCGAACAGACTGCTTCTCTTTCAGAAAAATGCATGTGAGTTTCTTGTGAATGCTTGTAAGTAGCTTAAGGCACTTTCAAATTAAAGTGATTTTCTCTGAAAGGACAGCATTTAGAAAGTGAAGCAACACTCCATTCACTTCAAACAGTGAATTGAAGTGTTGGAACCGACTGCTTCTCGTTCAGAGTAAGAGATGTGAGTTTCTTGTGAATTCTTATAAGTAGCTTAAGGCACTTTCAAAAGGGAGTGATTTTCTCTGAAAGGAGAGCATTTAGAAAGTGAAGCAACACTCCATTCACTTTCGCACAGTGAATTGAAGTGTTGGAACAGACTGCTTCTCTTTCAGAGAAACGCATGTGAGTTTTTTGTGAATGCTTGTAAGTAGCTTAAGGCACTTTCAAAGGAAAGTGATTTTCTCTGAAACTACAGCATTTAGAATGTGAAGCAACACTCTATTCACTTCTCACAGTGAATTGAAGTGTTGGAACAGACTGCTTCTCTTTCAGAGAAACAGGTGTGAGTTTCTTGTGAATGCTTGTAAGTAGCTTAAGGTACTTTCAAGGGAAAGTGATTTTCTCTGTAAGGACAGCATTTAGAAAGTGAAGCAACACTCCATTCACTTCGCACAGTGAATTGAAGTGTTGGACCAGACTGCTTCTCTTTCAGAGAAACAGATGTGAGTTTCTTGTGAATGCTTGTAAGTAGCTTAAGGTACTTTCAAGGGAAAGTGATTTTCTCTGAAAGGAGAGCATTTAGAAAGTGAAGCAACACTCCATTCACTTCGCACAGTGAATTGAAATGTTGGAACAGACTGCTTCTCTTTCATAGAAATGCATGTGAGTTTTTTGTGAATGCTTGTAGGTAGCTTAAGGCACTTTCAAAGGAAAGTGATTTTCTCTGAAAGGACAGCATTTCGAAAGTGAAGCAACACTCCATTCACTTCGCACATTGAATTTAAGTGTTGGAACAGACTGCTTCTCGTTCAGAGTAAGAGTTGTGAGTTTCTTGTGAATTCTTATAAGTACCTTAAGGCAGTTTCAAAAGGGAGTGATTTTCTCTGAAAGGAGAGCATTTAGAAAGTGAAGCAACACTCCATTCACTTCGCACAGTGAATTGAAGTGTTGGAACAGACTGCTTCTCTTTCAGAGAAACAGATGTGAGTTTCTTGTGAATGCTTGTAAGTAGCTTAAGGTACTTTCAAGGGAAAATGATTTTCTCTGAAAGGACAGCATTTAGAAAGTGAAGCAACACTCCTTTCACTTCGCACAGTGAATTGAAGTGTTGGAACAGACTGCTTCTCTTTCAGAGAAACAGATGTGAGTTTCTTGTGAATGCTTGTAAGTAGCTTAAGGTACTTTGAAGGGAAAGTGATTTTCTCTGAAAGGACAGCATTTAGAAAGTGAAGCAACACTCCATTCACTTCGCACAGTGAATTGAAGTGTTGGAACAGACTGCTTCTCTTTCAGAGAAACGCATGTGAATTTCTGTTGAATGCTTTTAAGTAGCTTAAGGCAGTTTCAAAGGAAAGTGATTTTCTCTGAAAGGACATCATTTAAAAAGTGAAGCAACACTCCGTTCACTTCGCATAGTGAATTGAAGTGTTGGAAAAGAGTGCTTCTCTCTCAGAGAAACGCATGTGAGTTTTTTGTGAATGCTTGTAAGTAGCTTAAGGCAGTTTCAAAAGGGAGTGATTTTCTCTGAAAGGAGAGCATTTAGAAAGTGAAGCAACACTCCATTCACTTTCGCACAGTGAATTGAAGTGTTGGAACAGACTGCTTCTCTTTCAGAGAAACGCATGTGAGTTTTTTGTGAATGCTTGTAAGTAGCTTAAGGCACTTTCAAAGGAAAGTGATTTTCTCTGAAACTACAGCATTTAGAATGTGAAGCAACACTCTATTCACTTCTCACAGTGAATTGAAGTGTTGGAACAGACTGCTTCTCTTTCAGAGAAACAGATGTGAGTTTCTTGTGAATGCTTGTAAGTAGGTTAAGGTACTTTCAAGGGAAAGTGATTTTCTCTGTAAGGACAGCATTTAGAAAGTGAAGCAACACTCCTTTCAATTCGCACAGTGAATTGAAGTGTTGGAACAGACTGCTTCTCTTTCAGAGAAACAGATGTGAGTTTCTTGTGAATGCTTGTAAGTAGCTTAAGGTACTTTGAAGGGAAAGTGATTTTCTCTGAAAGGACAGCATTTAGAAAGTGAAGCAACACTCCATTCACTTCGCACAGTGAATTGAAGTGTTGGAACAGACTGCTTCTCTTTCAGAGAAACGCATGTGAATTTCTGTTGAATGCTTTTAAGTAGCTTAAGGAAGTTTCAAAGGAAAGTGATTTTCTCTGAAAGGACATCATTTAAAAAGTGAAGCAACACTCCGTTCACTTCGCATAGTGAATTGAAGTGTTGGAAAAGAGTGCTTCTCTCTCAGAGAAATGCATGTGAGTTTTTTGTGAATGCTTGTAAGTAGCTTAAGGCACTTTCAAATTAAAGTGATTTTCTCTGAAAGGACAGCATTTAAAAAGTGAAGCAACACTCCATTCACTTCAAACAGTGAATTGAAGTGTTGGAACAGACTGCTTCTCTTTCAGAGAAACAGATGTGAGTTTCTTGTGAATGCTTGTAAGTAGCTTAAGGTACTTTCAAGGGAAAATGATTTTCTCTGAAAGGACAGCATTTAGAAAGTGAAGCAACACTCCTTTCACTTCGCACAGTGAATTGAAGTGTTGGAACAGACTGCTTCTCTTTCAGAGAAACAGATGTGAGTTTCTTGTGAATGCTTGTAAGTAGCTTAAGGTACTTTGAAGGGAAAGTGATTTTCTCTGAAAGGACAGCATTTAGAAAGTGAAGCAACACTCCATTCACTTCGCACAGTGAATTGAAGTGTTGGAACAGACTGCTTCTCTTTCAGAGAAACGCATGTGAATTTCTGTTGAATGCTTTTAAGTAGCTTAAGGCAGTTTCAAAGGAAAGTGATTTTCTCTGAAAGGACATCATTTAAAAAGTGAAGCAACACTCCGTTCACTTCGCATAGTGAATTGAAGTGTTGGAAAAGAGTGCTTCTCTCTCAGAGAAACGCATGTGAGTTTTTTGTGAATGCTTGTAAGTAGCTTAAGGCAGTTTCAAAAGGGAGTGATTTTCTCTGAAAGGAGAGCATTTAGAAAGTGAAGCAACACTCCATTCACTTTCGCACAGTGAATTGAAGTGTTGGAACAGACTGCTTCTCTTTCAGAGAAACGCATGTGAGTTTTTTGTGAATGCTTGTAAGTAGCTTAAGGCACTTTCAAAGGAAAGTGATTTTCTCTGAAACTACAGCATTTAGAATGTGAAGCAACACTCTATTCACTTCTCACAGTGAATTGAAGTGTTGGAACAGACTGCTTCTCTTTCAGAGAAACAGATGTGAGTTTCTTGTGAATGCTTGTAAGTAGGTTAAGGTACTTTCAAGGGAAAGTGATTTTCTCTGTAAGGACAGCATTTAGAAAGTGAAGCAACACTCCTTTCAATTCGAACAGTGAATTGAAGTGTTGGAACAGACTGCTTCTCTTTCAGAGAAACAGATGTGAGTTTCTTGTGAATGCTTGTAAGTAGCTTAAGGTACTTTGAAGGGAAAGTGATTTTCTCTGAAAGGACAGCATTTAGAAAGTGAAGCAACACTCCATTCACTTCGCACAGTGAATTGAAGTGTTGGAACAGACTGCTTCTCTTTCAGAGAAACGCATGTGAATTTCTGTTGAATGCTTTTAAGTAGCTTAAGGCAGTTTCAAAGGAAAGTGATTTTCTCTGAAAGGACATCATTTAAAAAGTGAAGCAACACTCCGTTCACTTCGCATAGTGAATTGAAGTGTTGGAAAAGAGTGCTTCTCTCTCAGAGAAACGCATGTGAGTTTTTTGTGAATGCTTGTAAGTAGCTTCAGGCACTTTCAAATTAAAGTGATTTTCTCTGAAAGGACAGCATTTAAAAAGTGAAGCAACACTCCATTCACTTCAAACAGTGAATTGAAGTGTTGGAACAGACTGCTTCTCGTTCAGAGTAAGAGATGTGAGTTTCTTGTGAATGCTTGTAAGTAGCTTAAGGCAGTTTCAAAAGGGAGTGATTTTCTCTGAAAGGAGAGCATTTAGAAAGTGAAGCAACACTCCATTCACTTTCGCACAGTGAATTGAAGTGTTGGAAGAGACTGCTTCTCTTTCAGAGAAACGCATGTGAGTTTTTTGTGAATGCTTGTAAGTAGCTTAAGGCACTTTCAAAGGAAAGTGATTTTCTCTGAAACTACAGCATTTAGTATGTGAAGCAACACTCCATTCACTTCTCACAGTGAATTGAAGTGTTGGAACAGACTGCTTCTCTTTCAGAGTAACAGATGTGAGTTTCTTGTGAATGCTTGTAAGTAGCTTAAGGTACTTTCAAGGGAAAGTGATTTTCTCTGAAAGGACAGCATTTAGAAAGTGAAGCAACACTCCATTCACTTCGCACAGTGAATTGAAGTGTTGGACCAGACTGCTTCTCTTTCAGAGAAACAGATGTGAGTTTCTTGTGAATGCTTGTAAGTAGCTTAAGGTACTTTCAAGGGAAAGTGATTTTCTCTGAAAGGAGAGCATTTAGAAAGTGAAGCAACACTCCATTCACTTCGCACAGTGAATTGAAGTGTTGGAACAGACTGCTTCTCTTTCAGAGAAACGTATGGGAGTTTTTTGTGAATGCTTGTAAGTAGCTTAAGGCTCTTTCAAAGGAAAGTGATTTTCTCTGAAAGGACAGCATTTCGAAAGTGAAGCAACACTCCATTCACTTCAAACATTGAATTGAAGTGTTGGAACAGACTGCTTCTCTTTCAGAGTAAGAGATGTGTGTTTCTTGTGAATGCTTGTAAGTAGCTTAAGGCACTTTCAAAAGGGAGTGATTTTCTCTAAAAGGAGAGCATTTAGAAAGTGAAGCAACACTCCACTCACTTCGCACAGTGAATTGAAGTTTTGGAACAGACTGCTTCTCTTTCAGAGAAACGCATGAGAATTTCTGTTGAATGTTTGTAAGTAGCTTAAGGCACTTTCAAAGGAAAGTGATTTTCTCTGAAAGGACAGCATTTAGAAAGTGAAGAAACACTCCATTCTCTTCACACAGTGAATTGAAGTGTTGGAACAGACTGCTTCTCTTTCAGAAAAACGCATGTGAATTTCTGTTGATTGCTTGTAAGTAGCTTAAGGCAGTTTCAAAAGAAAGTGACTTTCTCTGAAAGGAGAGCATTTAGAAAGTGAAGCAACACTCCATTCACGTCGCACAGTGAATTGAAGTGTTGGAACAGACTGCTTCTCTTTCAGAAAAACGCATGTGAGTTTCTTGTGAATGCTTGTAAGTAGCTTAAGGCACTTTCAAAGGAAAGTGATTTTCTCTGAAAGGACAGCATTTAGAAAGTGAAACAACACTCCGTTCACTTCGCATAGTGAATTGAAGTGTTGGAACAGACTGCTTCTCTTTCAGAGAAACGTATGTGAGTTTTTTGTGAATGTTTGTAAGTAGCTTAAGGCACTTTCAAAGGAAAGTGATTTTCTCTGAAAGGACAGGATTTAGAAAGTGAAGCAACACTCCATTCACTTCGCACAGTGAATTGAAGTGTTTGAACAGACTGCTTCTCTTTCAGAGAAACGCATGTGAATTTCTGTTGAATGCTTGTAGGTAGCTTAAGGCAGTTTCAAAGGAAAGTGATTTTCTCTGAAAAGAGAGCATTTAGAAAGTGAAGCAACACTCCATTCACTTCGCACAGTGAATTGAAGTTTTCGAACAGACTGCTTCTCTTTCAGAAAAATGCATGTGAGTTTCTTGTGAATGCTTGTAAGTAGCTTAAGGCACTTTCAAATTAAAGTGATTTTCTCTGAAAGGACAGCATTTAGAAAGTGAAGCAACACTCCATTCACTTCAAACAGTGAATTGAAGTGTTGGAACCGACTGCTTCTCGTTCAGAGTAAGAGATGTGAGTTTCTTGTGAATTCTTATAAGTAGCTTAAGGCACTTTCAAAAGGGAGTGATTTTCTCTGAAAGGAGAGCATTTAGAAAGTGAAGCAACACTCCATTCACTTTCGCACAGTGAATTGAAGTGTTGGAACAGACTGCTTCTCTTTCAGAGAAACGCATGTGAGTTTTTTGTGAATGCTTGTAAGTAGCTTAAGGCACTTTCAAAGGAAAGTGATTTTCTCTGAAACTACAGCATTTAGAATGTGAAGCAACACTCTATTCACTTCTCACAGTGAATTGAAGTGTTGGAACAGACTGCTTCTCTTTCAGAGAAACAGATGTGAGTTTCTTGTGAATGCTTGTAAGTAGCTTAAGGTACTTTCAAGGGAAAGTGATTTTCTCTGTAAGGACAGCATTTAGAAAGTGAAGCAACACTCCATTCACTTCGCACAGTGAATTGAAGTGTTGGACCAGACTGCTTCTCTTTCAGAGAAACAGATGTGAGTTTCTTGTGAATGCTTGTAAGTAGCTTAAGGTACTTTCAAGGGAAAGTGATTTTCTCTGAAAGGAGAGCATTTAGAAAGTGAAGCAACACTCCATTCACTTCGCACAGTGAATTGAAGTGTTGGAACAGACTGCTTCTCTTTCACAGAAATGCATGTGAGTTTTTTGTGAATGCTTGTAGGTAGCTTAAGGCACTTTCAAAGGAAAGTGATTTTCTCTGAAAGGACAGCATTTCGAAAGTGAAGCAACACTCCATTCACTTCGCACAGTGAATTGAAGTGTTGGAACAGACTGCTTCTCGTTCAGAGTAAGAGATGTGAGTTTCTTGTGAATTCTTATAAGTACCTTAAGGCAGTTTCAAAAGGGAGTGATTTTCTCTGAAAGGAGAGCACTTAGAAAGTGAAGCAACACTCCATTCACTTCGCACAGTGAATTGAAGTGTTGGAACAGACTGCTTCTCTTTCAGAGAAACAGATGTGAGTTTCTTGTGAATGCTTGTAAGTAGCTTAAGGTACTTTCAAGGGAAAATGATTTTCTCTGAAAGGACAGCATTTAGAAAGTGAAGCAACACTCCTTTCACTTCGCACAGTGAATTGAAGTGTTGGAACAGACTGCTTCTCTTTCAGAGAAACAGATGTGAGTTTCTTGTGAATGCTTGTAAGTAGCTTAAGGCACTTTGAAGGGAAAGTGATTTTCTCTGAAAGGACAGCATTTAGAAAGTGAAGCAACGCTCCATTCACTTCGCACAGTGAATTGAAGTGTTGGAACAGACTGCTTCTCTTTCAGAGAAACGCATGTGAATTTCTGTTGAATGCTTTTAAGTAGCTTAAGGCAGTTTCAAAGGAAAGTGATTTTCTCTGAAATGACATCATTTAAAAAGTGAAGCAACACTCCGTTCACTTCGCATAGTGAATTGAAGTGTTGGAAAAGAGTGCTTCTCTCTCAGAGAAACGCATGTGAGTTTTTTGTGAATGCTTGTAAGTAGCTTAAGGCAGTTTCAAAAGGGAGTGATTTTCTCTGAAAGGAGAGCATTTAGAAAGTGAAGCAACACTTCATTCACTTTCGCACAGTGAATTGAAGTGTTGGAAGAGACTGCTTCTCTTTCAGAGAAACGCATGTGAGTTTTTTGTGAATGCTTGTAAGTAGCTTAAGGCACTTTCAAAGGAAAGTGATTTTCTCTGAAACTACAGCATTTAGTATGTGAAGCAACACTCCATTCACTTCTCACAGTGAATTGAAGTGTTGGAACAGACTGCTTCTCTTTCAGAGTAACAGATGTGAGTTTCTTGTGAATGCTTGTAAGTAGCTTAAGGTACTTTCAAGGGAAAGTGATTTTCTCTGAAAGGACAGCATTTAGAAAGTGAAGCAACACTCCATTCACTTCGCACAGTGAATTGAAGTGTTAGACCAGACTGCTTCTCTTTCAGAGAAACAGATGTGAGTTTCTTGTGAATGCTTGTAAGTAGCTTAAGGCACTTTCAAAGGAAAGTGATTTTCTCTGAAACTACAGCATTTAGAATGTGAAGCAACACTCTATTCACTTCTCACAGTGAATTGAAGTGTTGGAACAGACTGCTTCTCTTTCAGAGAAACAGATGTGAGTTTCTTGTGAATGCTTGTAAGTAGCTTAAGGTACTTTCAAGGGAAAGTGATTTTCTCTGTAAGGACAGCATTTAGAAAGTGAAGCAACACTCCATTCACTTCGCACAGTGAATTGAAGTGTTGGACCAGACTGCTTCTCTTTCAGAGAAACAGATGTGAGTTTCTTGTGAATGCTTGTAAGTAGCTTAAGGTACTTTCAAGGGAAAGTGATTTTCTCTGAAAGGAGAGCATTTAGAAAGTGAAGCAAAACTCCATTCACTTCGCACAGTGAATTGAAATGTTGGAACAGACTGCTTCTCTTTCATAGAAATGCATGTGAGTTTTTTGTGAATGCTTGTAGGTAGCTCAAGGCACTTTCAAAGGAAAGTGATTTTCTCTGAAAGGACAGCATTTCGAAAGTGAAGCAACACTCCATTCACTTCGCACAGTGAATTGAAGTGTTGGAACAGACTGCTTCTCGTTCAGAGTAAGAGATGTGAGTTTCTTGTGAATTCTTATAAGTACCTTAAGGCAGTTTCAAAAGGGAGTGATTTTCTCTGAAAGGAGAGCATTTAGAAAGTGAAGCAACACTCCATTCACTTCGCACAGTGAATTGAAGTGTTGGAACAGACTGCTTCTCTTTCAGAGAAACAGATGTGAGTTTCTTGTGAATGCTTGTAAGTAGCTTAAGGTACTTTGAAGGGAAAATGATTTTCTCTGAAAGGACAGCATTTATAAAGTGAAGCAACACTCCTTTCACTTCGCACAGTGAATTGAAGTGTTGGAACAGACTGCTTCTCTTTCAGAGAAACAGATGTGAGTTTCTTGTGAATGCTTGTAAGTAGCTTAAGGTACTTTGAAGGGAAAGTGATTTTCTCTGAAAGGACAGCATTTAGAAAGTGAAGCAACACTCCATTCACTTCGCACAGTGAATTGAAGTGTTGGAACAGACTGCTTCTCTTTCAGAGAAACGCATTTGAATTTCTGTTGAATGCTTTTAAGTAGTTTAAGGCAGTTTCAAAGGAAAGTGATTTTCTCTGAAAGGACATCATTTAAAAAGTGAAACAACACTCCGTTCACTTCGCATATTGAATTGAAGTGTTGGAAATGAGTGCTTCTCTCTCAGAGAAACGCATGTGAGTTTTTTGTGAATGCTTGTAAGTAGCTTAAGGCACTTTCAAATTAAAGTGATTTTCTCTGAAAGGACAGCATTTAAAAAGTGAAGCAACACTCCATTCACTTCAAACTGTGAATTGAAGTGTTGGAACAGACTGCTTCTCGTTCAGAGTAAGAGATGTGAGTTTCTTGTGAATGCTTGTAAGTAGCTTAAGGCAGTTTCAAAAGGGAGTGATTTTCTCTGAAAGGAGAGTATTTAGAAAGTGAAGCAACACTCCATTCACTTTCGCACAGTGAATTGAAGTGTTGGAAGAGACTGCTTCTCTTTCAGAGAAACGCATGTGAGTTTTTTGTGAATGCTTGTAAGTAGCTTAAGGCACTTTCAAAGGAAAGTGATTTTCTCTGAAACTACAGCATTTAGTATGTGAAGCAACACTCCATTCACTTCTCACAGTGAATTGAACTGTTGGAACAGACTGCTTCTCTTTCAGAGTAACAGATGTGAGTTTCTTGTGAATGCTTGTAAGTAGCTTAAGGTACTTTCAAGGGAAAGTGATTTTCTCTGAAAGGACAGCATTTAGAAAGTGAAGCAACACTCCATTCACTTCGCACAGTGAATTGAAGTGTTGGACCAGACTGCTTCTCTTTCAGAGAAACAGATGTGAGTTTCTTGTGAATGCTTGTAAGTAGCTTAAGGTACTTTCAAGGGAAAGTGATTTTCTCTGAAAGGAGAGCATTTAGAAAGTGAAGCAACACTCCATTCACTTCGCACAGTGAATTGAAGTGTTGGAACAGACTGCTTCTCTCAGAGAAACGTATGGGAGTTTTTTGTGAATGCTTGTAAGTAGCTTAAGGCACTTTCAAAGGAAAGTGATTTTCTCTGAAAGGACAGCATTTCGAAAGTGAAGCAACACTCCATTCACTTCAAACATTGAATTGAAGTGTTGGAACAGACTGCTTCTCTTTCAGAGTAAGAGATGTGTGTTTGTTGTGAATGCTTGTAAGTAGCTTAAGGCACTTTCAAAAGGGAGTGATTTTCTCTAAAAGGAGAGCATTTAGAAAGTGAAGCAACACTCCACTCACTTCGCACAGTGAATTGAAGTTTTGGAACAGACTGCTTCTCTTTCAGAGAAACGCATGAGAATTTCTGTTGAATGTTTGTAAGTAGCTTAAGGCACTTTCAAAGGAAAGTGATTTTCTCTGAAAGGACAGCATTTAGAAAGTGAAGAAACACTCCATTCTCTTCACACAGTGAATTGAAGTGTTGGAACAGACTGCTTCTCTTTCAGAAAAACGCATGTGAATTTCTGTTGAATGCTTGTAAGTAGCTTAAGGCAGTTTCAAAAGAAAGTGACTTTCTCTGAAAGGAGAGCATTTAGAAAGTGAAGCAACACTCCATTCACGTCGCACAGTGAATTGAAGTGTTGGAACAGACTGCTTCTCTTTCAGAAAAACGCATGTGAGTTTCTTGTGAATGCTTGTAAGTAGCTTAAGGCACTTTCAAAGGAAAGTGATTTTCTCTGAAAGGACAGCATTTAGAAAGTGAAACAACACTCCGTTCACTTCGCATAGTGAATTGAAGTGTTGGAACAGACTGCTTCTCTTTCAGAGAAACGTATGTGAGTTTTTTGTGAATGCTTGTAAGTAGCTTAAGGCACTTTCAAAGGAAAGTGATTTTCTCTGAAAGGACAGCATTTAGAAAGTGAAGAAACACTCCATTCTCTTCACACAGTGAATTGAAGTGTTGGAACAGACTGCTTCTCTTTCAGAAAAACGCATGTGAATTTCTGTTGAATGCTTGTAAGTAGCTTAAGGCAGTTTCAAAGGAAAGTGACTTTCTCTGAAAGGAGAGCATTTAGAAAGTGAAGCAACACTCCATTCACTTCGCACAGTGAATTGAAGTGTTGGAACAGACTGCTTCTCTTTCAGAAAAATGCATGTGAGTTTCTTGTGAATGCTTGTAAGTAGCTTAAGGCACTTTCAAAGGAAAGTGATTTTCTCTGAAAGGACAGCATTTAGAAAGTGAAACAACACTCCGTTCACTTCGCATAGTGAATTGAAGTGTTGGAGCAGACTGCTTCTCTTTCAGAGAAACGTATGTGACTTTTTTGTGAATGCTTGTAAGTAGCTTAAGGCACTTTCAAAGGAAAGTGATTTTCTCTGAAAGGAGAGGATTTAGAAAGTGAAGGAACACTCCATTCACTTCGCACAGTGAATTGAAGTGTTGGAACCGACTGCTTTTCGTTCAGAGTAAGAGATGTGAGTTTCTTGTGAATTCTTATAAGTAGCTTAAGGCACTTTCAAAAGGGAGTGATTTTCTCTGAAAGGAGAGCATTTAGAAAGTGAAGCAACACTCCATTCACTTTCGCACAGTGAATTGAAGTGTTGGAACAGACTGCTTCTCTTTCAGAGAAACGCATGTGAGTTTTTTGTGAATGCTTGTAAGTAGCTTAAGGCACTTTCAAAGGAAAGTGATTTTCTCTGAAACTACAGCATTTAGAATGTGAAGTAACACTCTATTCACTTCTCACAGTGAATTGAAGTGTTGGAACAGACTGCTTCTCTTTCAGAGAAACAGATGTGAGTTTCTTGTGAATGCTTGTAAGTAGCTTAAGGTACTTTCAAGGGAAAATGATTTTCTCTGAAAGGACAGCATTTAGAAAGTGAAGCAACACTCCTTTCACTTCGCACAGTGAATTGAAGTGTTGGAACAGACTGCTTCTCTTTCAGAGAAACAGATGTGAGTTTCTTGTGAATGCTTGTAAGTAGCTTAAGGCACTTTCAAAGGAAAGTGATTTTCTCTGAAACTACAGCATTTAGAATGTGAAGCAACACTCTATTCACTTCTCACAGTGAATTGAAGTGTTGGAACAGACTGCTTCTCTTTCAGAGAAACAGATGTGAGTTTCTTGTGAATGCTTGTAAGTAGCTTAAGGTACTTTCAAGGGAAAGTGATTTTCTCTGTAAGGACAGCATTTAGAAAGTGAAGCAACACTCCATTCACTTCGCACAGTGAATTGAAGTGTTGGACCAGACTGATTCTCTTTCAGAGAAACAGATGTGAGTTTCTTGTGAATGCTTGTAAGTAGCTTAAGGTACTTTCAAGGGAAAGTGATTTTCTCTGAAAGGAGAGCATTTAGAAAGTGAAGCAAAACTCCATTCACTTCGCACAGTGAATTGAAATGTTGGAACAGACTGCTTCTCTTTCATAGAAATGCATGTGAGTTTTTTGTGAATGCTTGTAGGTAGCTCAAGGCACTTTCAAAGGAAAGTGATTTTCTCTGAAAGGACAGCATTTCGAAAGTGAAGCAACACTCCATTCACTTCGCACAGTGAATTGAAGTGTTGGAACAGACTGCTTCTCGTTCAGAGTAAGAGATGTGAGTTTCTTGTGAATTCTTATAAGTACCTTAAGGCAGTTTCAAAAGGGAGTGATTTTCTCTGAAAGGAGAGCATTTAGAAAGTGAAGCAACACTCCATTCACTTCGCACAGTGAATTGAAGTGTTGGAACAGACTGCTTCTCTTTCAGAGAAACAGATGTGAGTTTCTTGTGAATGCTTGTAATTAGCTTAAGGTACTTTGAAGGGAAAATGATTTTCTCTGAAAGGACAGCATTTATAAAGTGAAGCAACACTCCTTTCACTTCGCACAGTGAATTGAAGTGTTGGAACAGACTGCTTCTCTTTCAGAGAAACAGATGTGAGTTTCTTGTGAATGCTTGTAAGTAGCTTAAGGTACTTTGATGGGAAAGTGATTTTCTCTGAAAGGACAGCATTTAGAAAGTGAAGCAACACTCCATTCACTTCGCACAGTGAATTGAAGTGTTGGAACAGACTGCTTCTCTTTCAGAGAAACGCATTTGAATTTCTGTTGAACGCTTTTAAGTAGTTTAAGGCAGTTTCAAAGGAAAGTGATTTTCTCTGAAAGGACATCATTTAAAAAGTGAAACAACACTCCGTTCACTTCGCATATTGAATTGAAGTGTTGGAAATGAGTGCTTCTCTCTCAGAGAAACGCATGTGAGTTTTTTGTGAATGCTTGTAAGTAGCTTAAGGCACTTTCAAATTAAAGTGATTTTCTCTGAAAGGACAGCATTTAAAAAGTGAAGCAACACTCCATTCACTTCAAACTGTGAATTGAAGTGTTGGAACAGACTGCTTCTCGTTCAGAGTAAGAGATGTGAGTTTCTTGTGAATGCTTGTAAGTAGCTTAAGGCAGTTTCAAAAGGGAGTGATTTTCTCTGAAAGGAGAGTATTTAGAAAGTGAAGCAACACTCCATTCACTTTCGCACAGTGAATTGAAGTGTTGGAAGAGACTGCTTCTCTTTCAAAGAAACGCATGTGAGTTTTTTGTGAATGCTTGTAAGTAGCTTAAGGCACTTTCAAAGGAAAGTGATTTTCTCTGAAACTACAGCATTTAGTATGTGAAGCAACACTCCATTCACTTCTCACAGTGAATTGAACTGTTGGAACAGACTGCTTCTCTTTCAGAGTAACAGATGTGAGTTTCTTGTGAATGCTTGTAAGTAGCTTAAGGTACTTTCAAGGGAAAGTGATTTTCTCTGAAAGGACAGCATTTAGAAAGTGAAGCAACACTCCATTCACTTCGCACAGTGAATTGAAGTGTTGGACCAGACTGCTTCTCTTTCAGAGAAACAGATGTGAGTTTCTTGTGAATGCTTGTAAGTAGCTTAAGGTACTTTCAAGGGAAAGTGATTTTCTCTGAAAGGAGAGCATTTAGAAAGTGAAGCAACACTCCATTCACTTCGCACAGTGAATTGAAGTGTTGGAACAGACTGCTTCTCTTTCAGAGAAACGTATGGGAGTTTTTTGTGAATGCTTGTAAGTAGCTTAAGGCACTTTCAAAGGAAAGTGATTTTCTCTGAAAGGACAGCATTTCGAAAGTGAAGCAACACTCCATTCACTTCAAACATTGAATTGAAGTGTTGGAACAGACTACTTCTCTTTCAGAGTAAGAGATGTGTGTTTCTTGTGAATGCTTGTAAGTAGCTTAAGGCACTTTCAAAAGGGAGTGATTTTCTCTAAAAGGAGAGCATTTAGAAAGTGAAGCAACACTCCACTCACTTCGCACAGTGAATTGAAGTGTTGGAACAGACTGCTTCTCTTTCAGAGAAACGCATGAGAATTTCTGTTGAATGTTTGTAAGTAGCTTAAGGCACTTTCAAAGGAAAGTGATTTTCTCTGAAAGGACAGCATTTAGAAAGTGAAGAAACACTCCATTCTCTTCACACAGTGAATTGAAGTGTTGGAACAGACTGCTTCTCTTTCAGAAAAACGCATGTGAATTTCTGTTGAATGCTTGTAAGTAGCTTAAGGCAGTTTCAAAGGAAAGTGACTTTCTCTGAAAGGAGAGCATTTAGAAAGTGAAGCAACACTCCATTCACTTCGCACAGTGAATTGAAGTGTTGGAACAGACTGCTTCTCTTTCAGAAAAATGCATGTGAGTTTCTTGTGAATGCTTGTAAGTAGCTTAAGGCACTTTCAAAGGAAAGTGATTTTCTCTGAAAGGACAGCATTTAGAAAGTGAAACAACACTCCGTTCACTTCGCATAGTGAATTGAAGTGTTGGAGCAGACTGCTTCTCTTTCAGAGAAACGTATGTGACTTTTTTGTGAATGCTTGTAAGTAGCTTAAGGCACTTTCAAAGGAAAGTGATTTTCTCTGAAAGGAGAGGATTTAGAAAGTGAAGCAACACTCCATTCACTTCGCACTGTGAATTGAAGTGTTGGAACAGACTGCTTCTCTTTCAGAGAAACGCATGTGAAATTCTGTTGAATGCTTGTAGGTAGCTCAAGGCAGTTTCAAAGGAAAGTGATTTTCTCTGAAAAGAGAGCATTTAGAAAGTGAAGGAACACTCCATTCACTTCGCACAGTGAATTGAAGTTTTCGAACAGACTGCTTCTCTTTCAGAAAAATGCATGTGAGTTTCTTGTGAATGCTTGTAAGTAGCTTAAGGCACTTTCAAATTAAAGTGATTTTCTCTGAAAGGACAGCATTTAGAAAGTGAAGCAACACTCCATTCACTTCAAACAGTGAATCGAAGTGTTGGAACCGACTGCTTCTCGTTCAGAGTAAGAGATGTGAGTTTCTTGTGAATTCTTATAAGTAGCTTAAGGCACTTTCAAAAGGGAGTGATTTTCTCTGAAAGGAGAGCATTTAGAAAGTGAAGCAACACTCCATTCACTTTCGCACAGTGAATTGAAGTGTTGGAACAGACTGCTTCTCTTTCAGAGAAACGCATGTGAGATTTTTGTGAATGCTTGTAAGTAGCTTAAGGCACTTTCAAAGGAAAGTGATTTTCTCTGAAACTACAGCATTTAGAATGTGAAGTAACACTCTATTCACTTCTCACAGTGAATTGAAGTGTTGGAACAGACTGCTTCTCTTTCAGAGAAACAGATGTGAGTTTCTTGTGAATGCTTGTAAGTAGCTTAAGGTACTTTCAAGGGAAAGTGATTTTCTCTGTAAGGACAGCATTTAGAAAGTGAAGCAACACTCCATTCACTTCGCACAGTGAATTGAAGTGTTGGACCAGACTGCTTCTCTTTCAGAGAAACAGATGTGAGTTTCTTGTGAATGCTTGTAAGTAGCTTAAGGTACTTTCAAGGGAAAGTGATTTTCTCTGAAAGGAGAGCATTTAGAAAGTGAAGCAACACTCCATTCACTTCGCACAGTGAATTGAAATGTTGGAACAGACTGCTTCTCTTTCATAGAAATGCATGTGAGTTTTTTGTGAATGCTTGTAGGTAGCTTAAGGCACTTTCAAAGGAAAGTGATTTTCTCTGAAAGGACAGCATTTCGAAAGTGAAGCAACACTCCATTCACTTCGCACAGTGAATTGAAGTGTTGGAACAGACTGCTTCTCGTTCAGAGTAAGAGATGTGAGTTTCTTGTGAATTCTTATAAGTACCTTAAGGCAGTTTCAAAAGGGAGTGATTTTCTCTGAAAGGAGAGCATTTAGAAAGTGAAGCAACACTCCATTCACTTCGCACAGTGAATTGAAGTGTTGGAACAGACTGCTTCTCTTTCAGAGAAACAGATGTGAGTTTCTTGTGAATGCTTGTAAGTAGCTTAAGGTACTTTCAAGGGAAAATGATTTTCTCTGAAAGGACAGCATTTAGAAAGTGAAGCAACACTCCTTTCAATTCGCACAGTGAATTGAAGTGTTGGAACAGACTGCTTCTCTTTCAGAGAAACAGATGTGAGTTTCTTGTGAATGCTTGTAAGTAGCTTAAGGTACTTTGAAGGGAAAGTGATTTTCTCTGAAAGGACAGCATTTAGAAAGTGAAGCAACACTCCATTCACTTCGCACAGTGAATTGAAGTGTTGGAACAGACTGCTTCTCTTTCAGAGAAACGCATGTGAATTTCTGTTGAATGCTTTTAAGTAGCTTAAGGCAGTTTCAAAGGAAAGTGATTTTCTCTGAAAGGACATCATTTAAAAAGTGAAGCAACACTCCGTTCACTTCGCATAGTGAATTGAAGTGTTGGAAAAGAGTGCTTCTCTCTCAGAGAAACGCATGTGAGTTTTTTGTGAATGCTTGTAAGTAGCTTAAGGCACATTCAAATTAAAGTGATTTTCTCTGAAAGGACAGCATTTAAAAAGTGAAGCAACACTCCATTCACTTCAAACAGTGAATTGAAGTGTTGGAACAGACTGCTTCTCGTTCAGAGTAAGAGATGTGAGTTTCTTGTGAATGCTTGTAAGTAGCTTAAGGCAGTTTCAAAAGGGAGTGATTTTCTCTGAAAGGAGAGCATTTAGAAAGTGAAGCAACACTCCATTCACTTTCGCACAGTGAATTGAAGTGTTGGAAGAGACTGCTTCTCTTTCAGAGAAACGCATGTGAGTTTTTTGTGAAAGCTTGTAAGTAGCTTAAGGCACTTTCAAAGGAAAGTGATTTTCTCTGAAACTACAGCATTTAGTATGTGAAGCAACACTCCATTCACTTCTCACAGTGAATTGAAGTGTTGGAACAGAGTGCTTCTCTTTCAGAGTAACAGATGTGAGTTTCTTGTGAATGCTTGTAAGTAGCTTAAGGTACTTTCAAGGGAAAGTGATTTTCTCTGAAAGGACAGCATTTAGAAAGTGAAGCAACACTCCATTCACTTCGCACAGTGAATTGAAGTGTTGGACCAGACTGCTTCTCTTTCAGAGAAACAGATGTGAGTTTCTTGTGAATGCTTGTAAGTAGCTTAAGGTACTTTCAAGGGAAAGTGATTTTCTCTGAAAGGAGAGCATTTAGAAAGTGAAGCAACACTCCATTCACTTCGCACAGTGAATTGAAGTGTTGGAACAGACTGCTTCTCTTTCAGAGAAACGTATGGGAGTTTTTTGTGAATGCTTGTAAGTAGCTTAAGGCTCTTTCAAAGGAAAGTGATTTTCTCTGAAAGGACAGCATTTCGAAAGTGAAGCAACACTCCATTCTCTTCAAACATTGAATTGAAGTGTTGGAACAGACTGCTTCTCTTTCAGAGTAAGAGATGTGTGTTTCTTGTGAATGCTTGTAAGTAGCTTAAGGCACTTTCAAAAGGGAGTGATTTTCTCTAAAAGGAGAGCATTTAGAAAGTGAAGCAACACTCCACTCACTTCGCACAGTGAATTGAAGTGTTGGAACAGACTGCTTCTCTTTCAGAGAAACGCATGAGAATTTCTGTTGAATGTTTGTAAGTAGCTTAAGGCACTTTCAAAGGAAAGTGATTTTCTCTGAAAGGACAGCATTTAGAAAGTGAAGAAACACTCCATTCTCTTCACACAGTGAATTGAAGTGTTGGAACAGACTGCTTCTCTTTCAGAAAAACGCATGTGAATTTCTGTTGAATGCTTGTAAGTAGCTTAAGGCAGTTTCAAAGGAAAGTGACTTTCTCTGAAAGGAGAGCATTTAGAAAGTGAAGCAACACTCCATTCACTTCGCACAGTGAATTGAAGTGTTGGAACAGACTGCTTCTCTTTCAGAAAAATGCATGTGAGTTTCTTGTGAATGCTTGTAAGTAGCTTAAGGCACTTTCAAAGGAAAGTGATTTTCTCTGAAAGGACAGCATTTAGAAAGTGAAACAACACTCCGTTCACTTCGCATAGTGAATTGAAGTGTTGGAGCAGACTGCTTCTCTTTCAGAGAAACGTATGTGACTTTTTTGTGAATGCTTGTAAGTAGCTTAAGGCACTTTCAAAGGAAAGTGATTTTCTCTGAAAGGAGAGGATTTAGAAAGTGAAGCAACACTCCATTCACTTCGCACTGTGAATTGAAGTGTTGGAACAGACTGCTTCTCTTTCAGAGAAACGCATGTGAAATTCTGTTGAATGCTTGTAGGTAGCTCAAGGCAGTTTCAAAGGAAAGTGATTTTCTCTGAAAAGAGAGCATTTAGAAAGTGAAGGAACACTCCATTCACTTCGCACAGTGAATTGAAGTTTTCGAACAGACTGCTTCTCTTTCAGAAAAATGCATGTGAGTTTCTTGTGAATGCTTGTAAGTAGCTTAAGGCACTTTCAAATTAAAGTGATTTTCTCTGAAAGGACAGCATTTAGAAAGTGAAGCAACACTCCATTCACTTCAAACAGTGAATCGAAGTGTTGGAACCGACTGCTTCTCGTTCAGAGTAAGAGATGTGAGTTTCTTGTGAATTCTTATAAGTAGCTTAAGGCACTTTCAAAAGGGAGTGATTTTCTCTGAAAGGAGAGCATTTAGAAAGTGAAGCAACACTCCATTCACTTTCGCACAGTGAATTGAAGTGTTGGAACAGACTGCTTCTCTTTCAGAGAAACGCATGTGAGATTTTTGTGAATGCTTGTAAGTAGCTTAAGGCACTTTCAAAGGAAAGTGATTTTCTCTGAAACTACAGCATTTAGAATGTGAAGTAACACTCTATTCACTTCTCACAGTGAATTGAAGTGTTGGAACAGACTGCTTCTCTTTCAGAGAAACAGATGTGAGTTTCTTGTGAATGCTTGTAAGTAGCTTAAGGTACTTTCAAGGGAAAGTGATTTTCTCTGTAAGGACAGCATTTAGAAAGTGAAGCAACACTCCATTCACTTCGCACAGTGAATTGAAGTGTTGGACCAGACTGCTTCTCTTTCAGAGAAACAGATGTGAGTTTCTTGTGAATGCTTGTAAGTAGCTTAAGGTACTTTCAAGGGAAAGTGATTTTCTCTGAAAGGAGAGCATTTAGAAAGTGAAGCAACACTCCATTCACTTCGCACAGTGAATTGAAATGTTGGAACAGACTGCTTCTCTTTCATAGAAATGCATGTGAGTTTTTTGTGAATGCTTGTAGGTAGCTTAAGGCACTTTCAAAGGAAAGTGATTTTCTCTGAAAGGACAGCATTTCGAAAGTGAAGCAACACTCCATTCACTTCGCACAGTGAATTGAAGTGTTGGAACAGACTGCTTCTCGTTCAGAGTAAGAGATGTGAGTTTCTTGTGAATTCTTATAAGTACCTTAAGGCAGTTTCAAAAGGGAGTGATTTTCTCTGAAAGGAGAGCATTTAGAAAGTGAAGCAACACTCCATTCACTTCGCACAGTGAATTGAAGTGTTGGAACAGACTGCTTCTCTTTCAGAGAAACAGATGTGAGTTTCTTGTGAATGCTTGTAAGTAGCTTAAGGTACTTTCAAGGGAAAATGATTTTCTCTGAAAGGACAGCATTTAGAAAGTGAAGCAACACTCCTTTCAATTCGCACAGTGAATTGAAGTGTTGGAACAGACTGCTTCTCTTTCAGAGAAACAGATGTGAGTTTCTTGTGAATGCTTGTAAGTAGCTTAAGGTACTTTGAAGGGAAAGTGATTTTCTCTGAAAGGACAGCATTTAGAAAGTGAAGCAACACTCCATTCACTTCGCACAGTGAATTGAAGTGTTGGAACAGACTGCTTCTCTTTCAGAGAAACGCATGTGAATTTCTGTTGAATGCTTTTAAGTAGCTTAAGGCAGTTTCAAAGGAAAGTGATTTTCTCTGAAAGGACATCATTTAAAAAGTGAAGCAACACTCCGTTCACTTCGCATAGTGAATTGAAGTGTTGGAAAAGAGTGCTTCTCTCTCAGAGAAACGCATGTGAGTTTTTTGTGAATGCTTGTAAGTAGCTTAAGGCACATTCAAATTAAAGTGATTTTCTCTGAAAGGACAGCATTTAAAAAGTGAAGCAACACTCCATTCACTTCAAACAGTGAATTGAAGTGTTGGAACAGACTGCTTCTCGTTCAGAGTAAGAGATGTGAGTTTCTTGTGAATGCTTGTAAGTAGCTTAAGGCAGTTTCAAAAGGGAGTGATTTTCTCTGAAAGGAGAGCATTTAGAAAGTGAAGCAACACTCCATTCACTTTCGCACAGTGAATTGAAGTGTTGGAAGAGACTGCTTCTCTTTCAGAGAAACGCATGTGAGTTTTTTGTGAATGCTTGTAAGTAGCTTAAGGCACTTTCAAAGGAAAGTGATTTTCTCTGAAACTACAGCATTTAGTATGTGAAGCAACACTCCATTCACTTCTCACAGTGAATTGAAGTGTTGGAACAGAGTGCTTCTCTTTCAGAGTAACAGATGTGAGTTTCTTGTGAATGCTTGTAAGTAGCTTAAGGTACTTTCAAGGGAAAGTGATTTTCTCTGAAAGGACAGCATTTAGAAAGTGAAGCAACACTCCATTCACTTCGCACAGTGAATTGAAGTGTTGGACCAGACTGCTTCTCTTTCAGAGAAACAGATGTGAGTTTCTTGTGAATGCTTGTAAGTAGCTTAAGGTACTTTCAAGGGAAAGTGATTTTCTCTGAAAGGAGAGCATTTAGAAAGTGAAGCAACACTCCATTCACTTCGCACAGTGAATTGAAGTGTTGGAACAGACTGCTTCTCTTTCAGAGAAACGTATGGGAGTTTTTTGTGAATGCTTGTAAGTAGCTTAAGGCTCTTTCAAAGGAAAGTGATTTTCTCTGAAAGGACAGCATTTCGAAAGTGAAGCAACACTCCATTCACTTCAAACATTGAATTGAAGTGTTGGAACAGACTGCTTCTCTTTCAGAGTAAGAGATGTGTGTTTCTTGTGAATGCTTGTAAGTAGCTTAAGGCACTTTCAAAAGGGAGTGATTTTCTCTAAAAGGAGAGCATTTAGAAAGTGAAGCAACACTCCACTCACTTCGCACAGTGAATTGAAGTGTTGGAACAGACTGCTTCTCTTTCAGAGAAACGCATGAGAATTTCTGTTGAATGTTTGTAAGTAGCTTAAGGCACTTTCAAAGGAAAGTGATTTTCTCTGAAAGGACAGCATTTAGAAAGTGAAGAAACACTCCATTCTCTTCACACAGTGAATTGAAGTGTTGGAACAGACTGCTTCTCTTTCAGAAAAACGCATGTGAATTTCTGTTGAATGCTTGTAAGTAGCTTAAGGCAGTTTCAAAGGAAAGTGACTTTCTCTGAAAGGAGAGCATTTAGAAAGTGAAGCAACACTCCATTCACTTCGCACAGTGAATTGAAGTGTTGGAACAGACTGCTTCTCTTTCAGAAAAATGCATGTGAGTTTCTTGTGAATGCTTGTAAGTAGCTTAAGGCACTTTCAAAGGAAAGTGATTTTCTCTGAAAGGACAGCATTTAGAAAGTGAAACAACACTCCGTTCACTTCGCATAGTGAATTGAAGTGTTGGAGCAGACTGCTTCTCTTTCAGAGAAACGTATGTGACTTTTTTGTGAATGCTTGTAAGTAGCTTAAGGCACTTTCAAAGGAAAGTGATTTTCTCTGAAAGGAGAGGATTTAGAAAGTGAAGCAACACTCCATTCACTTCGCACTGTGAATTGAAGTGTTGGAACAGACTGCTTCTCTTTCAGAGAAACGCATGTGAAATTCTGTTGAATGCTTGTAGGTAGCTCAAGGCAGTTTCAAAGGAAAGTGATTTTCTCTGAAAAGAGAGCATTTAGAAAGTGAAGGAACACTCCATTCACTTCGCACAGTGAATTGAAGTTTTCGAACAGACTGCTTCTCTTTCAGAAAAATGCATGTGAGTTTCTTGTGAATGCTTGTAAGTAGCTTAAGGCACTTTCAAATTAAAGTGATTTTCTCTGAAAGGACAGCATTTAGAAAGTGAAGCAACACTCCATTCACTTCAAACAGTGAATCGAAGTGTTGGAACCGACTGCTTCTCGTTCAGAGTAAGAGATGTGAGTTTCTTGTGAATTCTTATAAGTAGCTTAAGGCACTTTCAAAAGGGAGTGATTTTCTCTGAAAGGAGAGCATTTAGAAAGTGAAGCAACACTCCATTCACTTTCGCACAGTGAATTGAAGTGTTGGAACAGACTGCTTCTCTTTCAGAGAAACGCATGTGAGATTTTTGTGAATGCTTGTAAGTAGCTTAAGGCACTTTCAAAGGAAAGTGATTTTCTCTGAAACTACAGCATTTAGAATGTGAAGTAACACTCTATTCACTTCTCACAGTGAATTGAAGTGTTGGAACAGACTGCTTCTCTTTCAGAGAAACAGATGTGAGTTTCTTGTGAATGCTTGTAAGTAGCTTAAGGTACTTTCAAGGGAAAGTGATTTTCTCTGTAAGGACAGCATTTAGAAAGTGAAGCAACACTCCATTCACTTCGCACAGTGAATTGAAGTGTTGGACCAGACTGCTTCTCTTTCAGAGAAACAGATGTGAGTTTCTTGTGAATGCTTGTAAGTAGCTTAAGGTACTTTCAAGGGAAAGTGATTTTCTCTGAAAGGAGAGCATTTAGAAAGTGAAGCAACACTCCATTCACTTCGCACAGTGAATTGAAATGTTGGAACAGACTGCTTCTCTTTCATAGAAATGCATGTGAGTTTTTTGTGAATGCTTGTAGGTAGCTTAAGGCACTTTCAAAGGAAAGTGATTTTCTCTGAAAGGACAGCATTTCGAAAGTGAAGCAACACTCCATTCACTTCGCACAGTGAATTGAAGTGTTGGAACAGACTGCTTCTCGTTCAGAGTAAGAGATGTGAGTTTCTTGTGAATTCTTATAAGTACCTTAAGGCAGTTTCAAAAGGGAGTGATTTTCTCTGAAAGGAGAGCATTTAGAAAGTGAAGCAACACTCCATTCACTTCGCACAGTGAATTGAAGTGTTGGAACAGACTGCTTCTCTTTCAGAGAAACAGATGTGAGTTTCTTGTGAATGCTTGTAAGTAGCTTAAGGTACTTTCAAGGGAAAATGATTATCTCTGAAAGGACAGCATTTAGAAAGTGAAGCAACACTCCTTTCAATTCGCACAGTGAATTGAAGTGTTGGAACAGACTGCTTCTCTTTCAGAGAAACAGATGTGAGTTTCTTGTGAATGCTTGTAAGTAGCTTAAGGTACTTTGAAGGGAAAGTGATTTTCTCTGAAAGGACAGCATTTAGAAAGTGAAGCAACACTCCATTCACTTCGCACAGTGAATTGAAGTGTTGGAACAGACTGCTTCTCTTTCAGAGAAACGCATGTGAATTTCTGTTGAATGCTTTTAAGTAGCTTAAGGCAGTTTCAAAGGAAAGTGATTTTCTCTGAAAGGACATCATTTAAAAAGTGAAGCAACACTCCGTTCACTTCGCATAGTGAATTGAAGTGTTGGAAAAGAGTGCTTCTCTCTCAGAGAAACGCATGTGAGTTTTTTGTGAATGCTTGTAAGTAGCTTAAGGCACATTCAAATTAAAGTGATTTTCTCTGAAAGGACAGCATTTAAAAAGTGAAGCAACACTCCATTCACTTCAAACAGTGAATTGAAGTGTTGGAACAGACTGCTTCTCGTTCAGAGTAAGAGATGTGAGTTTCTTGTGAATGCTTGTAAGTAGCTTAAGGCAGTTTCAAAAGGGAGTGATTTTCTCTGAAAGGAGAGCATTTAGAAAGTGAAGCAACACTCCATTCACTTTCGCACAGTGAATTGAAGTGTTGGAAGAGACTGCTTCTCTTTCAGAGAAACGCATGTGAGTTTTTTGTGAATGCTTGTAAGTAGCTTAAGGCACTTTCAAAGGAAAGTGATTTTCTCTGAAACTACAGCATTTAGTATGTGAAGCAACACTCCATTCACTTCTCACAGTGAATTGAAGTGTTGGAACAGAGTGCTTCTCTTTCAGAGTAACAGATGTGAGTTTCTTGTGAATGCTTGTAAGTAGCTTAAGGTACTTTCAAGGGAAAGTGATTTTCTCTGAAAGGACAGCATTTAGAAAGTGAAGCAACACTCCATTCACTTCGCACAGTGAATTGAAGTGTTGGACCAGACTGCTTCTCTTTCAGAGAAACAGATGTGAGTTTCTTGTGAATGCTTGTAAGTAGCTTAAGGTACTTTCAAGGGAAAGTGATTTTCTCTGAAAGGAGAGCATTTAGAAAGTGAAGCAACACTCCATTCACTTCGCACAGTGAATTGAAGTGTTGGAACAGACTGCTTCTCTTTCAGAGAAACGTATGGGAGTTTTTTGTGAATGCTTGTAAGTAGCTTAAGGCTCTTTCAAAGGAAAGTGATTTTCTCTGAAAGGACAGCATTTCGAAAGTGAAGCAACACTCCATTCACTTCAAACATTGAATTGAAGTGTTGGAACAGACTGCTTCTCTTTCAGAGTAAGAGATGTGTGTTTCTTGTGAATGCTTGTAAGTAGCTTAAGGCACTTTCAAAAGGGAGTGATTTTCTCTAAAAGGAGAGCATTTAGAAAGTGAAGCAACACTCCACTCACTTCGCACAGTGAATTGAAGTTTTGGAACAGACTGCTTCTCTTTCAGAGAAACGCATGAGAATTTCTGTTGAATGTTTGTAAGTAGCTTAAGGCACTTTCAAAGGAAAGTGATTTTCTCTGAAAGGACAGCATTTAGAAAGTGAAGAAACACTCCATTCTCTTCACACAGTGAATTGAAGTGTTGGAACAGACTGCTTCTCTTTCAGAAAAACGCATGTGAATTTCTGTTGAATGCTTGTAAGTAGCTTAAGGCAGTTTCAAAAGAAAGTGACTTTCTCTGAAAGGAGAGCATTTAGAAAGTGAAGCAACACTCCATTCACGTCGCACAGTGAATTGAAGTGTTGGAACAGATTGCTTCTCTTTCAGAAAAACGCATGTGAGTTTCTTGTGAATGCTTGTAAGTAGCTTAAGGCACTTTCAAAGGAAAGTGATTTTCTCTGAAAGGACAGCATTTAGAAAGTGAAACAACACTCCGTTCACTTCGCATAGTGAATTGAAGTGTTGGAACAGACTGCTTCTCTTTCAGAGAAACGTATGTGAGTTTTTTGTGAATGCTTGTAAGTAGCTTAAGGCACTTTCAAAGGAAAGTGATTTTCTCTGAAAGGACAGGATTTAGAAAGTGAAGCAACACTCCATTCACTTCGCACAGTGAATTGAAGTGTTGGAACAGACTGCTTCTCTTTCAGAGAAACGCATGTGAATTTCTGTTGAATGCTTGTAGGTAGCTTAAGGCAGTTTCAAAGGAAAGTGATTTTCTATGAAAAGAGAGCATTTAGAAAGTGAAGCAACACTCCATTCACTTCGCACAGTGAATTGAAGTTTTCGAACAGACTGCTTCTCTTTCAGAAAAATGCATGTGAGTTTCTTGTGAATGCTTGTAAGTAGCTTAAGGCACTTTCAAAGGAAAGTGATTTTCTCTGAAAGGACAGCATTTAGAAAGTGAAGCAACACTCCATTCACTTCAAACAGTGAATTGAAGTGTTGGAACCGACTGCTTCTCGTTCAGAGTAAGAGATGTGAGTTTCTTGTGAATTCTTATAATTAGCTTAAGGCACTTTCAAAAGGGAGTGATTTTCTCTGAAAGGAGAGCATTTAGAAAGTGAAGCAACACTCCATTCACTTTCGCACAGTGAATTGAAGTGTTGGAACAGACTGCTTCTCTTTCAGAGAAACGCATGTGAGTTTTTTGTGAATGCTTGTAAGTAGCTTAAGGCACTTTCAAAGGAAAGTGATTTTCTCTGAAACTACAGCATTTAGAATGTGAAGCAACACTCTATTCACTTCTCACAGTGAATTGAAGTGTTGGAACAGACTGCTTCTCTTTCAGAGAAACAGATGTGAGTTTCTTGTGAATGCTTGTAAGTAGCTTAAGGTACTTTCAAGGGAAAGTGATTTTCTCTGTAAGGACAGCATTTAGAAAGTGAAGCAACACTCCATTCACTTCGCACAGTGAATTGAAGTGTTGGACCAGACTGCTTCTCTTTCAGAGAAACAGATGTGAGTTTCTTGTGAATGCTTGTAAGTAGCTTAAGGTACTTTCAAGGGAAAGTGATTTTCTCTGAAAGGAGAGCATTTAGAAAGTGAAGCAACACTCCATTCACTTCGCACAGTGAATTGAAATGTTGGAACAGACTGCTTCTCTTTCATAGAAATGCATGTGAGTTTTTTGTGAATGCTTGTAGGTAGCTTAAGGCACTTTCAAAGGAAAGTGATTTTCTCTGAAAGGACAGCATTTCGAAAGTGAAGCAACACTCCATTCACTTCGCACAGTGAATTGAAGTGTTGGAACAGACTGCTTCTCGTTCAGAGTAAGAGATGTGAGTTTCTTGTGAATTCTTATAAGTACCTTAAGGCAGTTTCAAAAGGGAGTGATTTTCTCTGAAAGGAGAGCATTTAGAAAGTGAAGCAACACTCCATTCACTTCGCACAGTGAATTGAAGTGTTGGAACAGACTGCTTATCTTTCAGAGAAACAGATGTGAGTTTCTTGTGAATGCTTGTAAGTAGCTTAAGGTACTTTCAAGGGAAAATGATTTTCTCTGAAAGGACAGCATTTAGAAAGTGAAGCAACACTCCTTTCACTTCGCACAGTGAATTGAAGTGTTGGAACAGACTGCTTCTCTTTCAGAGAAACAGATGTGAGTTTCTTGTGAATGCTTGTAAGTAGCTTAAGGTACTTTGAAGGGAAAGTGATTTTCTCTGAAAGGACAGCATTTAGAAAGTGAAGCAACACTCCATTCACTTCGCACAGTGAATTGAAGTGTTGGAACAGACTGCTTCTCTTTCAGAGAAACGCATGTGAATTTCTGTTGAATGCTTGTAGGTAGCTTAAGGCAGTTTCAAAGGAAAGTGATTTTCTCTGAAAAGAGAGCATTTAGAAAGTGAAGGAACACTCCATTCACTTCGCACAGTGAATTGAAGTTTTCGAACAGACTGCTTCTCTTTCAGAAAAATGCATGTGAGTTTCTTGTGAATGCTTGTAAGTAGCTTAAGGCACTTTCAAATTAAAGTGATTTTCTCTGAAAGGACAGCATTTAGAAAGTGAAGCAACACTCCATTCACTTCAAACAGTGAATTGAAGTGTTGGAACCGACTGCTTCTCGTTCAGAGTAAGAGATGTGAGTTTCTTGTGAATTCTTATAAGTAGCTTAAGGCACTTTCAAAAGGGAGTGATTTTCTCTGAAAGGAGAGCATTTAGAAAGTGAAGCAACACTCCATTCACTTTCGCACAGTGAATTGAAGTGTTGGAACAGACTGCTTCTCTTTCAGAGAAACGCATGTGAGTTTTTTGTGAATGCTTGTAAGTAGCTTAAGGCACTTTCAAAGGAAAGTGATTTTCTCTGAAACTACAGCATTTAGAATGTGAAGCAACACTCTATTCACTTCTCACAGTGAATTGAAGTGTTGGAACAGACTGCTTCTCTTTCAGAGAAACAGATGTGAGTTTCTTGTGAATGCTTGTAAGTAGCTTAAGGTACTTTCAAGGGAAAGTGATTTTCTCTGAAAGGACAGCATTTAGAAAGTGAAGCAACACTCCATTCACTTCGCACAGTGAATTGAAGTGTTGGACCAGACTGCTTCTCTTTCAGAGAAACAGATGTGAGTTTCTTGTGAATGCTTGTAAGTAGCTTAAGGTACTTTCAAGGGAAAGTGATTTTCTCTGAAAGGAGAGCATTTAGAAAGTGAAGCAACACTCCATTCACTTCGCACAGTGAATTGAAATGTTGGAACAGACTGCTTCTCTTTCATAGAAATGCATGTGAGTTTTTTGTGAATGCTTGTAGGTAGCTTAAGGCACTTTCAAAGGAAAGTGATTTTCTCTGAAAGGACAGCATTTCGAAAGTGAAGCAACACTCCATTCACTTCGCACATTGAATTTAAGTGTTGGAACAGACTGCTTCTCGTTCAGAGTAAGAGTTGTGAGTTTCTTGTGAATTCTTATAAGTACCTTAAGGCAGTTTCAAAAGGGAGTGATTTTCTCTGAAAGGAGAGCATTTAGAAAGTGAAGCAACACTCCATTCACTTCGCACAGTGAATTGAAGTGTTGGAACAGACTGCTTCTCTTTCAGAGAAACAGATGTGAGTTTCTTGTGAATGCTTGTAAGTAGCTTAAGGTACTTTCAAGGGAAAATGATTTTCTCTGAAAGGACAGCATTTAGAAAGTGAAGCAACACTCCTTTCACTTCGCACAGTGAATTGAAGTGTTGGAACAGACTGCTTCTCTTTCAGAGAAACAGATGTGAGTTTCTTGTGAATGCTTGTAAGTAGCTTAAGGTACTTTGAAGGGAAAGTGATTTTCTCTGAAAGGACAGCATTTAGAAAGTGAAGCAACACTCCATTCACTTCGCACAGTGAATTGAAGTGTTGGAACAGACTGCTTCTCTTTCAGAGAAACGCATGTGAATTTCTGTTGAATGCTTTTAAGTAGCTTAAGGCAGTTTCAAAGGAAAGTGATTTTCTCTGAAAGGACATCATTTAAAAAGTGAAGCAACACTCCGTTCACTTCGCATAGTGAATTGAAGTGTTGGAAAAGAGTGCTTCTCTCTCAGAGAAACGCATGTGAGTTTTTTGTGAATGCTTGTAAGTAGCTTAAGGCAGTTTCAAAAGGGAGTGATTTTCTCTGAAAGGAGAGCATTTAGAAAGTGAAGCAACACTCCATTCACTTTCGCACAGTGAATTGAAGTGTTGGAACAGACTGCTTCTCTTTCAGAGAAACGCATGTGAGTTTTTTGTGAATGCTTGTAAGTAGCTTAAGGCACTTTCAAAGGAAAGTGATTTTCTCTGAAACTACAGCATTTAGTATGTGAAGCAACACTCCATTCACTTCTCACAGTGAATTGAAGTGTTGGAACAGACTGCTTCTCTTTCAGAGTAACAGATGTGAGTTTCTTGTGAATGCTTGTAAGTAGCTTAAGGTACTTTCAAGGGAAAGTGATTTTCTCTGAAAGGACAGCATTTAGAAAGTGAAGCAACACTCCATTCACTTCGCACAGTGAATTGAAGTGTTGGACCAGACTGCTTCTCTTTCAGAGAAACAGATGTGAGTTTCTTGTGAATGCTTGTAAGTAGCTTAAGGTACTTTCAAGGGAAAGTGATTTTCTCTGAAAGGAGAGCATTTAGAAAGTGAAGCAACACTCCATTCACTTCGCACAGTGAATTGAAGTGTTGGAACAGACTGCTTCTCTTTCAGAGAAACGTATGGGAGTTTTTTGTGAATGCTTGTAAGTAGCTTAAGGCTCTTTCAAAGGAAAGTGATTTTCTCTGAAAGGACAGCATTTCGAAAGTGAAGCAACACTCCATTCACTTCAAACATTGAATTGAAGTGTTGGAACAGACTGCTTCTCTTTCAGAGTAAGAGATGTGTGTTTCTTGTGAATGCTTGTAAGTAGCTTAAGGCACTTTCAAAAGGGAGTGATTTTCTCTAAAAGGAGAGCATTTAGAAAGTGAAGCAACACTCCACTCACTTCGCACAGTGAATTGAAGTTTTGGAACAGACTGCTTCTCTTTCAGAGAAACGCATGAGAATTTCTGTTGAATGTTTGTAAGTAGCTTAAGGCACTTTCAAAGGAAAGTGATTTTCTCTGAAAGGACAGCATTTAGAAAGTGAAGAAACACTCCATTCTCTTCACACAGTGAATTGAAGTGTTGGAACAGACTGCTTCTCTTTCAGAAAAACGCATGTGAATTTCTGTTGATTGCTTGTAAGTAGCTTAAGGCAGTTTCAAAAGAAAGTGACTTTCTCTGAAAGGAGAGCATTTAGAAAGTGAAGCAACACTCCATTCACGTCGCACAGTGAATTGAAGTGTTGGAACAGACTGCTTCTCTTTCAGAAAAACGCATGTGAGTTTCTTGTGAATGCTTGTAAGTAGCTTAAGGCACTTTCAAAGGAAAGTGATTTTCTCTGAAAGGACAGCATTTAGAAAGTGAAACAACACTCCGTTCACTTCGCATAGTGAATTGAAGTGTTGGAACAGACTGCTTCTCTTTCAGAGAAACGTATGTGAGTTTTTTGTGAATGTTTGTAAGTAGCTTAAGGCACTTTCAAAGGAAAGTGATTTTCTCTGAAAGGACAGGATTTAGAAAGTGAAGCAACACTCCATTCACTTCGCACAGTGAATTGAAGTGTTGGAACAGACTGCTTCTCTTTCAGAGAAACGCATGTGAATTTCTGTTGAATGCTTGTAGGTAGCTTAAGGCAGTTTCAAAGGAAAGTGATTTTCTCTGAAAAGAGAGCATTTAGAAAGTGAAGCAACACTCCATTCACTTCGCACAGTGAATTGAAGTTTTCGAACAGACTGCTTCTCTTTCAGAAAAATGCATGTGAGTTTCTTGTGAATGCTTGTAAGTAGCTTAAGGCACTTTCAAATTAAAGTGATTTTCTCTGAAAGGACAGCATTTAGAAAGTGAAGCAACACTCCATTCACTTCAAACAGTGAATTGAAGTGTTGGAACCGACTGCTTCTCGTTCAGAGTAAGAGATGTGAGTTTCTTGTGAATTCTTATAAGTAGCTTAAGGCACTTTCAAAAGGGAGTGATTTTCTCTGAAAGGAGAGCATTTAGAAAGTGAAGCAACACTCCATTCACTTTCGCACAGTGAATTGAAGTGTTGGAACAGACTGCTTCTCTTTCAGAGAAACGCATGTGAGTTTTTTGTGAATGCTTGTAAGTAGCTTAAGGCACTTTCAAAGGAAAGTGATTTTCTCTGAAACTACAGCATTTAGAATGTGAAGCAACACTCTATTCACTTCTCACAGTGAATTGAAGTGTTGGAACAGACTGCTTCTCTTTCAGAGAAACAGATGTGAGTTTCTTGTGAATGCTTGTAAGTAGCTTAAGGTACTTTCAAGGGAAAGTGATTTTCTCTGTAAGGACAGCATTTAGAAAGTGAAGCAACACTCCATTCACTTCGCACAGTGAATTGAAGTGTTGGACCAGACTGCTTCTCTTTCAGAGAAACAGATGTGAGTTTCTTGTGAATGCTTGTAAGTAGCTTAAGGTACTTTCAAGGGAAAGTGATTTTCTCTGAAAGGAGAGCATTTAGAAAGTGAAGCAACACTCCATTCACTTCGCACAGTGAATTGAAGTGTTGGAACAGACTGCTTCTCTTTCATAGAAATGCATGTGAGTTTTTTGTGAATGCTTGTAGGTAGCTTAAGGCACTTTCAAAGGAAAGTGATTTTCTCTGAAAGGACAGCATTTCGAAAGTGAAGCAACACTCCATTCACTTCGCACAGTGAATTGAAGTGTTGGAACAGACTGCTTCTCGTTCAGAGTAAGAGATGTGAGTTTCTTGTGAATTCTTATAAGTACCTTAAGGCAGTTTCAAAAGGGAGTGATTTTCTCTGAAAGGAGAGCATTTAGAAAGTGAAGCAACACTCCATTCACTTCGCACAGTGAATTGAAGTGTTGGAACAGACTGCTTCTCTTTCAGAGAAACAGATGTGAGTTTCTTGTGAATGCTTGTAAGTAGCTTAAGGTACTTTCAAGGGAAAATGATTTTCTCTGAAAGGACAGCATTTAGAAAGTGAAGCAACACTCCTTTCACTTCGCACAGTGAATTGAAGTGTTGGAACAGACTGCTTCTCTTTCAGAGAAACAGATGTGAGTTTCTTGTGAATGCTTGTAAGTAGCTTAAGGCACTTTGAAGGGAAAGTGATTTTCTCTGAAAGGACAGCATTTAGAAAGTGAAGCAACACTCCATTCACTTCGCACAGTGAATTGAAGTGTTGGAACAGACTGCTTCTCTTTCAGAGAAACGCATGTGAATTTCTGTTGAATGCTTTTAAGTAGCTTAAGGCAGTTTCAAAGGAAAGTGATTTTCTCTGAAATGACATCATTTAAAAAGTGAAGCAACACTCCGTTCACTTCGCATAGTGAATTGAAGTGTTGGAAAAGAGTGCTTCTCTCTCAGAGAAACGCATGTGAGTTTTTTGTGAATGCTTGTAAGTAGCTTAAGGCAGTTTCAAAAGGGAGTGATTTTCTCTGAAAGGAGAGCATTTAGAAAGTGAAGCAACACTCCATTCACTTTCGCACAGTGAATTGAAGTGTTGGAAGAGACTGCTTCTCTTTCAGAGAAACGCATGTGAGTTTTTTGTGAATGCTTGTAAGTAGCTTAAGGCACTTTCAAAGGAAAGTGATTTTCTCTGAAACTACAGCATTTAGTATGTGAAGCAACACTCCATTCACTTCTCACAGTGAATTGAAGTGTTGGAACAGACTGCTTCTCTTTCAGAGTAACAGATGTGAGTTTCTTGTGAATGCTTGTAAGTAGCTTAAGGTACTTTCAAGGGAAAGTGATTTTCTCTGAAAGGACAGCATTTAGAAAGTGAAGCAACACTCCATTCACTTCGCACAGTGAATTGAAGTGTTAGACCAGACTGCTTCTCTTTCAGAGAAACAGATGTGAGTTTCTTGTGAATGCTTGTAAGTAGCTTAAGGCACTTTCAAAGGAAAGTGATTTTCTCTGAAACTACAGCATTTAGAATGTGAAGCAACACTCTATTCACTTCTCACAGTGAATTGAAGTGTTGGAACAGACTGCTTCTCTTTCAGAGAAACAGATGTGAGTTTCTTGTGAATGCTTGTAAGTAGCTTAAGGTACTTTCAAGGGAAAGTGATTTTCTCTGTAAGGACAGCATTTAGAAAGTGAAGCAACACTCCATTCACTTCGCACAGTGAATTGAAGTGTTGGACCAGACTGCTTCTCTTTCAGAGAAACAGATGTGAGTTTCTTGTGAATGCTTGTAAGTAGCTTAAGGTACTTTCAAGGGAAAGTGATTTTCTCTGAAAGGAGAGCATTTAGAAAGTGAAGCAAAACTCCATTCACTTCGCACAGTGAATTGAAATGTTGGAACAGACTGCTTCTCTTTCATAGAAATGCATGTGAGTTTTTTGTGAATGCTTGTAGGTAGCTCAAGGCACTTTCAAAGGAAAGTGATTTTCTCTGAAAGGACAGCATTTCGAAAGTGAAGCAACACTCCATTCACTTCGCACAGTGAATTGAAGTGTTGGAACAGACTGCTTCTCGTTCAGAGTAAGAGATGTGAGTTTCTTGTGAATTCTTATAAGTACCTTAAGGCAGTTTCAAAAGGGAGTGATTTTCTCTGAAAGGAGAGCATTTAGAAAGTGAAGCAACACTCCATTCACTTCGCACAGTGAATTGAAGTGTTGGAACAGACTGCTTCTCTTTCAGAGAAACAGATGTGAGTTTCTTGTGAATGCTTGTAAGTAGCTTAAGGTACTTTGAAGGGAAAATGATTTTCTCTGAAAGGACAGCATTTATAAAGTGAAGCAACACTCCTTTCACTTCGCACAGTGAATTGAAGTGTTGGAACAGACTGCTTCTCTTTCAGAGAAACAGATGTGAGTTTCTTGTGAATGCTTGTAAGTAGCTTAAGGTACTTTGAAGGGAAAGTGATTTTCTCTGAAAGGACAGCATTTAGAAAGTGAAGCAACACTCCATTCACTTCGCACAGTGAATTGAAGTGTTGGAACAGACTGCTTCTCTTTCAGAGAAACGCATTTGAATTTCTGTTGAATGCTTTTAAGTAGTTTAAGGCAGTTTCAAAGGAAAGTGATTTTCTCTGAAAGGACATCATTTAAAAAGTGAAACAACACTCCGTTCACTTCGCATATTGAATTGAAGTGTTGGAAATGAGTGCTTCTCTCTCAGAGAAACGCATGTGAGTTTTTTGTGAATGCTTGTAAGTAGCTTAAGGCACTTTCAAATTAAAGTGATTTTCTCTGAAAGGACAGCATTTAAAAAGTGAAGCAACACTCCATTCACTTCAAACTGTGAATTGAAGTGTTGGAACAGACTGCTTCTCGTTCAGAGTAAGAGATGTGAGTTTCTTGTGAATGCTTGTAAGTAGCTTAAGGCAGTTTCAAAAGGGAGTGATTTTCTCTGAAAGGAGAGTATTTAGAAAGTGAAGCAACACTCCATTCACTTTCGCACAGTGAATTGAAGTGTTGGAAGAGACTGCTTCTCTTTCAGAGAAACGCATGTGAGTTTTTTGTGAATGCTTGTAAGTAGCTTAAGGCACTTTCAAAGGAAAGTGATTTTCTCTGAAACTACAGCATTTAGTATGTGAAGCAACACTCCATTCACTTCTCACAGTGAATTGAACTGTTGGAACAGACTGCTTCTCTTTCAGAGTAACAGATGTGAGTTTCTTGTGAATGCTTGTAAGTAGCTTAAGGTACTTTCAAGGGAAAGTGATTTTCTCTGAAAGGACAGCATTTAGAAAGTGAAGCAACACTCCATTCACTTCGCACAGTGAATTGAAGTGTTGGACCAGACTGCTTCTCTTTCAGAGAAACAGATGTGAGTTTCTTGTGAATGCTTGTAAGTAGCTTAAGGTACTTTCAAGGGAAAGTGATTTTCTCTGAAAGGAGAGCATTTAGAAAGTGAAGCAACACTCCATTCACTTCGCACAGTGAATTGAAGTGTTGGAACAGACTGCTTCTCTCAGAGAAAAGTATGGGAGTTTTTTGTGAATGCTTGTAAGTAGCTTAAGGCACTTTCAAAGGAAAGTGATTTTCTCTGAAAGGACAGCATTTCGAAAGTGAAGCAACACTCCATTCACTTCAAACATTGAATTGAAGTGTTGGAACAGACTGCTTCTCTTTCAGAGTAAGAGATGTGTGTTTCTTGTGAATGCTTGTAAGTAGCTTAAGGCACTTTCAAAAGGGAGTGATTTTCTCTAAAAGGAGAGCATTTAGAAAGTGAAGCAACACTCCACTCACTTCGCACAGTGAATTGAAGTTTTGGAACAGACTGCTTCTCTTTCAGAGAAACGCATGAGAATTTCTGTTGAATGTTTGTAAGTAGCTTAAGGCACTTTCAAAGGAAAGTGATTTTCTCTGAAAGGACAGCATTTAGAAAGTGAAGAAACACTCCATTCTCTTCACACAGTGAATTGAAGTGTTGGAACAGACTGCTTCTCTTTCAGAAAAACGCATGTGAATTTCTGTTGAATGCTTGTAAGTAGCTTAAGGCAGTTTCAAAAGAAAGTGACTTTCTCTGAAAGGAGAGCATTTAGAAAGTGAAGCAACACTCCATTCACGTCGCACAGTGAATTGAAGTGTTGGAACAGACTGCTTCTCTTTCAGAAAAACGCATGTGAGTTTCTTGTGAATGCTTGTAAGTAGCTTAAGGCACTTTCAAAGGAAAGTGATTTTCTCTGAAAGGACAGCATTTAGAAAGTGAAACAACACTCCGTTCACTTCGCATAGTGAATTGAAGTGTTGGAACAGACTGCTTCTCTTTCAGAGAAACGTATGTGAGTTTTTTGTGAATGCTTGTAGGTAGCTTAAGGCACTTTCAAAGGAAAGTGATTTTCTCTGAAAGGACAGCATTTAGAAAGTGAAGAAACACTCCATTCTCTTCACACAGTGAATTGAAGTGTTGGAACAGACTGCTTCTCTTTCAGAAAAACGCATGTGAATTTCTGTTGAATGCTTGTAAGTAGCTTAAGGCAGTTTCAAAGGAAAGTGACTTTCTCTGAAAGGAGAGCATTTAGAAAGTGAAGCAACACTCCATTCACTTCGCACAGTGAATTGAAGTGTTGGAACAGACTGCTTCTCTTTCAGAAAAATGCATGTGAGTTTCTTGTGAATGCTTGTAAGTAGCTTAAGGCACTTTCAAAGGAAAGTGATTTTCTCTGAAAGGACAGCATTTAGAAAGTGAAACAACACTCCGTTCACTTCGCATAGTGAATTGAAGTGTTGGAGCAGACTGCTTCTCTTTCAGAGAAACGTATGTGACTTTTTTGTGAATGCTTGTAAGTAGCTTAAGGCACTTTCAAAGGAAAGTGATTTTCTCTGAAAGGAGAGGATTTAGAAAGTGAAGGAACACTCCATTCACTTCGCACAGTGAATTGAAGTGTTGGAACCGACTGCTTTTCGTTCAGAGTAAGAGATGTGAGTTTCTTGTGAATTCTTATAAGTAGCTTAAGGCACTTTCAAAAGGGAGTGATTTTCTCTGAAAGGAGAGCATTTAGAAAGTGAAGCAACACTCCATTCACTTTCGCACAGTGAATTGAAGTGTTGGAACAGACTGCTTCTCTTTCAGAGAAACGCATGTGAGTTTTTTGTGAATGCTTGTAAGTAGCTTAAGGCACTTTCAAAGGAAAGTGATTTTCTCTGAAACTACAGCATTTAGAATGTGAAGTAACACTCTATTCACTTCTCACAGTGAATTGAAGTGTTGGAACAGACTGCTTCTCTTTCAGAGAAACAGATGTGAGTTTCTTGTGAATGCTTGTAAGTAGCTTAAGGTACTTTCAAGGGAAAATGATTTTCTCTGAAAGGACAGCATTTAGAAAGTGAAGCAACACTCCTTTCACTTCGCACAGTGAATTGAAGTGTTGGAACAGACTGCTTCTCTTTCAGAGAAACAGATGTGAGTTTCTTGTGAATGCTTGTAAGTAGCTTAAGGCACTTTCAAAGGAAAGTGATTTTCTCTGAAACTACAGCATTTAGAATGTGAAGCAACACTCTATTCACTTCTCACAGTGAATTGAAGTGTTGGAACAGACTGCTTCTCTTTCAGAGAAACAGATGTGAGTTTCTTGTGAATGCTTGTAAGTAGCTTAAGGTACTTTCAAGGGAAAGTGATTTTCTCTGTATGGACAGCATTTAGAAAGTGAAGCAACACTCCATTCACTTCGCACAGTGAATTGAAGTGTTGGACCAGACTGCTTCTCTTTCAGAGAAACAGATGTGAGTTTCTTGTGAATGCTTGTAAGTAGCTTAAGGTACTTTCAAGGGAAAGTGATTTTCTCTGAAAGGAGAGCATTTAGAAAGTGAAGCAAAACTCCATTCACTTCGCACAGTGAATTGAAATGTTGGAACAGACTGCTTCTCTTTCATAGAAATGCAAGTGAGTTTTTTGTGAATGCTTGTAGGTAGCTCAAGGCACTTTCAAAGGAAAGTGATTTTCTCTGAAAGGACAGCATTTCGAAAGTGAAGCAACACTCCATTCACTTCGCACAGTGAATTGAAGTGTTGGAACAGACTGCTTCTCGTTCAGAGTAAGAGATGTGAGTTTCTTGTGAATTCTTATAAGTACCTTAAGGCAGTTTCAAAAGGGAGTGATTTTCTCTGAAAGGAGAGCATTTAGAAAGTGAAGCAACACTCCATTCACTTCGCACAGTGAATTGAAGTGTTGGACCAGACTGCTTCTCTTTCAGAGAAACAGATGTGAGTTTCTTGTGAATGCTTGTAATTAGCTTAAGGTACTTTGAAGGGAAAATGATTTTCTCTGAAAGGACAGCATTTATAAAGTGAAGCAACACTCCTTTCACTTCGCACAGTGAATTGAAGTGTTGGAACAGACTGCTTCTCTTTCAGAGAAACAGATGTGAGTTTCTTGTGAATGCTTGTAAGTAGCTTAAGGTACTTTGATGGGAAAGTGATTTTCTCTGAAAGGACAGCATTTAGAAAGTGAAGCAACACTCCATTCACTTCGCACAGTGAATTGAAGTGTTGGAACAGACTGCTTCTCTTTCAGAGAAACGCATTTGAATTTCTGTTGAACGCTTTTAAGTAGTTTAAGGCAGTTTCAAAGGAAAGTGATTTTCTCTGAAAGGACATCATTTAAAAAGTGAAACAACACTCCGTTCACTTCGCATATTGAATTGAAGTGTTGGAAATGAGTGCTTCTCTCTCAGAGAAACGCATGTGAGTTTTTTGTGAATGCTTGTAAGTAGCTTAAGGCACTTTCAAATTAAAGTGATTTTCTCTGAAAGGACAGCATTTAAAAAGTGAAGCAACACTCCATTCACTTCAAACTGTGAATTGAAGTGTTGGAACAGACTGCTTCTCGTTCAGAGTAAGAGATGTGAGTTTCTTGTGAATGCTTGTAAGTAGCTTAAGGCAGTTTCAAAAGGGAGTGATTTTCTCTAAAAGGAGAGCATTTAGAAAGTGAAGCAACACTCCACTCACTTCGCACAGTGAATTGAAGTGTTGGAACAGACTGCTTCTCTTTCAGAGAAACGCATGAGAATTTCTGTTGAATGTTTGTAAGTAGCTTAAGGTACTTTCAAGGGAAAGTGATTTTCTCTGAAAGGACAGCATTTAGAAAGTGAAGAAACACTCCATTCTCTTCACACAGTGAATTGAAGTGTTGGAACAGACTGCTTCTCTTTCAGAAAAACGCATGTGAATTTCTGTTGAATGCTTGTAAGTAGCTTAAGGCAGTTTCAAAGGAAAGTGACTTTCTCTGAAAGGAGAGCATTTAGAAAGTGAAGCAACACTCCATTCACTTCGCACAGTGAATTGAAGTGTTGGAACAGACTGCTTCTCTTTCAGAAAAATGCATGTGAGTTTCTTGTGAATGCTTGTAAGTAGCTTAAGGCACTTTCAAAGGAAAGTGATTTTCTCTGAAAGGACAGCATTTAGAAAGTGAAACAACACTCCGTTCACTTCGCATAGTGAATTGAAGTGTTGGAGCAGACTGCTTCTCTTTCAGAGAAACGTATGTGACTTTTTTGTGAATGCTTGTAAGTAGCTTAAGGCACTTTCAAAGGAAAGTGATTTTCTCTGAAAGGAGAGGATTTAGAAAGTGAAGCAACACTCCATTCACTTCGCACTGTGAATTGAAGTGTTGGAACAGACTGCTTCTCTTTCAGAGAAACGCATGTGAAATTCTGTTGAATGCTTGTAGGTAGCTCAAGGCAGTTTCAAAGGAAAGTGATTTTCTCTGAAAAGAGAGCATTTAGAAAGTGAGGGAACACTCCATTCACTTCGCACAGTGAATTGAAGTTTTCGAACAGACTGCTTCTCTTTCAGAAAAATGCATGTGAGTTTCTTGTGAATGCTTGTAAGTAGCTTAAGGCACTTTCAAATTAAAGTGATTTTCTCTGAAAGGACAGCATTTAGAAAGTGAAGCAACACTCCATTCACTTCAAACAGTGAATCGAAGTGTTGGAACCGACTGCTTCTCGTTCAGAGTAAGAGATGTGAGTTTCTTGTGAATTCTTATAAGTAGCTTAAGGCACTTTCAAAAGGGAGTGATTTTCTCTGAAAGGAGAGCATTTAGAAAGTGAAGCAACACTCCATTCACTTTCGCACAGTGAATTGAAGTGTTGGAACAGACTGCTTCTCTTTCAGAGAAACGCATGTGAGATTTTTGTGAATGCTTGTAAGTAGCTTAAGGCACTTTCAAAGGAAAGTGATTTTCTCTGAAACTACAGCATTTAGAATGTGAAGTAACACTCTATTCACTTCTCACAGTGAATTGAAGTGTTGGAACAGACTGCTTCTCTTTCAGAGAAACAGATGTGAGTTTCTTGTGAATGCTTGTAAGTAGCTTAAGGTACTTTCAAGGGAAAGTGATTTTCTCTGTAAGGACAGCATTTAGAAAGTGAAGCAACACTCCATTCACTTCGCACAGTGAATTGAAGTGTTGGACCAGACTGCTTCTCTTTCAGAGAAACAGATGTGAGTTTCTTGTGAATGCTTGTAAGTAGCTTAAGGTACTTTCAAGGGAAAGTGATTTTCTCTGAAAGGAGAGCATTTAGAAAGTGAAGCAACACTCCATTCACTTCGCACAGTGAATTGAAATGTTGGAACAGACTGCTTCTCTTTCATAGAAATGCATGTGAGTTTTTTGTGAATGCTTGTAGGTAGCTTAAGGCACTTTCAAAGGAAAGTGATTTTCTCTGAAAGGACAGCATTTCGAAAGTGAAGCAACACTCCATTCACTTCGCACAGTGAATTGAAGTGTTGGAACAGACTGCTTCTCGTTCAGAGTAAGAGATGTGAGTTTCTTGTGAATTCTTATAAGTACCTTAAGGCAGTTTCAAAAGGGAGTGATTTTCTCTGAAAGGAGAGCATTTAGAAAGTGAAGCAACACTCCATTCACTTCGCACAGTGAATTGAAGTGTTGGAACAGACTGCTTCTCTTTCAGAGAAACAGATGTGAGTTTCTTGTGAATGCTTGTAAGTAGCTTAAGGTACTTTCAAGGGAAAATGATTTTCTCTGAAAGGACAGCATTTAGAAAGTGAAGCAACACTCCTTTCAATTCGCACAGTGAATTGAAGTGTTGGAACAGACTGCTTCTCTTTCAGAGAAACAGATGTGAGTTTCTTGTGAATGCTTGTAAGTAGCTTAAGGTACTTTGAAGGGAAAGTGATTTTCTCTGAAAGGACAGCATTTAGAAAGTGAAGCAACACTCCATTCACTTCGCACAGTGAATTGAAGTGTTGGAACAGACTGCTTCTCTTTCAGAGAAACGCATGTGAATTTCTGTTGAATGCTTTTAAGTAGCTTAAGGCAGTTTCAAAGGAAAGTGATTTTCTCTGAAAGGACATCATTTAAAAAGTGAAGCAACACTCCGTTCACTTCGCATAGTGAATTGAAGTGTTGGAAAAGAGTGCTTCTCTCTCAGAGAAACGCATGTGAGTTTTTTGTGAATGCTTGTAAGTAGCTTAAGGCACATTCAAATTAAAGTGATTTTCTCTGAAAGGACAGCATTTAAAAAGTGAAGCAACACTCCATTCACTTCAAACAGTGAATTGAAGTGTTGGAACAGACTGCTTCTCGTTCAGAGTAAGAGATGTGAGTTTCTTGTGAATGCTTGTAAGTAGCTTAAGGCAGTTTCAAAAGGGAGTGATTTTCTCTGAAAGGAGAGCATTTAGAAAGTGAAGCAACACTCCATTCACTTTCGCACAGTGAATTGAAGTGTTGGAAGAGACTGCTTCTCTTTCAGAGAAACGCATGTGAGTTTTTTGTGAATGCTTGTAAGTAGCTTAAGGCACTTTCAAAGGAAAGTGATTTTCTCTGAAACTACAGCATTTAGTATGTGAAGCAACACTCCATTCACTTCTCACAGTGAATTGAAGTGTTGGAACAGAGTGCTTCTCTTTCAGAGTAACAGATGTGAGTTTCTTGTGAATGCTTGTAAGTAGCTTAAGGTACTTTCAAGGGAAAGTGATTTTCTCTGAAAGGACAGCATTTAGAAAGTGAAGCAACACTCCATTCACTTCGCACAGTGAATTGAAGTGTTGGACCAGACTGCTTCTCTTTCAGAGAAACAGATGTGAGTTTCTTGTGAATGCTTGTAAGTAGCTTAAGGTACTTTCAAGGGAAAGTGATTTTCTCTGAAAGGAGAGCATTTAGAAAGTGAAGCAACACTCCATTCACTTCGCACAGTGAATTGAAGTGTTGGAACAGACTGCTTCTCTTTCAGAGAAACGTATGGGAGTTTTTTGTGAATGCTTGTAAGTAGCTTAAGGCTCTTTCAAAGGAAAGTGATTTTCTCTGAAAGGACAGCATTTCGAAAGTGAAGCAACACTCCATTCACTTCAAACATTGAATTGAAGTGTTGGAACAGACTGCTTCTCTTTCAGAGTAAGAGATGTGTGTTTCTTGTGAATGCTTGTAAGTAGCTTAAGGCACTTTCAAAAGGGAGTGATTTTCTCTAAAAGGAGAGCATTTAGAAAGTGAAGCAACACTCCACTCACTTCGCACAGTGAATTGAAGTTTTGGAACAGACTGCTTCTCTTTCAGAGAAACGCATGAGAATTTCTGTTGAATGTTTGTAAGTAGCTTAAGGCACTTTCAAAGGAAAGTGATTTTCTCTGAAAGGACAGCATTTAGAAAGTGAAGAAACACTCCATTCTCTTCACACAGTGAATTGAAGTGTTGGAACAGACTGCTTCTCTTTCAGAAAAACGCATGTGAATTTCTGTTGAATGCTTGTAAGTAGCTTAAGGCAGTTTCAAAAGAAAGTGACTTTCTCTGAAAGGAGAGCATTTAGAAAGTGAAGCAACACTCCATTCACGTCGCACAGTGAATTGAAGTGTTGGAACAGACTGCTTCTCTTTCAGAAAAACGCATGTGAGTTTCTTGTGAATGCTTGTAAGTAGCTTAAGGCACTTTCAAAGGAAAGTGATTTTCTCTGAAAGGACAGCATTTAGAAAGTGAAACAACACTCCGTTCACTTCGCATAGTGAATTGAAGTGTTGGAACAGACTGCTTCTCTTTCAGAGAAACGTATGTGAGTTTTTTGTGAATGCTTGTAAGTAGCTTAAGGCACTTTCAAAGGAAAGTGATTTTCTCTGAAAGGACAGGATTTAGAAAGTGAAGCAACACTCCATTCACTTCGCACAGTGAATTGAAGTGTTGGAACAGACTGCTTCTCTTTCAGAGAAACGCATGTGAATTTCTGTTGAATGCTTGTAGGTAGCTTAAGGCAGTTTCAAAGGAAAGTGATTTTCTATGAAAAGAGAGCATTTAGAAAGTGAAGCAACACTCCATTCACTTCGCACAGTGAATTGAAGTTTTCGAACAGACTGCTTCTCTTTCAGAAAAATGCATGTGAGTTTCTTGTGAATGCTTGTAAGTAGCTTAAGGCACTTTCAAAGGAAAGTGATTTTCTCTGAAAGGACAGCATTTAGAAAGTGAAGCAACACTCCATTCACTTCAAACAGTGAATTGAAGTGTTGGAACCGACTGCTTCTCGTTCAGAGTAAGAGATGTGAGTTTCTTGTGAATTCTTATAATTAGCTTAAGGCACTTTCAAAAGGGAGTGATTTTCTCTGAAAGGAGAGCATTTAGAAAGTGAAGCAACACTCCATTCACTTTCGCACAGTGAATTGAAGTGTTGGAACAGACTGCTTCTCTTTCAGAGAAACGCATGTGAGTTTTTTGTGAATGCTTGTAAGTAGCTTAAGGCACTTTCAAAGGAAAGTGATTTTCTCTGAAACTACAGCATTTAGAATGTGAAGCAACACTCTATTCACTTCTCACAGTGAATTGAAGTGTTGGAACAGACTGCTTCTCTTTCAGAGAAACAGATGTGAGTTTCTTGTGAATGCTTGTAAGTAGCTTAAGGTACTTTCAAGGGAAAGTGATTTTCTCTGTAAGGACAGCATTTAGAAAGTGAAGCAACACTCCATTCACTTCGCACAGTGAATTGAAGTGTTGGACCAGACTGCTTCTCTTTCAGAGAAACAGATGTGAGTTTCTTGTGAATGCTTGTAAGTAGCTTAAGGTACTTTCAAGGGAAAGTGATTTTCTCTGAAAGGAGAGCATTTAGAAAGTGAAGCAACACTCCATTCACTTCGCACAGTGAATTGAAATGTTGGAACAGACTGCTTCTCTTTCATAGAAATGCATGTGAGTTTTTTGTGAATGCTTGTAGGTAGCTTAAGGCACTTTCAAAGGAAAGTGATTTTCTCTGAAAGGACAGCATTTCGAAAGTGAAGCAACACTCCATTCACTTCGCACAGTGAATTGAAGTGTTGGAACAGACTGCTTCTCGTTCAGAGTAAGAGATGTGAGTTTCTTGTGAATTCTTATAAGTACCTTAAGGCAGTTTCAAAAGGGAGTGATTTTCTCTGAAAGGAGAGCATTTAGAAAGTGAAGCAACACTCCATTCACTTCGCACAGTGAATTGAAGTGTTGGAACAGACTGCTTATCTTTCAGAGAAACAGATGTGAGTTTCTTGTGAATGCTTGTAAGTAGCTTAAGGTACTTTCAAGGGAAAATGATTTTCTCTGAAAGGACAGCATTTAGAAAGTGAAGCAACACTCCTTTCACTTCGCACAGTGAATTGAAGTGTTGGAACACACTGCTTCTCTTTCAGAGAAACAGATGTGAGTTTCTTGTGAATGCTTGTAAGTAGCTTAAGGTACTTTGAAGGGAAAGTGATTTTCTCTGAAAGGACAGCATTTAGAAAGTGAAGCAACACTCCATTCACTTCGCACAGTGAATTGAAGTGTTGGAACAGACTGCTTCTCTTTCAGAGAAACGCATGTGAATTTCTGTTGAATGCTTGTAGGTAGCTTAAGGCAGTTTCAAAGGAAAGTGATTTTCTCTGAAAAGAGAGCATTTAGAAAGTGAAGGAACACTCCATTCACTTCGCACAGTGAATTGAAGTTTTCGAACAGACTGCTTCTCTTTCAGAAAAATGCATGTGAGTTTCTTGTGAATGCTTGTAAGTAGCTTAAGGCACTTTCAAATTAAAGTGATTTTCTCTGAAAGGACAGCATTTAGAAAGTGAAGCAACACTCCATTCACTTCAAACAGTTAATTGAAGTGTTGGAACCGACTGCTTCTCGTTCAGAGTAAGAGATGTGAGTTTCTTGTGAATTCTTATAAGTAGCTTAAGGCACTTTCAAAAGGGAGTGATTTTCTCTGAAAGGAGAGCATTTAGAAAGTGAAGCAACACTCCATTCACTTTCGCACAGTGAATTGAAGTGTTGGAACAGACTGCTTCTCTTTCAGAGAAACGCATGTGAGTTTTTTGTGAATGCTTGTAAGTAGCTTAAGGCACTTTCAAAGGAAAGTGATTTTCTCTGAAACTACAGCATTTAGAATGTGAAGCAACACTCTATTCACTTCTCACAGTGAATTGAAGTGTTGGAACAGACTGCTTCTCTTTCAGAGAAACAGATGTGAGTTTCTTGTGAATGCTTGTAAGTAGCTTAAGGTACTTTCAAGGGAAAGTGATTTTCTCTGAAAGGACAGCATTTAGAAAGTGAAGCAACACTCCATTCACTTCGCACAGTGAATTGAAGTGTTGGACCAGACTGCTTCTCTTTCAGAGAAACAGATGTGAGTTTCTTGTGAATGCTTGTAAGTAGCTTAAGGTACTTTCAAGGGAAAGTGATTTTCTCTGAAAGGAGAGCATTTAGAAAGTGAAGCAACACTCCATTCACTTCGCACAGTGAATTGAAATGTTGGAACAGACTGCTTCTCTTTCATAGAAATGCATGTGAGTTTTTTGTGAATGCTTGTAGGTAGCTTAAGGCACTTTCAAAGGAAAGTGATTTTCTCTGAAAGGACAGCATTTCGAAAGTGAAGCAACACTCCATTCACTTCGCACAGTGAATTGAAGTGTTGGAACAGACTGCTTCTCGTTCAGAGTAAGAGATGTGAGTTTCTTGTGAATTCTTATAAGTACCTTAAGGCAGTTTCAAAAGGGAGTGATTTTCTCTGAAAGGAGAGCATTTAGAAAGTGAAGCAACACTCCATTCACTTCGCACAGTGAATTGAAGTGTTGGAACAGACTGCTTATCTTTCAGAGAAACAGATGTGAGTTTCTTGTGAATGCTTGTAAGTAGCTTAAGGTACTTTCAAGGGAAAATGATTTTCTCTGAAAGGACAGCATTTAGAAAGTGAAGCAACACTCCTTTCACTTCGCACAGTGAATTGAAGTGTTGGAACAGACTGCTTCTCTTTCAGAGAAACAGATGTGAGTTTCTTGTGAATGCTTGTAAGTAGCTTAAGGTACTTTGAAGGGAAAGTGATTTTCTCTGAAAGGACAGCATTTAGAAAGTGAAGCAACACTCCATTCACTTCGCACAGTGAATTGAAGTGTTGGAACAGACTGCTTCTCTTTCAGAGAAACGCATGTGAATTTCTGTTGAATGCTTGTAGGTAGCTTAAGGCAGTTTCAAAGGAAAGTGATTTTCTCTGAAAAGAGAGCATTTAGAAAGTGAAGGAACACTCCATTCACTTCGCACAGTGAATTGAAGTTTTCGAACAGACTGCTTCTCTTTCAGAAAAATGCATGTGAGTTTCTTGTGAATGCTTGTAAGTAGCTTAAGGCACTTTCAAATTAAAGTGATTTTCTCTGAAAGGACAGCATTTAGAAAGTGAAGCAACACTCCATTCACTTCAAACAGTTAATTGAAGTGTTGGAACCGACTGCTTCTCGTTCAGAGTAAGAGATGTGAGTTTCTTGTGAATTCTTATAAGTAGCTTAAGGCACTTTCAAAAGGGAGTGATTTTCTCTGAAAGGAGAGCATTTAGAAAGTGAAGCAACACTCCATTCACTTTCGCACAGTGAATTGAAGTGTTGGAACAGACTGCTTCTCTTTCAGAGAAACGCATGTGAGTTTTTTGTGAATGCTTGTAAGTAGCTTAAGGCACTTTCAAAGGAAAGTGATTTTCTCTGAAACTACAGCATTTAGAATGTGAAGCAACACTCTATTCACTTCTCACAGTGAATTGAAGTGTTGGAACAGACTGCTTCTCTTTCAGAGAAACAGATGTGAGTTTCTTGTGAATGCTTGTAAGTAGCTTAAGGTACTTTCAAGGGAAAGTGATTTTCTCTGAAAGGACAGCATTTAGAAAGTGAAGCAACACTCCATTCACTTCGCACAGTGAATTGAAGTGTTGGACCAGACTGCTTCTCTTTCAGAGAAACAGATGTGAGTTTCTTGTGAATGCTTGTAAGTAGCTTAAGGTACTTTCAAGGGAAAGTGATTTTCTCTGAAAGGAGAGCATTTAGAAAGTGAAGCAACACTCCATTCACTTCGCACAGTGAATTGAAATGTTGGAACAGACTGCTTCTCTTTCATAGAAATGCATGTGAGTTTTTTGTGAATGCTTGTAGGTAGCTTAAGGCACTTTCAAAGGAAAGTGATTTTCTCTGAAAGGACAGCATTTCGAAAGTGAAGCAACACTCCATTCACTTCGCACATTGAATTTAAGTGTTGGAACAGACTGCTTCTCGTTCAGAGTAAGAGTTGTGAGTTTCTTGTGAATTCTTATAAGTACCTTAAGGCAGTTTCAAAAGGGAGTGATTTTCTCTGAAAGGAGAGCATTTAGAAAGTGAAGCAACACTCCATTCACTTCGCACAGTGAATTGAAGTGTTGGAACAGACTGCTTCTCTTTCAGAGAAACAGATGTGAGTTTCTTGTGAATGCTTGTAAGTAGCTTAAGGTACTTTCAAGGGAAAATGATTTTCTCTGAAAGGACAGCATTTAGAAAGTGAAGCAACACTCCTTTCACTTCGCACAGTGAATTGAAGTGTTGGAACAGACTGCTTCTCTTTTAGAGAAACAGATGTGAGTTTCTTGTGAATGCTTGTAAGTAGCTTAAGGTACTTTGAAGGGAAAGTGATTTTCTCTGAAAGGACAGCATTTAGAAAGTGAAGCAACACTCCATTCACTTCGCACAGTGAATTGAAGTGTTGGAACAGACTGCTTCTCTTTCAGAGAAACGCATGTGAATTTCTGTTGAATGCTTTTAAGTAGCTTAAGGCAGTTTCAAAGGAAAGTGATTTTCTCTGAAAGGACATCATTTAAAAAGTGAAGCAACACTCCGTTCACTTCGCATAGTGAATTGAAGTGTTGGAAAAGAGTGCTTCTCTCTCAGAGAAACGCATGTGAGTTTTTTGTGAATGCTTGTAAGTAGCTTAAGGCAGTTTCAAAAGGGAGTGATTTTCTCTGAAAGGAGAGCATTTAGAAAGTGAAGCAACACTCCATTCACTTTCGCACAGTGAATTGAAGTGTTGGAACAGACTGCTTCTCTTTCAGAGAAACGCATGTGAGTTTTTTGTGAATGCTTGTAAGTAGCTTAAGGCACTTTCAAAGGAAAGTGATTTTCTCTGAAACTACAGCATTTAGTATGTGAAGCAACACTCCATTCACTTCTCACAGTGAATTGAAGTGTTGGAACAGACTGCTTCTCTTTCAGAGTAACAGATGTGAGTTTCTTGTGAATGCTTGTAAGTAGCTTAAGGTACTTTCAAGGGAAAGTGATTTTCTCTGAAAGGACAGCATTTAGAAAGTGAAGCAACACTCCATTCACTTCGCACAGTGAATTGAAGTGTTGGACCAGACTGCTTCTCTTTCAGAGAAACAGATGTGAGTTTCTTGTGAATGCTTGTAAGTAGCTTAAGGTACTTTCAAGGGAAAGTGATTTTCTCTGAAAGGAGAGCATTTAGAAAGTGAAGCAACACTCCATTCACTTCGCACAGTGAATTGAAGTGTTGGAACAGACTGCTTCTCTTTCAGAGAAACGTATGGGAGTTTTTTGTGAATGCTTGTAAGTAGCTTAAGGCTCTTTCAAAGGAAAGTGATTTTCTCTGAAAGGACAGCATTTCGAAAGTGAAGCAACACTCCATTCACTTCAAACATTGAATTGAAGTGTTGGAACAGACTGCTTCTCTTTCAGAGTAAGAGATGTGTGTTTCTTGTGAATGCTTGTAAGTAGCTTAAGGCACTTTCAAAAGGGAGTGATTTTCTCTAAAAGGAGAGCATTTAGAAAGTGAAGCAACACTCCACTCACTTCGCACAGTGAATTGAAGTTTTGGAACAGACTGCTTCTCTTTCAGAGAAACGCATGAGAATTTCTGTTGAATGTTTGTAAGTAGCTTAAGGCACTTTCAAAGGAAAGTGATTTTCTCTGAAGGACAGCATTTAGAAAGTGAAGAAACACTCCATTCTCTTCACACAGTGAATTGAAGTGTTGGAACAGACTGCTTCTCTTTCAGAAAAACGCATGTGAATTTCTGTTGATTGCTTGTAAGTAGCTTAAGGCAGTTTCAAAAGAAAGTGACTTTCTCTGAAAGGAGAGCATTTAGAAAGTGAAGCAACACTCCATTCACGTCGCACAGTGAATTGAAGTGTTGGAACAGACTGCTTCTCTTTCAGAAAAACGCATGTGAGTTTCTTGTGAATGCTTGTAAGTAGCTTAAGGCACTTTCAAAGGAAAGTGATTTTCTCTGAAAGGACAGCATTTAGAAAGTGAAACAACACTCCGTTCACTTCGCATAGTGAATTGAAGTGTTGGAACAGACTGCTTCTCTTTCAGAGAAACGTATGTGAGTTTTTTGTGAATGTTTGTAAGTAGCTTAAGGCACTTTCAAAGGAAAGTGATTTTCTCTGAAAGGACAGGATTTAGAAAGTGAAGCAACACTCCATTCACTTCGCACAGTGAATTGAAGTGTTGGAACAGACTGCTTCTCTTTCAGAGAAACGCATGTGAATTTCTGTTGAATGCTTGTAGGTAACTTAAGGCAGTTTCAAAGGAAAGTGATTTTCTCTGAAAAGAGAGCATTTAGAAAGTGAAGCAACACTCCATTCACTTCGCACAGTGAATTGAAGTTTTCGAACAGACTGCTTCTCTTTCAGAAAAATGCATGTGAGTTTCTTGTGAATGCTTGTAAGTAGCTTAAGGCACTTTCAAATTAAAGTGATTTTCTCTGAAAGGACAGCATTTAGAAAGTGAAGCAACACTCCATTCACTTCAAACAGTGAATTGAAGTGTTGGAACCGACTGCTTCTCGTTCAGAGTAAGAGATGTGAGTTTCTTGTGAATTCTTATAAGTAGCTTAAGGCACTTTCAAAAGGGAGTGATTTTCTCTGAAAGGAGAGCATTTAGAAAGTGAAGCAACACTCCATTCACTTTCGCACAGTGAATTGAAGTGTTGGAACAGACTGCTTCTCTTTCAGAGAAACGCATGTGAGTTTTTTGTGAATGCTTGTAAGTAGCTTAAGGCACTTTCAAAGGAAAGTGATTTTCTCTGAAACTACAGCATTTAGAATGTGAAGCAACACTCTATTCACTTCTCACAGTGAATTGAAGTGTTGGAACAGACTGCTTCTCTTTCAGAGAAACAGATGTGAGTTTCTTGTGAATGCTTGTAAGTAGCTTAAGGTACTTTCAAGGGAAAGTGATTTTCTCTGTAAGGACAGCATTTAGAAAGTGAAGCAACACTCCATTCACTTCGCACAGTGAATTGAAGTGTTGGACCAGACTGCTTCTCTTTCAGAGAAACAGATGTGAGTTTCTTGTGAATGCTTGTAAGTAGCTTAAGGTACTTTCAAGGGAAAGTGATTTTCTCTGAAAGGAGAGCATTTAGAAAGTGAAGCAACACTCCATTCACTTCGCACAGTGAATTGAAGTGTTGGAACAGACTGCTTCTCTTTCATAGAAATGCATGTGAGTTTTTTGTGAATGCTTGTAGGTAGCTTAAGGCACTTTCAAAGGAAAGTGATTTTCTCTGAAAGGACAGCATTTAGAAAGTGAAGCAACACTCCATTCACTTCGCACAGTGAATTGAAGTGTTGGAACAGACTGCTTCTCTTTCAGAGAAACGCATGTGAATTTCTGTTGAATGCTTTTAAGTAGCTTAAGGCAGTTTCAAAGGAAAGTGATTTTCTCTGAAATGACATCATTTAAAAAGTGAAGCAACACTCCGTTCACTTCGCATAGTGAATTGAAGTGTTGGAAAAGAGTGCTTCTCTCTCAGAGAAACGCATGTGAGTTTTTTGTGAATGCTTGTAAGTAGCTTAAGGCAGTTTCAAAAGGGAGTGATTTTCTCTGAAAGGAGAGCATTTAGAAAGTGAAGCAACACTCCATTCACTTTCGCACAGTGAATTGAAGTGTTGGAAGAGACTGCTTCTCTTTCAGAGAAACGCATGTGAGTTTTTTGTGAATGCTTGTAAGTAGCTTAAGGCACTTTCAAAGGAAAGTGATTTTCTCTGAAACTACAGCATTTAGTATGTGAAGCAACACTCCATTCACTTCTCACAGTGAATTGAAGTGTTGGAACAGACTGCTTCTCTTTCAGAGTAACAGATGTGAGTTTCTTGTGAATGCTTGTAAGTAGCTTAAGGTACTTTCAAGGGAAAGTGATTTTCTCTGAAAGGACAGCATTTAGAAAGTGAAGCAACACTCCATTCACTTCGCACAGTGAATTGAAGTGTTAGACCAGACTGCTTCTCTTTCAGAGAAACAGATGTGAGTATCTTGTGAATGCTTGTAAGTAGCTTAAGGCACTTTCAAAGGAAAGTGATTTTCTCTGAAACTACAGCATTTAGAATGTGAAGCAACACTCTATTCACTTCTCACAGTGAATTGAAGTGTTGGAACAGACTGCTTCTCTTTCAGAAAAACGCATGTGAATTTCTGTTGAATGCTTGTAAGTAGCTTAAGGCAGTTTCAAAGGAAAGTGACTTTCTCTGAAAGGAGAGCATTTAGAAAGTGAAGCAACACTCCATTCACTTCGCACAGTGAATTGAAGTGTTGGAACAGACTGCTTCTCTTTCAGAAAAATGCATGTGAGTTTCTTGTGAATGCTTGTAAGTAGCTTAAGGCACTTTCAAAGGAAAGTGATTTTCTCTGAAAGGACAGCATTTAGAAAGTGAAACAACACTCCGTTCACTTCGCATAGTGAATTGAAGTGTTGGAGCAGACTGCTTCTCTTTCAGAGAAACGTATGTGACTTTTTTGTGAATGCTTGTAAGTAGCTTAAGGCACTTTCAAAGGAAAGTGATTTTCTCTGAAAGGAGAGGATTTAGAAAGTGAAGGAACACTCCATTCACTTCGCACAGTGAATTGAAGTGTTGGAACCGACTGCTTTTCGTTCAGAGTAAGAGATGTGAGTTTCTTGTGAATTCTTATAAGTAGCTTAAGGCACTTTCAAAAGGGAGTGATTTTCTCTGAAAGGAGAGCATTTAGAAAGTGAAGCAACACTCCATTCACTTTCGCACAGTGAATTGAAGTGTTGGAACAGACAGCTTCTCTTTCAGAGAAACGCATGTGAGTTTTTTGTGAATGCTTGTAAGTAGCTTAAGGCACTTTCAAAGGAAAGTGATTTTCTCTGAAACTACAGCATTTAGAATGTGAAGTAACACTCTATTCACTTCTCACAGTGAATTGAAGTGTTGGAACAGACTGCTTCTCTTTCAGAGAAACAGATGTGAGTTTCTTGTGAATGCTTGTAAGTAGCTTAAGGTACTTTCAAGGGAAAATGATTTTCTCTGAAAGGACAGCATTTAGAAAGTGAAGCAACACTCCTTTCACTTCGCACAGTGAATTGAAGTGTTGGAACAGACTGCTTCTCTTTCAGAGAAACAGATGTGAGTTTCTTGTGAATGCTTGTAAGTAGCTTAAGGCACTTTCAAAGGAAAGTGATTTTCTCTGAAACTACAGCATTTAGAATGTGAAGCAACACTCTATTCACTTCTCACAGTGAATTGAAGTGTTGGAACAGACTGCTTCTCTTTCAGAGAAACAGATGTGAGTTTCTTGTGAATGCTTGTAAGTAGCTTAAGGTACTTTCAAGGGAAAGTGATTTTCTCTGTAAGGACAGCATTTAGAAAGTGAAGCAACACTCCATTCACTTCGCACAGTGAATTGAAGTGTTGGACCAGACTGCTTCTCTTTCAGAGAAACAGATGTGAGTTTCTTGTGAATGCTTGTAAGTAGCTTAAGGTACTTTCAAGGGAAAGTGATTTTCTCTGAAAGGAGAGCATTTAGAAAGTGAAGCAAAACTCCATTCACTTCGCACAGTGAATTGAAATGTTGGAACAGACTGCTTCTCTTTCATAGAAATGCATGTGAGTTTTTTGTGAATGCTTGTAGGTAGCTCAAGGCACTTTCAAAGGAAAGTGATTTTCTCTGAAAGGACAGCATTTCGAAAGTGAAGCAACACTCCATTCACTTCGCACAGTGAATTGAAGTGTTGGAACAGACTGCTTCTCGTTCAGAGTAAGAGATGTGAGTTTCTTGTGAATTCTTATAAGTACCTTAAGGCAGTTTCAAAAGGGAGTGATTTTCTCTGAAAGGAGAGCATTTAGAAAGTGAAGCAACACTCCATTCACTTCGCACAGTGAATTGAAGTGTTGGAACAGACTGCTTCTCTTTCAGAGAAACAGATGTGAGTTTCTTGTGAATGCTTGTAAGTAGCTTAAGGTACTTTGAAGGGAAAATGATTTTCTCTGAAAGGACAGCATTTATAAAGTGAAGCAACACTCCTTTCACTTCGCACAGTGAATTGAAGTGTTGGAACAGACTGCTTCTCTTTCAGAGAAACAGATGTGAGTTTCTTGTGAATGCTTGTAAGTAGCTTAAGGTACTTTGAAGGGAAAGTGATTTTCTCTGAAAGGACAGCATTTAGAAAGTGAAGCAACACTCCATTCACTTCGCACAGTGAATTGAAGTGTTGGAACAGACTGCTTCTCTTTCAGAGAAACGCATTTGAATTTCTGTTGAATGCTTTTAAGTAGTTTAAGGCAGTTTCAAAGGAAAGTGATTTTCTCTGAAAGGACATCATTTAAAAAGTGAAACAACACTCCGTACACTTCGCATATTGAATTGAAGTGTTGGAAATGAGTGCTTCTCTCTCAGAGAAACGCATGTGAGTTTTTTGTGAATGCTTGTAAGTAGCTTAAGGCACTTTCAAATTAAAGTGATTTTCTCTGAAAGGACAGCATTTAAAAAGTGAAGCAACACTCCATTCACTTCAAACTGTGAATTGAAGTGTTGGAACAGACTGCTTCTCGTTCAGAGTAAGAGATGTGAGTTTCTTGTGAATGCTTGTAAGTAGCTTAAGGCAGTTTCAAAAGGGAGTGATTTTCTCTGAAAGGAGAGTATTTAGAAAGTGAAGCAACACTCCATTCACTTTCGCACAGTGAATTGAAGTGTTGGAAGAGACTGCTTCTCTTTCAGAGAAACGCATGTGAGTTTTTTGTGAATGCTTGTAAGTAGCTTAAGGCACTTTCAAAGGAAAGTGATTTTCTCTGAAACTACAGCATTTAGTATGTGAAGCAACACTCCATTCACTTCTCACAGTGAATTGAACTGTTGGAACAGACTGCTTCTCTTTCAGAGTAACAGATGTGAGTTTCTTGTGAATGCTTGTAAGTAGCTTAAGGTACTTTCAAGGGAAAGTGATTTTCTCTGAAAGGACAGCATTTAGAAAGTGAAGCAACACTCCATTCACTTCGCACAGTGAATTGAAGTGTTGGACCAGACTGCTTCTCTTTCAGAGAAACAGATGTGAGTTTCTTGTGAATGCTTGTAAGTAGCTTAAGGTACTTTCAAGGGAAAGTGATTTTCTCTGAAAGGAGAGCATTTAGAAAGTGAAGCAACACTCCATTCACTTCGCACAGTGAATTGAAGTGTTGGAACAGACTGCTTCTCTCAGAGAAAAGTATGGGAGTTTTTTGTGAATGCTTGTAAGTAGCTTAAGGCACTTTCAAAGGAAAGTGATTTTCTCTGAAAGGACAGCATTTCGAAAGTGAAGCAACACTCCATTCACTTCAAACATTGAATTGAAGTGTTGGAACAGACTGCTTCTCTTTCAGAGTAAGAGATGTGTGTTTCTTGTGAATGCTTGTAAGTAGCTTAAGGCACTTTCAAAAGGGAGTGATTTTCTCTAAAAGGAGAGCATTTAGAAAGTGAAGCAACACTCCACTCACTTCGCACAGTGAATTGAAGTTTTGGAACAGACTGCTTCTCTTTCAGAGAAACGCATGAGAATTTCTGTTGAATGTTTGTAAGTAGCTTAAGGCACTTTCAAAGGAAAGTGATTTTCTCTGAAAGGACAGCATTTAGAAAGTGAAGAAACACTCCATTCTCTTCACACAGTGAATTGAAGTGTTGGAACAGACTGCTTCTCTTTCAGAAAAACGCATGTGAATTTCTGTTGAATGCTTGTAAGTAGCTTAAGGCAGTTTCAAAAGAAAGTGACTTTCTCTGAAAGGAGAGCATTTAGAAAGTGAAGCAACACTCCATTCACGTCGCACAGTGAATTGAAGTGTTGGAACAGACTGCTTCTCTTTCAGAAAAACGCATGTGAGTTTCTTGTGAATGCTTGTAAGTAGCTTAAGGCACTTTCAAAGGAAAGTGATTTTCTCTGAAAGGACAGCATTTAGAAAGTGAAACAACACTCCGTTCACTTCGCATAGTGAATTGAAGTGTTGGAACAGACTGCTTCTCTTTCAGAGAAACGTATGTGAGTTTTTTGTGAATGCTTGTAAGTAGCTTAAGGCACTTTCAAAGGAAAGTGATTTTCTCTGAAAGGACAGCATTTAGAAAGTGAAGAAACACTCCATTCTCTTCACACAGTGAATTGAAGTGTTGGAACAGACTGCTTCTCTTTCAGAAAAACGCATGTGAATTTCTGTTGAATGCTTGTAAGTAGCTTAAGGCAGTTTCAAAGGAAAGTGACTTTCTCTGAAAGGAGAGCATTTAGAAAGTGAAGCAACACTCCATTCACTTCGCACAGTGAATTGAAGTGTTGGAACAGACTGCTTCTCTTTCAGAAAAATGCATGTGAGTTTCTTGTGAATGCTTGTAAGTAGCTTAAGGCACTTTCAAAGGAAAGTGATTTTCTCTGAAAGGACAGCATTTAGAAAGTGAAACAACACTCCGTTCACTTCGCATAGTGAATTGAAGTGTTGGAGCAGACTGCTTCTCTTTCAGAGAAACGTATGTGACTTTTTTGTGAATGCTTGTAAGTAGCTTAAGGCACTTTCAAAGGAAAGTGATTTTCTCTGAAAGGAGAGGATTTAGAAAGTGAAGGAACACTCCATTCACTTCGCACAGTGAATTGAAGTGTTGGAACCGACTGCTTTTCGTTCAGAGTAAGAGATGTGAGTTTCTTGTGAATTCTTATAAGTAGCTTAAGGCACTTTCAAAAGGGAGTGATTTTCTCTGAAAGGAGAGCATTTAGAAAGTGAAGCAACACTCCATTCACTTTCGCACAGTGAATTGAAGTGTTGGAACAGACAGCTTCTCTTTCAGAGAAACGCATGTGAGTTTTTTGTGAATGCTTGTAAGTAGCTTAAGGCACTTTCAAAGGAAAGTGATTTTCTCTGAAACTACAGCATTTAGAATGTGAAGTAACACTCTATTCACTTCTCACAGTGAATTGAAGTGTTGGAACAGACTGCTTCTCTTTCAGAGAAACAGATGTGAGTTTCTTGTGAATGCTTGTAAGTAGCTTAAGGTACTTTCAAGGCAAAATGATTTTCTCTGAAAGGACAGCATTTAGAAAGTGAAGCAACACTCCTTTCACTTCGCACAGTGAATTGAAGTGTTGGAACAGACTGCTTCTCTTTCAGAGAAACAGATGTGAGTTTCTTGTGAATGCTTGTAAGTAGCTTAAGGCACTTTCAAAGGAAAGTGATTTTCTCTGAAACTACAGCATTTAGAATGTGAAGCAACACTCTATTCACTTCTCACAGTGAATTGAAGTGTTGGAACAGACTGCTTCTCTTTCAGAGAAACAGATGTGAGTTTCTTGTGAATGCTTGTAAGTAGCTTAAGGTACTTTCAAGGGAAAGTGATTTTCTCTGTAAGGACAGCATTTAGAAAGTGAAGCAACACTCCATTCACTTCGCACAGTGAATTGAAGTGTTGGACCAGACTGCTTCTCTTTCAGAGAAACAGATGTGAGTTTCTTGTGAATGCTTGTAAGTAGCTTAAGGTACTTTCAAGGGAAAGTGATTTTCTCTGAAAGGAGAGCATTTAGAAAGTGAAGCAAAACTCCATTCACTTCGCACAGTGAATTGAAATGTTGGAACAGACTGCTTCTCTTTCATAGAAATGCATGTGAGTTTTTTGTGAATGCTTGTAGGTAGCTCAAGGCACTTTCAAAGGAAAGTGATTTTCTCTGAAAGGACAGCATTTCGAAAGTGAAGCAACACTCCATTCACTTCGCACAGTGAATTGAAGTGTTGGAACAGACTGCTTCTCGTTCAGAGTAAGAGATGTGAGTTTCTTGTGAATTCTTATAAGTACCTTAAGGCAGTTTCAAAAGGGAGTGATTTTCTCTGAAAGGAGAGCATTTAGAAAGTGAAGCAACACTCCATTCACTTCGCACAGTGAATTGAAGTGTTGGAACAGACTGCTTCTCTTTCAGAGAAACAGATGTGAGTTTCTTGTGAATGCTTGTAATTAGCTTAAGGTACTTTGAAGGGAAAATGATTTTCTCTGAAAGGACAGCATTTATAAAGTGAAGCAACACTCCTTTCACTTCGCACAGTGAATTGAAGTGTTGGAACAGACTGCTTCTCTTTCAGAGAAACAGATGTGAGTTTCTTGTGAATGCTTGTAAGTAGCTTAAGGTACTTTGATGGGAAAGTGATTTTCTCTGAAAGGACAGCATTTAGAAAGTGAAGCAACACTCCATTCACTTCGCACAGTGAATTGAAGTGTTGGAACAGACTGCTTCTCTTTCAGAGAAACGCATTTGAATTTCTGTTGAACGCTTTTAAGTAGTTTAAGGCAGTTTCAAAGGAAAGTGATTTTCTCTGAAAGGACATCATTTAAAAAGTGAAACAACACTCCGTTCACTTCGCATATTGAATTGAAGTGTTGGAAATGAGTGCTTCTCTCTCAGAGAAACGCATGTGAGTTTTTTGTGAATGCTTGTAAGTAGCTTAAGGCACTTTCAAATTAAAGTGATTTTCTCTGAAAGGACAGCATTTAAAAAGTGAAGCAACACTCCATTCACTTCAAACTGTGAATTGAAGTGTTGGAACAGACTGCTTCTCGTTCAGAGTAAGAGATGTGAGTTTCTTGTGAATGCTTGTAAGTAGCTTAAGGCAGTTTCAAAAGGGAGTGATTTTCTCTAAAAGGAGAGCATTTAGAAAGTGAAGCAACACTCCACTCACTTCGCACAGTGAATTGAAGTGTTGGAACAGACTGCTTCTCTTTCAGAGAAACGCATGAGAATTTCTGTTGAATGTTTGTAAGTAGCTTAAGGTACTTTCAAGGGAAAGTGATTTTCTCTGAAAGGACAGCATTTAGAAAGTGAAGAAACACTCCATTCTCTTCACACAGTGAATTGAAGTGTTGGAACAGACTGCTTCTCTTTCAGAAAAACGCATGTGAATTTCTGTTGAATGCTTGTAAGTAGCTTAAGGCAGTTTCAAAGGAAAGTGACTTTCTCTGAAAGGAGAGCATTTAGAAAGTGAAGCAACACTCCATTCACTTCGCACAGTGAATTGAAGTGTTGGAACAGACTGCTTCTCTTTCAGAAAAATGCATGTGAGTTTCTTGTGAATGCTTGTAAGTAGCTTAAGGCACTTTCAAAGGAAAGTGATTTTCTCTGAAAGGACAGCATTTAGAAAGTGAAACAACACTCCGTTCACTTCGCATAGTGAATTGAAGTGTTGGAGCAGACTGCTTCTCTTTCAGAGAAACGTATGTGACTTTTTTGTGAATGCTTGTAAGTAGCTTAAGGCACTTTCAAAGGAAAGTGATTTTCTCTGAAAGGAGAGGATTTAGAAAGTGAAGCAACACTCCATTCACTTCGCACAGTGAATTGAAGTGTTGGAACAGACTGCTTCTCGTTCAGAGTAAGAGATGTGAGTTTCTTGTGAATTCTTATAAGTACCTTAAGGCAGTTTCAAAAGGGAGTGATTTTCTCTGAAAGGAGAGCATTTAGAAAGTGAAGCAACACTCCATTCACTTCGCACAGTGAATTGAAGTGTTGGAACAGACTGCTTCTCTTTCAGAGAAACAGATGTGAGTTTCTTGTGAATGCTTGTAAGTAGCTTAAGGTACTTTCAAGGGAAAATGATTTTCTCTGAAAGGACAGCATTTAGAAAGTGAAGCAACACTCCTTTCAATTCGCACAGTGAATTGAAGTGTTGGAACAGACTGCTTCTCTTTCAGAGAAACAGATGTGAGTTTCTTGTGAATGCTTGTAAGTAGCTTAAGGTACTTTGAAGGGAAAGTGATTTTCTCTGAAAGGACAGCATTTAGAAAGTGAAGCAACACTCCATTCACTTCGCACAGTGAATTGAAGTGTTGGAACAGACTGCTTCTCTTTCAGAGAAACGCATGTGAATTTCTGTTGAATGCTTTTAAGTAGCTTAAGGCAGTTTCAAAGGAAAGTGATTTTCTCTGAAAGGACATCATTTAAAAAGTGAAGCAACACTCCGTTCACTTCGCATAGTGAATTGAAGTGTTGGAAAAGAGTGCTTCTCTCTCAGAGAAACGCATGTGAGTTTTTTGTGAATGCTTGTAAGTAGCTTAAGGCACATTCAAATTAAAGTGATTTTCTCTGAAAGGACAGCATTTAAAAAGTGAAGCAACACTCCATTCACTTCAAACAGTGAATTGAAGTGTTGGAACAGACTGCTTCTCGTTCAGAGTAAGAGATGTGAGTTTCTTGTGAATGCTTGTAAGTAGCTTAAGGCAGTTTCAAAAGGGAGTGATTTTCTCTGAAAGGAGAGCATTTAGAAAGTGAAGCAACACTCCATTCACTTTCGCACAGTGAATTGAAGTGTTGGAAGAGACTGCTTCTCTTTCAGAGAAACGCATGTGAGTTTTTTGTGAATGCTTGTAAGTAGCTTAAGGCACTTTCAAAGGAAAGTGATTTTCTCTGAAACTACAGCATTTAGTATGTGAAGCAACACTCCATTCACTTCTCACAGTGAATTGAAGTGTTGGAACAGACTGCTTCTCTTTCAGAGTAACAGATGTGAGTTTCTTGTGAATGCTTGTAAGTAGCTTAAGGTACTTTCAAGGGAAAGTGATTTTCTCTGAAAGGACAGCATTTAGAAAGTGAAGCAACACTCCATTCACTTCGCACAGTGAATTGAAGTGTTGGACCAGACTGCTTCTCTTTCAGAGAAACAGATGTGAGTTTCTTGTGAATGCTTGTAAGTAGCTTAAGGTACTTTCAAGGGAAAGTGATTTTCTCTGAAAGGAGAGCATTTAGAAAGTGAAGCAACACTCCATTCACTTCGCACAGTGAATTGAAGTGTTGGAACAGACTGCTTCTCTTTCAGAGAAACGTATGGGAGTTTTTTGTGAATGCTTGTAAGTAGCTTAAGGCTCTTTCAAAGGAAAGTGATTTTCTCTGAAAGGACAGCATTTCGAAAGTGAAGCAACACTCCATTCACTTCAAACATTGAATTGAAGTGTTGGAACAGACTGCTTCTCTTTCAGAGTAAGAGATGTGTGTTTCTTGTGAATGCTTGTAAGTAGCTTAAGGCAATTTCAAAAGGGAGTGATTTTCTCTAAAAGGAGAGCATTTAGAAAGTGAAGCAACACTCCACTCACTTCGCACAGTGAATTGAAGTTTTGGAACAGACTGCTTCTCTTTCAGAGAAACGCATGAGAATTTCTGTTGTATGTTTGTAAGTAGCTTAAGGCACTTTCAAAGGAAAGTGATTTTCTCTGAAAGGACAGCATTTAGAAAGTGAAGAAACACTCCATTCTCTTCACACAGTGAATTGAAGTGTTGGAACAGACTGCTTCTCTTTCAGAAAAACGCATGTGAATTTCTGTTGAATGCTTGTAAGTAGCTTAAGGCAGTTTCAAAAGAAAGTGACTTTCTCTGAAAGGAGAGCATTTAGAAAGTGAAGCAACACTCCATTCACGTCGCACAGTGAATTGAAGTGTTGGAACAGACTGCTTCTCTTTCAGAAAAACGCATGTGAGTTTCTTGTGAATGCTTGTAAGTAGCTTAAGGCACTTTCAAAGGAAAGTGATTTTCTCTGAAAGGACAGCATTTAGAAAGTGAAACAACACTCCGTTCACTTCGCATAGTGAATTGAAGTGTTGGAACAGACTGCTTCTCTTTCAGAGAAACGTATGTGAGTTTTTTGTGAATGCTTGTAAGTAGCTTAAGGCACTTTCAAAGGAAAGTGATTTTCTCTGAAAGGACAGGATTTAGAAAGTGAAGCAACACTCCATTCACTTCGCACAGTGAATTGAAGTGTTGGAACAGACTGCTTCTCTTTCAGAGAAACGCATGTGAATTTCTGTTGAATGCTTGTAGGTAGCTTAAGGCAGTTTCAAAGGAAAGTGATTTTCTCTGAAAAGAGAGCATTTAGAAAGTGAAGCAACACTCCATTCACTTCGCACAGTGAATTGAAGTTTTCGAACAGACTGCTTCTCTTTCAGAAAAATGCATGTGAGTTTCTTGTGAATGCTTGTAAGTAGCTTAAGGCACTTTCAAAGGAAAGTGATTTTCTCTGAAAGGACAGCATTTAGAAAGTGAAGCAACACTCCATTCACTTCAAACAGTGAATTGAAGTGTTGGAACCGACTGCTTCTCGTTCAGAGTAAGAGATGTGAGTTTCTTGTGAATTCTTATAATTAGCTTAAGGCACTTTCAAAAGGGAGTGATTTTCTCTGAAAGGAGAGCATTTAGAAAGTGAAGCAACACTCCATTCACTTTCGCACAGTGAATTGAAGTGTTGGAACAGACTGCTTCTCTTTCAGAGAAACGCATGTGAGTTTTTTGTGAATGCTTGTAAGTAGCTTAAGGCACTTTCAAAGGAAAGTGATTTTCTCTGAAACTACAGCATTTAGAATGTGAAGCAACACTCTATTCACTTCTCACAGTGAATTGAAGTGTTGGAACAGACTGCTTCTCTTTCAGAGAAACAGATGTGAGTTTCTTGTGAATGCTTGTAAGTAGCTTAAGGTACTTTCAAGGGAAAGTGATTTTCTCTGTAAGGACAGCATTTAGAAAGTGAAGCAACACTCCATTCACTTCGCACAGTGAATTGAAGTGTTGGACCAGACTGCTTCTCTTTCAGAGAAACAGATGTGAGTTTCTTGTGAATGCTTGTAAGTAGCTTAAGGTACTTTCAAGGGAAAGTGATTTTCTCTGAAAGGAGAGCATTTAGAAAGTGAAGCAACACTCCATTCACTTCGCACAGTGAATTGAAATGTTGGAACAGACTGCTTCTCTTTCATAGAAATGCATGTGAGTTTTTTGTGAATGCTTGTAGGTAGCTTAAGGCACTTTCAAAGGAAAGTGATTTTCTCTGAAAGGACAGCATTTAGAAAGTGAAGAAACACTCCATTCTCTTCACACAGTGAATTGAAGTGTTGGAACAGACTGCTTCTCTTTCAGAAAAACGCATGTGAATTTCTGTTGAATGCTTGTAAGCAGCTTAAGGCAGTTTCAAAAGAAAGTGACTTTCTCTGAAAGGAGAGTATTTAGAAAGTGAAGCAACACTCCATTCACTTCGCACAGTGAATTGAAGTGTTGGAACAGACTGCTTCTCTTTCAGAAAAACGCATGTGAGTTTCTTGTGAATGCTTGTAAGTAGCTTAAGGCACTTTCAAAGGAAAGTGATTTTCTCTGAAAGGACAGCATTTAGAAAGTGAAACAACACTCCGTTCACTTCGCATAGTGAACTGAAGTGTTGGAACAGACTGCTTCTCTTTCAGAGAAACGTATGTGAGTTTTTTGTGAATGCTTGTAAGTAGCTTAAGGCACTTTCAAAGGAAAGTGATTTTCTCTGAAAGGACAGGATTTAGAAAGTGAAGCAACACTCCATTCACTTCGCACAGTGAATTGAAGTGTTGGAACAGACTGCTTCTCTTTCAGAGAAACGCATGTGAATTTCTGTTGACTGCTTGTAGGTAGCTTAAGGCAGTTTCAAAGGAAAGTGATTTTCTCTGAAAAGAGAGCATTTAGAAAGTGAAGGAACACTCCATTCACTTCGCACAGTGAATTGAAGTTTTCGAACAGACTGCTTCTCTTTCAGAAAAATGCATGTGAGTTTCTTGTGAATGCTTGTAAGTAGCTTAAGGCACTTTCAAATTAAAGTGATTTTCTCTGAAAGGACAGCATTTAGAAAGTGAAGCAACACTCCATTCACTTCAAACAGTGAATTGAAGTGTTGGAACCGACTGCTTCTCGTTCAGAGTAAGAGATGTGAGTTTCTTGTGAATTCTTATAAGTAGCTTAAGGCACTTTCAAAAGGGAGTGATTTTCTCTGAAAGGAGAGCATTTAGAAAGTGAAGCAACACTCCATTCACTTTCGCACAGTGAATTGAAGTGTTGGAACAGACTGCTTCTCTTTCAGAGAAACGCATGTGAGTTTTTTGTGAATGCTTGTAAGTAGCTTAAGGCACTTTCAAAGGAAAGTGATTTTCTCTGAAACTACAGCATTTAGAATGTGAAGCAACACTCTATTCACTTCTCACAGTGAATTGAAGTGTTGGAACAGACTGCTTCTCTTTCAGAGAAACAGATGTGAGTTTCTTGTGAATGCTTGTAAGTAGCTTAAGGTACTTTCAAGGGAAAGTGATTTTCTCTGTAAGGACAGCATTTAGAAAGTGAAGCAACACTCCATTCACTTCGCACAGTGAATTGAAGTGTTGGACCAGACTGCTTCTCTTTCAGAGAAACAGATGTGAGTTTCTTGTGAATGCTTGTAAGTAGCTTAAGGTACTTTCAAGGGAAAGTGATTTTCTCTGAAAGGAGAGCATTTAGAAAGTGAAGCAACACTCCATTCACTTTGCACAGTGAATTGAAATGTTGGAACAGACTGCTTCTCTTTCATAGAAATGCATGTGAGTTTTTTGTGAATGCTTGTAGGTAGCTTAAGGCACTTTCAAAGGAAAGTGATTTTCTCTGAAAGGACAGCATTTCGAAAGTGAAGCAACACTCCATTCACTTCGCACAGTGAATTGAAGTGTTGGAACAGACTGCTTCTCGTTCAGAGTAAGAGATGTGAGTTTCTTGTGAATTCTTATAAGTACCTTAAGGCAGTTTCAAAAGGGAGTGATTTTCTCTGAAAGGAGAGCATTTAGAAAGTGAAGCAACACTCCATTCACTTCGCACAGTGAATTGAAGTGTTGGAACAGACTGCTTCTCTTTCAGAGAAACAGATGTGAGTTTCTTGTGAATGCTTGTAAGTAGCTTAAGGTACTTTCAAGGGAAAATGATTTTCTCTGAAAGGACAGCATTTAGAAAGTGAAGCAACACTCCTTTCACTTCGCACAGATAATTGAAGTGTTGGAACAGACTGCTTCTCTTTCAGAGAAACAGATGTGAGTTTCTTGTGAATGCTTGTAAGTAGCTTAAGGTACTTTGAAGGGAAAGTGATTTTCTCTGAAAGGACAGCATTTAGAAAGTGAAGCAACACTCCATTCACTTCGCACAGTGAATTGAAGTGTTGGAACAGACTGCTTCTCTTTCAGAAAAACGCATGTGAATTTCTGTTGAATGCTTTTAAGTAGCTTAAGGCAGTTTCAAAGGAAAGTGATTTTCTCTGAAAGGACATCATTTAAAAAGTGAAGCAACACTCCGTTCACTTCGCATAGTGAATTGAAGTGTTGGAAAAGAGTGCTTCTCTCTCAGAGAAACGCATGTGAGTTTTTTGTGAATGCTTGTAAGTAGCTTAAGGCAGTTTCAAAAGGGAGTGATTTTCTCTGAAAGGAGAGCATTTAGAAAGTGAAGCAAAACTCCATTCACTTTCGCACAGTGAATTGAAGTGTTGGAACAGACTGCTTCTCTTTCAGAGAAACGCATGTGAGTTTTTTGTGAATGCTTGTAAGTAGCTTAAGGCACTTTCAAAGGAAAGTGATTTTTTCTGAAACTACAGCATTTAGAATGTGAAGCAACACTCTATTCACTTCTCACAGTGAATTGAAGTGTTGGAACAGACTGCTTCTCTTTCAGAGAAACAGATGTGAGTTTCTAGTGAATGCTTGTAAGTAGCTTAAGGTACTTTCAAGGGAAAGTGATTTTCTCTGTAAGGACAGCATTTAGAAAGTGAAGCAACACTCCATTCACTTCGCACAGTGAATTGAAGTGTTGGACCAGACTGCTTCTCTTTCAGAGAAACAGATGTGAGTTTCTTGTGAATGCTTGTAAGTAGCTTAAGGTACTTTCAAGGGAAAGTGATTTTCTCTGAAAGGAGAGCATTTAGAAAGTGAAGCAACACTCCATTCACTTCGCACAGTGAATTGAAATGTTGGAACAGACTGCTTCTCTTTCATAGAAATGCATGTGAGTTTTTTGTGAATGCTTGTAGATAGCTTAAGGCACTTTCAAAGGAAAGTGATTTTCTCTGAAAGGACAGCATTTCGAAAGTGAAGCAACACTCCATTCACTTCGCACAGTGAATTGAAGTGTTGGAACAGACTGCTTCTCGTTCAGAGTAAGAGAAGTGAGTTTCTTGTGAATTCTTATAAGTACCTTAAGGCAGTTTCAAAAGGGAGTGATTTTCTCAGAAAGGAGAGCATTTAGAAAGTGAAGCAACACTCCATTCACTTCGCACAGTGAATTGAAGTGTTGGAACAGACTGCTTCTCTTTCAGTGAAACAGATGTGAGTACTTGTGAATGCTTGTAAGTAGCTTAAGGTACTTTGAAGGGAAAATGATTTTCTCTGAAAGGACAGCATTTAGAAAGTGAAGCAACACTCCTTTCACTTCGCACAGTGAATTGAAGTGTTGGAACAGACTGCTTTTCTTTCAGAGAAACGCATGAGAATTTCTGTTGAATGTTTGTAAGTAGCTTAAGGCACTTTCAAAGGAAAGTGATTTTCTCTGAAAGGACAGCATTTAGAAAGTGAAGAAACACTCCCTTCTCTTCACACAGTGAATTGAAGTGTTGGAACAGACTGCTTCTCTTTCAGAAAAACGCATGTGAATTTCTGTTGAATGCTTGTAAGTAGCTTAAGGCAGTTTCAAAGGAAAGTGACTTTCTCTGAAAGGAGAGCATTTAGAAAGTGAAGCAACACTCCATTCACTTCGCACAGTGAATTGAAGTGTTGGAACAGACTGCTTCTCTTTCAGAAAAACGCATGTGAGTTTCTTGTGAATGCTTGTAAGTAGCTTAAGGCACTTTCAAAGGAAAGTGATTTTCTCTGAAAGGACAGCATTTAGAAAGTGAAACAACACTCCGTTCACTTCGCATAGTGAATTGAAGTGTTGGAACAGACTGCTTCTCTTTCAGAGAAACGTATGTGAGTTTTTTGTGAATACTTGTAAGTAGCTTAAGGCACTTTCAAAGGAAAGTGATTTTCTCTGAAAGGACAGGATTTAGAAAGTGAAGCAACACTCCATTCACTTCGCACAGTGAATTGAAGTGTTGGAACAGACTGCTTCTCTTTCAGAGAAACGCATGTGAATTTCTGTTGAATGCTTGTAGGTAGCTTAAGGCAGTTTCAAAGGAAAGTGATTTTCTCTGAAAAGAGAGCATTTAGAAAGTGAAGGAACACTCCATTCACTTCGCACAGTGAATTGAAGTTTTCGAACAGACTGCTTCTCTTTCAGAAAAATGCATGTGAGTTTCTTGTGAATGCTTGTAAGTAGCTTAAGGCACTTTCAAATTAAAGTGATTTTCTCTGAAAGGACAGCATTTAGAAAGTGAAGCAACACTCCATTCACTTCAAACAGTGAATCGAAGTGTTGGAACCGACTGCTTCTCGTTCAGAGTAAGAGATGTGAGTTTCTTGTGAATTCTTATAAGTAGCTTAAGGCACTTTCAAAAGGGAGTGATTTTCTCTGAAAGGAGAGCATTTAGAAAGTGAAGCAACACTCCATTCACTTTCGCACAGTGAATTGAAGTGTTGGAACAGACTGCTTCTCTTTCAGAGAAACGCATGTGAGTTTTCTGTGAATGCTTGTAAGTAGCTTAAGGCACTTTCAAAGGAAAGTGATTTTCTCTGAAACTACAGCATTTAGAATGTGAAGCAACACTCTATTCACTTCTCACAGTGAATTGAAGTGTTGGAACAGACTGCTTCTCTTTCAGAGAAACAGATGTGAGTTTCTTGTGAATGCTTGTAAGTAGCTTAAGGTACTTTCAAGGGAAAGTGATTTTCTCTGTAAGGACAGCATTTAGAAAGTGAAGCAACACTCCATTCACTTCGCACAGTGAATTGAAGTGTTGGAACAGACTGCTTCTCTTTCAGAAAAACGCATGTGAGTTTCTTGTGAATGCTTGTAAGTAGCTTAAGGCACTTTCAAAGGAAAGTGATTTTCTCTGAAAGGACAGCATTTAGAAAGTGAAGAAACACTCCATTCTCTTCACACAGTGAATTGAAGTGTTGGAACAGACTGCTTCTCTTTCAGAAAAACGCATGTGAATTTCTGTTGAATGCTTGTAAGCAGCTTAAGGCAGTTTCAAAAGAAAGTGACTTTCTCTGAAAGGAGAGCATTTAGAAAGTGAAGCAACACTCCATTCACTTCGCACAGTGAATTGAAGTGTTGGAACAGACTGCTTCTCTTTCAGAAAAACGCATGTGAGTTTCTTGTGAATGCTTGTAAGTAGCTTAAGGCACTTTCAAAGGAAAGTGATTTTCTCTGAAAGGACAGCATTTAGAAAGTGAAACAACACTCCGTTCACTTCGCATAGTGAACTGAAGTGTTGGAACAGACTGCTTCTCTTTCAGAGAAACGTATGTGAGTTTTTTGTGAATGCTTGTAAGTAGCTTAAGGCACTTTCAAAGGAAAGTGATTTTCTCTGAAAGGACAGGATTTAGAAAGTGAAGCAACACTCCATTCACTTCGCACAGTGAATTGAAGTGTTGGAACAGACTGCTTCTCTTTCAGAGAAACAGATGTGAGTTTCTTGTGAATGCTTGTAAGTAGCTTAAGGTACTTTCAAGGGAAAGTGATTTTCTCTGTAAGGACAGCATTTAGAAAGTGAAGCAACACTCCATTCACTTCGCACAGTGAATTGAAGTGTTGGACCAGACTGCTTCTCTTTCAGAGAAACAGATGTGAGTTTCTTGTGAATGCTTGTAAGTAGCTTAAGGTACTTTCAAAGGAAAGTGATTTTCTCTGAAAGGACAGCATTTCGAAAGTGAAGCAACACTCCATTCACTTCGCACAGTGAATTGAAGTGTTGGAACAGACTGCTTCTCGTTCAGAGTAAGAGATGTGAGTTTCTTGTGAATTCTTATAAGTACCTTAAGGCAGTTTCAAAAGGGAGTGATTTTCTCTGAAAGGAGAGCATTTAGAAAGTGAAGCAACACTCCATTCACTTCGCACAGTGAATTGAAGTGTTGGAACAGACTGCTTCTCTTTCAGAGAAACAGATGTGAGTTTCTTGTGAATGCTTGTAAGTAGCTTAAGGTACTTTGAAGGGAAAATGATTTTCTCTGAAAGGACAGCATTTAGAAAGTGAAGCAACACTCCTTTCACTTCGCACAGTGAATTGAAGTGTTGGAACAGACTGCTTCTCTTTCAGAGAAACGCATGAGAATTTCTGTTGAATGTTTGTAAGTAGCTTAAGGCACTTTCAAAGGAAAGTGATTTTCTCTGAAAGGACAGCATTTAGAAAGTGAAGAAACACTCCCTTCTCTTCACACAGTGAATTGAAGTGTTGGAACAGACTGCTTCTCTTTCAGAAAAACGCATGTGAATTTCTGTTGAATGCTTGTAAGTAGCTTAAGGCAGTTTCAAAGGAAAGTGACTTTCTCTGAAAGGAGAGCATTTAGAAAGTGAAGCAACACTCCTTTCACTTCGCACAGTGAATTGAAGTGTTGTAACAGACTGCTTCTCTTTCAGAAAAACGCATATGAGTTTCTTGTGAATGCTTGTAAGTAGCTTAAGGCACTTTCAAAGGAAAGTGATTTTCTCTGAAAGGACAGCATTTAGAAAGTGAAACAACACTCCGTTCACTTCGCATAGTGAATTGAAGTGTTGGAACAGACTGCTTCTCTTTCAGAGAAACGTATGTGAGTTTTTTGTGAATACTTGTAAGTAGCTTAAGGCACTTTCAAAGGAAAGTGATTTTCTCTGAAAGGACAGGATTTAGAAAGTGAAGCATCACTCCATTCACTTCGCACAGTGAATTGAAGTGTTGGAACAGACTGCTTCTCTTTCAGAGAAACGCATGTGAATTTCTGTTGAATGCTTGTAGGTAGCTTAAGGCAGTTTCAAAGGAAAGTGATTTTCTCTGAAAAGAGAGCATTTAGAAAGTGAAGGAACACTCCATTCACTTCGCACAGTGAATTGAAGTTTTCGAACAGACTGCTTCTCTTTCAGAAAAATGCATGTGAGTTTCTTGTGAATGCTTGTAAGTAGCTTAAGGCACTTTCAAATTAAAGTGATTTTCTCTGAAAGGACAGCATTTAGAAAGTGAAGCAACACTCCATTCACTTCAAACAGTGAATCGAAGTGTTGGAACCGACTGCTTCTCGTTCAGAGTAAGAGATGTGAGTTTCTTGTGAATTCTTATAAGTAGCTTAAGGCACTTTCAAAAGGGAGTGATTTTCTCTGAAAGGAGAGCATTTAGAAAGTGAAGCAACACTCCATTCACTTTCGCACAGTGAATTGAAGTGTTGGAACAGACTGCTTCTCTTTCAGAGAAACGCATGTGAGTTTTCTGTGAATGCTTGTAAGTAGCTTAAGGCACTTTCAAAGGAAAGTGATTTTCTCTGAAACTACAGCAATTAGAATGTGAAGCAACACTCTATTCACTTCTCACAGTGAATTGAAGTGTTGGAACAGACTGCTTCTCTTTCAGAGAAACAGATGTGAGTTTCTTGTGAATGCTTGTAAGTAGCTTAAGGTACTTTCAAGGGAAAGTGATTTTCTCTGTAAGGACAGCATTTAGAAAGTGAAGCAACACTCCATTCACTTCGCACAGTGAATTGAAGTGTTGGAACAGACTGCTTCTCTTTCAGAAAAACGCATGTGAGTTTCTTGTGAATGCTTGTAAGTAGCTTAAGGCACTTTCAAAGGAAAGTGATTTTCTCTGAAAGGACAGCATTTAGAAAGTGAAGAAACACTCCATTCTCTTCACACAGTGAATTGAAGTGTTGGAACAGACTGCTTCTCTTTCAGAAAAACGCATGTGAATTTCTGTTGAATGCTTGTAAGCAGCTTAAGGCAGTTTCAAAAGAAAGTGACTTTCTCTGAAAGGAGAGCATTTAGAAAGTGAAGCAACACTCCATTCACTTCGCACAGTGAATTGAAGTGTTGGAACAGACTGCTTCTCTTTCAGAAAAACACATGTGAGTTTCTTGTGAATGCTTGTAAGTAGCTTAAGGCACTTTCAAAGGAAAGTGATTTTCTCTGAAAGGACAGCATTTAGAAAGTGAAACAACACTCCGTTCACTTCGCATAGTGAACTGAAGTGTTGGAACAGACTGCTTCTCTTTCAGAGAAACGTATGTGAGTTTTTTGTGAATGCTTGTAAGTAGCTTAAGGCACTTTCAAAGGAAAGTGATTTTCTCTGAAAGGACAGGATTTAGAAAGTGAAGCAACACTCCATTCACTTCGCACAGTGAATTGAAGTGTTGGAACAGACTGCTTCTCTTTCAGAGAAACAGATGTGAGTTTCTTGTGAATGCTTGTAAGTAGCTTAAGGTACTTTCAAGGGAAAGTGATTTTCTCTGTAAGGACAGCATTTAGAAAGTGAAGCAACACTCCATTCACTTCGCACAGTGAATTGAAGTGTTGGACCAGACTGCTTCTCTTTCAGAGAAACAGATGTGAGTTTCTTGTGAATGCTTGTAAGTAGCTTAAGGTACTTTCAAAGGAAAGTGATTTTCTCTGAAAGGACAGCATTTCGAAAGTGAAGCAACACTCCATTCACTTCGCACAGTGAATTGAAGTGTTGGAACAGACTGCTTCTCGTTCAGAGTAAGAGATGTGAGTTTCTTGTGAATTCTTATAAGTACCTTAAGGCAGTTTCAAAAGGGAGTGATTTTCTCTGAAAGGAGAGCATTTAGAAAGTGAAGCAACACTCCATTCACTTCGCACAGTGAATTGAAGTGTTGGAACAGACTGCTTCTCTTTCAGAGAAACAGATGTGAGTTTCTTGTGAATGCTTGTAAGTAGCTTAAGGTACTTTGAAGGGAAAATGATTTTCTCTGAAAGGACAGCATTTAGAAAGTGAAGCAACACTCCTTTCACTTCGCACAGTGAATTGAAGTGTTGGAACAGACTGCTTCTCTTTCAGAGAAACGCATGAGAATTTCTGTTGAATGTTTGTAAGTAGCTTAAGGCACTTTCAAAGGAAAGTGATTTTCTCTGAAAGGACAGCATTTAGAAAGTGAAGAAACACTCCCTTCTCTTCACACAGTGAATTGAAGTGTTGGAACAGACTGCTTCTCTTTCAGAAAAACGCATGTGAATTTCTGTTGAATGCTTGTAAGTAGCTTAAGGCAGTTTCAAAGGAAAGTGACTTTCTCTGAAAGGAGAGCATTTAGAAAGTGAAGCAACACTCCTTTCACTTCGCACAGTGAATTGAAGTGTTGTAACAGACTGCTTCTCTTTCAGAAAAACGCATATGAGTTTCTTGTGAATGCTTGTAAGTAGCTTAAGGCACTTTCAAAGGAAAGTGATTTTCTCTGAAAGGACAGCATTTAGAAAGTGAAACAACACTCCGTTCACTTCGCATAGTGAATTGAAGTGTTGGAACAGACTGCTTCTCTTTCAGAGAAACGTATGTGAGTTTTTTGTGAATACTTGTAAGTAGCTTAAGGCACTTTCAAAGGAAAGTGATTTTCTCTGAAAGGACAGGATTTAGAAAGTGAAGCATCACTCCATTCACTTCGCACAGTGAATTGAAGTGTTGGAACAGACTGCTTCTCTTTCAGAGAAACGCATGTGAATTTCTGTTGAATGCTTGTAGGTAGCTTAAGGCAGTTTCAAAGGAAAGTGATTTTCTCTGAAAAGAGAGCATTTAGAAAGTGAAGGAACACTCCATTCACTTCGCACAGTGAATTGAAGTTTTCGAACAGACTGCTTCTCTTTCAGAAAAATGCATGTGAGTTTCTTGTGAATGCTTGTAAGTAGCTTAAGGCACTTTCAAATTAAAGTGATTTTCTCTGAAAGGACAGCATTTAGAAAGTGAAGCAACACTCCATTCACTTCAAACAGTGAATCGAAGTGTTGGAACCGACTGCTTCTCGTTCAGAGTAAGAGATGTGAGTTTCTTGTGAATTCTTATAAGTAGCTTAAGGCACTTTCAAAAGGGAGTGATTTTCTCTGAAAGGAGAGCATTTAGAAAGTGAAGCAACACTCCATTCACTTTCGCACAGTGAATTGAAGTGTTGGAACAGACTGCTTCTCTTTCAGAGAAACGCATGTGAGTTTTCTGTGAATGCTTGTAAGTAGCTTAAGGCACTTTCAAAGGAAAGTGATTTTCTCTGAAACTACAGCATTTAGAATGTGAAGCAACACTCTATTCACTTCTCACAGTGAATTGAAGTGTTGGAACAGACTGCTTCTCTTTCAGAGAAACAGATGTGAGTTTCTTGTGAATGCTTGTAAGTAGCTTAAGGTACTTTCAAGGGAAAGTGATTTTCTCTGTAAGGACAGCATTTAGAAAGTGAAGCAACACTCCATTCACTTCGCACAGTGAATTGAAGTGTTGGAACAGACTGCTTCTCTTTCAGAAAAACGCATGTGAGTTTCTTGTGAATGCTTGTAAGTAGCTTAAGGCACTTTCAAAGGAAAGTGATTTTCTCTGAAAGGACAGCATTTAGAAAGTGAAGAAACACTCCATTCTCTTCACACAGTGAATTGAAGTGTTGGAACAGACTGCTTCTCTTTCAGAAAAGCGCATGTGAATTTCTGTTGAATGCTTGTAAGCAGCTTAAGGCAGTTTCAAAAGAAAGTGACTTTCTCTGAAAGGAGAGCATTTAGAAAGTGAAGCAACACTCCATTCACTTCGCACAGTGAATTGAAGTGTTGGAACAGACTGCTTCTCTTTCAGAAAAACGCATGTGAGTTTCTTGTGAATGCTTGTAAGTAGCTTAAGGCACTTTCAAGGGAAAGTGATTTTCTCTGAAAGGACAGCATTTAGAAAGTGAAACAACACTCCGTTCACTTCGCATAGTGAATTGAAGTGTTGGAACAGACTGCTTCTCTTTCAGAGAAACGTATGTGAGTTATTTGTGAATGCTTGTAAGTAGCTTAAGGCACTTTCAAAGGAAAGTGATTTTCTCTGAAAGGACAGGATTTAGAAAGTGAAGCAACACTCCATTCACTTCGCACAGTAAATTGAAGTGTTGGAACAGACTGCTTCTCTTTCAGAGAAACGCATGTGAATTTCTGTTGAATGCTTGTAGGTAGCTTAAGGCAGTTTCAAAGGAAAGTGATTTTCTCTGAAAAGAGAGCATTTAGAAAGTGAAGGAACACTCCATTCACTTCGCACAGTGAATTGAAGTTTTCGAACAGACTGCTTCTCTTTCAGAAAAATGCATGTGAGTTTCTTGTGAATGCTTGTAAGTAGCTTAAGGCACTTTCAAATTAAAGTGATTTTCTCTGAAAGGACAGCATTTAGAAAGTGAAGCAACACTCCATTCACTTCAAACAGTGAATTGAAGTGTTGGAACCGACTGCTTCTCGTTCAGAGTAAGAGATGTGAGTTTCTTGTGAATTCTTATAAGTAGCTTAAGGCACTTTCAAAAGGGAGTGATTTTCTCTGAAAGGAGAGCATTTAGAAAGTGAAGCAACACTCCATTCACTTTCGCACAGTGAATTGAAGTGTTGGAACAGACTGCTTCTCTTTCAGAGAAACAGATGTGAGTTTCTTGTGAATGCTTGTAAGTAGCTTAAGGTACTTTCAAGCAAAAGTGATTTTCTCTGTAAGGACAGCATTTAGAAAGTGAAGCAACACTCCATTCACTTCGCACAGTGAATTGAAGTGTTGGACCAGACTGCTTCTCTTTCAGAGAAACAGATGTGAGTTTCTTGTGAATGCTTGTAAGTAGCTTAAGGTACTTTCAAGGGAAAGTGATTTTCTCTGAAAGGAGAGCATTTAGAAAGTGAAGCAACACTCCATTCACTTCGCACAGTGAATTGAAATGTTGGAACAGACTGCTTCTCTTTCATAGAAATGCATGTGAGTTTTTTGTGAATGCTTGTAGGTAGCTTAAGGCACTTTCAAAGGAAAGTGATTTTCTCTGAAAGGACAGCATTTAGAAAGTGAAGAAACACTCCATTCTCTTCACACAGTGAATTGAAGTGTTGGAACAGACTGCTTCTCTTTCAGAAAAACGCATGTGAATTTCTGTTGAATGCTTGTAAGCAGCTTAAGGCAGTTTCAAAAGAAAGTGACTTTCTCTGAAAGGAGAGTATTTAGAAAGTGAAGCAACACTCCATTCACTTCGCACAGTGAATTGAAGTGTTGGAACAGACTGCTTCTCTTTCAGAAAAACGCATGTGAGTTTCTTGTGAATGCTTGTAAGTAGCTTAAGGCACTTTCAAAGGAAAGTGATTTTCTCTGAAAGGACAGCATTTAGAAAGTGAAACAACACTCCGTTCACTTCGCATAGTGAACTGAAGTGTTGGAACAGACTGCTTCTCTTTCAGAGAAACGTATGTGAGTTTTTTGTGAATGCTTGTAAGTAGCTTAAGGCACTTTCAAAGGAAAGTGATTTTCTCTGAAAGGACAGGATTTAGAAAGTGAAGCAACACTCCATTCACTTCGCACAGTGAATTGAAGTGTTGGAACAGACTGCTTCTCGTTCAGAGTAAGAGATGTGAGTTTCTTGTGAATTCTTATAAGTACCTTAAGGCAGTTTCAAAAGGGAGTGATTTTCTCTGAAAGGAGAGCATTTAGAAAGTGAAGCAACACTCCATTCACTTCGCACAGTGAATTGAAGTGTTGGAACAGACTGCTTCTCTTTCAGAGAAACAGATGTGAGTTTCTTGTGAATGCTTGTAAGTAGCTTAAGGTACTTTCAAGGGAAAGTGATTTTCTCTGTAAGGACAGCATTTAGAAAGTGAAGCAACACTCCATTCACTTCGCACAGTGAATTGAAGTGTTGGAACAGACTGTTTCTCTTTCAGAAAAACGCATGTGAGTTTCTTGTGAATGCTTGTAAGTAGCTTAAGGCACTTTCAAAGGAAAGTGATTTTCTCTGAAAGGACAGCATTTAGAAAGTGAAACAACACTCCGTTCACTTCGCATAGTGAATTGAAGTGTTGGAACAGACTGCTTCTCTTTCAGAGAAACGTATGTGAGTTTTTTGTGAATGCTTGTAAGTAGCTTAAGGCACTTTCAAAGGAAAGTGATTTTCTCTGAAAGGACAGGATTTAGAAAGTGAAGCAACACTCCATTCACTTCGCACAGTGAATTGAAGTGTTGGAACAGACTGCTTCTCTTTCAGAGAAACGCATGTGAATTTCTGTTGAATGCTTGTAGGTAGCTTAAGGCAGTTTCAAAGGAAAGTGATTTTCTCTGAAAAGAGAGCATTTAGAAAGTGAAGGAACACTCCATTCACTTCGCACAGTGAATTGAAGTTTTCGAACAGACTGCTTCTCTTTCAGAAAAATGCATGTGAGTTTCTTGTGAATGCTTGTAAGTAGCTGAAGGCACTTTCAAATTAAAGTGATTTTCTCTGAAAGGACAGCATTTAGAAAGTGAAGCAACACTCCATTCACTTCAAACAGTGAATTGAAGTGTTGGAACCGACTGCTTCTCGTTCAGAGTAAGAGATGTGAGTTTCTTGTGAATTCTTATAAGTAGCTTAAGGCACTTTCAAAAGGGAGTGATTTTCTCTGAAAGGAGAGCATTTAGAAAGTGAAGCAACACTCCATTCACTTTCGCACAGTGAATTGAAGTGTTGGAACAGACTGCTTCTCTTTCAGAGAAACGCATGTGAGTTTTTTGTGAATGCTTGTAAGTAGCTTAAGGCACTTTCAAAGGAAAGTGATTTTCTCTGAAACTACAGCATTTAGAATGTGAATCAACACTCTATTCACTTCTCACAGTGAATTGAAGTGTTGGAACAGACTGCTTCTCTTTCAGAGAAACAGATGTGAGTTTCTTGTGAATGCTTGTAAGTAGCTTAAGGTACTTTCAAGGGAAAGTGATTTTCTCTGTAAGGACAGCATTTAGAAAGTGAAGCAACACTCCATTCACTTCGCACAGTGAATTGAAGTGTTGGAACAGACTGCTTCTCTTTCAGAAAAACGCATGTGAGTTTCTTGTGAATGCTTGTAAGTAGCTTAAGGCACTTTCAAAGGAAAGTGATTTTCTCTGAAAGGACAGCATTTAGAAAGTGAAACAACACTCCGTTCACTTCGCATAGTGAATTGAAGTGTTGGAACAGACTGCTTCTCTTTCAGAGAAACGTATGTGAGTTTTTTGTGAATGCTTGTAAGTAGCTTAAGGCACTTTCAAAGGAAAGTGATTTTCTCTGAAAGGACAGGATATAGAAAGTGAAGCAACACTCCATTCACTTCGCACAGTGAATTGAAGTGTTGGAACAGACTGCTTCTCTTTCAGAGAAACGCATGTGAATTTCTGTTGAATTCTTGTAGGTTGCTTAAGGCAGTTTCAAAGGAAAGTGATTTTCTCTGAAAAGAGAGCATTTAGAAAGTGAAGGAACACTCCATTCACTTCGCACAGTGAATTGAAGTTTTCGAACAGACTGCTTCTCTTTCAGAAAAATGCATGTGAGTTTCTTGTGAATGCTTGTAAGTAGCTTAAGGCACTTTCAAATTAAAGTGATTTTCTCTGAAAGGACAGCATTTAGAAAGTGAAGCAACACTCCATTCACTTCAAACAGTGAATTGAAGTGTTGGAACCGACTGCTTCTCGTTCAGAGTAAGAGATGTGAGTTTCTTGTGAATTCTTATAAGTAGCTTAAGGCACTTTCAAAAGGGAGTGATTTTCTCTGAAAGGAGAGCATTTAGAAAGTGAAGCAACACTCCATTCACTTTCGCACAGTGAATTGAAGTGTTGGAACAGACTGCTTCTCTTTCAGAGAAACGCATGTGAGTTTTTTGTGAATGCTTGTAAGTAGCTTAAGGCACTTTCAAAGGAAAGTGATTTTCTCTGAAAGGACAGCATTTAGAAAGTGAAACAACACTCCGTTCACTTCGCATAGTGAACTGAAGTGTTGGAACAGACTGCTTCTCTTTCAGAGAAACGTATGTGAGTTTTTTGTGAATGCTTGTAAGTAGCTTAAGGCACTTTCAAAGGAAAGTGATTTTCTCTGAAAGGACAGGATTTAGAAAGTGAAGCAACACTCCATTCACTTCGCACAGTGAATTGAAGTGTTGGAACAGACTGCTTCTCTTTCAGAGAAACAGATGTGAGTTTCTTGTGAATGCTTGTAAGTAGCTTAAGGTACTTTCAAGGGAAAGTGATTTTCTCTGTAAGGACAGCATTTAGAAAGTGAAGCAACACTCCATTCACTTCGCACAGTGAATTGAAGTGTTGGACCAGACTGCTTCTCTTTCAGAGAAACAGATGTGAGTTTCTTGTGAATGCTTGTAAGTAGCTTAAGGTACTTTCAAGGGAAAGTGATTTTCTCTGAAAGGAGAGCATTTAGAAAGTGAAGCAACACTCCATTCACTTTCGCACAGTGAATTGAAGTGTTGGAACAGACTGCTTCTCTTTCAGAGAAACGCATGTGAGTTTTCTGTGAATGCTTGTAAGTAGCTTAAGGCACTTTCAAAGGAAAGTGATTTTCTCTGAAACTACAGCATTTAGAATGTGAAGCAACACTCTATTCACTTCTCACAGTGAATTGAAGTGTTGGAACAGACTGCTTCTCTTTCAGAGAAACAGATGTGAGTTTCTTGTGAATGCTTGTAAGTAGCTTAAGGTACTTTCAAGGGAAAGTGATTTTCTCTGTAAGGACAGCATTTAGAAAGTGAAGCAACACTCCATTCACTTCGCACAGTGAATTGAAGTGTTGGAACAGACTGCTTCTCTTTCAGAAAAACGCATGTGAGTTTCTTGTGAATGCTTGTAAGTAGCTTAAGGCACTTTCAAAGGAAAGTGATTTTCTCTGAAAGGACAGCATTTAGAAAGTGAAGAAACACTCCCTTCTCTTCACACAGTGAATTGAAGTGTTGGAACAGACTGCTTCTCTTTCAGAAAAACGCATGTGAATTTCTGTTGAATGCTTGTAAGTAGCTTAAGGCAGTTTCAAAGGAAAGTGACTTTCTCTGAAAGGAGAGCATTTAGAAAGTGAAGCAACACTCCATTCACTTCGCACAGTGAATTGAAGTGTTGGAACAGACTGCTTCTCTTTCAGAAAAACGCATGTGAGTTTCTTGTGAATGCTTGTAAGTAGCTTAAGGCACTTTCAAAGGAAAGTGATTTTCTCTGAAAGGACAGCATTTAGAAAGTGAAACAACACTCCGTTCACTTCGCATAGTGAATTGAAGTGTTGGAACAGACTGCTTCTCTTTCAGAGAAACGTATGTGAGTTTTTTGTGAATACTTGTAAGTAGCTTAAGGCACTTTCAAAGGAAAGTGATTTTCTCTGAAAGGACAGGATTTAGAAAGTGAAGCAACACTCCATTCACTTCGCACAGTGAATTGAAGTGTTGGAACAGACTGCTTCTCTTTCAGAGAAACGCATGTGAATTTCTGTTGAATGCTTGTAGGTAGCTTAAGGCAGTTTCAAAGGAAAGTGATTTTCTCTGAAAAGAGAGCATTTAGAAAGTGAAGGAACACTCCATTCACTTCGCACAGTGAATTGAAGTTTTCGAACAGACTGCTTCTCTTTCAGAAAAATGCATGTGAGTTTCTTGTGAATGCTTGTAAGTAGCTTAAGGCACTTTCAAATTAAAGTGATTTTCTCTGAAAGGACAGCATTTAGAAAGTGAAGCAACACTCCATTCACTTCAAACAGTGAATCGAAGTGTTGGAACCGACTGCTTCTCGTTCAGAGTAAGAGATGTGAGTTTCTTGTGAATTCTTATAAGTAGCTTAAGGCACTTTCAAAAGGGAGTGATTTTCTCTGAAAGGAGAGCATTTAGAAAGTGAAGCAACACTCCATTCACTTTCGCACAGTGAATTGAAGTGTTGGAACAGACTGCTTCTCTTTCAGAGAAACGCATGTGAGTTTTCTGTGAATGCTTGTAAGTAGCTTAAGGCACTTTCAAAGGAAAGTGATTTTCTCTGAAACTACAGCATTTAGAATGTGAAGCAACACTCTATTCACTTCTCACAGTGAATTGAAGTGTTGGAACAGACTGCTTCTCTTTCAGAGAAACAGATGTGAGTTTCTTGTGAATGCTTGTAAGTAGCTTAAGGTACTTTCAAGGGAAAGTGATTTTCTCTGTAAGGACAGCATTTAGAAAGTGAAGCAACACTCCATTCACTTCGCACAGTGAATTGAAGTGTTGGAACAGACTGCTTCTCTTTCAGAAAAACGCATGTGAGTTTCTTGTGAATGCTTGTAAGTAGCTTAAGGCACTTTCAAAGGAAAGTGATTTTCTCTGAAAGGACAGCATTTAGAAAGTGAAGAAACACTCCATTCTCTTCACACAGTGAATTGAAGTGTTGGAACAGACTGCTTCTCTTTCAGAAAAACGCATGTGAATTTCTGTTGAATGCTTGTAAGCAGCTTAAGGCAGTTTCAAAAGAAAGTGACTTTCTCTGAAAGGAGAGCATTTAGAAAGTGAAGCAACACTCCATTCACTTCGCACAGTGAATTGAAGTGTTGGAACAGACTGCTTCTCTTTCAGAAAAACGCATGTGAGTTTCTTGTGAATGCTTGTAAGTAGCTTAAGGCACTTTCAAAGGAAAGTGATTTTCTCTGAAAGGACAGCATTTAGAAAGTGAAACAACACTCCGTTCACTTCGCATAGTGAACTGAAGTGTTGGAACAGACTGCTTCTCTTTCAGAGAAACGTATGTGAGTTTTTTGTGAATGCTTGTAAGTAGCTTAAGGCACTTTCAAAGGAAAGTGATTTTCTCTGAAAGGACAGGATTTAGAAAGTGAAGCAACACTCCATTCACTTCGCACAGTGAATTGAAGTGTTGGAACAGACTGCTTCTCTTTCAGAGAAACAGATGTGAGTTTCTTGTGAATGCTTGTAAGTAGCTTAAGGTACTTTCAAGGGAAAGTGATTTTCTCTGTAAGGACAGCATTTAGAAAGTGAAGCAACACTCCATTCACTTCGCACAGTGAATTGAAGTGTTGGACCAGACTGCTTCTCTTTCAGAGAAACAGATGTGAGTTTCTTGTGAATGCTTGTAAGTAGCTTAAGGTACTTTCAAAGGAAAGTGATTTTCTCTGAAAGGACAGCATTTCGAAAGTGAAGCAACACTCCATTCACTTCGCACAGTGAATTGAAGTGTTGGAATAGACTGCTTCTCGTTCAGAGTAAGAGATGTGAGTTTCTTGTGAATTCTTATAAGTACCTTAAGGCAGTTTCAAAAGGGAGTGATTTTCTCTGAAAGGAGAGCATTTAGAAAGTGAAGCAACACTCCATTCACTTCGCACAGTGAATTGAAGTGTTGGAACAGACTGCTTCTCTTTCAGAGAAACAGATGTGAGTTTCTTGTGAATGCTTGTAAGTAGCTTAAGGTACTTTGAAGGGAAAATGATTTTCTCTGAAAGGACAGCATTTATTAAGTGAAGCAACACTCCTTTCACTTCGCACAGTGAATTGAAGTGTTGGAACAGACTGCTTCTCTTTCAGAGAAACGCATGAGAATTTCTGTTGAATGTTTGTAAGTAGCTTAAGGCACTTTCAAAGGAAAGTGATTTTCTCTGAAAGGACAGCATTTAGAAAGTGAAGAAACACTCCCTTCTCTTCACACAGTGAATTGAAGTGTTGGAACAGACTGCTTCTCTTTCAGAAAAACGCATGTGAATTTCTGTTGAATGCTTGTAAGTAGCTTAAGGCAGTTTCAAAGGAAAGTGACTTTCTCTGAAAGGAGAGCATTTAGAAAGTGAAGCAACACTCCTTTCACTTCGCACAGTGAATTGAAGTGTTGTAACAGACTGCTTCTCTTTCAGAAAAACGCATATGAGTTTCTTGTGAATGCTTGTAAGTAGCTTAAGGCACTTTCAAAGGAAAGTGATTTTCTCTGAAAGGACAGCATTTAGAAAGTGAAACAACACTCCGTTCACTTCGCATAGTGAATTGAAGTGTTGGAACAGACTGCTTCTCTTTCAGAGAAACGTATGTGAGTTTTTTGTGAATACTTGTAAGTAGCTTAAGGCACTTTCAAAGGAAAGTGATTTTCTCTGAAAGGACAGGATTTAGAAAGTGAAGCATCACTCCATTCACTTCGCACAGTGAATTGAAGTGTTGGAACAGACTGCTTCTCTTTCAGAGAAACGCATGTGAATTTCTGTTGAATGCTTGTAGGTAGCTTAAGGCAGTTTCAAAGGAAAGTGATTTTCTCTGAAAAGAGAGCATTTAGAAAGTGAAGGAACACTCCATTCACTTCGCACAGTGAATTGAAGTTTTCGAACAGACTGCTTCTCTTTCAGAAAAATGCATGTGAGTTTCTTGTGAATGCTTGTAAGTAGCTTAAGGCACTTTCAAATTAAAGTGATTTTCTCTGAAAGGACAGCATTTAGAAAGTGAAGCAACACTCCATTCACTTCAAACAGTGAATCGAAGTGTTGGAACCGACTGCTTCTCGTTCAGAGTAAGAGATGTGAGTTTCTTGTGAATTCTTATAAGTAGCTTAAGGCACTTTCAAAAGGGAGTGATTTTCTCTGAAAGGAGAGCATTTAGAAAGTGAAGCAACACTCCATTCACTTTCGCACAGTGAATTGAAGTGTTGGAACAGACTGCTTCTCTTTCAGAGAAACGCATGTGAGTTTTCTGTGAATGCTTGTAAGTAGCTTAAGGCACTTTCAAAGGAAAGTGATTTTCTCTGAAACTACAGCATTTAGAATGTGAAGCAACACTCTATTCACTTCTCACAGTGAATTGAAGTGTTGGAACAGACTGCTTCTCTTTCAGAGAAACAGATGTGAGTTTCTTGTGAATGCTTGTAAGTAGCTTAAGGTACTTTCAAGGGAAAGTGATTTTCTCTGTAAGGACAGCATTTAGAAAGTGAAGCAACACTCCATTCACTTCGCACAGTGAATTGAAGTGTTGGAACAGACTGCTTCTCTTTCAGAAAAACGCATGTGAGTTTCTTGTGAATGCTTGTAAGTAGCTTAAGGCACTTTCAAAGGAAAGTGATTTTCTCTGAAAGGACAGCATTTAGAAAGTGAAGAAACACTCCATTCTCTTCACACAGTGAATTGAAGTGTTGGAACAGACTGCTTCTCTTTCAGAAAAACGCATGTGAATTTCTGTTGAATGCTTGTAAGCAGCTTAAGGCAGTTTCAAAAGAAAGTGACTTTCTCTGAAAGGAGAGCATTTAGAAAGTGAAGCAACACTCCATTCACTTCGCACAGTGAATTGAAGTGTTGGAACAGACTGCTTCTCTTTCAGAAAAACGCATGTGAGTTTCTTGTGAATGCTTGTAAGTAGCTTAAGGCACTTTCAAAGGAAAGTGATTTTCTCTGAAAGGACAGCATTTAGAAAGTGAAACAACACTCCGTTCACTTCGCATAGTGAACTGAAGTGTTGGAACAGACTGCTTCTCTTTCAGAGAAACGTATGTGAGTTTTTTGTGAATGCTTGTAAGTAGCTTAAGGCACTTTCAAAGGAAAGTGATTTTCTCTGAAAGGACAGGATTTAGAAAGTGAAGCAACACTCCATTCACTTCGCACAGTGAATTGAAGTGTTGGAACAGACTGCTTCTCTTTCAGAGAAACAGATGTGAGTTTCTTGTGAATGCTTGTAAGTAGCTTAAGGTACTTTCAAGGGAAAGTGATTTTCTCTGTAAGGACAGCATTTAGAAAGTGAAGCAACACTCCATTCACTTCGCACAGTGAATTGAAGTGTTGGACCAGACTGCTTCTCTTTCAGAGAAACAGATGTGAGTTTCTTGTGAATGCTTGTAAGTAGCTTAAGGTACTTTCAAAGGAAAGTGATTTTCTCTGAAAGGACAGCATTTCGAAAGTGAAGCAACACTCCATTCACTTCGCACAGTGAATTGAAGTGTTGGAACAGACTGCTTCTCGTTCAGAGTAAGAGATGTGAGTTTCTTGTGAATTCTTATAAGTACCTTAAGGCAGTTTCAAAAGGGAGTGATTTTCTCTGAAAGGAGAGCATTTAGAAAGTGAAGCAACACTCCATTCACTTCGCACAGTGAATTGAAGTGTTGGAACAGACTGCTTCTCTTTCAGAGAAACAGATGTGAGTTTCTTGTGAATGCTTGTAAGTAGCTTAAGGTACTTTGAAGGGAAAATGATTTTCTCTGAAAGGACAGCATTTAGAAAGTGAAGCAACACTCCTTTCACTTCGCACAGTGAATTGAAGTGTTGGAACAGACTGCTTCTCTTTCAGAGAAACGCATGAGAATTTCTGTTGAATGTTTGTAAGTAGCTTAAGGCACTTTCAAAGGAAAGTGATTTTCTCTGAAAGGACAGCATTTAGAAAGTGAAGAAACACTCCCTTCTCTTCACACAGTGAATTGAAGTGTTGGAACAGACTGCTTCTCTTTCAGAAAAACGCATGTGAATTTCTGTTGAATGCTTGTAAGTAGCTTAAGGCAGTTTCAAAGGAAAGTGACTTTCTCTGAAAGGAGAGCATTTAGAAAGTGAAGCAACACTCCTTTCACTTCGCACAGTGAATTGAAGTGTTGTAACAGACTGCTTCTCTTTCAGAAAAACGCATATGAGTTTCTTGTGAATGCTTGTAAGTAGCTTAAGGCACTTTCAAAGGAAAGTGATTTTCTCTGAAAGGACAGCATTTAGAAAGTGAAACAACACTCCGTTCACTTCGCATAGTGAATTGAAGTGTTGGAACAGACTGCTTCTCTTTCAGAGAAACGTATGTGAGTTTTTTGTGAATACTTGTAAGTAGCTTAAGGCACTTTCAAAGGAAAGTGATTTTCTCTGAAAGGACAGGATTTAGAAAGTGAAGCATCACTCCATTCACTTCGCACAGTGAATTGAAGTGTTGGAACAGACTGCTTCTCTTTCAGAGAAACGCATGTGAATTTCTGTTGAATGCTTGTAGGTAGCTTAAGGCAGTTTCAAAGGAAAGTGATTTTCTCTGAAAAGAGAGCATTTAGAAAGTGAAGGAACACTCCATTCACTTCGCACAGTGAATTGAAGTTTTCGAACAGACTGCTTCTCTTTCAGAAAAATGCATGTGAGTTTCTTGTGAATGCTTGTAAGTAGCTTAAGGCACTTTCAAATTAAAGTGATTTTCTCTGAAAGGACAGCATTTAGAAAGTGAAGCAACACTCCATTCACTTCAAACAGTGAATCGAAGTGTTGGAACCGACTGCTTCTCGTTCAGAGTAAGAGATGTGAGTTTCTTGTGAATTCTTATAAGTAGCTTAAGGCACTTTCAAAAGGGAGTGATTTTCTCTGAAAGGAGAGCATTTAGAAAGTGAAGCAACACTCCATTCACTTTCGCACAGTGAATTGAAGTGTTGGAACAGACTGCTTCTCTTTCAGAGAAACGCATGTGAGTTTTCTGTGAATGCTTGTAAGTAGCTTAAGGCACTTTCAAAGGAAAGTGATTTTCTCTGAAACTACAGCATTTAGAATGTGAAGCAACACTCTATTCACTTCTCACAGTGAATTGAAGTGTTGGAACAGACTGCTTCTCTTTCAGAGAAACAGATGTGAGTTTCTTGTGAATGCTTGTAAGTAGCTTAAGGTACTTTCAAGGGAAAGTGATTTTCTCTGTAAGGACAGCATTTAGAAAGTGAAGCAACACTCCATTCACTTCGCACAGTGAATTGAAGTGTTGGAACAGACTGCTTCTCTTTCAGAAAAACGCATGTGAGTTTCTTGTGAATGCTTGTAAGTAGCTTAAGGCACTTTCAAAGGAAAGTGATTTTCTCTGAAAGGACAGCATTTAGAAAGTGAAGAAACACTCCATTCTCTTCACACAGTGAATTGAAGTGTTGGAACAGACTGCTTCTCTTTCAGAAAAACGCATGTGAATTTCTGTTGAATGCTTGTAAGCAGCTTAAGGCAGTTTCAAAAGAAAGTGACTTTCTCTGAAAGGAGAGCATTTAGAAAGTGAAGCAACACTCCATTCACTTCGCACAGTGAATTGAAGTGTTGGAACAGACTGCTTCTCTTTCAGAAAAACGCATGTGAGTTTCTTGTGAATGCTTGTAAGTAGCTTAAGGCACTTTCAAAGGAAAGTGATTTTCTCTGAAAGGACAGCATTTAGAAAGTGAAACAACACTCCGTTCACTTCGCATAGTGAACTGAAGTGTTGGAACAGACTGCTTCTCTTTCAGAGAAACGTATGTGAGTTTTTTGTGAATGCTTGTAAGTAGCTTAAGGCACTTTCAAAGGAAAGTGATTTTCTCTGAAAGGACAGGATTTAGAAAGTGAAGCAACACTCCATTCACTTCGCACAGTGAATTGAAGTGTTGGAACAGACTGCTTCTCTTTCAGAGAAACAGATGTGAGTTTCTTGTGAATGCTTGTAAGTAGCTTAAGGTACTTTCAAGGGAAAGTGATTTTCTCTGTAAGGACAGCATTTAGAAAGTGAAGCAACACTCCATTCACTTCGCACAGTGAATTGAAGTGTTGGACCAGACTGCTTCTCTTTCAGAGAAACAGATGTGAGTTTCTTGTGAATGCTTGTAAGTAGCTTAAGGTACTTTCAAAGGAAAGTGATTTTCTCTGAAAGGACAGCATTTCGAAAGTGAAGCAACACTCCATTCACTTCGCACAGTGAATTGAAGTGTTGGAACAGACTGCTTCTCGTTCAGAGTAAGAGATGTGAGTTTCTTGTGAATTCTTATAAGTACCTTAAGGCAGTTTCAAAAGGGAGTGATTTTCTCTGAAAGGAGAGCATTTAGAAAGTGAAGCAACACTCCATTCACTTCGCACAGTGAATTGAAGTGTTGGAACAGACTGCTTCTCTTTCAGAGAAACAGATGTGAGTTTCTTGTGAATGCTTGTAAGTAGCTTAAGGTACTTTGAAGGGAAAATGATTTTCTCTGAAAGGACAGCATTTAGAAAGTGAAGCAACACTCCTTTCACTTCGCACAGTGAATTGAAGTGTTGGAACAGACTGCTTCTCTTTCAGAGAAACGCATGAGAATTTCTGTTGAATGTTTGTAAGTAGCTTAAGGCACTTTCAAAGGAAAGTGATTTTCTCTGAAAGGACAGCATTTAGAAAGTGAAGAAACACTCCCTTCTCTTCACACAGTGAATTGAAGTGTTGGAACAGACTGCTTCTCTTTCAGAAAAACGCATGTGAATTTCTGTTGAATGCTTGTAAGTAGCTTAAGGCAGTTTCAAAGGAAAGTGACTTTCTCTGAAAGGAGAGCATTTAGAAAGTGAAGCAACACTCCTTTCACTTCGCACAGTGAATTGAAGTGTTGTAACAGACTGCTTCTCTTTCAGAAAAACGCATATGAGTTTCTTGTGAATGCTTGTAAGTAGCTTAAGGCACTTTCAAAGGAAAGTGATTTTCTCTGAAAGGACAGCATTTAGAAAGTGAAACAACACTCCGTTCACTTCGCATAGTGAATTGAAGTGTTGGAACAGACTGCTTCTCTTTCAGAGAAACGTATGTGAGTTTTTTGTGAATACTTGTAAGTAGCTTAAGGCACTTTCAAAGGAAAGTGATTTTCTCTGAAAGGACAGGATTTAGAAAGTGAAGCATCACTCCATTCACTTCGCACAGTGAATTGAAGTGTTGGAACAGACTGCTTCTCTTTCAGAGAAACGCATGTGAATTTCTGTTGAATGCTTGTAGGTAGCTTAAGGCAGTTTCAAAGGAAAGTGATTTTCTCTGAAAAGAGAGCATTTAGAAAGTGAAGGAACACTCCATTCACTTCGCACAGTGAATTGAAGTTTTCGAACAGACTGCTTCTCTTTCAGAAAAATGCATGTGAGTTTCTTGTGAATGCTTGTAAGTAGCTTAAGGCACTTTCAAATTAAAGTGATTTTCTCTGAAAGGACAGCATTTAGAAAGTGAAGCAACACTCCATTCACTTCAAACAGTGAATCGAAGTGTTGGAACCGACTGCTTCTCGTTCAGAGTAAGAGATGTGAGTTTCTTGTGAATTCTTATAAGTAGCTTAAGGCACTTTCAAAAGGGAGTGATTTTCTCTGAAAGGAGAGCATTTAGAAAGTGAAGCAACACTCCATTCACTTTCGCACAGTGAATTGAAGTGTTGGAACAGACTGCTTCTCTTTCAGAGAAACGCATGTGAGTTTTCTGTGAATGCTTGTAAGTAGCTTAAGGCACTTTCAAAGGAAAGTGATTTTCTCTGAAACTACAGCATTTAGAATGTGAAGCAACACTCTATTCACTTCTCACAGTGAATTGAAGTGTTGGAACAGACTGCTTCTCTTTCAGAGAAACAGATGTGAGTTTCTTGTGAATGCTTGTAAGTAGCTTAAGGTACTTTCAAGGGAAAGTGATTTTCTCTGTAAGGACAGCATTTAGAAAGTGAAGCAACACTCCATTCACTTCGCACAGTGAATTGAAGTGTTGGAACAGACTGCTTCTCTTTCAGAAAAACGCATGTGAGTTTCTTGTGAATGCTTGTAAGTAGCTTAAGGCACTTTCAAAGGAAAGTGATTTTCTCTGAAAGGACAGCATTTAGAAAGTGAAGAAACACTCCATTCTCTTCACACAGTGAATTGAAGTGTTGGAACAGACTGCTTCTCTTTCAGAAAAACGCATGTGAATTTCTGTTGAATGCTTGTAAGCAGCTTAAGGCAGTTTCAAAAGAAAGTGACTTTCTCTGAAAGGAGAGCATTTAGAAAGTGAAGCAACACTCCATTCACTTCGCACAGTGAATTGAAGTGTTGGAACAGACTGCTTCTCTTTCAGAAAAACGCATGTGAGTTTCTTGTGAATGCTTGTAAGTAGCTTAAGGCACTTTCAAAGGAAAGTGATTTTCTCTGAAAGGACAGCATTTAGAAAGTGAAACAACACTCCGTTCACTTCGCATAGTGAACTGAAGTGTTGGAACAGACTGCTTCTCTTTCAGAGAAACGTATGTGAGTTTTTTGTGAATGCTTGTAAGTAGCTTAAGGCACTTTCAAAGGAAAGTGATTTTCTCTGAAAGGACAGGATTTAGAAAGTGAAGCAACACTCCATTCACTTCGCACAGTGAATTGAAGTGTTGGAACAGACTGCTTCTCTTTCAGAGAAACAGATGTGAGTTTCTTGTGAATGCTTGTAAGTAGCTTAAGGTACTTTCAAGGGAAAGTGATTTTCTCTGTAAGGACAGCATTTAGAAAGTGAAGCAACACTCCATTCACTTCGCACAGTGAATTGAAGTGTTGGACCAGACTGCTTCTCTTTCAGAGAAACAGATGTGAGTTTCTTGTGAATGCTTGTAAGTAGCTTAAGGTACTTTCAAAGGAAAGTGATTTTCTCTGAAAGGACAGCATTTCGAAAGTGAAGCAACACTCCATTCACTTCGCACAGTGAATTGAAGTGTTGGAACAGACTGCTTCTCGTTCAGAGTAAGAGATGTGAGTTTCTTGTGAATTCTTATAAGTACCTTAAGGCAGTTTCAAAAGGGAGTGATTTTCTCTGAAAGGAGAGCATTTAGAAAGTGAAGCAACACTCCATTCACTTCGCACAGTGAATTGAAGTGTTGGAACAGACTGCTTCTCTTTCAGAGAAACAGATGTGAGTTTCTTGTGAATGCTTGTAAGTAGCTTAAGGTACTTTGAAGGGAAAATGATTTTCTCTGAAAGGACAGCATTTAGAAAGTGAAGCAACACTCCTTTCACTTCGCACAGTGAATTGAAGTGTTGGAACAGACTGCTTCTCTTTCAGAGAAACGCATGAGAATTTCTGTTGAATGTTTGTAAGTAGCTTAAGGCACTTTCAAAGGAAAGTGATTTTCTCTGAAAGGACAGCATTTAGAAAGTGAAGAAACACTCCCTTCTCTTCACACAGTGAATTGAAGTGTTGGAACAGACTGCTTCTCTTTCAGAAAAACGCATGTGAATTTCTGTTGAATGCTTGTAAGTAGCTTAAGGCAGTTTCAAAGGAAAGTGACTTTCTCTGAAAGGAGAGCATTTAGAAAGTGAAGCAACACTCCTTTCACTTCGCACAGTGAATTGAAGTGTTGTAACAGACTGCTTCTCTTTCAGAAAAACGCATATGAGTTTCTTGTGAATGCTTGTAAGTAGCTTAAGGCACTTTCAAAGGAAAGTGATTTTCTCTGAAAGGACAGCATTTAGAAAGTGAAACAACACTCCGTTCACTTCGCATAGTGAATTGAAGTGTTGGAACAGACTGCTTCTCTTTCAGAGAAACGTATGTGAGTTTTTTGTGAATACTTGTAAGTAGCTTAAGGCACTTTCAAAGGAAAGTGATTTTCTCTGAAAGGACAGGATTTAGAAAGTGAAGCATCACTCCATTCACTTCGCACAGTGAATTGAAGTGTTGGAACAGACTGCTTCTCTTTCAGAGAAACGCATGTGAATTTCTGTTGAATGCTTGTAGGTAGCTTAAGGCAGTTTCAAAGGAAAGTGATTTTCTCTGAAAAGAGAGCATTTAGAAAGTGAAGGAACACTCCATTCACTTCGCACAGTGAATTGAAGTTTTCGAACAGACTGCTTCTCTTTCAGAAAAATGCATGTGAGTTTCTTGTGAATGCTTGTAAGTAGCTTAAGGCACTTTCAAATTAAAGTGATTTTCTCTGAAAGGACAGCATTTAGAAAGTGAAGCAACACTCCATTCACTTCAAACAGTGAATCGAAGTGTTGGAACCGACTGCTTCTCGTTCAGAGTAAGAGATGTGAGTTTCTTGTGAATTCTTATAAGTAGCTTAAGGCACTTTCAAAAGGGAGTGATTTTCTCTGAAAGGAGAGCATTTAGAAAGTGAAGCAACACTCCATTCACTTTCGCACAGTGAATTGAAGTGTTGGAACAGACTGCTTCTCTTTCAGAGAAACGCATGTGAGTTTTCTGTGAATGCTTGTAAGTAGCTTAAGGCACTTTCAAAGGAAAGTGATTTTCTCTGAAACTACAGCATTTAGAATGTGAAGCAACACTCTATTCACTTCTCACAGTGAATTGAAGTGTTGGAACAGACTGCTTCTCTTTCAGAGAAACAGATGTGAGTTTCTTGTGAATGCTTGTAAGTAGCTTAAGGTACTTTCAAGGGAAAGTGATTTTCTCTGTAAGGACAGCATTTAGAAAGTGAAGCAACACTCCATTCACTTCGCACAGTGAATTGAAGTGTTGGAACAGACTGCTTCTCTTTCAGAAAAACGCATGTGAGTTTCTTGTGAATGCTTGTAAGTAGCTTAAGGCACTTTCAAAGGAAAGTGATTTTCTCTGAAAGGACAGCATTTAGAAAGTGAAGAAACACTCCATTCTCTTCACACAGTGAATTGAAGTGTTGGAACAGACTGCTTCTCTTTCAGAAAAGCGCATGTGAATTTCTGTTGAATGCTTGTAAGCAGCTTAAGGCAGTTTCAAAAGAAAGTGACTTTCTCTGAAAGGAGAGCATTTAGAAAGTGAAGCAACACTCCATTCACTTCGCACAGTGAATTGAAGTGTTGGAACAGACTGCTTCTCTTTCAGAAAAACGCATGTGAGTTTCTTGTGAATGCTTGTAAGTAGCTTAAGGCACTTTCAAGGGAAAGTGATTTTCTCTGAAAGGACAGCATTTAGAAAGTGAAACAACACTCCGTTCACTTCGCATAGTGAATTGAAGTGTTGGAACAGACTGCTTCTCTTTCAGAGAAACGTATGTGAGTTATTTGTGAATGCTTGTAAGTAGCTTAAGGCACTTTCAAAGGAAAGTGATTTTCTCTGAAAGGACAGGATTTAGAAAGTGAAGCAACACTCCATTCACTTCGCACAGTAAATTGAAGTGTTGGAACAGACTGCTTCTCTTTCAGAGAAACGCATGTGAATTTCTGTTGAATGCTTGTAGGTAGCTTAAGGCAGTTTCAAAGGAAAGTGATTTTCTCTGAAAAGAGAGCATTTAGAAAGTGAAGCAACACTCCATTCACTTCGCACAGTGAATTGAAGTGTTGGACCAGACTGCTTCTCTTTCAGAGAAACAGATGTGAGTTTCTTGTGAATGCTTGTAAGTAGCTTAAGGTACTTTCAAAGGAAAGTGATTTTCTCTGAAAGGACAGCATTTCGAAAGTGAAGCAACACTCCATTCACTTCGCACAGTGAATTGAAGTGTTGGAACAGACTGCTTCTCGTTCAGAGTAAGAGATGTGAGTTTCTTGTGAATTCTTATAAGTACCTTAAGGCAGTTTCAAAAGGGAGTGATTTTCTCTGAAAGGAGAGCATTTAGAAAGTGAAGCAACACTCCATTCACTTCGCACAGTGAATTGAAGTGTTGGAACAGACTGCTTCTCTTTCAGAGAAACAGATGTGAGTTTCTTGTGAATGCTTGTAAGTAGCTTAAGGTACTTTGAAGGGAAAATGATTTTCTCTGAAAGGACAGCATTTAGAAAGTGAAGCAACACTCCTTTCACTTCGCACAGTGAATTGAAGTGTTGGAACAGACTGCTTCTCTTTCAGAGAAACGCATGAGAATTTCTGTTGAATGTTTGTAAGTAGCTTAAGGCACTTTCAAAGGAAAGTGATTTTCTCTGAAAGGACAGCATTTAGAAAGTGAAGAAACACTCCCTTCTCTTCACACAGTGAATTGAAGTGTTGGAACAGACTGCTTCTCTTTCAGAAAAACGCATGTGAATTTCTGTTGAATGCTTGTAAGTAGCTTAAGGCAGTTTCAAAGGAAAGTGACTTTCTCTGAAAGGAGAGCATTTAGAAAGTGAAGCAACACTCCTTTCACTTCGCACAGTGAATTGAAGTGTTGTAACAGACTGCTTCTCTTTCAGAAAAACGCATATGAGTTTCTTGTGAATGCTTGTAAGTAGCTTAAGGCACTTTCAAAGGAAAGTGATTTTCTCTGAAAGGACAGCATTTAGAAAGTGAAACAACACTCCGTTCACTTCGCATAGTGAATTGAAGTGTTGGAACAGACTGCTTCTCTTTCAGAGAAACGTATGTGAGTTTTTTGTGAATACTTGTAAGTAGCTTAAGGCACTTTCAAAGGAAAGTGATTTTCTCTGAAAGGACAGGATTTAGAAAGTGAAGCATCACTCCATTCACTTCGCACAGTGAATTGAAGTGTTGGAACAGACTGCTTCTCTTTCAGAGAAACGCATGTGAATTTCTGTTGAATGCTTGTAGGTAGCTTAAGGCAGTTTCAAAGGAAAGTGATTTTCTCTGAAAAGAGAGCATTTAGAAAGTGAAGGAACACTCCATTCACTTCGCACAGTGAATTGAAGTTTTCGAACAGACTGCTTCTCTTTCAGAAAAATGCATGTGAGTTTCTTGTGAATGCTTGTAAGTAGCTTAAGGCACTTTCAAATTAAAGTGATTTTCTCTGAAAGGACAGCATTTAGAAAGTGAAGCAACACTCCATTCACTTCAAACAGTGAATCGAAGTGTTGGAACCGACTGCTTCTCGTTCAGAGTAAGAGATGTGAGTTTCTTGTGAATTCTTATAAGTAGCTTAAGGCACTTTCAAAAGGGAGTGATTTTCTCTGAAAGGAGAGCATTTAGAAAGTGAAGCAACACTCCATTCACTTTCGCACAGTGAATTGAAGTGTTGGAACAGACTGCTTCTCTTTCAGAGAAACGCATGTGAGTTTTCTGTGAATGCTTGTAAGTAGCTTAAGGCACTTTCAAAGGAAAGTGATTTTCTCTGAAACTACAGCATTTAGAATGTGAAGCAACACTCTATTCACTTCTCACAGTGAATTGAAGTGTTGGAACAGACTGCTTCTCTTTCAGAGAAACAGATGTGAGTTTCTTGTGAATGCTTGTAAGTAGCTTAAGGTACTTTCAAGGGAAAGTGATTTTCTCTGTAAGGACAGCATTTAGAAAGTGAAGCAACACTCCATTCACTTCGCACAGTGAATTGAAGTGTTGGAACAGACTGCTTCTCTTTCAGAAAAACGCATGTGAGTTTCTTGTGAATGCTTGTAAGTAGCTTAAGGCACTTTCAAAGGAAAGTGATTTTCTCTGAAAGGACAGCATTTAGAAAGTGAAGAAACACTCCATTCTCTTCACACAGTGAATTGAAGTGTTGGAACAGACTGCTTCTCTTTCAGAAAAACGCATGTGAATTTCTGTTGAATGCTTGTAAGCAGCTTAAGGCAGTTTCAAAAGAAAGTGACTTTCTCTGAAAGGAGAGCATTTAGAAAGTGAAGCAACACTCCATTCACTTCGCACAGTGAATTGAAGTGTTGGAACAGACTGCTTCTCTTTCAGAAAAACGCATGTGAGTTTCTTGTGAATGCTTGTAAGTAGCTTAAGGCACTTTCAAAGGAAAGTGATTTTCTCTGAAAGGACAGCATTTAGAAAGTGAAACAACACTCCGTTCACTTCGCATAGTGAACTGAAGTGTTGGAACAGACTGCTTCTCTTTCAGAGAAACGTATGTGAGTTTTTTGTGAATGCTTGTAAGTAGCTTAAGGCACTTTCAAAGGAAAGTGATTTTCTCTGAAAGGACAGGATTTAGAAAGTGAAGCAACACTCCATTCACTTCGCACAGTGAATTGAAGTGTTGGAACAGACTGCTTCTCTTTCAGAGAAACAGATGTGAGTTTCTTGTGAATGCTTGTAAGTAGCTTAAGGTACTTTCAAGGGAAAGTGATTTTCTCTGTAAGGACAGCATTTAGAAAGTGAAGCAACACTCCATTCACTTCGCACAGTGAATTGAAGTGTTGGACCAGACTGCTTCTCTTTCAGAGAAACAGATGTGAGTTTCTTGTGAATGCTTGTAAGTAGCTTAAGGTACTTTCAAAGGAAAGTGATTTTCTCTGAAAGGACAGCATTTCGAAAGTGAAGCAACACTCCATTCACTTCGCACAGTGAATTGAAGTGTTGGAACAGACTGCTTCTCGTTCAGAGTAAGAGATGTGAGTTTCTTGTGAATTCTTATAAGTACCTTAAGGCAGTTTCAAAAGGGAGTGATTTTCTCTGAAAGGAGAGCATTTAGAAAGTGAAGCAACACTCCATTCACTTCGCACAGTGAATTGAAGTGTTGGAACAGACTGCTTCTCTTTCAGAGAAACAGATGTGAGTTTCTTGTGAATGCTTGTAAGTAGCTTAAGGTACTTTGAAGGGAAAATGATTTTCTCTGAAAGGACAGCATTTAGAAAGTGAAGCAACACTCCTTTCACTTCGCACAGTGAATTGAAGTGTTGGAACAGACTGCTTCTCTTTCAGAGAAACGCATGAGAATTTCTGTTGAATGTTTGTAAGTAGCTTAAGGCACTTTCAAAGGAAAGTGATTTTCTCTGAAAGGACAGCATTTAGAAAGTGAAGAAACACTCCCTTCTCTTCACACAGTGAATTGAAGTGTTGGAACAGACTGCTTCTCTTTCAGAAAAACGCATGTGAATTTCTGTTGAATGCTTGTAAGTAGCTTAAGGCAGTTTCAAAGGAAAGTGACTTTCTCTGAAAGGAGAGCATTTAGAAAGTGAAGCAACACTCCTTTCACTTCGCACAGTGAATTGAAGTGTTGTAACAGACTGCTTCTCTTTCAGAAAAACGCATATGAGTTTCTTGTGAATGCTTGTAAGTAGCTTAAGGCACTTTCAAAGGAAAGTGATTTTCTCTGAAAGGACAGCATTTAGAAAGTGAAACAACACTCCGTTCACTTCGCATAGTGAATTGAAGTGTTGGAACAGACTGCTTCTCTTTCAGAGAAACGTATGTGAGTTTTTTGTGAATACTTGTAAGTAGCTTAAGGCACTTTCAAAGGAAAGTGATTTTCTCTGAAAGGACAGGATTTAGAAAGTGAAGCATCACTCCATTCACTTCGCACAGTGAATTGAAGTGTTGGAACAGACTGCTTCTCTTTCAGAGAAACGCATGTGAATTTCTGTTGAATGCTTGTAGGTAGCTTAAGGCAGTTTCAAAGGAAAGTGATTTTCTCTGAAAAGAGAGCATTTAGAAAGTGAAGGAACACTCCATTCACTTCGCACAGTGAATTGAAGTTTTCGAACAGACTGCTTCTCTTTCAGAAAAATGCATGTGAGTTTCTTGTGAATGCTTGTAAGTAGCTTAAGGCACTTTCAAATTAAAGTGATTTTCTCTGAAAGGACAGCATTTAGAAAGTGAAGCAACACTCCATTCACTTCAAACAGTGAATCGAAGTGTTGGAACCGACTGCTTCTCGTTCAGAGTAAGAGATGTGAGTTTCTTGTGAATTCTTATAAGTAGCTTAAGGCACTTTCAAAAGGGAGTGATTTTCTCTGAAAGGAGAGCATTTAGAAAGTGAAGCAACACTCCATTCACTTTCGCACAGTGAATTGAAGTGTTGGAACAGACTGCTTCTCTTTCAGAGAAACGCATGTGAGTTTTCTGTGAATGCTTGTAAGTAGCTTAAGGCACTTTCAAAGGAAAGTGATTTTCTCTGAAACTACAGCATTTAGAATGTGAAGCAACACTCTATTCACTTCTCACAGTGAATTGAAGTGTTGGAACAGACTGCTTCTCTTTCAGAGAAACAGATGTGAGTTTCTTGTGAATGCTTGTAAGTAGCTTAAGGTACTTTCAAGGGAAAGTGATTTTCTCTGTAAGGACAGCATTTAGAAAGTGAAGCAACACTCCATTCACTTCGCACAGTGAATTGAAGTGTTGGAACAGACTGCTTCTCTTTCAGAAAAACGCATGTGAGTTTCTTGTGAATGCTTGTAAGTAGCTTAAGGCACTTTCAAAGGAAAGTGATTTTCTCTGAAAGGACAGCATTTAGAAAGTGAAGAAACACTCCATTCTCTTCACACAGTGAATTGAAGTGTTGGAACAGACTGCTTCTCTTTCAGAAAAGCGCATGTGAATTTCTGTTGAATGCTTGTAAGCAGCTTAAGGCAGTTTCAAAAGAAAGTGACTTTCTCTGAAAGGAGAGCATTTAGAAAGTGAAGCAACACTCCATTCACTTCGCACAGTGAATTGAAGTGTTGGAACAGACTGCTTCTCTTTCAGAAAAACGCATGTGAGTTTCTTGTGAATGCTTGTAAGTAGCTTAAGGCACTTTCAAGGGAAAGTGATTTTCTCTGAAAGGACAGCATTTAGAAAGTGAAACAACACTCCGTTCACTTCGCATAGTGAATTGAAGTGTTGGAACAGACTGCTTCTCTTTCAGAGAAACGTATGTGAGTTATTTGTGAATGCTTGTAAGTAGCTTAAGGCACTTTCAAAGGAAAGTGATTTTCTCTGAAAGGACAGGATTTAGAAAGTGAAGCAACACTCCATTCACTTCGCACAGTAAATTGAAGTGTTGGAACAGACTGCTTCTCTTTCAGAGAAACGCATGTGAATTTCTGTTGAATGCTTGTAGGTAGCTTAAGGCAGTTTCAAAGGAAAGTGATTTTCTCTGAAAAGAGAGCATTTAGAAAGTGAAGGAACACTCCATTCACTTCGCACAGTGAATTGAAGTTTTCGAACAGACTGCTTCTCTTTCAGAAAAATGCATGTGAGTTTCTTGTGAATGCTTGTAAGTAGCTTAAGGCACTTTCAAATTAAAGTGATTTTCTCTGAAAGGACAGCATTTAGAAAGTGAAGCAACACTCCATTCACTTCAAACAGTGAATTGAAGTGTTGGAACCGACTGCTTCTCGTTCAGAGTAAGAGATGTGAGTTTCTTGTGAATTCTTATAAGTAGCTTAAGGCACTTTCAAAAGGGAGTGATTTTCTCTGAAAGGAGAGCATTTAGAAAGTGAAGCAACACTCCATTCACTTTCGCACAGTGAATTGAAGTGTTGGAACAGACTGCTTCTCTTTCAGAGAAACGCATGTGAGTTTTTTGTGAATGCTTGTAAGTAGCTTAAGGCACTTTCAAAGGAAAGTGATTTTCTCTGAAACTACAGCATTTAGAATGTGAAGCAACACTCTATTCACTTCTCACAGTGAATTGAAGTGTTGGAACAGACTGCTTCTCTTTCAGAGAAACAGATGTGAGTTTCTTGTGAATGCTTGTAAGTAGCTTAAGGTACTTTCAAGCAAAAGTGATTTTCTCTGTAAGGACAGCATTTAGAAAGTGAAGCAACACTCCATTCACTTCGCACAGTGAATTGAAGTGTTGGACCAGACTGCTTCTCTTTCAGAGAAACAGATGTGAGTTTCTTGTGAATGCTTGTAAGTAGCTTAAGGTACTTTCAAGGGAAAGTGATTTTCTCTGAAAGGAGAGCATTTAGAAAGTGAAGCAACACTCCATTCACTTCGCACAGTGAATTGAAATGTTGGAACAGACTGCTTCTCTTTCATAGAAATGCATGTGAGTTTTTTGTGAATGCTTGTAGGTAGCTTAAGGCACTTTCAAAGGAAAGTGATTTTCTCTGAAAGGACAGCATTTCGAAAGTGAAGCAACACTCCATTCACTTCGCACAGTGAATTGAAGTGTTGGAACAGACTGCTTCTCGTTCAGAGTAAGAGATGTGAGTTTCTTGTGAATTCTTATAAGTACCTTAAGGCAGTTTCAAAAGGGAGTGATTTTCTCTGAAAGGAGAGCATTTAGAAAGTGAAGCAACACTCCATTCACTTCGCACAGTGAATTGAAGTGTTGGAACAGACTGCTTCTCTTTCAGAGAAACAGATGTGAGTTTCTTGTGAATGCTTGTAAGTAGCTTAAGGTACTTTCAAGGGAAAGTGATTTTCTCTGTAAGGACAGCATTTAGAAAGTGAAGCAACACTCCATTCACTTCGCACAGTGAATTGAAGTGTTGGAACAGACTGTTTCTCTTTCAGAAAAACGCATGTGAGTTTCTTGTGAATGCTTGTAAGTAGCTTAAGGCACTTTCAAAGGAAAGTGATTTTCTCTGAAAGGACAGCATTTAGAAAGTGAAACAACACTCCGTTCACTTCGCATAGTGAATTGAAGTGTTGGAACAGACTGCTTCTCTTTCAGAGAAACGTATGTGAGTTTTTTGTGAATGCTTGTAAGTAGCTTAAGGCACTTTCAAAGGAAAGTGATTTTCTCTGAAAGGACAGGATTTAGAAAGTGAAGCAACACTCCATTCACTTCGCACAGTGAATTGAAGTGTTGGAACAGACTGCTTCTCTTTCAGAGAAACGCATGTGAATTTCTGTTGAATGCTTGTAGGTAGCTTAAGGCAGTTTCAAAGGAAAGTGATTTTCTCTGAAAAGAGAGCATTTAGAAAGTGAAGGAACACTCCATTCACTTCGCACAGTGAATTGAAGTTTTCGAACAGACTGCTTCTCTTTCAGAAAAATGCATGTGAGTTTCTTGTGAATGCTTGTAAGTAGCTGAAGGCACTTTCAAATTAAAGTGATTTTCTCTGAAAGGACAGCATTTAGAAAGTGAAGCAACACTCCATTCACTTCAAACAGTGAATTGAAGTGTTGGAACCGACTGCTTCTCGTTCAGAGTAAGAGATGTGAGTTTCTTGTGAATTCTTATAAGTAGCTTAAGGCACTTTCAAAAGGGAGTGATTTTCTCTGAAAGGAGAGCATTTAGAAAGTGAAGCAACACTCCATTCACTTTCGCACAGTGAATTGAAGTGTTGGAACAGACTGCTTCTCTTTCAGAGAAACGCATGTGAGTTTTTTGTGAATGCTTGTAAGTAGCTTAAGGCACTTTCAAAGGAAAGTGATTTTCTCTGAAACTACAGCATTTAGAATGTGAATCAACACTCTATTCACTTCTCACAGTGAATTGAAGTGTTGGAACAGACTGCTTCTCTTTCAGAGAAACAGATGTGAGTTTCTTGTGAATGCTTGTAAGTAGCTTAAGGTACTTTCAAGGGAAAGTGATTTTCTCTGTAAGGACAGCATTTAGAAAGTGAAGCAACACTCCATTCACTTCGCACAGTGAATTGAAGTGTTGGAACAGACTGCTTCTCTTTCAGAAAAACGCATGTGAGTTTCTTGTGAATGCTTGTAAGTAGCTTAAGGCACTTTCAAAGGAAAGTGATTTTCTCTGAAAGGACAGCATTTAGAAAGTGAAACAACACTCCGTTCACTTCGCATAGTGAATTGAAGTGTTGGAACAGACTGCTTCTCTTTCAGAGAAACGTATGTGAGTTTTTTGTGAATGCTTGTAAGTAGCTTAAGGCACTTTCAAAGGAAAGTGATTTTCTCTGAAAGGACAGGATATAGAAAGTGAAGCAACACTCCATTCACTTCGCACAGTGAATTGAAGTGTTGGAACAGACTGCTTCTCTTTCAGAGAAACGCATGTGAATTTCTGTTGAATTCTTGTAGGTTGCTTAAGGCAGTTTCAAAGGAAAGTGATTTTCTCTGAAAAGAGAGCATTTAGAAAGTGAAGGAACACTCCATTCACTTCGCACAGTGAATTGAAGTTTTCGAACAGACTGCTTCTCTTTCAGAAAAATGCATGTGAGTTTCTTGTGAATGCTTGTAAGTAGCTTAAGGCACTTTCAAATTAAAGTGATTTTCTCTGAAAGGACAGCATTTAGAAAGTGAAGCAACACTCCATTCACTTCAAACAGTGAATTGAAGTGTTGGAACCGACTGCTTCTCGTTCAGAGTAAGAGATGTGAGTTTCTTGTGAATTCTTATAAGTAGCTTAAGGCACTTTCAAAAGGGAGTGATTTTCTCTGAAAGGAGAGCATTTAGAAAGTGAAGCAACACTCCATTCACTTTCGCACAGTGAATTGAAGTGTTGGAACAGACTGCTTCTCTTTCAGAGAAACGCATGTGAGTTTTTTGTGAATGCTTGTAAGTAGCTTAAGGCACTTTCAAAGGAAAGTGATTTTCTCTGAAAGGACAGCATTTAGAAAGTGAAACAACACTCCGTTCACTTCGCATAGTGAACTGAAGTGTTGGAACAGACTGCTTCTCTTTCAGAGAAACGTATGTGAGTTTTTTGTGAATGCTTGTAAGTAGCTTAAGGCACTTTCAAAGGAAAGTGATTTTCTCTGAAAGGACAGGATTTAGAAAGTGAAGCAACACTCCATTCACTTCGCACAGTGAATTGAAGTGTTGGAACAGACTGCTTCTCTTTCAGAGAAACAGATGTGAGTTTCTTGTGAATGCTTGTAAGTAGCTTAAGGTACTTTCAAGGGAAAGTGATTTTCTCTGTAAGGACAGCATTTAGAAAGTGAAGCAACACTCCATTCACTTCGCACAGTGAATTGAAGTGTTGGACCAGACTGCTTCTCTTTCAGAGAAACAGATGTGAGTTTCTTGTGAATGCTTGTAAGTAGCTTAAGGTACTTTCAAGGGAAAGTGATTTTCTCTGAAAGGAGAGCATTTAGAAAGTGAAGCAACACTCCATTCACTTTCGCACAGTGAATTGAAGTGTTGGAACAGACTGCTTCTCTTTCAGAGAAACGCATGTGAGTTTTCTGTGAATGCTTGTAAGTAGCTTAAGGCACTTTCAAAGGAAAGTGATTTTCTCTGAAACTACAGCATTTAGAATGTGAAGCAACACTCTATTCACTTCTCACAGTGAATTGAAGTGTTGGAACAGACTGCTTCTCTTTCAGAGAAACAGATGTGAGTTTCTTGTGAATGCTTGTAAGTAGCTTAAGGTACTTTCAAGGGAAAGTGATTTTCTCTGTAAGGACAGCATTTAGAAAGTGAAGCAACACTCCATTCACTTCGCACAGTGAATTGAAGTGTTGGAACAGACTGCTTCTCTTTCAGAAAAACGCATGTGAGTTTCTTGTGAATGCTTGTAAGTAGCTTAAGGCACTTTCAAAGGAAAGTGATTTTCTCTGAAAGGACAGCATTTAGAAAGTGAAGAAACACTCCATTCTCTTCACACAGTGAATTGAAGTGTTGGAACAGACTGCTTCTCTTTCAGAAAAGCGCATGTGAATTTCTGTTGAATGCTTGTAAGCAGCTTAAGGCAGTTTCAAAAGAAAGTGACTTTCTCTGAAAGGAGAGCATTTAGAAAGTGAAGCAACACTCCATTCACTTCGCACAGTGAATTGAAGTGTTGGAACAGACTGCTTCTCTTTCAGAAAAACGCATGTGAGTTTCTTGTGAATGCTTGTAAGTAGCTTAAGGCACTTTCAAGGGAAAGTGATTTTCTCTGAAAGGACAGCATTTAGAAAGTGAAACAACACTCCGTTCACTTCGCATAGTGAATTGAAGTGTTGGAACAGACTGCTTCTCTTTCAGAGAAACGTATGTGAGTTATTTGTGAATGCTTGTAAGTAGCTTAAGGCACTTTCAAAGGAAAGTGATTTTCTCTGAAAGGACAGGATTTAGAAAGTGAAGCAACACTCCATTCACTTCGCACAGTGAATTGAAGTGTTGGAACAGACTGCTTCTCTTTCAGAGAAACGCATGTGAATTTCTGTTGAATGCTTGTAGGTAGCTTAAGGCAGTTTCAAAGGAAAGTGATTTTCTCTGAAAAGAGAGCATTTAGAAAGTGAAGGAACACTCCATTCACTTCGCACAGTGAATTGAAGTTTTCGAACAGACTGCTTCTCTTTCAGAAAAATGCATGTGAGTTTCTTGTGAATGCTTGTAAGTAGCTGAAGGCACTTTCAAATTAAAGTGATTTTCTCTGAAAGGACAGCATTTAGAAAGTGAAGCAACACTCCATTCACTTCAAACAGTGAATTGAAGTGTTGGAACCGACTGCTTCTCGTTCAGAGTAAGAGATGTGAGTTTCTTGTGAATTCTTATAAGTAGCTTAAGGCACTTTCAAAAGGGAGTGATTTTCTCTGAAAGGAGAGCATTTAGAAAGTGAAGCAACACTCCATTCACTTTCGCACAGTGAATTGAAGTGTTGGAACAGACTGCTTCTCTTTCAGAGAAACGCATGTGAGTTTTTTGTGAATGCTTGTAAGTAGCTTAAGGCACTTTCAAAGGAAAGTGATTTTCTCTGAAACTACAGCATTTAGAATGTGAATCAACACTCTATTCACTTCTCACAGTGAATTGAAGTGTTGGAACAGACTGCTTCTCTTTCAGAGAAACAGATGTGAGTTTCTTGTGAATGCTTGTAAGTAGCTTAAGGTACTTTCAAGGGAAAGTGATTTTCTCTGTAAGGACAGCATTTAGAAAGTGAAGCAACACTCCATTCACTTCGCACAGTGAATTGAAGTGTTGGAACAGACTGCTTCTCTTTCAGAAAAACGCATGTGAGTTTCTTGTGAATGCTTGTAAGTAGCTTAAGGCACTTTCAAAGGAAAGTGATTTTCTCTGAAAGGACAGCATTTAGAAAGTGAAACAACACTCCGTTCACTTCGCATAGTGAATTGAAGTGTTGGAACAGACTGCTTCTCTTTCAGAGAAACGTATGTGAGTTTTTTGTGAATGCTTGTAAGTAGCTTAAGGCACTTTCAAAGGAAAGTGATTTTCTCTGAAAGGACAGGATATAGAAAGTGAAGCAACACTCCATTCACTTCGCACAGTGAATTGAAGTGTTGGAACAGACTGCTTCTCTTTCAGAGAAACGCATGTGAATTTCTGTTGAATTCTTGTAGGTTGCTTAAGGCAGTTTCAAAGGAAAGTGATTTTCTCTGAAAAGAGAGCATTTAGAAAGTGAAGGAACACTCCATTCACTTCGCACAGTGAATTGAAGTTTTCGAACAGACTGCTTCTCTTTCAGAAAAATGCATGTGAGTTTCTTGTGAATGCTTGTAAGTAGCTTAAGGCACTTTCAAATTAAAGTGATTTTCTCTGAAAGGACAGCATTTAGAAAGTGAAGCAACACTCCATTCACTTCAAACAGTGAATTGAAGTGTTGGAACCGACTGCTTCTCGTTCAGAGTAAGAGATGTGAGTTTCTTGTGAATTCTTATAAGTAGCTTAAGGCACTTTCAAAAGGGAGTGATTTTCTCTGAAAGGAGAGCATTTAGAAAGTGAAGCAACACTCCATTCACTTTCGCACAGTGAATTGAAGTGTTGGAACAGACTGCTTCTCTTTCAGAGAAACGCATGTGAGTTTTTTGTGAATGCTTGTAAGTAGCTTAAGGCACTTTCAAAGGAAAGTGATTTTCTCTGAAAGGACAGCATTTAGAAAGTGAAACAACACTCCGTTCACTTCGCATAGTGAACTGAAGTGTTGGAACAGACTGCTTCTCTTTCAGAGAAACGTATGTGAGTTTTTTGTGAATGCTTGTAAGTAGCTTAAGGCACTTTCAAAGGAAAGTGATTTTCTCTGAAAGGACAGGATTTAGAAAGTGAAGCAACACTCCATTCACTTCGCACAGTGAATTGAAGTGTTGGAACAGACTGCTTCTCTTTCAGAGAAACAGATGTGAGTTTCTTGTGAATGCTTGTAAGTAGCTTAAGGTACTTTCAAGGGAAAGTGATTTTCTCTGTAAGGACAGCATTTAGAAAGTGAAGCAACACTCCATTCACTTCGCACAGTGAATTGAAGTGTTGGACCAGACTGCTTCTCTTTCAGAGAAACAGATGTGAGTTTCTTGTGAATGCTTGTAAGTAGCTTAAGGTACTTTCAAGGGAAAGTGATTTTCTCTGAAAGGAGAGCATTTAGAAAGTGAAGCAACACTCCATTCACTTTCGCACAGTGAATTGAAGTGTTGGAACAGACTGCTTCTCTTTCAGAGAAACGCATGTGAGTTTTCTGTGAATGCTTGTAAGTAGCTTAAGGCACTTTCAAAGGAAAGTGATTTTCTCTGAAACTACAGCATTTAGAATGTGAAGCAACACTCTATTCACTTCTCACAGTGAATTGAAGTGTTGGAACAGACTGCTTCTCTTTCAGAGAAACAGATGTGAGTTTCTTGTGAATGCTTGTAAGTAGCTTAAGGTACTTTCAAGGGAAAGTGATTTTCTCTGTAAGGACAGCATTTAGAAAGTGAAGCAACACTCCATTCACTTCGCACAGTGAATTGAAGTGTTGGAACAGACTGCTTCTCTTTCAGAAAAACGCATGTGAGTTTCTTGTGAATGCTTGTAAGTAGCTTAAGGCACTTTCAAAGGAAAGTGATTTTCTCTGAAAGGACAGCATTTAGAAAGTGAAGAAACACTCCATTCTCTTCACACAGTGAATTGAAGTGTTGGAACAGACTGCTTCTCTTTCAGAAAAGCACATGTGAATTTCTGTTGAATGCTTGTAAGCAGCTTAAGGCAGTTTCAAAAGAAAGTGACTTTCTCTGAAAGGAGAGCATTTAGAAAGTGAAGCAACACTCCATTCACTTCGCACAGTGAATTGAAGTGTTGGAACAGACTGCTTCTCTTTCAGAAAAACGCATGTGAGTTTCTTGTGAATGCTTGTAAGTAGCTTAAGGCACTTTCAAGGGAAAGTGATTTTCTCTGAAAGGACAGCATTTAGAAAGTGAAACAACACTCCGTTCACTTCGCATAGTGAATTGAAGTGTTGGAACAGACTGCTTCTCTTTCAGAGAAACGTATGTGAGTTATTTGTGAATGCTTGTAAGTAGCTTAAGGCACTTTCAAAGGAAAGTGATTTTCTCTGAAAGGACAGGATTTAGAAAGTGAAGCAACACTCCATTCACTTCGCACAGTGAATTGAAGTGTTGGAACAGACTGCTTCTCTTTCAGAGAAACGCATGTGAATTTCTGTTGAATGCTTGTAGGTAGCTTAAGGCAGTTTCAAAGGAAAGTGATTTTCTCTGAAAAGAGAGCATTTAGAAAGTGAAGGAACACTCCATTCACTTCGCACAGTGAATTGAAGTTTTCGAACAGACTGCTTCTCTTTCAGAAAAATGCATGTGAGTTTCTTGTGAATGCTTGTAAGTAGCTTAAGGCACTTTCAAATTAAAGTGATTTTCTCTGAAAGGACAGCATTTAGAAAGTGAAGCAACACTCCATTCACTTCAAACAGTGAATTGAAGTGTTGGAACCGACTGCTTCTCGTTCAGAGTAAGAGATGTGAGTTTCTTGTGAATTCTTATAAGTAGCTTAAGGCACTTTCAAAAGGGAGTGATTTTCTCTGAAAGGAGAGCATTTAGAAAGTGAAGCAACACTCCATTCACTTTCGCACAGTGAATTGAAGTGTTGGAACAGACTGCTTCTCTTTCAGAGAAACGCATGTGAGTTTTTTGTGAATGCTTGTAAGTAGCTTAAGGCACTTTCAAAGGAAAGTGATTTTCTCTGAAACTACAGCATTTAGAATGTGAAGCAACACTCTATTCACTTCTCACAGTGAATTGAAGTGTTGGAACAGACTGCTTCTCTTTCAGAGAAACAGATGTGAGTTTCTTGTGAATGCTTGTAAGTAGCTTAAGGTACTTTCAAGCAAAAGTGATTTTCTCTGTAAGGACAGCATTTAGAAAGTGAAGCAACACTCCATTCACTTCGCACAGTGAATTGAAGTGTTGGACCAGACTGCTTCTCTTTCAGAGAAACAGATGTGAGTTTCTTGTGAATGCTTGTAAGTAGCTTAAGGTACTTTCAAGGGAAAGTGATTTTCTCTGAAAGGAGAGCATTTAGAAAGTGAAGCAACACTCCATTCACTTCGCACAGTGAATTGAAATGTTGGAACAGACTGCTTCTCTTTCATAGAAATGCATGTGAGTTTTTTGTGAATGCTTGTAGGTAGCTTAAGGCACTTTCAAAGGAAAGTGATTTTCTCTGAAAGGACAGCATTTCGAAAGTGAAGCAACACTCCATTCACTTCGCACAGTGAATTGAAGTGTTGGAACAGACTGCTTCTCATTCAGAGTAAGAGATGTGAGTTTCTTGTGAATTCTTATAAGTACCTTAAGGCAGTTTCAAAAGGGAGTGATTTTCTCTGAAAGGAGAGCATTTAGAAAGTGAAGCAACACTCCATTCACTTCGCACAGTGAATTGAAGTGTTGGAACAGACTGCTTCTTTTTCAGAGAAACAGATGTGAGTTTCTTGTGAATGCTTGTAAGTAGCTTAAGGTACTTTCAAGGGAAAGTGATTTTCTCTGTAAGGACAGCATTTAGAAAGTGAAGCAACACTCCATTCACTTCGCACAGTGAATTGAAGTGTTGGAACAGACTGTTTCTCTTTCAGAAAAACGCATGTGAGTTTCTTGTGAATGCTTGTAAGTAGCTTAAGGCACTTTCAAAGGAAAGTGATTTTCTCTGAAAGGACAGCATTTAGAAAGTGAAACAACACTCCGTTCACTTCGCATAGTGAATTGAAGTGTTGGAACAGACTGCTTCTCTTTCAGAGAAACGTATGTGAGTTTTTTGTGAATGCTTGTAAGTAGCTTAAGGCACTTTCAAAGGAAAGTGATTTTCTCTGAAAGGACAGGATTTAGAAAGTGAAGCAACACTCCATTCACTTCGCACAGTGAATTGAAGTGTTGGAACAGACTGCTTCTCTTTCAGAGTAACGCATGTGAATTTCTGTTGAATGCTTGTAGGTAGCTTAAGGCAGTTTCAAAGGAAAGTGATTTTCTCTGAAAAGAGAGCATTTAGAAAGTGAAGGAACACTCCATTCACTTCGCACAGTGAATTGAAGTTTTCGAACAGACTGCTTCTCTTTCAGAAAAATGCATGTGAGTTTCTTGTGAATGCTTGTAAGTAGCTTAAGGCACTTTCAAATTAAAGTGATTTTCTCTGAAAGGACAGCATTTAGAAAGTGAAGCAACACTCCATTCACTTCAAACAGTGAATTGAAGTGTTGGAACCGACTGCTTCTCGTTCAGAGTAAGAGATGTGAGTTTCTTGTGAATTCTTATAAGTAGCTTAAGGCACTTTCAAAAGGGAGTGATTTTCTCTGAAAGGAGAGCATTTAGAAAGTGAAGCAACACTCCATTCACTTTCGCACAGTGAATTGAAGTGTTGGAACAGACTGCTTCTCTTTCAGAGAAACGCATGTGAGTTTTTTGTGAATGCTTGTAAGTAGCTTAAGGCACTTTCAAAGGAAAGTGATTTTCTCTGAAACTACAGCATTTAGAATGTGAATCAACACTCTATTCACTTCTCACAGTGAATTGAAGTGTTGGAACAGACTGCTTCTCTTTCAGAGAAACAGATGTGAGTTTCTTGTGAATGCTTGTAAGTAGCTTAAGGTACTTTCAAGGGAAAGTGATTTTCTCTGTAAGGACAGCATTTAGAAAGTGAAGCAACACTCCATTCACTTCGCACAGTGAATTGAAGTGTTGGAACAGACTGCTTCTCTTTCAGAAAAACGCATGTGAGTTTCTTGTGAATGCTTGTAAGTAGCTTAAGGCACTTTCAAAGGAAAGTGATTTTCTCTGAAAGGACAGCATTTAGAAAGTGAAACAACACTCCGTTCACTTCGCATAGTGAATTGAAGTGTTGGAACAGACTGCTTCTCTTTCAGAGAAACGTATGTGAGTTATTTGTGAATGCTTGTAAGTAGCTTAAGGCACTTTCAAAGGAAAGTGATTTTCTCTGAAAGGACAGGATTTAGAAAGTGAAGCAACACTCCATTCACTTCGCACAGTGAATTGAAGTGTTGGAACAGACTGCTTCTCTTTCAGAGAAACGCATGTGAATTTCTGTTGAATGCTTGTAGGTAGCTTAAGGCAGTTTCAAAGGAAAGTGATTTTCTCTGAAAAGAGAGCATTTAGAAAGTGAAGGAACACTCCATTCACTTCGCACAGTGAATTGAAGTTTTCGAACAGACTGCTTCTCTTTCAGAAAAATGCATGTGAGTTTCTTGTGAATGCTTGTAAGTAGCTGAAGGCACTTTCAAATTAAAGTGATTTTCTCTGAAAGGACAGCATTTAGAAAGTGAAGCAACACTCCATTCACTTCAAACAGTGAATTGAAGTGTTGGAACCGACTGCTTCTCGTTCAGAGTAAGAGATGTGAGTTTCTTGTGAATTCTTATAAGTAGCTTAAGGCACTTTCAAAAGGGAGTGATTTTCTCTGAAAGGAGAGCATTTAGAAAGTGAAGCAACACTCCATTCACTTTCGCACAGTGAATTGAAGTGTTGGAACAGACTGCTTCTCTTTCAGAGAAACGCATGTGAGTTTTTTGTGAATGCTTGTAAGTAGCTTAAGGCACTTTCAAAGGAAAGTGATTTTCTCTGAAACTACAGCATTTAGAATGTGAATCAACACTCTATTCACTTCTCACAGTGAATTGAAGTGTTGGAACAGACTGCTTCTCTTTCAGAGAAACAGATGTGAGTTTCTTGTGAATGCTTGTAAGTAGCTTAAGGTACTTTCAAGGGAAAGTGATTTTCTCTGTAAGGACAGCATTTAGAAAGTGAAGCAACACTCCATTCACTTCGCACAGTGAATTGAAGTGTTGGAACAGACTGCTTCTCTTTCAGAAAAACGCATGTGAGTTTCTTGTGAATGCTTGTAAGTAGCTTAAGGCACTTTCAAAGGAAAGTGATTTTCTCTGAAAGGACAGCATTTAGAAAGTGAAACAACACTCCGTTCACTTCGCATAGTGAATTGAAGTGTTGGAACAGACTGCTTCTCTTTCAGAGAAACGTATGTGAGTTTTTTGTGAATGCTTGTAAGTAGCTTAAGGCACTTTCAAAGGAAAGTGATTTTCTCTGAAAGGACAGGATATAGAAAGTGAAGCAACACTCCATTCACTTCGCACAGTGAATTGAAGTGTTGGAACAGACTGCTTCTCTTTCAGAGAAACGCATGTGAATTTCTGTTGAATTCTTGTAGGTTGCTTAAGGCAGTTTCAAAGGAAAGTGATTTTCTCTGAAAAGAGAGCATTTAGAAAGTGAAGGAACACTCCATTCACTTCGCACAGTGAATTGAAGTTTTCGAACAGACTGCTTCTCTTTCAGAAAAATGCATGTGAGTTTCTTGTGAATGCTTGTAAGTAGCTTAAGGCACTTTCAAATTAAAGTGATTTTCTCTGAAAGGACAGCATTTAGAAAGTGAAGCAACACTCCATTCACTTCAAACAGTGAATTGAAGTGTTGGAACCGACTGCTTCTCGTTCAGAGTAAGAGATGTGAGTTTCTTGTGAATTCTTATAAGTAGCTTAAGGCACTTTCAAAAGGGAGTGATTTTCTCTGAAAGGAGAGCATTTAGAAAGTGAAGCAACACTCCATTCACTTTCGCACAGTGAATTGAAGTGTTGGAACAGACTGCTTCTCTTTCAGAGAAACGCATGTGAGTTTTTTGTGAATGCTTGTAAGTAGCTTAAGGCACTTTCAAAGGAAAGTGATTTTCTCTGAAAGGACAGCATTTAGAAAGTGAAACAACACTCCGTTCACTTCGCATAGTGAACTGAAGTGTTGGAACAGACTGCTTCTCTTTCAGAGAAACGTATGTGAGTTTTTTGTGAATGCTTGTAAGTAGCTTAAGGCACTTTCAAAGGAAAGTGATTTTCTCTGAAAGGACAGGATTTAGAAAGTGAAGCAACACTCCATTCACTTCGCACAGTGAATTGAAGTGTTGGAACAGACTGCTTCTCTTTCAGAGAAACAGATGTGAGTTTCTTGTGAATGCTTGTAAGTAGCTTAAGGTACTTTCAAGGGAAAGTGATTTTCTCTGTAAGGACAGCATTTAGAAAGTGAAGCAACACTCCATTCACTTCGCACAGTGAATTGAAGTGTTGGACCAGACTGCTTCTCTTTCAGAGAAACAGATGTGAGTTTCTTGTGAATGCTTGTAAGTAGCTTAAGGTACTTTCAAGGGAAAGTGATTTTCTCTGAAAGGAGAGCATTTAGAAAGTGAAGCAACACTCCATTCACTTTCGCACAGTGAATTGAAGTGTTGGAACAGACTGCTTCTCTTTCAGAGAAACGCATGTGAGTTTTCTGTGAATGCTTGTAAGTAGCTTAAGGCACTTTCAAAGGAAAGTGATTTTCTCTGAAACTACAGCATTTAGAATGTGAAGCAACACTCTATTCACTTCTCACAGTGAATTGAAGTGTTGGAACAGACTGCTTCTCTTTCAGAGAAACAGATGTGAGTTTCTTGTGAATGCTTGTAAGTAGCTTAAGGTACTTTCAAGGGAAAGTGATTTTCTCTGTAAGGACAGCATTTAGAAAGTGAAGCAACACTCCATTCACTTCGCACAGTGAATTGAAGTGTTGGAACAGACTGCTTCTCTTTCAGAAAAACGCATGTGAGTTTCTTGTGAATGCTTGTAAGTAGCTTAAGGCACTTTCAAAGGAAAGTGATTTTCTCTGAAAGGACAGCATTTAGAAAGTGAAGAAACACTCCATTCTCTTCACACAGTGAATTGAAGTGTTGGAACAGACTGCTTCTCTTTCAGAAAAGCGCATGTGAATTTCTGTTGAATGCTTGTAAGCAGCTTAAGGCAGTTTCAAAAGAAAGTGACTTTCTCTGAAAGGAGAGCATTTAGAAAGTGAAGCAACACTCCATTCACTTCGCACAGTGAATTGAAGTGTTGGAACAGACTGCTTCTCTTTCAGAAAAACGCATGTGAGTTTCTTGTGAATGCTTGTAAGTAGCTTAAGGCACTTTCAAGGGAAAGTGATTTTCTCTGAAAGGACAGCATTTAGAAAGTGAAACAACACTCCGTTCACTTCGCATAGTGAATTGAAGTGTTGGAACAGACTGCTTCTCTTTCAGAGAAACGTATGTGAGTTATTTGTGAATGCTTGTAAGTAGCTTAAGGCACTTTCAAAGGAAAGTGATTTTCTCTGAAAGGACAGGATTTAGAAAGTGAAGCAACACTCCATTCACTTCGCACAGTGAATTGAAGTGTTGGAACAGACTGCTTCTCTTTCAGAGAAACGCATGTGAATTTCTGTTGAATGCTTGTAGGTAGCTTAAGGCAGTTTCAAAGGAAAGTGATTTTCTCTGAAAAGAGAGCATTTAGAAAGTGAAGGAACACTCCATTCACTTCGCACAGTGAATTGAAGTTTTCGAACAGACTGCTTCTCTTTCAGAAAAATGCATGTGAGTTTCTTGTGAATGCTTGTAAGTAGCTTAAGGCACTTTCAAATTAAAGTGATTTTCTCTGAAAGGACAGCATTTAGAAAGTGAAGCAACACTCCATTCACTTCAAACAGTGAATTGAAGTGTTGGAACCGACTGCTTCTCGTTCAGAGTAAGAGATGTGAGTTTCTTGTGAATTCTTATAAGTAGCTTAAGGCACTTTCAAAAGGGAGTGATTTTCTCTGAAAGGAGAGCATTTAGAAAGTGAAGCAACACTCCATTCACTTTCGCACAGTGAATTGAAGTGTTGGAACAGACTGCTTCTCTTTCAGAGAAACGCATGTGAGTTTTTTGTGAATGCTTGTAAGTAGCTTAAGGCACTTTCAAAGGAAAGTGATTTTCTCTGAAACTACAGCATTTAGAATGTGAAGCAACACTCTATTCACTTCTCACAGTGAATTGAAGTGTTGGAACAGACTGCTTCTCTTTCAGAGAAACAGATGTGAGTTTCTTGTGAATGCTTGTAAGTAGCTTAAGGTACTTTCAAGCAAAAGTGATTTTCTCTGTAAGGACAGCATTTAGAAAGTGAAGCAACACTCCATTCACTTCGCACAGTGAATTGAAGTGTTGGACCAGACTGCTTCTCTTTCAGAGAAACAGATGTGAGTTTCTTGTGAATGCTTGTAAGTAGCTTAAGGTACTTTCAAGGGAAAGTGATTTTCTCTGAAAGGAGAGCATTTAGAAAGTGAAGCAACACTCCATTCACTTCGCACAGTGAATTGAAATGTTGGAACAGACTGCTTCTCTTTCATAGAAATGCATGTGAGTTTTTTGTGAATGCTTGTAGGTAGCTTAAGGCACTTTCAAAGGAAAGTGATTTTCTCTGAAAGGACAGCATTTCGAAAGTGAAGCAACACTCCATTCACTTCGCACAGTGAATTGAAGTGTTGGAACAGACTGCTTCTCATTCAGAGTAAGAGATGTGAGTTTCTTGTGAATTCTTATAAGTACCTTAAGGCAGTTTCAAAAGGGAGTGATTTTCTCTGAAAGGAGAGCATTTAGAAAGTGAAGCAACACTCCATTCACTTCGCACAGTGAATTGAAGTGTTGGAACAGACTGCTTCTTTTTCAGAGAAACAGATGTGAGTTTCTTGTGAATGCTTGTAAGTAGCTTAAGGTACTTTCAAGGGAAAGTGATTTTCTCTGTAAGGACAGCATTTAGAAAGTGAAGCAACACTCCATTCACTTCGCACAGTGAATTGAAGTGTTGGAACAGACTGTTTCTCTTTCAGAAAAACGCATGTGAGTTTCTTGTGAATGCTTGTAAGTAGCTTAAGGCACTTTCAAAGGAAAGTGATTTTCTCTGAAAGGACAGCATTTAGAAAGTGAAACAACACTCCGTTCACTTCGCATAGTGAATTGAAGTGTTGGAACAGACTGCTTCTCTTTCAGAGAAACGTATGTGAGTTTTTTGTGAATGCTTGTAAGTAGCTTAAGGCACTTTCAAAGGAAAGTGATTTTCTCTGAAAGGACAGGATTTAGAAAGTGAAGCAACACTCCATTCACTTCGCACAGTGAATTGAAGTGTTGGAACAGACTGCTTCTCTTTCAGAGTAACGCATGTGAATTTCTGTTGAATGCTTGTAGGTAGCTTAAGGCAGTTTCAAAGGAAAGTGATTTTCTCTGAAAAGAGAGCATTTAGAAAGTGAAGGAACACTCCATTCACTTCGCACAGTGAATTGAAGTTTTCGAACAGACTGCTTCTCTTTCAGAAAAATGCATGTGAGTTTCTTGTGAATGCTTGTAAGTAGCTTAAGGCACTTTCAAATTAAAGTGATTTTCTCTGAAAGGACAGCATTTAGAAAGTGAAGCAACACTCCATTCACTTCAAACAGTGAATTGAAGTGTTGGAACCGACTGCTTCTCGTTCAGAGTAAGAGATGTGAGTTTCTTGTGAATTCTTATAAGTAGCTTAAGGCACTTTCAAAAGGGAGTGATTTTCTCTGAAAGGAGAGCATTTAGAAAGTGAAGCAACACTCCATTCACTTTCGCACAGTGAATTGAAGTGTTGGAACAGACTGCTTCTCTTTCAGAGAAACGCATGTGAGTTTTTTGTGAATGCTTGTAAGTAGCTTAAGGCACTTTCAAAGGAAAGTGATTTTCTCTGAAACTACAGCATTTAGAATGTGAATCAACACTCTATTCACTTCTCACAGTGAATTGAAGTGTTGGAACAGACTGCTTCTCTTTCAGAGAAACAGATGTGAGTTTCTTGTGAATGCTTGTAAGTAGCTTAAGGTACTTTCAAGGGAAAGTGATTTTCTCTGTAAGGACAGCATTTAGAAAGTGAAGCAACACTCCATTCACTTCGCACAGTGAATTGAAGTGTTGGAACAGACTGCTTCTCTTTCAGAAAAACGCATGTGAGTTTCTTGTGAATGCTTGTAAGTAGCTTAAGGCACTTTCAAAGGAAAGTGATTTTCTCTGAAAGGACAGCATTTAGAAAGTGAAACAACACTCCGTTCACTTCGCATAGTGAATTGAAGTGTTGGAACAGACTGCTTCTCTTTCAGAGAAACGTATGTGAGTTTTTTGTGAATGCTTGTAAGTAGCTTAAGGCACTTTCAAAGGAAAGTGATTTTCTCTGAAAGGACAGGATATAGAAAGTGAAGCAACACTCCATTCACTTCGCACAGTGAATTGAAGTGTTGGAACAGACTGCTTCTCTTTCAGAGAAACGCATGTGAATTTCTGTTGAATTCTTGTAGGTTGCTTAAGGCAGTTTCAAAGGAAAGTGATTTTCTCTGAAAAGAGAGCATTTAGAAAGTGAAGGAACACTCCATTCACTTCGCACAGTGAATTGAAGTTTTCGAACAGACTGCTTCTCTTTCAGAAAAATGCATGTGAGTTTCTTGTGAATGCTTGTAAGTAGCTTAAGGCACTTTCAAATTAAAGTGATTTTCTCTGAAAGGACAGCATTTAGAAAGTGAAGCAACACTCCATTCACTTCAAACAGTGAATTGAAGTGTTGGAACCGACTGCTTCTCGTTCAGAGTAAGAGATGTGAGTTTCTTGTGAATTCTTATAAGTAGCTTAAGGCACTTTCAAAAGGGAGTGATTTTCTCTGAAAGGAGAGCATTTAGAAAGTGAAGCAACACTCCATTCACTTTCGCACAGTGAATTGAAGTGTTGGAACAGACTGCTTCTCTTTCAGAGAAACGCATGTGAGTTTTTTGTGAATGCTTGTAAGTAGCTTAAGGCACTTTCAAAGGAAAGTGATTTTCTCTGAAAGGACAGCATTTAGAAAGTGAAACAACACTCCGTTCACTTCGCATAGTGAACTGAAGTGTTGGAACAGACTGCTTCTCTTTCAGAGAAACGTATGTGAGTTTTTTGTGAATGCTTGTAAGTAGCTTAAGGCACTTTCAAAGGAAAGTGATTTTCTCTGAAAGGACAGGATTTAGAAAGTGAAGCAACACTCCATTCACTTCGCACAGTGAATTGAAGTGTTGGAACAGACTGCTTCTCTTTCAGAGAAACAGATGTGAGTTTCTTGTGAATGCTTGTAAGTAGCTTAAGGTACTTTCAAGGGAAAGTGATTTTCTCTGTAAGGACAGCATTTAGAAAGTGAAGCAACACTCCATTCACTTCGCACAGTGAATTGAAGTGTTGGACCAGACTGCTTCTCTTTCAGAGAAACAGATGTGAGTTTCTTGTGAATGCTTGTAAGTAGCTTAAGGTACTTTCAAGGGAAAGTGATTTTCTCTGAAAGGAGAGCATTTAGAAAGTGAAGCAACACTCCATTCACTTTGCACAGTGAATTGAAATGTTGGAACAGACTGCTTCTCTTTCATAGAAATGCATGTGAGTTTTTTGTGAATGCTTGTAGGTAGCTTAAGGCACTTTCAAAGGAAAGTGATTTTCTCTGAAAGGACAGCATTTCGAAAGTGAAGCAACACTCCATTCACTTCGCACAGTGAATTGAAGTGTTGGAACAGACTGCTTCTCGTTCAGAGTAAGAGATGTGAGTTTCTTGTGAATTCTTATAAGTACCTTAAGGCAGTTTCAAAAGGGAGTGATTTTCTCTGAAAGGAGAGCATTTAGAAAGTGAAGCAACACTCCATTCACTTCGCACAGTGAATTGAAGTGTTGGAACAGACTGCTTCTCTTTCAGAGAAACAGATGTGAGTTTCTTGTGAATGCTTGTAAGTAGCTTAAGGTACTTTGAAGGGAAAATGATTTTCTCTGAAAGGACAGCATTTAGAAAGTGAAGCAACACTCCTTTCACTTCGCACAGTGCATTGAAGTGTTGGAACAGACTGCTTCTCTTTCAGAAAAACGCATGTGAATTTCTGTTGAATGCTTGTAAGTAGCTTAAGGCAGTTTCAAAGGAAAGTGACTTTCTCTGAAAGGAGAGCATTTAGAAAGTGAAGCAACACTCCATTCACTTCGCACAGTGAATTGAAGTGTTGGAACAGACTGCTTCTCTTTCAGAAAAACGCATATGAGTTTCTTGTGAATGCTTGTAAGTAGCTTAAGGCACTTTCAAAGGAAAGTGATTTTCTCTGAAAGGACAGCATTTAGAAAGTGAAACAACACTCCGTTCACTTCGCATAGTGAATTGAAGTGTTGGAACAGACTGCTTCTCTTTCAGAGAAACGTATGTGAGTTTTTTGTGAATACTTGTAAGTAGCTTAAGGCACTTTCAAAGGAAAGTGATTTTCTCTGAAAGGACAGGATTTAGAAAGTGAAGCAACACTCCATTCACTTCGCACAGTGAATTGAAGTGTTGGAACAGACTGCTTCTCTTTCAGAGAAACGCATGTGAATTTCTGTTGAATGCTTGTAGGTAGCTTAAGGCAGTTTCAAAGGAAAGTGATTTTCTCTGAAAAGAGAGCATTTAGAAAGTGAAGGAACACTCCATTCACTTCGCACAGTGAATTGAAGTTTTCGAACAGACTGCTTCTCTTTCAGAAAAATGCATGTGAGTTTCTTGTGAATGCTTGTAAGTAGCTTAAGGCACTTTCAAATTAAAGTGATTTTCTCTGAAAGGACAGCATTTAGAAAGTGAAGCAACACTCCATTCACTTCAAACAGTGAATCGAAGTGTTGGAACCGACTGCTTCTCGTTCAGAGTAAGAGATGTGAGTTTCTTGTGAATTCTTATAAGTAGCTTAAGGCACTTTCAAAAGGGAGTGATTTTCTCTGAAAGGAGAGCATTTAGAAAGTGAAGCAACACTCCATTCACTTTCGCACAGTGAATTGAAGTGTTGGAACAGACTGCTTCTCTTTCAGAGAAACGCATGTGAGTTTTCTGTGAATGCTTGTAAGTAGCTTAAGGCACTTTCAAAGGAAAGTGATTTTCTCTGAAACTACAGCATTTAGAATGTGAAGCAACACTCTATTCACTTCTCACAGTGAATTGAAGTGTTGGAACAGACTGCTTCTCTTTCAGAGAAACAGATGTGAGTTTCTTGTGAATGCTTGTAAGTAGCTTAAGGTACTTTCAAGGGAAAGTGATTTTCTCTGTAAGGACAGCATTTAGAAAGTGAAGCAACACTCCATTCACTTCGCACAGTGAATTGAAGTGTTGGAACAGACTGCTTCTCTTTCAGAAAAACGCATGTGAGTTTCTTGTGAATGCTTGTAAGTAGCTTAAGGCACTTTCAAAGGAAAGTGATTTTCTCTGAAAGGACAGCATTTAGAAAGTGAAGAAACACTCCATTCTCTTCACACAGTGAATTGAAGTGTTGGAACAGACTGCTTCTCTTTCAGAAAAGCGCATGTGAATTTCTGTTGAATGCTTGTAAGCAGCTTAAGGCAGTTTCAAAAGAAAGTGACTTTCTCTGAAAGGAGAGCATTTAGAAAGTGAAGCAACACTCCATTCACTTCGCACAGTGAATTGAAGTGTTGGAACAGACTGCTTCTCTTTCAGAAAAACGCATGTGAGTTTCTTGTGAATGCTTGTAAGTAGCTTAAGGCACTTTCAAGGGAAAGTGATTTTCTCTGAAAGGACAGCATTTAGAAAGTGAAACAACACTCCGTTCACTTCGCATAGTGAATTGAAGTGTTGGAACAGACTGCTTCTCTTTCAGAGAAACGTATGTGAGTTTTTTGTGAATGCTTGTAAGTAGCTTAAGGCACTTTCAAAGGAAAGTGATTTTCTCTGAAAGGACAGGATTTAGAAAGTGAAGCAACACTCCATTCACTTCGCACAGTGAATTGAAGTGTTGGAACAGACTGCTTCTCTTTCAGAGAAACGCATGTGAATTTCTGTTGAATGCTTGTAGGTAGCTTAAGGCAGTTTCAAAGGAAAGTGATTTTCTCTGAAAAGAGAGCATTTAGAAAGTGAAGGAACACTCCATTCACTTCGCACAGTGAATTGAAGTTTTCGAACAGACTGCTTCTCTTTCAGAAAAATGCATGTGAGTTTCTTGTGAATGCTTGTAAGTAGCTTAAGGCACTTTCAAATTAAAGTGATTTTCTCTGAAAGGACAGCATTTAGAAAGTGAAGCAACACTCCATTCACTTCAAACAGTGAATTGAAGTGTTGGAACCGACTGCTTCTCGTTCAGAGTAAGAGATGTGAGTTTCTTGTGAATTCTTATAAGTAGCTTAAGGCACTTTCAAAAGGGAGTGATTTTCTCTGAAAGGAGAGCATTTAGAAAGTGAAGCAACACTCCATTCACTTTCGCACAGTGAATTGAAGTGTTGGAACAGACTGCTTCTCTTTCAGAGAAACGCATGTGAGTTTTTTGTGAATGCTTCTAAGTAGCTTAAGGCACTTTCAAAGGAAAGTGATTTTCTCTGAAACTACAGCATTTAGAATGTGAATCAACACTCTATTCACTTCTCACAGTGAATTGAAGTGTTGGAACAGACTGCTTCTCTTTCAGAGAAACAGATGTGAGTTTCTTGTGAATGCTTGTAAGTAGCTTAAGGTACTTTCAAGGGAAAGTGATTTTCTCTGTAAGGACAGCATTTAGAAAGTGAAGCAACACTCCATTCACTTCGCACAGTGAATTGAAGTGTTGGAACAGACTGCTTCTCTTTCAGAAAAACGCATGTGAGTTTCTTGTGAATGCTTGTAAGTAGCGTAAGGCACTTTCAAAGGAAAGTGATTTTCTCTGAAAGGACAGCATTTAGAAAGTGAAACAACACTCCGTTCACTTCGCATAGTGAATTGAAGTGTTGGAACAGACTGCTTCTCTTTCAGAGAAACGTATGTGAGTTTTTTGTGAATGCTTGTAAGTAGCTTAAGGCACTTTCAAAGGAAAGTGATTTTCTCTGAAAGGACAGGATATAGAAAGTGAAGCAACACTCCATTCACTTCGCACAGTGAATTGAAGTGTTGGAACAGACTGCTTCTCTTTCAGAGAAACGCATGTGAATTTCTGTTGAATTCTTGTAGGTTGCTTAAGGCAGTTTCAAAGGAAAGTGATTTTCTCTGAAAAGAGAGCATTTAGAAAGTGAAGGAACACTCCATTCACTTCGCACAGTGAATTGAAGTTTTCGAACAGACTGCTTCTCTTTCAGAAAAATGCATGTGAGTTTCTTGTGAATGCTTGTAAGTAGCTTAAGGCACTTTCAAATTAAAGTGATTTTCTCTGAAAGGACAGCATTTAGAAAGTGAAGCAACACTCCATTCACTTCAAACAGTGAATTGAAGTGTTGGAACCGACTGCTTCTCGTTCAGAGTAAGAGATGTGAGTTTCTTGTGAATTCTTATAAGTAGCTTAAGGCACTTTCAAAAGGGAGTGATTTTCTCTGAAAGGAGAGCATTTAGAAAGTGAAGCAACACTCCATTCACTTTCGCACAGTGAATTGAAGTGTTGGAACAGACTGCTTCTCTTTCAGAGAAACGCATGTGAGTTTTTTGTGAATGCTTCTAAGTAGCTTAAGGCACTTTCAAAGGAAAGTGATTTTCTCTGAAACTACAGCATTTAGAATGTGAATCAACACTCTATTCACTTCTCACAGTGAATTGAAGTGTTGGAACAGACTGCTTCTCTTTCAGAGAAACAGATGTGAGTTTCTTGTGAATGCTTGTAAGTAGCTTAAGGTACTTTCAAGGGAAAGTGATTTTCTCTGTAAGGACAGCATTTAGAAAGTGAAGCAACACTCCATTCACTTCGCACAGTGAATTGAAGTGTTGGAACAGACTGCTTCTCTTTCAGAAAAACGCATGTGAGTTTCTTGTGAATGCTTGTAAGTAGCGTAAGGCACTTTCAAAGGAAAGTGATTTTCTCTGAAAGGACAGCATTTAGAAAGTGAAACAACACTCCGTTCACTTCGCATAGTGAATTGAAGTGTTGGAACAGACTGCTTCTCTTTCAGAGAAACGTATGTGAGTTTTTTGTGAATGCTTGTAAGTAGCTTAAGGCACTTTCAAAGGAAAGTGATTTTCTCTGAAAGGACAGGATATAGAAAGTGAAGCAACACTCCATTCACTTCGCACAGTGAATTGAAGTGTTGGAACAGACTGCTTCTCTTTCAGAGAAACGCATGTGAATTTCTGTTGAATTCTTGTAGGTTGCTTAAGGCAGTTTCAAAGGAAAGTGATTTTCTCTGAAAAGAGAGCATTTAGAAAGTGAAGGAACACTCCATTCACTTCGCACAGTGAATTGAAGTTTTCGAACAGACTGCTTCTCTTTCAGAAAAATGCATGTGAGTTTCTTGTGAATGCTTGTAAGTAGCTTAAGGCACTTTCAAATTAAAGTGATTTTCTCTGAAAGGACAGCATTTAGAAAGTGAAGCAACACTCCATTCACTTCAAACAGTGAATTGAAGTGTTGGAACCGACTGCTTCTCGTTCAGAGTAAGAGATGTGAGTTTCTTGTGAATTCTTATAAGTAGCTTAAGGCACTTTCAAAAGGGAGTGATTTTCTCTGAAAGGAGAGCATTTAGAAAGTGAAGCAACACTCCATTCACTTTCGCACAGTGAATTGAAGTGTTGGAACAGACTGCTTCTCTTTCAGAGAAACGCATGTGAGTTTTTTGTGAATGCTTGTAAGTAGCTTAAGGCACTTTCAAAGGAAAGTGATTTTCTCTGAAACTACAGCATTTAGAATGTGAAGCAACACTCTATTCACTTCTCACAGTGAATTGAAGTGTTGGAACAGACTGCTTCTCTTTCAGAGAAACAGATGTGAGTTTCTTGTGAATGCTTGTAAGTAGCTTAAGGTACTTTCAAGGGAAAGTGATTTTCTCTGTAAGGACAGCATTTAGAAAGTGAAGCAACACTCCATTCACTTCGCACAGTGAATTGAAGTGTTGGACCACACTGCTTCTCTTTCAGAGAAACAGATGTGAGTTTCTTGTGAATGCTTGTAAGTAGCTTAAGGTACTTTCAAGGGAAAGTGATTTTCTCTGAAAGGAGAGCATTTAGAAAGTGAAGCAACACTCCATTCACTTCGCACAGTGAATTGAAATGTTGGAACAGACTGCTTCTCTTTCATAGAAATGCATGTGAGTTTTTTGTGAATGCTTGTAGGTAGCTTAAGGCACTTTCAAAGGAAAGTGATTTTCTCTGAAAGGACAGCATTTCGAAAGTGAAGCAACACTCCATTCACTTCGCACAGTGAATTGAAGTGTTGGAACAGACTGCTTCTCGTTCAGAGTAAGAGATGTGAGTTTCTTGTGAATTCTTATAAGTACCTTAAGGCAGTTTCAAAAGGGAGTGATTTTCTCTGAAAGAAGAGCATTTAGAAAGTGAAGCAACACTCCATTCACTTCGCACAGTGAATTGAAGTGTTGGAACAGACTGCTTCTCTTTCAGAGAAACAGATGTGAGTTTCTTGTGAATGCTTGTAAGTAGCTTAAGGTACTTTCAAGGGAAAATGATTTTCTCTGAAAGGACAGCATTTAGAAAGTGAAGCAACACTCCTTTCACTTCGCACAGTGAATTGAAGTGTTGGAACAGACTGCTTCTCTTTCAGAGAAACAGATGTGAGTTTCTTGTGAATGCTTGTAAGTAGCTTAAGGTACTTTGAAGGGAAAGTGATTTTCTCTGAAAGGACAGCATTTAGAAAGTGAAGCAACACTCCATTCACTTCGCACAGTGAATTGAAGTGTTGGAACAGACTGCTTCTCTTTCAGAGAAACGCATGTGAATTTCTGTTGAATGCTTTTAAGTAGCTTAAGGCAGTTTCAAAGGAAAGTGATTTTCTCTGAAAGGACATCATTTAAAAAGTGAAGCAACACTCCGTTCACTTCGCATAGTGAATTGAAGTGTTGGAAAAGAGTGCTTCTCTCTCAGAGAAACGCATGTGAGTTTTTTGTGAATGCCTGTAAGTAGCTTAAGGCAGTTTCAAAAGGGAGTGATTTTCTCTGAAAGGAGAGCATTTAGAAAGTGAAGCAACAATCCATTCACTTTCGCACAGTGAATTGAAGTGTTGGAAGAGACTGCTTCTCTTTCAGAGAAACGCATGTGAGTTTTTTGTGAATGCTTGTAAGTAGCTTAAGGCACTTTCAAAGGAAAGTGATTTTCTCTGAAACTACAGCATTTAGTATGTGAAGCAACACTCCATTCACTTCTCACAGTGAATTGAAGTGTTGGAACAGACTGCTTCTCTTTCAGAGTAACAGATGTGAGTTTCTTGTGAATGCTTGTAAGTAGCTTAAGGTACTTTCAAGGGAAAGTGATTTTCTCTGAAAAGACAGCATTTAGAAAGTGAAGCAACACTCCATTCACTTCGCACAGTGAATTGAAGTGTTGGACCAGACTGCTTCTCTTTCAGAGAAACAGATGTGAGTTTCTTGTGAATGCTTGTAAGTAGCTTAAGGCACTTTCAAAGGAAAGTGATTTTCTCTGAAAGGACAGCATTTCGAAAGTGAAGCAACACTCCATTCACTTCAAACATTGAATTGAAGTGTTGGAACAGACTGCTTCTCTTTCAGAGTAAGAGATGTGTGTTTCTTGTGAATGCTTGTAAGTAGCTTAAGGCACTTTCAAAGGAAAGTGATTTTCTCTAAAAGGAGAGCATTTAGAAAGTGAAGCAACACTCCACTCACTTCGCACAGTTAATTGAAGTTTTGGAACAGACTGCTTCTCTTTCAGAGAAACGCATGAGAATTTCTGTTGAATGTTTGTAAGTAGCTTAAGGCACTTTCAAAGGAAAGTGATTTTCTCTGAAAGGACAGCATTTAGAAAGTGAAGAAACACTCCATTCTCTTCACACAGTGAATTGAAGTGTTTGAACAGACTGCTTCTCTTTCAGAAAAACGCATGTGAATTTCTGTTGAATGCTTGTAAGTAGCTTAAGGCAGTTTCAAAAGAAAGTGACTTTCTCTGAAAGGAGAGCATTTAGAAAGTGAAGCAACACTCCATTCACTTCGCACAGTGAATTGAAGTGTTGGAACAGACTGCTTCTCTTTCAGAAAAACGCATGTGAGTTTCTTGTGAATGCTTGTAAGTAGCTTAAGGCACTTTCAAAGGAAAGTGATTTTCTCTGAAAGGACAGCATTTAGAAAGTGAAACAACACTCCGTTCACTTCGCATAGTGAATTGAAGTGTTGGAACAGACTGCTTCTCTTTCAGAGAAACGTATGTGAGTTTTTTGTGAATGCTTGTAAGTAGCTTAAGGCACTTTCAAAGGAAAGTGATTTTCTCTGAAAGGACAGGATTTAGAAAGTGAAGCAACACTCCATTCACTTCGCACAGTGAATTGAAGTGTTGGAACAGACTGCTTCTCTTTCAGAGAAACGCATGTGAATTTCTGTTGAATGCTTGTAGGTAGCTTAAGGCAGTTTCAAAGGAAAGTGATTTTCTCTGAAAAGAGAGCATTTAGAAAGTGAAGGAACACTCCATTCACTTCGCACAGTGAATTGAAGTTTTCGAACAGACTGCTTCTCTTTCAGAAAAATGCATGTGAGTTTCTTGTGAATGCTTGTAAGTAGCTTAAGGCACTTTCAAATTAAAGTGATTTTCTCTGAAAGGACAGCATTTAGAAAGTGAAGCAACACTCCATTCACTTCAAACAGTGAATTGAAGTGTTGGAACCGACTGCTTCTCGTTCAGAGTAAGAGATGTGAGTTTCTTGTGAATTCTTATAAGTAGCTTAAGGCACTTTCAAAAGGGAGTGATTTTCTCTGAAAGGAGAGCATTTAGAAAGTGAAGCAACACTCCATTCACTTTCGCACAGTGAATTGAAGTGTTGGAACAGACTGCTTCTCTTTCAGAGAAACGCATGTGAGTTTTTTGTGAATGCTTGTAAGTAGCTTAAGGCACTTTCAAAGGAAAGTGATTTTCTCTGAAACTACAGCATTTAGAATGTGAAGCAACACTCTATTCACTTCTCATAGTGAATTGAAGTGTTGGAACAGACTGCTTCTCTTTCAGAGAAACAGATGTGAGTTTCTTGTGAATGCTTGTAAGTAGCTTAAGGTACTTTCAAGGGAAAGTGATTTTCTCTGTAAGGACAGCATTTAGATAGTGAAGCAACACTCCATTCACTTCGCACAGTGAATTGAAGTGTTGGACCAGACTGCTTCTCTTTCAGAGAAACAGATGTGAGTTTCTTGTGAAAGCTTGTAAGTAGCTTAAGGTACTTTGAAGGGAAAGTGATTTTCTCTGAAAGGAGAGCATTTAGAAAGTGAAGCAACACTCCATTCACTTCGCACAGTGAATTGAAATGTTGGAACAGACTGCTTCTCTTTCATAGAAATGCATGTGAGTTTTTTGTGAATGCTTGTAGGTAGCTTAAGGCACTTTCAAAGGAAAGTGATTTTCTCTGAAAGGACAGCATTTCGAAAGTGAAGCAACACTCCATTCACTTCGCACAGTGAATTGAAGTGTTGGAACAGACTGCTTCTCGTTCAGAGTAAGAGATGTGAGTTTCTTGTGAATTCTTATAAGTACCTTAAGGCAGTTTCAAAAGGGAGTGATTTTCTCTGAAAGGAGAGCATTTAGAAAGTGAAGCAACACTCCATTCACTTCGCACAGTGAATTGAAGTGTTGGAACAGACTGCTTCTCTTTCAGAGAAACAGATGTGAGTTTCTTGTGAATGCTTGTAAGTAGCTTAAGGTACTTTGAAGGGAAAATGATTTTCTCTGAAAGGACAGCATTTAGAAAGTGAAGCAACACTCCTTTCACTTCGCACAGTGAATTGAATTGTTGGAACAGACTGCTTCTCTTTCAGAGAAATGCATGAGAATTTCTGTTGAATGTTTGTAAGTAGCTTAAGGCACTTTCAAAGGAAAGTGATTTTCTCTGAAAGGACAGCATTTAGAAAGTGAAGAAACACTCCCTTCTCTTCACACAGTGAATTGAAGTGTTGGAACAGACTGCTTCTCTTTCAGAAAAACGCATGTGAATTTCTGTTGAATGCTTTTAAGTAGCTTAAGGCAGTTTCAAAGGAAAGTGACTTTCTCTGAAAGGAGAGCATTTAGAAAGTGAAGCAACACTCCATTCACTTCGCACAGTGAATTGAAGTGTTGGAACCGACTGCTTCTCTTTCAGAAAAACGCATGTGAGTTTCTTGTGAATGCTTGTAAGTAGCTTAAGGCACTTTCAAAGGAAAGTGATTTTCTCTGAAAGGACAGCATTTAGAAAGTGAAAGAACACTCCGTTCACTTCGCATAGTGAATTGAAGTGTTGGAACAGACTGCTTCTCTTTCAGAGAAACGTATGTGAGTTTTTTGTGAATACTTGTAAGTAGCTTAAGGCACTTTCAAAGGAAAGTGATTTTCTCTGAAAGGACAGGATTTAGAAAGTGAAGAAACACTCCCTTCTCTTCACACAGTGAATTGAAGTGTTGGAACAGACTGCTTCTCTTTCAGAGAAACGCATGTGAATTTCTGTTGAATGCTTGTAGGTAGCTTAAGGCAGTTTCAAAGGAAAGTGATTTTCTCTGAAAAGAGAGCATTTAGAAAGTGAAGGAACACTCCATTCACTTCGCACAGTGAATTGAAGTTTTCGAACAGACTGCTTCTCTTTCAGAAAAATGCATGTGAGTTTCTTGTGAATGCTTGTAAGTAGCTTAAGGCACTTTCAAATTAAAGTGATTTTCTCTGAAAGGACAGCATTTAGAAAGTGAAGCAACACTCCATTCACTTCAAACAGTGAATCGAAGTGTTGGAACCGACTGCTTCTCGTTCAGAGTAAGAGATGTGAGTTTCTTGTGAATTCTTATAAGTAGCTTAAGGCACTTTCAAAAGGGAGTGATTTTCTCTGAAAGGAGAGCATTTAGAAAGTGAAGCAACACTCCATTCACTTTCGCACAGTGAATTGAAGTGTTGGAACAGACTGCTTCTCTTTCAGAGAAACGCATGTGAGTTTTCTGTGAATGCTTGTAAGTAGCTTAAGGCACTTTCAAAGGAAAGTGATTTTCTCTGAAACTACAGCATTTAGAATGTGAAGCAACACTCTATTCACTTCTCACAGTGAATTGAAGTGTTGGAACAGACTGCTTCTCTTTCAGAGAAACAGATGTGAGTTTCTTGTGAATGCTTGTAAGTAGCTTAAGGTACTTTCAAGGGAAAGTGATTTTCTCTGTAAGGACAGCATTTAGAAAGTGAAGCAACACTCCATTCACTTCGCACAGTGAATTGAAGGGTTGGACCAGACTGCTTCTCTTTCAGAGAAACAGATGTGAGTTTCTTGTGAATGCTTGTAAGTAGCTTAAGGTACTTTGAAGGGAAAGTGATTTTCTCTGAAAGGAGAGCATTTAGAAAGTGAAGCAACACTCCATTCACTTCGCACAGTGAATTGAAATGTTGGAACAGACTGCTTCTCTTTCATAGAAATGCATGTGAGTTTTTTGTGAATGCTTGTAGGTACCTTAAGGCACTTTCAAAGGAAAGTGATTTTCTCTGAAAGGACAGCATTTCGAAAGTGAAGCAACACTCCATTCACTTCGCACAGTTAATTGAAGTTTTGGAACAGAGTGCTTCTCTTTCAGAGAAACGCATGAGAATTTCTGTTGAATGTTTGTAAGTAGCTTAAGGCACTTTCAAAGGAAAGTGATTTTCTCTGAAAGGACAGCATTTAGAAAGTGAAGAAACACTCCATTCTCTTCACACAGTGAATTGAAGTGTTGGAACAGACTGCTTCTCTTTCAGAAAAACGCATGTGAATTCCTGTTGAATGCTTGTAAGTAGCTTAAGGCAGTTTCAAAAGAAAGTGACTTTCTCTGAAAGGAGAGCATTTAGAAAGTGAAGCAACACTCCATTCACTTCGCACAGTGAATTGAAGTGTTGGAACAGACTGCTTCTCTTTCAGAAAAACGCATGTGAGTTTTTTGTGAATGCTTGTAGGTAGCTTAAGGCACTTTCAAAGGAAAGTGATTTTCTCTGAAAGGACAGCATTTAGAAAGTGAAACAACACTCCGTTCACTTCGCATAGTGAATTGAAGTGTTGGAACAGACTGCTTCTCTTTCAGAGAAACGTATGTGAGTTTTTTGTGAATGCTTGTAAGTAGCTTAAGGCACTTTCAAAGGAAAGTGATTTTCTCTGAAAGGACAGGATTTAGAAAGTGAAGCAACACTCCATTCACTTCGCACAGTGAATTGAAGTGTTGGAACAGACTGCTTCTCTTTCAGAGAAACGCATGTGAATTTCTGTTGAATGCTTGTAGGTAGCTTAAGGCAGTTTCAAAAGAAAGTGATTTTCTCTGAAAAGAGAGCATTTAGAAAGTGAAGGAACACTCCATTCACTTCGCACAGTGAATTGAAGTTTTCGAACAGACTGCTTCTCTTTCAGAAAAATGCATGTGAGTTTCTTGTGAATGCTTGTAAGTAGCTTAAGGCACTTTCAAATTAAAGTGATTTTCTCTGAAAGGACAGCATTTAGAAAGTGAAGCAACACTCCATTCACTTCAAACAGTGAATTGAAGTGTTGGAACCGACTGCTTCTCGTTCAGAGTAAGAGATGTGAGTTTCTTGTGAATTCTTATAAGTAGCTTAAGGCACTTTCAAAAGGGAGTGAATATCTCTGAAAGGAGAGCATTTAGAAAGTGAAGCAACACTCCATTCACTTTCGCACAGTGAATTGAAGTGTTGGAACAGACTGCTTCTCTTTCAGAGAAACGCATGTGAGTTTTTTGTGAATGCTTGTAAGTAGCTTAAGGCACTTTCAAAGGAAAGTGATTTTCTCTGAAACTACAGCATTTAGAATGTGAAGCAACACTCTATTCACTTCTCACAGTGAATTGAAGTGTTGGAACAGACTGCTTCTCTTTCACAGAAACAGATGTGAGTTTCTTGTGAATGCTTGTAAGTAGCTTAAGGTACTTTCAAGGGAAAGTGATTTTCTCTGTAAGGACAGCATTTAGAAAGTGAAGCAACACTCCATTCACTTCGCACAGTGAATTGAAGTGTTGGACCAGACTGCTTCTCTTTCAGAGAAACAGATGTGAGTTTCTTGTGAATGCTTGTAAGTAGCTTAAGGTACTTTCAAGGGAAAGTGATTTTCTCTGAAAGGAGAGCATTTAGAAAGTGAAGCAACACTCCATTCACTTCGCACAGTGAATTGAAATGTTGGAACAGACTGCTTCTCTTTCATAGAAATGCATGTGAGTTTTTTGTGAATGCTTGTAGGTAGCTTAAGGCACTTTCAAAGGAAAGTGATTTTCTCTGAAAGGACAGCATTTCGAAAGTGAAGCAACACTCCATTCACTTCGCACAGTGAATTGAAGTGTTGGAACAGACTGCTTCTCGTTCAGAGTAAGAGATGTGAGTTTCTTGTGAATTCTTATAAGTACCTTAAGGCAGTTTCAAAAGGGAGTGATTTTCTCTGAAAGGAGAGCATTTAGAAAGTGAAGCAACACTCCATTCACTTCGCACAGTGAATTGAAGTGTTGGAACAGACTGCTTCTCTTTCAGAGAAACAGATGTGAGTTTCTTGTGAATGCTTGTAAGTAGCTTAAGGTACTTTGAAGGGAAAATGATTTTCTCTGAAAGGACAGCATTTAGAAAGTGAAGCAACACTCCTTTCACTTCGCACAGTGAATTGAAGTGTTGGAACAGACTGCTTCTCTTTCAGAGAAACGCATGAGAATTTCTGTTGAATGTTTGTAAGTAGCTTAAGGCACTTTCAAAGGAAAGTGATTTTCTCTGAAAGGACAGCATTTAGAAAGTGAAGAAACACTCCCTTCTCTTCACACAGTGAATTGAAGTGTTGGAACAGACTGCTTCTCTTTCAGAAAAATGCATGTGAGTTTCTTGTGAATGCTTGTAAGTAGCTTAAGGCACTTTCAAATTAAAGTGATTTTCTCTGAAAGGACAGCATTTAGAAAGTGAAGCAACACTCCATTCACTTCAAACAGTGAATCGAAGTGTTGGAACCGACTGCTTCTCGTTCAGAGTAAGAGATGTGAGTTTCTTGTGAATTCTTATAAGTAGCTTAAGGCACTTTCAAAAGGGAGTGATTTTCTCTGAAAGGAGAGGATTTAGAAAGTGAAGCAACACTCCATTCACTTTCGCACAGTGAATTGAAGTGTTGGAACAGACTGCTTCTCTTTCAGAGAAACGCATGTGAGTTTTCTGTGAATGCTTGTAAGTAGCTTAAGGCACTTTCAAAGGAAAGTGATTTTCTCTGAAACTACAGCATTTAGAATGTGAAGCAACACTCTATTCACTTCTCACAGTGAATTGAAGTGTTGGAACAGACTGCTTCTCTTTCAGAGAAACAGATGTGAGTTTCTTGTGAATGCTTGTAAGTAGCTTAAGCTACTTTCAAGGGAAAGTGATTTTCTCTGTAAGGACAGCATTTAGAAAGTGAAGCAACACTCCATTCACTTCGCACAGTGAATTGAAGTGTTGGAACAGACTGCTTCTCTTTCAGAAAAACGCATGTGAGTTTCTTGTGAATGCTTGTAAGTAGCTTAAGGCACTTTCAAAGGAAAGTGATTTTCTCTGAAAGGACAGCATTTAGAAAGTGAAACAACACTCCGTTCACTTCGCATAGTGAATTGAAGTGTTGGAACAGACTGCTTCTCTTTCAGAGAAACGTATGTGAGTTTTTTGTGAATGCTTGTAAGTAGCTTAAGGCACTTTCAAAGGAAAGTGATTTTCTCTGAAAGGACAGGATTTAGAAAGTGAAGCAACACTCCATTCACTTCGCACAGTGAATTGAAGTGTTGGAACAGACTGCTTCTCTTTCAGAGAAACGCATATGAATTTCTGTTGAATGCTTGTAGGTAGCTTAAGGCAGTTTCAAAGGAAAGTGATTTTCTCTGAAAAGAGAGCATTTAGAAAGTGAAGGAACACTCCATTCACTTCGCACAGTGAATTGAAGTTTTCGAACAGACTGCTTCTCTTTCAGAAAAATGCATGTGAGTTTCTTGTGAATGCTTGTAAGTAGCTTAAGGCACTTTCAAATTAAAGTGATTTTCTCTGAAAGGACAGCATTTAGAAAGTGAAGCAACACTACATTCACTTCAAACAGTGAATTGAAGTGTTGGAACCGACTGCTTCTCGTTCAGAGTAAGAGATGTGAGTTTCTTGTGAATTCTTATAAGTAGCTTAAGGCACTTTCAAAAGGGAGTGATTTTCTCTGAAAGGAGAGCATTTAGAAAGTGAAGCAACACTCCATTCACTTTCGCACTGTGAATTGAAGTGTTGGAACAGTCTGCTTCTCTTTCAGAGAAACGCATGTGAGTTTTTTGTGAATGCTTGTAAGTAGCTTAAGGCACTTTCAAAGGAAAGTGATTTTCTCTGAAACTACAGCATTTAGAATGTGAAGCAACACTCTATTCACTTCTCACAGTGAATTGAAGTGTTGGAACAGACTGCTTCTCTTTCAGAGAAACAGATGTGAGTTTCTTGTGAATGCTTGTAAGTAGCTTAAGGTACTTTCAAGGGAAAGTGATTTTCTCTGTAAGGACAGCATTTAGAAAGTGAAGCAACACTCCATTCACTTCGCACAGTGAATTGAAGTGTTGGAACAGACTGCTTCTCTTTCAGAAAAACGCATGTGAGTTTCTTGTGAATGCTTGTAAGTAGCTTAAGGCACTTTCAAAGGAAAGTGATTTTCTCTGAAAGGACAGCATTTAGAAAGTGAAACAACACTCCGTTCACTTCGCATAGTGAATTGAAGTGTTGGAACAGACTGCTTCTCTTTCAGAGAAACGTATGTGAGTTTTTTGTGAATGCTTGTAAGTAGCTTAAGGCACTTTCAAAGGAAAGTGATTTTCTCTGAAAGGACAGGATTTAGAAAGTGAAGCAACACTCCATTCATTTCGCACAGTGAATTGAAGTGTTGGAACAGACTGCTTCTCTTTCAGAGAAACGCATGTGAATTTCTGTTGAATGCTTGTAGGTAGCTTAAGGCAGTTTCAAAGGAAAGTGATTTTCTCTGAAAAGAGAGCATTTAGAAAGTGAAGGAACACTCCATTCACTTCGCACAGTGAATTGAAGTTTTCGAACAGACTGCTTCTCTTTCAGAAAAATGCATGTGAGTTTCTTGTGAATGCTTGTAAGTAGCTTAAGGCACTTTCAAATTGAAGTGATTTTCTCTGAAAGGACAGCATTTAGAAAGTGAAGCAACACTACATTCACTTCAAACAGTGAATTGAAGTGTTGGAACCGACTGCATCTCGTTCAGAGTAAGAGATGTGAGTTTCTTGTGAATTCTTATAAGTAGCTTAAGGCACTTTCAAAAGGGAGTGATTTTCTCTGAAAGGAGAGCATTTAGAAAGTGAAGCAACACTCCATTCACTTTCGCACAGTGAATTGAAGTGTTGGAACAGACTGCTTCTCTTTCAGAGAAACGCATGTGAGTTTTCTGTGAATGCTTGTAAGTAGCTTAAGGCACTTTCAAAGGAAAGTGATTTTCTCTGAAACTACAGCATTTAGAATGTGAAGCAACACTCTATTCACTTCTCACAGTGAATTGAAGTGTTGGAACAGACTGCTTCTCTTTCAGAGAAACAGATGTGAGTTTCTTGTGAATGCTTGTAAGTAGCTTAAGCTACTTTCAAGGGAAAGTGATTTTCTCTGTAAGGACAGCATTTAGAAAGTGAAGCAACACTCCATTCACTTCGCACAGTGAATTGAAGTGTTGGAACAGACTGCTTCTCTTTCAGAAAAACGCATGTGAGTTTCTTGTGAATGCTTGTAAGTAGCTTAAGGCACTTTCAAAGGAAAGTGATTTTCTCTGAAAGGACAGCATTTAGAAAGTGAAACAACACTCCGTTCACTTCGCATAGTGAATTGAAGTGTTGGAACAGACTGCTTCTCTTTCAGAGAAACGTATGTGAGTTTTTTGTGAATGCTTGTAAGTAGCTTAAGGCACTTTCAAAGGAAAGTGATTTTCTCTGAAAGGACAGGATTTAGAAAGTGAAGCAACACTCCATTCACTTCGCACAGTGAATTGAAGTGTTGGAACAGACTGCTTCTCTTTCAGAGAAACGCATATGAATTTCTGTTGAATGCTTGTAGGTAGCTTAAGGCAGTTTCAAAGGAAAGTGATTTTCTCTGAAAAGAGAGCATTTAGAAAGTGAAGGAACACTCCATTCACTTCGCACAGTGAATTGAAGTTTTCGAACAGACTGCTTCTCTTTCAGAAAAATGCATGTGAGTTTCTTGTGAATGCTTGTAAGTAGCTTAAGGCACTTTCAAATTAAAGTGATTTTCTCTGAAAGGACAGCATTTAGAAAGTGAAGCAACACTACATTCACTTCAAACAGTGAATTGAAGTGTTGGAACCGACTGCTTCTCGTTCAGAGTAAGAGATGTGAGTTTCTTGTGAATTCTTATAAGTAGCTTAAGGCACTTTCAAAAGGGAGTGATTTTCTCTGAAAGGAGAGCATTTAGAAAGTGAAGCAACACTCCATTCACTTTCGCACAGTGAATTGAAGTGTTGGAACAGACTGCTTCTCTTTCAGAGAAACGCATGTGAGTTTTTTGTGAATGCTTGTAAGTAGCTTAAGGCACTTTCAAAGGAAAGTGATTTTCTCTGAAACTACAGCATTTAGAATGTGAAGCAACACTCTATTCACTTCTCACAGTGAATTGAAGTGTTGGAACAGACTGCTTCTCTTTCAGAGAAACAGATGTGAGTTTCTTGTGAATGCTTGTAAGTAGCTTAAGGTACTTTCAAGGGAAAGTGATTTTCTCTGTAAGGACAGCATTTAGAAAGTGAAGCAACACTCCATTCACTTCGCACAGTGAATTGAAGTGTTGGAACAGACTGCTTCTCTTTCAGAAAAACGCATGTGAGTTTCTTGTGAATGCTTGTAAGTAGCTTAAGGCACTTTCAAAGGAAAGTGATTTTCTCTGAAAGGACAGCATTTAGAAAGTGAAACAACACTCCGTTCACTTCGCATAGTGAATTGAAGTGTTGGAACAGACTGCTTCTCTTTCAGAGAAACGTATGTGAGTTTTTTGTGAATGCTTGTAAGTAGCTTAAGGCACTTTCAAAGGAAAGTGATTTTCTCTGAAAGGACAGGATTTAGAAAGTGAAGCAACACTCCATTCACTTCGCACAGTGAATTGAAGTGTTGGAACAGACTGCTTCTCTTTCAGAGAAACGCATGTGAATTTCTGTTGAATGCTTGTAGGTAGCTTAAGGCAGTTTCAAAGGAAAGTGATTTTCTCTGAAAAGAGAGCATTTAGAAAGTGAAGGAACACTCCATTCACTTCGCACAGTGAATTGAAGTTTTCGAACAGACTGCTTCTCTTTCAGAAAAATGCATGTGAGTTTCTTGTGAATGCTTGTAAGTAGCTTAAGGCACTTTCAAATTAAAGTGATTTTCTCTGAAAGGACAGCATTTAGAAAGTGAAGCAACACTACATTCACTTCAAACAGTGAATTGAAGTGTTGGAACCGACTGCTTCTCGTTCAGAGTAAGAGATGTGAGTTTCTTGTGAATTCTTATAAGTAGCTTAAGGCACTTTCAAAAGGGAGTGATTTTCTCTGAAAGGAGAGCATTTAGAAAGTGAAGCAACACTCCATTCACTTTCGCACAGTGAATTGAAGTGTTGGAACAGACTGCTTCTCTTTCAGAGAAACGCATGTGAGTTTTTTGTGAATGCTTGTAAGTAGCTTAAGGCACTTTCAAAGGAAAGTGATTTTCTCTGAAACTACAGCATTTAGAATGTGAAGCAACACTCTATTCACTTCTCACAGTGAATTGAAGTGTTGGAACAGACTGCTTCTCTTTCAGAGAAACAGATGTGAGTTTCTTGTGAATGCTTGTAAGTAGCTTAAGGTACTTTCAAGGGAAAGTGATTTTCTCTGTAAGGACAGCATTTAGAAAGTGAAGCAACACTCCATTCACTTCGCACAGTGAATTGAAGTGTTGGACCAGACTGCTTCTCTTTCAGAGAAACAGATGTGAGTTTCTTGTGAATGCTTGTAAGTAGCTTAAGGTACTTTGAAGGGAAAGTGATTTTCTCTGAAAGGAGAGCATTTAGAAAGTGAAGCAACACTCCATTCACTTCGCACAGTGAATTGAAATGTTGGAACAGACTGCTTCTCTTTCATAGAAATGCATGTGAGTTTTTTGTGAATGCTTGTAGGTAGCTTAAGGCACTTTCAAAGGAAAGTGATTTTCTCTGAAAAGACAGCATTTCGAAAGTGAAGCAACACTCCATTCACTTCGCACAGTGAATTGAAGTGTTGGAACAGACTGCTTCTCGTTCAGAGTAAGAGATGTGAGTTTCTTGTGAATTCTTATAAGTACCTAAAGGCAGTTTCAAAAGGGAGTGATTTTCTCTGAAAGGAGAGCATTTAGAAAGTGAAGCAACACTCCATTCACTTCGCACAGTGAATTGAAGTGTTGGAACAGACTGCTTCTCTTTCAGAGAAACAGATGTGAGTTTCTTGTGAATGCTTGTAAGTAGCTTAAGGTACTTTCAAGGGAAAATGATTTTCTCTGAAAGGACAGCATTTAGAAAGTGAAGCAACACTCCTTTCACTTCGCACAGTGAATTGAAGTGTTGGAACAGACTGCTTCTCTTTCAGAGAAACAGATGTGAGTTTCTTGTGAATGCTTGTAAGTAGCTTAAGGTACTTTGAAGGGAAAGTGATTTTCTCTGAAAGGACAGCATTTAGAAAGTGAAGCAACACTCCATTCACTTCGCACAGTGAATTGAAGTGTTGGAACAGACTGCTTCTCTTTCAGAGAAACGCATGTGAATTTCTGTTGAATGCTTTTAAGTAGCTTAAGGCAGTTTCAAAGGAAAGTGATTTTCTCTGAAAGGACATCATTTAAAAAGTGAAGCAACACTCCGTTCACTTCGCATAGTGAATTGAAGTGTTGGAAAAGAGTGCTTCTCTCTCAGAGAAACGCATGTGAGTTTTTTGTGAATGCTTGTAAGTAGCTTAAGGCAGTTTCAAAAGGGAGTGATTTTCTCTCAAAGGAGAGCATTTAGAAAGTGAAGCAACAATCCATTCACTTTCGCACAGTGAATTGAAGTGTTGGAAGAGACTGCTTCTCTTTCAGAGAAACGCATGTGAGTTTTTTGTGAATGCTTGTAAGTAGCTTAAGGCACTTTCAAAGGAAAGTGATTTTCTCTTAAAGGACAGCATTTCGAAAGTGAAGCAACACTCCATTCACTTCAAACATTGAATTGAAGTGTTGGAACAGACTGCTTCTCTTTCAGAGTAAGAGATGTGTGTTTCTTGTGAATGCTTGTAAGTAGCTTAAGGCACTTTCAAAAGGGAGTGATTTTCTCTAAAAGGAGAGCATTTAGAAAGTGAAGCAACACTCCACTCACTTCGCACAGTTAATTGAAGTTTTGGAACAGACTGCTTCTCTTTCAGAGAAACTCATGAGAATTTCTGTTGAATGTTTGTAAGTAGCTTAAGGCACTTTCAAAGGAAAGTGATTTTCTCTGAAAGGACAGCATTTAGAAAGTGAAGAAACACTCCATTCTCTTCACACAGTGAATTGAAGTGTTGGAACAGACTGCTTCTCTTTCAGAAAAACGCATGTGAATTTCTGTTGAATGCTTGTAAGTAGCTTAAGGCAGTTTCAAAAGAAAGTGACTTTCTCTGAAAGGAGAGCATTTAGAAAGTGAAGCAACACTCCATTCACTTCGCACAGTGAATTGAAGTGTTGGAACAGACTGCTTCTCTTTCAGAAAAACGCATGTGAGTTTCTTGTGAATGCTTGTAAGTAGCTTAAGGCACTTTCAAAGGAAAGTGATTTTCTCTGAAAGGACAGCATTTAGAAAGTGAAACAACACTCCGTTCACTTCGCATAGTGAATTGAAGTGTTGGAACAGACTGCTTCTCTTTCAGAGAAACGTATGTGAGTTTTTTGTGAATGCTTGTAAGTAGCTTAAGGCACTTTCAAAGGAAAGTGATTTTCTCTGAAAGGACAGGATTTAGAAAGTGAAGCAACACTCCATTCACTTCGCACAGTGAATTGAAGTGTTGGAACAGACTGCTTCTCTTTCAGAGAAATGCATGTGAATTTCTGTTGAATGCTTGTAGGTAGCTTAAGGCAGTTTCAAAGGAAAGTGATTTTCTCTGAAAAGAGAGCATTTAGAAAGTGAAGGAACACTCCATTCACTTCGCACAGTGAATTGAAGTTTTCGAACAGACTGCTTCTCTTTCAGAAAAATGCATGTGAGTTTCTTGTGAATGCTTGTAAGTAGCTTAAGGCACTTTCAAATTAAAGTGATTTTCTCTGAAAGGACAGCATTTAGAAAGTGAAGCAACACTCCATTCACTTCAAACAGTGAATTGAAGTGTTGGAACCGACTGCTTCTCGTTCAGAGTAAGAGATGTGAGTTTCTTGTGAATTCTTATAAGTAGCTTAAGGCACTTTCAAAAGGGAGTGATTTTCTCTGAAATAAGAGCATTTAGAAAGTGAAGCAACACTCCATTCACTTTCGCACAGTGAATTGAAGTGTTGGAACAGACTGCTTCTCTTTCAGAGAAACGCATGTGAGTTTTTTGTGAATGCTTGTAAGTAGCTTAAGGCACTTTCAAAGGAAAGTGATTTTCTCTGAAACTACAGCATTTAGAATGTGAAGCAACACTCTATTCACTTCTCACAGTGAATTGAAGTGTTGGAACAGACTGCTTCTCTTTCAGAGAAACAGATGTGAGTTTCTTGTGAATGCTTGTAAGTAGCTTAAGGCACTTTCAAAAGGGAGTGATTTTCTCTAAAAGGAGAGCATTTAGAAAGTGAAGCAACACTCCACTCACTTCGCACAGTTAATTGAAGTTTTGGAACAGACTGCTTCTCTTTCAGAGAAACTCATGAGAATTTCTGTTGAATGTTTGTAAGTAGCTTAAGGCACTTTCAAAGGAAAGTGATTTTCTCTGAAAGGACAGCATTTAGAAAGTGAAGAAACACTCCATTCTCTTCACACAGTGAATTGAAGTGTTGGAACAGACTGCTTCTCTTTCAGAAAAACGCATGTGAATTTCTGTTGAATGCTTGTAAGTAGCTTAAGGCAGTTTCAAAAGAAAGGGACTTTCTCTGAAAGGAGAGCATTTAGAAAGTGAAACAACACTCCGTTCACTTCGCATAGTGAATTGAAGTGTTGGAACAGACTGCTTCTCTTTCAGAAAAACGCATGTGAATTTCTGTTGAATGCTTGTAAGTAGCTTAAGGCACTTTCAAAGGAAAGTGATTTTCTCTGAAAGGACAGCATTTAGAAAGTGAAACAACACTCCGTTCACTTCGCATAGTGAATTGAAGTGTTGGAACAGACTGCTTCTCTTTCAGAGAAACGTATGTGAGTTTTTTGTGAATGCTTGTAAGTAGCTTAAGGCACTTTCAAAGGAAAGTGATTTTCTCTGAAAGGACAGGATTTAGAAAGTGAAGCAACACTCCATTCACTTCGCACAGTGAATTGAAGTGTTGGAACAGACTGCTTCTCTTTCAGAGAAACGCATGTGAATTTCTGTTGAATGCTTGTAGGTAGCTTAAGGCAGTTTCAAAAGAAAGTGATTTTCTCTGAAAAGAGAGCATTTAGAAAGTGAAGGAACACTCCATTCACTTCGCACAGTGAATTGAAGTTTTCGAACAGACTGCTTCTCTTTCAGAAAAATGCATGTGAGTTTCTTGTGAATGCTTGTAAGTAGCTTAAGGCACTTTCAAGGGAAAGTGATTTTCTCTGAAAGGAGAGCATTTAGAAAGTGAAGCAACACTCCATTCACTTCGCACAGTGAATTGAAATGTTGGAACAGACTGCTTCTCTTTCATAGAAATGCATGTGAGTTTTTTGTGAATGCTTGTAGGTAGCTTAAGGCACTTTCAAAGGAAAGTGATTTTCTCTGAAAGGACAGCATTTCGAAAGTGAAGCAACACTCCATTCACTTCGCACAGTGAATTGAAGTGTTGGAACAGACTGCTTCTCGTTCAGAGTAAGAGATGTGAGTTTCTTGTGAATTCTTATAAGTACCTTAAGGCAGTTTCAAAAGGGAGTGATTTTCTCTGAAAGGAGAGCATTTAGAAAGTGAAGCAACACTCCATTCACTTCGCACAGTGAATTGAAGTGTTGGAACAGACTGCTTCTCTTTCAGAGAAACGCATGTGAATTTCTGTTGAATGCTTGTAGGTAGCTTAAGGCAGTTTCAAAGGAAAGTGATTTTCTCTGAAAAGAGAGCATTTAGAAAGTGAAGGAACACTCCATTCACTTCGCACAGTGAATTGAAGTTTTCGAACAGACTGCTTCTCTTTCAGAAAAATGCATGTGAGTTTCTTGTGAATGCTTGTAAGTAGCTTAAGGCACTTTCAAATTAAAGTGATTTTCTCTGAAAGGACAGCATTTAGAAAGTGAAGCAACACTCCATTCACTTCAAACAGTGAATCGAAGTGTTGGAACCGACTGCTTCTCGTTCAGAGTAAGAGATGTGAGTTTCTTGTGAATTCTTATAAGTAGCTTAAGGCACTTTCAAAAGGGAGTGATTTTCTCTGAAAGGAGAGCATTTAGAAAGTGAAGCAACACTCCATTCACTTTCGCACAGTGAATTGAAGTGTTGGAACAGACTGCTTCTCTTTCAGAGAAACGCATGTGAGTTTTCTGTGAATGCTTGTAAGTAGCTTAAGGCACTTTCAAAGGAAAGTGATTTTCTCTGAAACTACAGCATTTAGAATGTGAAGCAACACTCTATTCACTTCTCACAGTGAATTGAAGTGTTGGAACAGACTGCTTCTCTTTCAGAGAAACAGATGTGAGTTTCTTGTGAATGCTTGTAAGTAGCTTAAGGTACTTTCAAGGGAAAGTGATTTTCTCTGTAAGGACAGCATTTAGAAAATGAAGCAACACTCCATTCACTTCGCACAGTGAATTGAAGTGTTGGACCAGACTGCTTCTCTTTCAGAGAAACAGATGTGAGTTTCTTGTGAATGCTTGTAAGTAGCTTAAGGTACTTTGAAGGGAAAGTGATTTTCTCTGAAAGGAGAGCATTTAGAAAGTGAAGCAACACTCCATTCACTTCGCACAGTGAATTGAAATGTTGGAACAGACTGCTTCTCTTTCATAGAAATGCATGTGAGTTTTTTGTGAATGCTTGTAGGTAGCTTAAGGCACTTTCAAAGGAAAGTGATTTTCTCTGAAAGGACAGCATTTAAAAAGTGAAGCAACACTCCATTCACTTCGCACAGTGAATTGAAGTGTTGGAACAGACTGCTTCTCGTTCAGAGTAAGAGATGTGAGTTTCTTGTGAATTCTTATAAGTACCTTAAGGCAGTTTCAAAAGGGAGTGATTTTCTCTGAAAGGAGAGCATTTAGAAAGTGAAGCAACACTCCATTCACTTCGCACAGTGAATTGAAGTGTTGGAACAGACTGCTTCTCTTTCAGAGAAACAGATGTGAGTTTCTTGTGAATGCTTGTAAGTAGCTTAAGGTACTTTCAAGGGAAAATGATTTTCTCTGAAAGGACAGCATTTAGAAAGTGAAGCAACACTCCTTTCACTTCGCACAGTGAATTGAAGTGTTGGAACAGACTGCTTCTCTTTCAGAGAAACGTATGTGAGTTTTTTGTGAATACTTGTAAGTAGCTTAAGGCACTTTCAAAGGAAAGTGATTTTCTCTGAAAGGACAGGATTTAGAAAGTGAAGCAACACTCCATTCACTTCGCACAGTGAATTGAAGTGTTGGAACAGACTGCTTCTCTTTCAGAGAAACGCATGTGAATTTCTGTTGAATGCTTGTAGGTAGCTTAAGGCAGTTTCAAAGGAAAGTGATTTTCTCTGAAAAGAGAGCATTTAGAAAGTGAAGGAACACTCCATTCACTTCGCACAGTGAATTGAAGTTTTCGAACAGACTGCTTCTCTTTCAGAAAAATGCATGTGAGTTTCTTGTGAATGCTTGTAAGTAGCTTAAGGCACTTTCAAATTAAAGTGATTTTCTCTGAAAGGACAGCATTTAGAAAGTGAAGCAACACTCCATTCACTTCAAACAGTGAATCGAAGTGTTGGAACCGACTGCTTCTCGTTCAGAGTAAGAGATGTGAGTTTCTTGTGAATTCTTATAAGTAGCTTAAGGCACTTTCAAAAGGGAGTGATTTTCTCTGAAAGGAGAGCATTTAGAAAGTGAAGCAACACTCCATTCACTTTCGCACAGTGAATTGAAGTGTTGGAACAGACTGCTTCTCTTTCAGAGAAACGCATGTGAGTTTTCTGTGAATGCTTGTAAGTAGCTTAAGGCACTTTCAAAGGAAAGTGATTTTCTCTGAAACTACAGCATTTAGAATGTGAAGCAACACTCTATTCACTTCTCACAGTGAATTGAAGTGTTGGAACAGACTGCTTCTCTTTCAGAGAAACAGATGTGAGTTTCTTGTGAATGCTTGTAAGTAGCTTAAGGTACTTTCAAGGGAAAGTGATTTTCTCTGTAAGGACAGCATTTAGAAAATGAAGCAACACTCCATTCACTTCGCACAGTGAATTGAAGTGTTGGACCAGACTGCTTCTCTTTCAGAGAAACAGATGTGAGTTTCTTGTGAATGCTTGTAAGTAGCTTAAGGTACTTTGAAGGGAAAGTGATTTTCTCTGAAAGGAGAGCATTTAGAAAGTGAAGCAACACTCCATTCACTTCGCACAGTGAATTGAAATGTTGGAACAGACTGCTTCTCTTTCATAGAAATGCATGTGAGTTTTTTGTGAATGCTTGTAGGTAGCTTAAGGCACTTTCAAAGGAAAGTGATTTTCTCTGAAAGGACAGCATTTAAAAAGTGAAGGAACACTCCATTCACTTCGCACAGTGAATTGAAGTGTTGGAACAGACTGCTTCTCGTTCAGAGTAAGAGATGTGAGTTTCTTGTGAATTCTTATAAGTACCTTAAGGCAGTTTCAAAAGGGAGTGATTTTCTCTGAAAGGAGAGCATTTAGAAAGTGAAGCAACACTCCATTCACTTCGCACAGTGAATTGAAGTGTTGGAACAGACTGCTTCTCTTTCAGAGAAACAGATGTGAGTTTCTTGTGAATGCTTGTAAGTAGCTTAAGGTACTTTCAAGGGAAAATGATTTTCTCTGAAAGGACAGCATTTAGAAAGTGAAGCAACACTCCTTTCACTTCGCACAGTGAATTGAAATGTTGGAACAGACTGCTTCTCTTTCAGAGAAACAGATGTGAGTTTCTTGTGAATGCTTGTAAGTAGCTTAAGGTACTTTCAAGGGAAAATGATTTTCTCTGAAAGGACAGCATTTAGAAAGTGAAGCAACACTCCTTTCACTTCGCACAGTGAATTGAAGTGTTGGAACAGACTGCTTCTCTTTCAGAGAAACAGATGTGAGTTTCTTGTGAATGCTTGTAAGTAGCTTAAGGTACTTTGAAGGGAAAGTGATTTTCTCTGAAAGGACAGCATTTAGAAAGTGAAGCAACACTCCATTCACTTCGCACAGTGAATTGAAGTGTTGGAACAGACTGCTTCTCTTTCAGAGAAACGCATGTGAATTTCTGTTGAATGCTTTTAAGTAGCTTAAGGCAGTTTCAAAGGAAAGTGATTTTCTCTGAAAGGACATCATTTAAAAAGTGAAGCAACACTCCGTTCACTTCGCATAGTGAATTGAAGTGTTGGAAAAGAGTGCTTCTCTCTCAGAGAAACGCATGTGAGTTTTTTGTGAATGCTTGTAATTAGCTTAAGGCACTTTCAAATTAAAGTGATTTTCTCTGAAAGGACAGCATTTAGAAAGTGAAGCAACACTCCATTCACTTCAAACAGTGAATTGAAGTGTTGGAACAGACTGCTTCTCGTTCAGAGTAAGAGATGTGAGTTTCTTGTGAATGCTTATAAGTAGCTTAAGGCACTTTAAAAAGGGAGTGATTTTCTCTGAAAGGAGAGCATTTAGAAAGTGAAGCAACACTCCGTTCACTTTTGCACAGTGAATTGAAGTGTTGGAAGAGACTGCTTCTCTTTCAGAGAAACGCATGTGAGTTTTTTGTGAATGCTTGTAAGTAGCTTAAGGCACTTTCAAAGGAAAGTGATTTTCTCTGAAACTACAGCATTTAGTATGTGAAGCAACACTCCATTCACTTCTCACAGTGAATTGAAGTGTTGGAACAGACTGCTTCTCTTTCAGAGAAACGTATGGGAGTTTTTTGTGAATGCTTGTAAGTAGCTTAAGGCACTTTCAAAGGAAAGTGATTTTCTCTGAAAGGACAGCATTTCGAAAGTGAAGCCACACTCCATTCACTTCAAACATTGAATTGAAGTGTTGGAACAGACTGCTTCTCTTTCAGAGTAAGAGATGTGTGTTTCTTGTGAATGCTTGTAAGTAGCTTAAGGCACTTTCAAAAGGGAGTGATTTTCTCTAAAATGAGAGCATTTCGAAAGTGAAGCAACACTCCACTCACTTCGCACAGTGAATTGAAGTTTTGGAACAGACTGCTTCTCTTTCAGAGAAACGCATGAGAATTTCTGTTGAATGTTTGTAAGTAGCTTAAGGCACTTTCAAAGGAAAGTGATTTTCTCTGAAAGGACAGCATTTAGAAAGTGAAACAACACTCCGTTCACTTCGCATAGTGAATTGAAGTGTTGGAACAGAGTGCTTCTCTTTCAGAGAAACGTATGTGAGTTTTTTGTGAATGCTTATAAGTAGCTTAAGGCACTTTCAAAGGAAAGTGATTTTCTCTGAAAGGACAGGATTTAGAAAGTGAAGCAACACTCCATTCACTTCGCACAGTGAATTGAAGTGTTGGAACAGACTGCTTCTCTTTCAGAGAAACGCATGTGAATTTCTGTTGAATGCTTGTAGGTAGCTTAAGGCAGTTTCAAAGTAAAGTGATTTTCTCTGAAAAGAGAGCATTTAGGAAGTGAAGGAACACTCCATTCACTTCGCACAGTGAATTGAAGTTTTCGAACAGACTGCTTCTCTTTCAGAAAAATGCATGTGAGTTTCTTGTGAATGCTTGTAAGTAGCTTAAGGCACTTTCAAAGGAAAGTGATTTTCTCTGAAAGGACAGCATTTAGAAAGTGAAGCAACACTCCATTGACTTCAAACAGTGAATCGAAGTGTTGGAACCGACTGCTTCTCGTTCAGAGTAAGAGATGTGAGTTTCTTGTGAATTCTTATAAGTAGCTTAAGGCACTTTCAAAAGGGAGTGATTTTCTCTGAAAGGAGAGCATTTAGAAAGTGAAGCAACACTCCATTCACTTTCGCACAGTGAATTGAAGTGTTGGAACAGACTGCTTCTCTTTCAGAGAAACGCATGTGAGTTTTTTGTGAATGGTTGTAAGTAGCTTAAGGCACTTTCAAAGGAAAGTGATTTTCTCTGAAACTACAGCATTTAGAATGTGAAGCAACACTCTATTCACTTCTCACAGTGAATTGAAGTGCTGGAACAGACTGCTTCTGTTTCAGAGAAACAGATGTGAGTTTCTTGTGAATGCTTGTAAGTAGCTTAAGGTTCTTTCAAGGGAAAGTGATTTTCTCTGTAAGGACAGCATTTAGAAAGTGAAGCAACACTCCATTCACTTCGCACAGTGAATTGAAGTGTTGGACCAACCTGCTTCTCTTTCAGAGAAACAGATGTGAGTTTCTTGTGAATGCTTGTAAGTAGCTTAAGGTACTTTCAAGGGAAAGTGATTTTCTCTGAAAGGAGAGCATTTAGAAAGTGAAGCAACACTCCATTCACTTCGCACAGTGAATTGAAGTGTTGGAACAGACTGCTTCTCTTTCAGAGAAACAGATGTGAGTTTCTTGTGAATGCTTGTAAGTAGCTTAAGGTACTTTCAAGGGAAAATGATTTTCTCTGAAAGGACAGCATTTAGAAAGTGAAGCAACACTCCTTTCACTTCGCACAGTGAATTGAAGTGTTGGAACAGACTGCTTCTCTTTCAGAGAAACAGATGTGAGTTTCTTGTGAATGCTTGTAAGTAGCTTAAGGTACTTTCAAGGGAAAATGATTTTCTCTGAAAGGACAGCATTTAGAAAGTGAAGCAACACTCCTTTCACTTCGCACAGTGAATTGAAGTGTTGGAACAGACTGCTTCTCTTTCAGAGAAACAGATGTGAGTTTCTTGTGAATGCTTGTAAGTAGCTTAAGGTACTTTGAAGGGAAAGTGATTTTCTCTGAAAGGACAGCATTTAGAAAGTGAAGCAACACTCCATTCACTTCGCACAGTGAATTGAAGTGTTGGAACAGACTGCTTCTCTTTCAGAGAAACGCATGTGAATTTCTGTTGAATGCTTTTAAGTAGCTTAAGGCAGTTTCAAAGGAAAGTGATTTTCTCTGAAAGGACATCATTTAAAAAGTGAAGCAACACTCCGTTCACTTCGCATAGTGAATTGAAGTGTTGGAAAAGAGTGCTTCTCTCTCAGAGAAACGCATGTGAGTTTTTTGTGAATGCTTGTAATTAGCTTAAGGCACTTTCAAATTAAAGTGATTTTCTCTGAAAGGACAGCATTTAAAAAGTGAAGCAACACTCCGTTCACTTCAAACAGTGAACTGAAGTGTTGGAACAGACTGCTTCTCGTTCAGAGTAAGAGATGTGAGTTTCTTGTGAATGCTTGTAAGTAGCTTAAGGCACTTTCAAAAGGGAGTGATTTTCTCTGAAAGGAGAGCATTTAGAAAGTGAAGCAACACTCCGTTCACTTTCGCACAGTGAATTGAAGTTTTCGAACAGACTGCTTCTCTTTCAGAGAAACGCATGTGAGTTTTTTGTGAATGCTTGTAAGTAGCTTAAGGCACTTTAAAAGGAAAGTGTTTTTCTCTGAAACTACAGCATTTAGTATGTGAAGCAACACTCCATTCACTTCTCACAGTGAATTGAAGTGTTGGACCAGACTGCTTCTCTTTCAGAGAAACAGATGTGAGTTTCTTGTGAATGCTTGTAAGTAGCTTAAGGTACTTTCAAGGGAAAGTGATTTTCTCTGAAAGGACAGCATTTAGAAAGTGAAGCAACACTCCATTCACTTCGCACAGTGAATTGAAATGTTGGAACAGACTGCTTCTCTTTCATAGAAATGCATGTGAGTTTTTTGTGAATGCTTGTAGGTAGCTTAAGGTACTTTCAAAGGAAAGTGATTTTCTCTGAAAGGACAGCATTTCGAAGTGAAGCAACACTCCATTCACTTCGCACAGTGAATTGAAGTGTTGGAACAAACTGCTTCTCGTTCAGAGTAAGAGAAGTGAGTTTCTTGTGAATTCTTATAAGTACCTTAAGGCAGTTTCAAAAGGGAGTGATTTTCTCTGAAAGGAGAGCATTTAGAAAGTGAAGCAACACTCCATTCACTTCGCACAGTGAATTGAAGTGTTGGAACAGACTGCTTCTCTTTCAGAGAAACAGATGTGAGTTTCTTGTGAATGCTTGTAAGTAGCTTAAGGTACTTTGAAGGGAAAGTGATTTTCTCTGAAAGGACAGCATTTAGAAAGTGAAGCAACACTCCATTCACTTCGCACAGTGAATTGAAGTGTTGGAACAGACTGCTTCTCTTTCAGAGAAACGCATGTGAATTTCTGTTGAATGCTTTTAAGTAGCTTAAGGCAGTTTAAAAGGAAAGTGATTTTCTCTGAAAGGACATCATTTAAAAAGTGAAGCAACACTCCGTTCACTTCGCATAGTGAATTGAAGTGTTGCAAAAGAGTGCTTCTCTCTCAGAGAAACGCATGTGAGTTTTTTGTGAATGCTTGTAAGTAGCTTAAGGCACTTTCAAATTAAAGTGATTTTCTCTGAAAGGACAGCATTTAAAAAGTGAAGCAACACACCATTCACTTCAAACAGTGAATTGAAGTGTTGGAACAGACTGCTTCTCGTTCAGAGTAAGAGATGTGAGTTTCTTGTGAATGCTTGTAAGTAGCTTAAGGCCGTTTCAAAAGGGAGTGATTTTCTCTGAAAGGAGAGCATTTAGAAAGTGAAGCAACACTCCATTCACTTTCGCACAGTGAATTGAAGTGTTGGAAGAGACTGCTTCTCTTTCAGAGAAACGCATGTGAGTTTTTTGTGAATGCTTGTAAGTAGCTTAAGGCACTTTCAAAGGAAAGTGATTTTCTCTGAAACTACAGCATTTAGTATTTGAAGCAACACTCCATTCACTTCTCACAGTGAATTGAAGTGTTGGAACAGACTGCTTCTCTTTCAGAGTAACAGATGTGAGTTTCTTGTGAATGCTTGTAAGTAGCTTAAGGTACTTTCAAGGGAAAGTGATTTTCTCTGAAAGGACAGCATTTAGAAAGTGAAGCAACACTCCATTCACTTCGCACAGTGAATTGAAGTGTTGGACCAGACTGCTTCCCTTTCAGAGAAACAGATGTGAGTTTCTTGTGAATGCTTGTAAGTAGCTTAAGGTACTTTCAAGGGAAAGTGATTTTCTCTGAAAGGAGAGCATTTAGAAAGTGAAGCAACACTCCATTCACTTCGCACAGTGAATTGAAGTGTTGGAACAGACTGCTTCTCTTTCAGAGAAACTCATGTGCGTTTTTTGTGAATGCTTGTAAGTAGCTTAAGGCACTTTCAAAGGAAAGTGATTTTCTCTGAAAGGACAGCATTTCGAAAGTGAAGCAACACTCCATTCACTTCAAACAGTGAATTGAAGTGTTGGAACAGACTGCTTCTCTTTCAGAGTAAGAGATGTGTGTTTCTTGTGAATGCTTGTAAGTAGCTTAATGCACTTCCAAAAGGGAGTGATTTTCTCTAAAAGGAGAGCATTTAGAAAGTGAAGCAGCACTCCACTCACTTCGCACAGTGAATTGAAGTTTTGGAACAGACTGCTTCTCTTTCAGAGAAACGCATGTGACTTTCTGTCGAATATTTGTAAGTAGCTTAAGGCACTTTCAAAGGAAAGTGATTTTCTCTGAAAGGACAGCATTTAGAAAGTGAAGAAACACTCCATTCACTTCACACAGTGAATTGAAGTGTTGGAACAGACTGCTTCTCTTTCAGAAAAACGCATGTGAATTTCTGTTGAATGCTTGTAAGTAGCTTAAGGCAGTTTCAAAGGAAAGTGATTTTCTCTGAAAGGAGAGCATTTAGAGAGTGAAGCAACACTCCATTCACTTCGCACAGTGAATTGAAATGTTGGAACAGACTGCTTCTCTTTCAGAAAACGCATGTGAGTTTCTTTGAATGCTTATAAGTAGCTTAAGGCACTTTCAAAGGAAAGTGATTTTCTCTGAAAGGACAGCATTTAGAAAGTGAAGCAACACTCCGTTCACTTCGCATAGTGAATTTAAGTGTTGGAACAAACTGCTTCTCTTTCAGAGTAACGTATGTGAGTTTTTTGTGAATGCTTGTAAGTAGCTTAAGGCACTTTCATAGGAAAGTGATTTTCTCGTAAAGGACAGGATTTAGAAAGTGAAGCAACATTCCATTCACTTAGCACAGTGAATTGAAGTGTTGGACCAGACTGCTTCTCTTTCAGAGAAACAGATGTGAGTTTCTTGTGAATGCTTGTAAGTAGCTTAAGGTACTTTCAAGGGAAAGTGATTTTCTCTGAAAGGAGAGCATTTAGAAAGTGAAGCAACACTCCGTTCTCTTCGCACAGTGAATTGAAGTGTTGGAACAGACTGCTTCTCTTTCAGAGTAAGAGATGTGTGTATCTTGTGAATGCTTGTAAGTAGCTTAAGGCACTTTCAAAAGGGAGTGATTTTCTCTAAAAGGAGAGCATTTAGAAAGTGATGCAACACTCCACTCACTTCGCAAAGTGAATTGAAGTGTTGGAACAGACTGCTTCTCGTTCAGAATAAGAGATGTGAGTTTTTGTGAATGCTTGTAAGTAGCTTAAGGCACTTTCAAAGGAAAGTGATTTTCTCTGAAACTACAACATTTAGAATGTGAAGCAACACTCCATTCACTTCTCACAGTTAATTGAACTGTTGGAACAGACTGCTTTTCTTTCAGAGAAACAGATGTGAGTTTCTTGTGAATGTTTGTAAGTAACTTAAGGCAGTTTCAAAAGAGAGTGATTTTCTCTAAATGAAGAGCATTTAGAAAGTGAAGCAACACTCCATTCACTTCGCACAGTGAATTGAAGTGTTGGAACAGACTGCTTCTCTTTCAGAAAAACGCATGTGAGTTTCTTGTGAATGCTTGTAAGTAGCTTAAGGCACTTTCAAAGGAAAGTGATTTTCTCTGAAAGGACAGCATTTAGAAAGTGAAGCAAAACTCCTTTCACTTCGCACAGTGAATTGAAGTGTTGGAACAGACTGCTTCTCTTTCAGAGAAACGCATGTGAATTTCTGTTGAATGCTTTTAAGTAGCTTAAGGCAGTTTCAAAGGAAAGTGATTTTCTCTGAAAGGACAGCATTTAGAAAGGGAAGCAACACTCCATTCACTTCGCACAGTGAATTGACATGTTGGAACAAACTGCTTCTCGTTCAGAGTAAGAGATGTGAGTTTCTTGTTAATTCTTATAAGTAGCTTAAGGCAGTTTCAAAAGGGAGTGATTTTCTCTGAAAGGAGAGCATTTAGAAAGTGAAGCAACACTCCATTCACTTCGCACAGTGAATTGAAGTTTTGGAACTGAAGGCTTCTCTTTCAGAGAAACGCTTGTGAATTTCTGTTGAATGTTTGTAAGTAGCTTAAGGCACTTTCAAAGGAAAGTGATTTTCTCTGAAAGGACAGCATTTAGAAAGTGAAGAAACACTCCATTCACTTCACACAGTGAATTGAAGGGTTGGAACAAACTGCTTCTCGTTCAGAGTAAGAGATGTGAGTTTCTTGTTAATTCTTATAAGTAGCTTAAGGCAGTTTCAAAAGGGAGTGATTTTCTCTGAAAGGAGGGCATTTAGAAAGTGAAGCAACACTCCATTCACTTCGCACAGTGAATTGAAGTGTTGGAACAGACTGCTTCTCTTTCAGAGAAACGCATGTGAGTTTTTTGTGAATGCTTGTAAGTAGGTTAAGGCACTTTCAAAGGAAAGTGATTTTCTCTGAAAGGACAGCATTTCGAAAGTGAAGCAACACTCCATTCACTTCGCACAGTGAATTGAAGTGTTGGAACAGACTGCTTCTCTTTCAGAAAAACGCATGTGAATTTCTGTTGAATGCTTGTAAGTAGCTTAAGGCAGTTTCAAAGGAAAGTGATTTTCTTTGAAAGGAGAGCATTTAGAAAGTGAATCAACACTCCATTCACTTCGCACAGTGAATTGAAGTGTTGGAACAGACTGCTTCTCTTTCAGAAAAACGCATGTGAGTTTCTTGTGAATGCTTGTAAGTAGCTTAAGGCACTTTCAAAGGAAAGTGATTTTCTCTGAAAGGACAGCATTTAGAAAGTGAAGCAACACTCCTTTCACTTCGCACAGTGAATTGAAGTGTTGGAACAGACTGCTTCTCTTTCAGAGAAACAGATGTTAGTTTCTTGTGAATGCTTGTAAGTAGCTTAAGGTTCTTTGAAGGGAAAGTGATTTTCTCTGAAAGGACAGCATTTAGAAAGTGAAGCAACACTCCATTCACTTCACACAGTGAATTGAAGTGTTGGAACAGACTGCTTCTCTTTCAGAGAAACGCATGTGAATTTCTGTTGAATGCTTTTAAGTAGCTTAAGGCAGTTTCAAAGGAAAGTGATTTTCTCTGAAAGGACAGCATTTAGAAAGGGAAGCAACACTCCATTCACTTCGCACAGTGAATTGAAGTGTTGGAACAGACTCCTTCTCTTTCAGAGAAACGCATGTGAGTTTTTTGTGAATGCTTGTAAGTACCTTAAGGCACTTTCAAAGGAAAGTGATTTTCTCTGAAAGGACAGCATTTCGAAAGTGAAGCAACACTCCATTCACTTCGCACAGTGAATTGAAGTGTTGGAACAGACTGCTTCTCTTTCAGAGTAAGAGATGTGTGTTTTTTGTGAATGTTTGTAGGTACCTTAAGGCACTTTCAAAAGGGAGTGATTTTCTCTAAAAGGAGAGCATTTAGAAAGTGAAGCAACACTCCACTCACTTTCGCACAGTGAATTGAAGTTTTGGAACTGAAGGCTTCTCTTTCAGAGAAACGCTTGTGAATTTCTGTTGAATGTTTGTAAGTAGCTTAAGGCACTTTCAAAGGAAAGTGATTTTCTCTGAAAGGACAGCATTTAGAAAGTGAAGAAACACTCCATTCACTTCACACCGTGAATTTAAGTCTTGGAACAGACTGCTTCTCTTTCAGAGAAACGCATGTGAATTTCTGTTGAATGCTTTTAAGTAGCTTAAGGCAGTTTCAAAGGAAAGTGATTTTCTCTGAAAGGACAGCATTTAGAAAGTGAAGCAACACTCCGTTCACTTCGCATAGTGAATTGAAGCGTTGGAACAGCGTGCTTCTCTTTCAGAGAAACGCATGTGAGTTTTTTGTGAATGCTTGTAAGTAGCTTAAGGCACTTTCAAAGGAAAGTGATTTTCTCTGAAAGGACAGCATTTAAAAAGTGAAGCAACACTCCATTCACTTCAAACAGTGAATTGAAGTTTTGGAACAGACTGCTTCTCGTTCAGAGTAAGAGATGTGAGTTTCTTGTGAATGCTTGTAAGTAGCTTAAGGCAGTTTCAAAAGGGAGTGATTTTCTCTAAAAGGAGAGCATTTAGAAAGTGAAGCAACACTCCATTCACTTTCGCACAGTGAATTGAAGTGTTGGAACAGACTGCTTCTCTTTCAGAGAAACGCATGTGAGTTTTTCGTGAATGCTGGTAAGTAGCTTAAGGCACTTTCAAAGGAAAGTGATTTTCTCTGAAACTACAGCATTTAGAATGTGAAGCAACACTCCATTCACTTCTCAAAGTGAATTGAAGTGTTGGAACAGACTGCTTCTCTTTCAGAGTAACAGATGTGAATTTCTTGTGAATGCTTGTAAGTAGCTTAAGGTACTTTCAAGGGAAAGTGATTTTCTCTGAAAGGACAGCATTTAGAAAGGGAAGCAACACTCCACTCACTTCGCACAGTGAATTGAAGTTTTGGAACAGACTGCTTCTCTTTCAGAGAAACGCATGTGAATTTCTGTTGATTGTTTGTAAGTAGCTTAAGGCACTTTCAAAGGAATGTGATTTTCTCTGAAAGGACAGCATTTAGAAAGTGAAGAAACACTCCATTCACTTCACACAGTGAATTGAAGTGTTGGAACAGACTGCTTCTCTTTCAGAGAAACGCATGTGAATTTCTGTTGAATGCTTTTAAGTAGCTTAAGGCAGTTTGAAAGGAAAGTGATTTTCTCTGAAAGGACAGCATTTAGAAAGTGAAGCAACACTCCGTTCATTTCGCATAGTGGATTGAAGTGTTGGAACAGAGTGCTTTTTTTTAAGAGAAACGCATGTGAGTTTTTTGTGAATGCTTGTAAGTAGCTTAAGGCACTTTCAAAGGAAAGTGATTTTCTCTGAAAGGACAGCATTTAAAAAGTGAAGCAACACTCCATTCACTTCAAACAGTGAATTGAAGTGTTGGAACAGACTGCTTCTCGTTCAGAATAAGAGATGTGAGTTTCTTGTGAATGCTTGTAAGTAGCTCAAGGCAGTTTCAAAAGGGAGTGATTTTCTCTGAAAGGAGAGCATTTAGAAAGTGAAGCAACACTCTATTCACTTTCGCACAGTGAATTGAAGTGTTGGAACAGACTGCTTCTCTTTCAGAGAAACGCATGTGAATTTCTGTTGAATGCTTTTAAGTAGCTTAAGGCAGTTTAAAAGGAAAGTGATTTTCTCTGAAAGGACATCATTTAAAAAGTGAAGCAACACTCCGTTCACTTCGCATAGTGAATTGAAGTGTTGCAAAAGAGTGCTTCTCTCTCAGAGAAACGCATGTGAGTTTTTTGTGAATGCTTGTAAGTAGCTTAAGGCACTTTCAAATTAAAGTGATTTTCTCTGAAAGGACAGCATTTAAAAAGTGAAGCAACACACCATTCACTTCAAACAGTGAATTGAAGTGTTGGAACAGACTGCTTCTCGTTCAGAGTAAGAGATGTGAGTTTCTTGTGAATGCTTGTAAGTAGCTTAAGGCCGTTTCAAAAGGGAGTGATTTTCTCTGAAAGGAGAGCATTTAGAAAGTGAAGCAACACTCCATTCACTTTCGCACAGTGAATTGAAGTGTTGGAAGAGACTGCTTCTCTTTCAGAGAAACGCATGTGAGTTTTTTGTGAATGCTTGTAAGTAGCTTAAGGCACTTTCAAAGGAAAGTGATTTTCTCTGAAACTACAGCATTTAGTATTTGAAGCAACACTCCATTCACTTCTCACAGTGAATTGAAGTGTTGGAACAGACTGCTTCTCTTTCAGAGTAACAGATGTGAGTTTCTTGTGAATGCTTGTAAGTAGCTTAAGGTACTTTCAAGGGAAAGTGATTTTCTCTGAAAGGACAGCATTTAGAAAGTGAAGCAACACTCCATTCACTTCGCACAGTGAATTGAAGTTTTGGAACTGAAGGCTTCTCTTTCAGAGAAACGCTTGTGAATTTCTGTTGAATGTTTGTAAGTAGCTTAAGGCACTTTCAAAGGAAAGTGATTTTCTCTGAAAGGACAGCATTTAGAAAGTGAAGAAACACTCCATTCACTTCACACAGTGAATTGAAGGGTTGGAACAAACTGCTTCTCGTTCAGAGTAAGAGATGTGAGTTTCTTGTTAATTCTTATAAGTAGCTTAAGGCAGTTTCAAAAGGGAGTGATTTTCTCTGAAAGGAGGGCATTTAGAAAGTGAAGCAACACTCCACTCACTTCGCACAGTGAATTGAAGTGTTGGAACAGACTGCTTCTCTTTCAGAGAAACGCATGTGAGTTTTTTGTGAATGCTTGTAAGTAGGTTAAGGCACTTTCAAAGGAAAGTGATTTTCTCTGAAAGGACAGCATTTCGAAAGTGAAGCAACACTCCATTCACTTCGCACAGTGAATTGAAGTGTTGGAACAGACTGCTTCTCTTTCAGAAAAACGCATGTGAATTTCTGTTGAATGCTTGTAAGTAGCTTAAGGCAGTTTCAAAGGAAAGTGATTTTCTTTGAAAGGAGAGCATTTAGAAAGTGAATCAACACTCCATTCACTTCGCACAGTGAATTGAAGTGTTGGAACAGACTGCTTCTCTTTCAGAAAAACGCATGTGAGTTTCTTGTGAATGCTTGTAAGTAGCTTAAGGCACTTTCAAAGGAAAGTGATTTTCTCTGAAAGGACAGCATTTAGAAAGTGAAGCAACACTCCTTTCACTTCGCACAGTGAATTGAAGTGTTGGAACAGACTGCTTCTCTTTCAGAGAAACAGATGTTAGTTTCTTGTGAATGCTTGTAAGTAGCTTAAGGTTCTTTGAAGGGAAAGTGATTTTCTCTGAAAGGACAGCATTTAGAAAGTGAAGCAACACTCCATTCACTTCACACAGTGAATTGAAGTGTTGGAACAGACTGCTTCTCTTTCATAGAAACGCATGTGAATTTCTGTTGAATGCTTTTAAGTAGCTTAAGGCAGTTTCAAAGGAAAGTGATTTTCTCTGAAAGGACAGCATTTAGAAAGGGAAGCAACACTCCATTCACTTCGCACAGTGAATTGAAGTGTTGGAACAGACTCCTTCTCTTTCAGAGAAACGCATGTGAGTTTTTTGTGAATGCTTGTAAGTACCTTAAGGCACTTTCAAAGGAAAGTGATTTTCTCTGAAAGGACAGCATTTCGAAAGTGAAGCAACACTCCATTCACTTCGCACAGTGAATTGAAGTGTTGGAACAGACTGCTTCTCTTTCAGAGTAAGAGATGTGTGTTTTTTGTGAATGTTTGTAGGTACCTTAAGGCACTTTCAAAAGGGAGTGATTTTCTCTAAAAGGAGAGCATTTAGAAAGTGAAGCAACACTCCACTCACTTTCGCACAGTGAATTGAAGTTTTGGAACTGAAGGCTTCTCTTTCAGAGAAACGCTTGTGAATTTCTGTTGAATGTTTGTAAGTAGCTTAAGGCACTTTCAAAGGAAAGTGATTTTCTCTGAAAGGACAGCATTTAGAAAGTGAAGAAACACTCCATTCACTTCACACCGTGAATTTAAGTCTTGGAACAGACTGCTTCTCTTTCAGAGAAACGCATGTGAATTTCTGTTGAATGCTTTTAAGTAGCTTAAGGCAGTTTCAAAGGAAAGTGATTTTCTCTGAAAGGACAGCATTTAGAAAGTGAAGCAACACTCCGTTCACTTCGCATAGTGAATTGAAGCGTTGGAACAGCGTGCTTCTCTTTCAGAGAAACGCATGTGAGTTTTTTGTGAATGCTTGTAAGTAGCTTAAGGCACTTTCAAAGGAAAGTGATTTTCTCTGAAAGGACAGCATTTAAAAAGTGAAGCAACACTCCATTCACTTCAAACAGTGAATTGAAGTTTTGGAACAGACTGCTTCTCGTTCAGAGTAAGAGATGTGAGTTTCTTGTGAATGCTTGTAAGTAGCTTAAGGCAGTTTCAAAAGGGAGTGATTTTCTCTAAAAGGAGAGCATTTAGAAAGTGAAGCAACACTCCATTCACTTTCGCACAGTGAATTGAAGTGTTGGAACAGACTGCTTCTCTTTCAGAGAAACGCATGTGAGTTTTTCGTGAATGCTGGTAAGTAGCTTAAGGCACTTTCAAAGGAAAGTGATTTTCTCTGAAACTACAGCATTTAGAATGTGAAGCAACACTCCATTCACTTCTCAAAGTGAATTGAAGTGTTGGAACAGACTGCTTCTCTTTCAGAGTAACAGATGTGAATTTCTTGTGAATGCTTGTAAGTAGCTTAAGGTACTTTCAAGGGAAAGTGATTTTCTCTGAAAGGACAGCATTTAGAAAGGGAAGCAACACTCCACTCACTTCGCACAGTGAATTGAAGTTTTGGAACAGACTGCTTCTCTTTCAGAGAAACGCATGTGAATTTCTGTTGATTGTTTGTAAGTAGCTTAAGGCACTTTCAAAGGAATGTGATTTTCTCTGAAAGGACAGCATTTAGAAAGTGAAGAAACACTCCATTCACTTCACACAGTGAATTGAAGTGTTGGAACAGACTGCTTCTCTTTCAGAGAAACGCATGTGAATTTCTGTTGAATGCTTTTAAGTAGCTTAAGGCAGTTTGAAAGGAAAGTGATTTTCTCTGAAAGGACAGCATTTAGAAAGTGAAGCAACACTCCGTTCATTTCGCATAGTGGATTGAAGTGTTGGAACAGAGTGCTTTTTTTTAAGAGAAACGCATGTGAGTTTTTTGTGAATGCTTGTAAGTAGCTTAAGGCACTTTCAAAGGAAAGTGATTTTCTCTGAAAGGACAGCATTTAAAAAGTGAAGCAACACTCCATTCACTTCAAACAGTGAATTGAAGTGTTGGAACAGACTGCTTCTCGTTCAGAATAAGAGATGTGAGTTTCTTGTGAATGCTTGTAAGTAGCTCAAGGCAGTTTCAAAAGGGAGTGATTTTCTCTGAAAGGAGAGCATTTAGAAAGTGAAGCAACACTCTATTCACTTTCGCACAGTGAATTGAAGTGTTGGAACAGACTGCTTCTCTTTCAGAGAAACGCATGTGAATTTCTGTTGAATGCTTTTAAGTAGCTTAAGGCAGTTTAAAAGGAAAGTGATTTTCTCTGAAAGGACATCATTTAAAAAGTGAAGCAACACTCCGTTCACTTCGCATAGTGAATTGAAGTGTTGCAAAAGAGTGCTTCTCTCTCAGAGAAACGCATGTGAGTTTTTTGTGAATGCTTGTAAGTAGCTTAAGGCACTTTCAAATTAAAGTGATTTTCTCTGAAAGGACAGCATTTAAAAAGTGAAGCAACACACCATTCACTTCAAACAGTGAATTGAAGTGTTGGAACAGACTGCTTCTCGTTCAGAGTAAGAGATGTGAGTTTCTTGTGAATGCTTGTAAGTAGCTTAAGGCCGTTTCAAAAGGGAGTGATTTTCTCTGAAAGGAGAGCATTTAGAAAGTGAAGCAACACTCCATTCACTTTCGCACAGTGAATTGAAGTGTTGGAAGAGACTGCTTCTCTTTCAGAGAAACGCATGTGAGTTTTTTGTGAATGCTTGTAAGTAGCTTAAGGCACTTTCAAAGGAAAGTGATTTTCTCTGAAACTACAGCATTTAGTATTTGAAGCAACACTCCATTCACTTCTCACAGTGAATTGAAGTGTTGGAACAGACTGCTTCTCTTTCAGAGTAACAGATGTGAGTTTCTTGTGAATGCTTGTAAGTAGCTTAAGGTACTTTCAAGGGAAAGTGATTTTCTCTGAAAGGACAGCATTTAGAAAGTGAAGCAACACTCCATTCACTTCGCACAGTGAATTGAAGTGTTGGACCAGACTGCTTCCCTTTCAGAGAAACAGATGTGAGTTTCTTGTGAATGCTTGTAAGTAGCTTAAGGTACTTTCAAGGGAAAGTGATTTTCTCTGAAAGGAGAGCATTTAGAAAGTGAAGCAACACTCCATTCACTTCGCACAGTGAATTGAAGTGTTGGAACAGACTGCTTCTCTTTCAGAGAAACTCATGTGCGTTTTTTGTGAATGCTTGTAAGTAGCTTAAGGCACTTTCAAAGGAAAGTGATTTTCTCTGAAAGGACAGCATTTCGAAAGTGAAGCAACACTCCATTCACTTCAAACAGTGAATTGAAGTGTTGGAACAGACTGCTTCTCTTTCAGAGTAAGAGATGTGTGTTTCTTGTGAATGCTTGTAAGTAGCTTAATGCACTTCCAAAAGGGAGTGATTTTCTCTAAAAGGAGAGCATTTAGAAAGTGAAGCAGCACTCCACTCACTTCGCACAGTGAATTGAAGTTTTGGAACAGACTGCTTCTCTTTCAGAGAAACGCATGTGACTTTCTGTCGAATATTTGTAAGTAGCTTAAGGCACTTTCAAAGGAAAGTGATTTTCTCTGAAAGGACAGCATTTAGAAAGTGAAGAAACACTCCATTCACTTCACACAGTGAATTGAAGTGTTGGAACAGACTGCTTCTCTTTCAGAAAAACGCATGTGAATTTCTGTTGAATGCTTGTAAGTAGCTTAAGGCAGTTTCAAAGGAAAGTGATTTTCTCTGAAAGGAGAGCATTTAGAGAGTGAAGCAACACTCCATTCACTTCGCACAGTGAATTGAAATGTTGGAACAGACTGCTTCTCTTTCAGAAAACGCATGTGAGTTTCTTTGAATGCTTATAAGTAGCTTAAGGCACTTTCAAAGGAAAGTGATTTTCTCTGAAAGGACAGCATTTAGAAAGTGAAGCAACACTCCGTTCACTTCGCATAGTGAATTTAAGTGTTGGAACAAACTGCTTCTCTTTCAGAGTAACGTATGTGAGTTTTTTGTGAATGCTTGTAAGTACCTTAAGGCACTTTCATAGGAAAGTGATTTTCTCGTAAAGGACAGGATTTAGAAAGTGAAGCAACATTCCATTCACTTAGCACAGTGAATTGAAGTGTTGGACCAGACTGCTTCTCTTTCAGAGAAACAGATGTGAGTTTCTTGTGAATGCTTGTAAGTAGCTTAAGGTACTTTCAAGGGAAAGTGATTTTCTCTGAAAGGAGAGCATTTAGAAAGTGAAGCAACACTCCGTTCTCTTCGCACAGTGAATTGAAGTGTTGGAACAGACTGCTTCTCTTTCAGAGTAAGAGATGTGTGTATCTTGTGAATGCTTGTAAGTAGCTTAAGGCACTTTCAAAAGGGAGTGATTTTCTCTAAAAGGAGAGCATTTAGAAAGTGATGCAACACTCCACTCACTTCGCAAAGTGAATTGAAGTGTTGGAACAGACTGCTTCTCGTTCAGAATAAGAGATGTGAGTTTTTGTGAATGCTTGTAAGTAGCTTAAGGCACTTTCAAAGGAAAGTGATTTTCTCTGAAACTACAACATTTAGAATGTGAAGCAACACTCCATTCACTTCTCACAGTTAATTGAACTGTTGGAACAGACTGCTTTTCTTTCAGAGAAACAGATGTGAGTTTCTTGTGAATGTTTGTAAGTAACTTAAGGCAGTTTCAAAAGAGAGTGATTTTCTCTAAATGAAGAGCATTTAGAAAGTGAAGCAACACTCCATTCACTTCGCACAGTGAATTGAAGTGTTGGAACAGACTGCTTCTCTTTCAGAAAAACGCATGTGAGTTTCTTGTGAATGCTTGTAAGTAGCTTAAGGCACTTTCAAAGGAAAGTGATTTTCTCTGAAAGGACAGCATTTAGAAAGTGAAGCAAAACTCCTTTCACTTCGCACAGTGAATTGAAGTGTTGGAACAGACTGCTTCTCTTTCAGAGAAACGCATGTGAATTTCTGTTGAATGCTTTTAAGTAGCTTAAGGCAGTTTCAAAGGAAAGTGATTTTCTCTGAAAGGACAGCATTTAGAAAGGGAAGCAACACTCCATTCACTTCGCACAGTGAATTGAAATGTTGGAACAAACTGCTTCTCGTTCAGAGTAAGAGATGTGAGTTTCTTGTTAATTCTTATAAGTAGCTTAAGGCAGTTTCAAAAGGGAGTGATTTTCTCTGAAAGGAGAGCATTTAGAAAGTGAAGCAACACTCCATTCACTTCGCACAGTGAATTGAAGTTTTGGAACTGAAGGCTTCTCTTTCAGAGAAACGCTTGTGAATTTCTGTTGAATGTTTGTAAGTAGCTTAAGGCACTTTCAAAGGAAAGTGATTTTCTCTGAAAGGACAGCATTTAGAAAGTGAAGAAACACTCCATTCACTTCACACAGTGAATTGAAGGGTTGGAACAAACTGCTTCTCGTTCAGAGTAAGAGATGTGAGTTTCTTGTTAATTCTTATAAGTAGCTTAAGGCAGTTTCAAAAGGGAGTGATTTTCTCTGAAAGGAGGGCATTTAGAAAGTGAAGCAACACTCCATTCACTTCGCACAGTGAATTGAAGTGTTGGAACAGACTGCTTCTCTTTCAGAGAAACGCATGTGAGTTTTTTGTGAATGCTTGTAAGTAGGTTAAGGCACTTTCAAAGGAAAGTGATTTTCTCTGAAAGGACAGCATTTCGAAAGTGAAGCAACACTCCATTCACTTCGCACAGTGAATTGAAGTGTTGGAACAGACTGCTTCTCTTTCAGAAAAACGCATGTGAATTTCTGTTGAATGCTTGTAAGTAGCTTAAGGCAGTTTCAAAGGAAAGTGATTTTCTTTGAAAGGAGAGCATTTAGAAAGTGAATCAACACTCCATTCACTTCGCACAGTGAATTGAAGTGTTGGAACAGACTGCTTCTCTTTCAGAAAAACGCATGTGAGTTTCTTGTGAATGCTTGTAAGTAGCTTAAGGCACTTTCAAAGGAAAGTGATTTTCTCTGAAAGGACAGCATTTAGAAAGTGAAGCAACACTCCTTTCACTTCGCACAGTGAATTGAAGTGTTGGAACAGACTGCTTCTCTTTCAGAGAAACAGATGTTAGTTTCTTGTGAATGCTTGTAAGTAGCTTAAGGTTCTTTGAAGGGAAAGTGATTTTCTCTGAAAGGACAGCATTTAGAAAGTGAAGCAACACTCCATTCACTTCTCACAGTGAATTGAAGTGTTGGAACAGACTGCTTCTCTTTCAGAGAAACGCATGTGAATTTCTGTTGAATGCTTTTAAGTAGCTTAAGGCAGTTTCAAAGGAAAGTGATTTTCTCTGAAAGGACAGCATTTAGAAAGGGAAGCAACACTCCATTCACTTCGCACAGTGAATTGAAGTGTTGGAACAGACTCCTTCTCTTTCAGAGAAACGCATGTGAGTTTTTTGTGAATGCTTGTAAGTACCTTAAGGCACTTTCAAAGGAAAGTGATTTTCTCTGAAAGGACAGCATTTCGAAAGTGAAGCAACACTCCATTCACTTCGCACAGTGAATTGAAGTGTTGGAACAGACTGCTTCTCTTTCAGAGTAAGAGATGTGTGTTTTTTGTGAATGTTTGTAGGTACCTTAAGGCACTTTCAAAAGGGAGTGATTTTCTCTAAAAGGAGAGCATTTAGAAAGTGAAGCAACACTCCACTCACTTTCGCACAGTGAATTGAAGTTTTGGAACTGAAGGCTTCTCTTTCAGAGAAACGCTTGTGAATTTCTGTTGAATGTTTGTAAGTAGCTTAAGGCACTTTCAAAGGAAAGTGATTTTCTCTGAAAGGACAGCATTTAGAAAGTGAAGAAACACTCCATTCACTTCACACCGTGAATTTAAGTCTTGGAACAGACTGCTTCTCTTTCAGAGAAACGCATGTGAATTTCTGTTGAATGCTTTTAAGTAGCTTAAGGCAGTTTCAAAGGAAAGTGATTTTCTCTGAAAGGACAGCATTTAGAAAGTGAAGCAACACTCCGTTCACTTCGCATAGTGAATTGAAGCGTTGGAACAGCGTGCTTCTCTTTCAGAGAAACGCATGTGAGTTTTTTGTGAATGCTTGTAAGTAGCTTAAGGCACTTTCAAAGGAAAGTGATTTTCTCTGAAAGGACAGCATTTAAAAAGTGAAGCAACACTCCATTCACTTCAAACAGTGAATTGAAGTTTTGGAACAGACTGCTTCTCGTTCAGAGTAAGAGATGTGAGTTTCTTGTGAATGCTTGTAAGTAGCTTAAGGCAGTTTCAAAAGGGAGTGATTTTCTCTAAAAGGAGAGCATTTAGAAAGTGAAGCAACACTCCATTCACTTTCGCACAGTGAATTGAAGTGTTGGAACAGACTGCTTCTCTTTCAGAGAAACGCATGTGAGTTTTTCGTGAATGCTGGTAAGTAGCTTAAGGCACTTTCAAAGGAAAGTGATTTTCTCTGAAACTACAGCATTTAGAATGTGAAGCAACACTCCATTCACTTCTCAAAGTGAATTGAAGTGTTGGAACAGACTGCTTCTCTTTCAGAGTAACAGATGTGAATTTCTTGTGAATGCTTGTAAGTAGCTTAAGGTACTTTCAAGGGAAAGTGATTTTCTCTGAAAGGACAGCATTTAGAAAGGGAAGCAACACTCCACTCACTTCGCACAGTGAATTGAAGTTTTGGAACAGACTGCTTCTCTTTCAGAGAAACGCATGTGAATTTCTGTTGATTGTTTGTAAGTAGCTTAAGGCACTTTCAAAGGAATGTGATTTTCTCTGAAAGGACAGCATTTAGAAAGTGAAGAAACACTCCATTCACTTCACACAGTGAATTGAAGTGTTGGAACAGACTGCTTCTCTTTCAGAGAAACGCATGTGAATTTCTGTTGAATGCTTTTAAGTAGCTTAAGGCAGTTTGAAAGGAAAGTGATTTTCTCTGAAAGGACAGCATTTAGAAAGTGAAGCAACACTCCGTTCATTTCGCATAGTGGATTGAAGTGTTGGAACAGAGTGCTTTTTTTTAAGAGAAACGCATGTGAGTTTTTTGTGAATGCTTGTAAGTAGCTTAAGGCACTTTCAAAGGAAAGTGATTTTCTCTGAAAGGACAGCATTTAAAAAGTGAAGCAACACTCCATTCACTTCAAACAGTGAATTGAAGTGTTGGAACAGACTGCTTCTCGTTCAGAATAAGAGATGTGAGTTTCTTGTGAATGCTTGTAAGTAGCTCAAGGCAGTTTCAAAAGGGAGTGATTTTCTCTGAAAGGAGAGCATTTAGAAAGTGAAGCAACACTCTATTCACTTTCGCACAGTGAATTGAAGTGTTGGAACAGACTGCTTCTCTTTCAGAGAAACGCATGTGAGTTTTTTGTGAATGCTTGTAAGTAGCTTAAGGTACTTTCAAGGGAAAGTGATTTTCTCTGAGAGGAGAGCATTTAGAAAGTGAAGCAACACTCCTTTAACTTCGCACAGTGAATTGAAGTGTTGGAACAGACTGCTTCTCTTTCAGAGAAACAGATGTGAGTTTCTTGTGAATGCTTGTAAGTAGCATAAGGTACTTTGAAGGGAAAGTGATTTTCTCTGAAAGGAGAGCATTTAGAAAGTGAAGCAACACTCCATTCACTTCGCACAGTGAATTGAAGTGTTGGAACAGACTGCTTCTCTTTCAGAGAAACGCATGTGAGTTTTTTGTGAATGCTTGTAAGTAGCCTAAGGTACTTTCAAAAGAAAGTGATTTTCTCTGAAAGGACAGCATTTCGAAAGTGAAGCAACACTCCATTCACTTCAAACAGTGAATTGAAGTTTTGGAACAGACTGCTTCTCTTTCAGAGTAAGAGATGTGTGTTTCTATTGAATGTTTGTAAGTAGCTTAAGGCACTTTCAAAAGGGAGTTATTTTCTCTAAAAGGACAGAATTTAGAAAGTGAAGAAACACTCCATTCACTTCGCACAGTGAATTGAAGTGTTGGAACAGACTGCTTCTCTTTCAGAGAAACGCATGTGAATTTCTGTTGAATGCTTTTAAGTAGATTAAGGCAGTTTCAAAGGAAAGTGATTTTCTCTGAAAGGACAGCATTTAGAATGGGAAGCAACACTCCATTCACTTCGCACAGTGAATTGAAGTTTTGGACCAGACTGCTTCTCTTTCAGAGAAACAGATGTGAGTTTCTTGTGAATGCTTGTAAGTAGCTTAAGGTACTTTCAAAGAAAAGTGATTTTCTCTGAAAGGAGAGCATTTAGAAACTGAAGCAACACTCCGTTCACTTCGCACAGTGAATTGAAGTTTTGGAACAGACTGCTTCTCTTTCAGAGTAAGAGATGTGTGTTTCTTGTGAATGCTTCTAAGTAGCTTAAGGCACTTTCAAAAGGGAGTGATTTCCTCTAAAAGGAGAGCATTTAGAAAGTGAAGCAACACTCCACTCACTTCGCACAGTGAATTGAAGTGTTGGAACAGACTGCTTCTCTTTCAGAGAAACGCATGTGAATTTCTGTTGAATGCTTTTAAGTAGCTTAAGGCACCTTCAAAGGAAAGTGATTTTCTCTGAAACTACAGCATTTAGAATGTGAACCAACACTCCATTCACTTCGCACAGTGAATTGAAGTGTTGGACCAGACTGCTTCTCATTCAGAGAAACAGATGTGAGTTTCTTGTGAATGCTTGTAAGTAGCTTAAGGTTCTTTGAAGGGAAAGTGATTTTCTCTGAAAGGACAGCATTTAGAAAGTGAAGCAACACTCCATTCACTTTGCACAGTGAATTGAAATGTTGGAACAAACTGCTTCTCGTTCAGAGTAAGAGATGTGAGTTTCTTGTTAATTCTTATAAGTAGCTTAAGGCAGTTTCAAAAGGGAGTGATTTTCTCTGAAAGGAGAGCATTTAGAAAGTGAAGCAACACTCCATTCACTTCGCACAGTGAATTGAAGTGTTGGAACAGACTGCTTCTCTTTCAGAGAAACGCATGTGAGTTTTTTGTGAATGCTTGTAAGTAGCTTAAGGCACTTTCAAAGGAAAGTGATTTTCTCTGAAAGGACAGCATTTCGAAAGTGAAGCAACACTCCATTCACTTCGCACAGTGAATTGAAGTGTTGGAACAGACTGCTTCTCTTTCAGAGTAAGAGATGTGTGTTTTTTGTGAATGTTTGTAGGTACCTTAAGGCACTTTCAAAAGGGAGTGATTTTCTCTAAAAGGAGAGCATTTAGAAAGTGAAGCAACACTCCACTCACTTTCGCACAGTGAATTGAAGTTTTGGAACTGAAGGCTTCTCTTTCAGAGAAACGCTTGTGAATTTCTGTTGAATGTTTGTAAGTAGCTTAAGGCACTTTCAAAGGAAAGTGATTTTCTCTGAAAGGACAGCATTTAGAAAGTGAAGAAACACTCCATTCACTTCACACCGTGAATTTAAGTCTTGGAACAGACTGCTTCTCTTTCAGAGAAACGCATGTGAATTTCTGTTGAATGCTTTTAAGTAGCTTAAGGTACTTTCAAGGGAAAGTGATTTTCTCTGAAAGGACAGCATTTAGAAAGGGAAGCAACACTCCACTCACTTCGCACAGTGAATTGAAGTTTTGGAACAGACTGCTTCTCTTTCAGAGAAACGCATGTGAATTTCTGTTGATTGTTTGTAAGTAGCTTAAGGCACTTTCAAAGGAATGTGATTTTCTCTGAAAGGACAGCATTTAGAAAGTGAAGAAACACTCCATTCACTTCACACAGTGAATTGAAGTGTTGGAACAGACTGCTTCTCTTTCAGAGAAACGCATGTGAATTTCTGTTGAATGCTTTTAAGTAGCTTAAGGCAGTTTGAAAGGAAAGTGATTTTCTCTGAAAGGACAGCATTTAGAAAGTGAAGCAACACTCCGTTCATTTCGCATAGTGGATTGAAGTGTTGGAACAGAGTGCTTCTTTTTCAGAGAAACGCATGTGAGTTTTTTGTGAATGCTTGTAAGTAGCTTAAGGCACTTTCAAAGGAAAGTGATTTTCTCTGAAAGGACAGCATTTAAAAAGTGAAGCAACACTCCATTCACTTCAAACAGTGAATTGAAGTGTTGGAACAGACTGCTTCTCGTTCAGAGTAAGAGATGTGAGTTTCTTGTGAATGCTTGTAAGTAGCTCAAGGCAGTTTCAAAAGGGAGTGATTTTCTCTGAAAGGAGAGCATTTAGAAAGTGAAGCAACACTCTATTCACTTTCGCACAGTGAATTGAAGTGTTGGAACAGACTGCTTCTCTTTCAGAGAAACGCATGTGAGTTTTTTGTGAATGCTTGTAAGTAGCTTAAGGTACTTTCAAGGGAAAGTGATTTTCTCTGAGAGGAGAGCATTTAGAAAGTGAAGCAACACTCCTTTAACTTCGCACAGTGAATTGAAGTGTTGGAACAGACTGCTTCTCTTTCAGAGAAACAGATGTGAGTTTCTTGTGAATGCTTGTAAGTAGCATAAGGTACTTTGAAGGGAAAGTGATTTTCTCTGAAAGGAGAGCATTTAGAAAGTGAAGCAACACTCCATTCACTTCGCACAGTGAATTGAAGTGTTGGAACAGACTGCTTCTCTTTCAGAGAAACGCATGTGAGTTTTTTGTGAATGCTTGTAAGTAGCCTAAGGTACTTTCAAAAGAAAGTGATTTTCTCTGAAAGGACAGCATTTCGAAAGTGAAGCAACACTCCATTCACTTCAAACAGTGAATTGAAGTTTTGGAACAGACTGCTTCTCTTTCAGAGTAAGAGATGTGTGTTTCTATTGAATGTTTGTAAGTAGCTTAAGGCACTTTCAAAAGGGAGTTATTTTCTCTAAAAGGACAGAATTTAGAAAGTGAAGAAACACTCCATTCACTTCGCACAGTGAATTGAAGTGTTGGAACAGACTGCTTCTCTTTCAGAGAAACGCATGTGAATTTCTGTTGAATGCTTTTAAGTAGATTAAGGCAGTTTCAAAGGAAAGTGATTTTCTCTGAAAGGACAGCATTTAGAATGGGAAGCAACACTCCATTCACTTCGCACAGTGAATTGAAGTTTTGGACCAGACTGCTTCTCTTTCAGAGAAACAGATGTGAGTTTCTTGTGAATGCTTGTAAGTAGCTTAAGGTACTTTCAAAGAAAAGTGATTTTCTCTGAAAGGAGAGCATTTAGAAACTGAAGCAACACTCCGTTCACTTCGCACAGTGAATTGAAGTTTTGGAACAGACTGCTTCTCTTTCAGAGTAAGAGATGTGTGTTTCTTGTGAATGCTTCTAAGTAGCTTAAGGCACTTTCAAAAGGGAGTGATTTCCTCTAAAAGGAGAGCATTTAGAAAGTGAAGCAACACTCCACTCACTTCGCACAGTGAATTGAAGTGTTGGAACAGACTGCTTCTCTTTCAGAGAAACGCATGTGAATTTCTGTTGAATGCTTTTAAGTAGCTTAAGGCACCTTCAAAGGAAAGTGATTTTCTCTGAAACTACAGCATTTAGAATGTGAACCAACACTCCATTCACTTCGCACAGTGAATTGAAGTGTTGGACCAGACTGCTTCTCATTCAGAGAAACAGATGTGAGTTTCTTGTGAATGCTTGTAAGTAGCTTAAGGTTCTTTGAAGGGAAAGTGATTTTCTCTGAAAGGACAGCATTTAGAAAGTGAAGCAACACTCCATTCACTTTGCACAGTGAATTGAAATGTTGGAACAAACTGCTTCTCGTTCAGAGTAAGAGATGTGAGTTTCTTGTTAATTCTTATAAGTAGCTTAAGGCAGTTTCAAAAGGGAGTGATTTTCTCTGAAAGGAGAGCATTTAGAAAGTGAAGCAACACTCCATTCACTTCGCACAGTGAATTGAAGTGTTGGAACAGACTGCTTCTCTTTCAGAGAAACGCATGTGAGTTTTTTGTGAATGCTTGTAAGTAGCTTAAGGCACTTTCAAAGGAAAGTGATTTTCTCTGAAAGGACAGCATTTCGAAAGTGAAGCAACACTCCATTCACTTCGCACAGTGAATTGAAGTGTTGGAACAGACTGCTTCTCTTTCAGAGTAAGAGATGTGTGTTTTTTGTGAATGTTTGTAGGTACCTTAAGGCACTTTCAAAAGGGAGTGATTTTCTCTAAAAGGAGAGCATTTAGAAAGTGAAGCAACACTCCACTCACTTTCGCACAGTGAATTGAAGTTTTGGAACTGAAGGCTTCTCTTTCAGAGAAACGCTTGTGAATTTCTGTTGAATGTTTGTAAGTAGCTTAAGGCACTTTCAAAGGAAAGTGATTTTCTCTGAAAGGACAGCATTTAGAAAGTGAAGAAACACTCCATTCACTTCACACCGTGAATTTAAGTCTTGGAACAGACTGCTTCTCTTTCAGAGAAACGCATGTGAATTTCTGTTGAATGCTTTTAAGTAGCTTAAGGTACTTTCAAGGGAAAGTGATTTTCTCTGAAAGGACAGCATTTAGAAAGGGAAGCAACACTCCACTCACTTCGCACAGTGAATTGAAGTTTTGGAACAGACTGCTTCTCTTTCAGAGAAATGCATGTGAATTTCTGTTGATTGTTTGTAAGTAGCTTAAGGCACTTTCAAAGGAATGTGATTTTCTCTGAAAGGACAGCATTTAGAAAGTGAAGAAACACTCCATTCACTTCACACAGTGAATTGAAGTGTTGGAACAGACTGCTTCTCTTTCAGAGAAACGCATGTGAATTTCTGTTGAATGCTTTTAAGTAGCTTAAGGCAGTTTGAAAGGAAAGTGATTTTCTCTGAAAGGACAGCATTTAGAAAGTGAAGCAACACTCCGTTCATTTCGCATAGTGGATTGAAGTGTTGGAACAGAGTGCTTCTTTTTCAGAGAAACGCATGTGAGTTTTTTGTGAATGCTTGTAAGTAGCTTAAGACACTTTCAAAGGAAAGTGATTTTCTCTGAAAGGACAGCATTTAAAAAGTGAAGCAACACTCCATTCACTTCAAACAGTGAATTGAAGTGTTGGAACAGACTGCTTCTCGTTCAGAGTAAGAGATGTGAGTTTCTTGTGAATGCTTGTAAGTAGCTCAAGGCAGTTTCAAAAGGGAGTGATTTTCTCTGAAAGGAGAGCATTTAGAAAGTGAAGCAACACTCTATTCACTTTCGCACAGTGAATTGAAGTGTTGGAACAGACTGCTTCTCTTTCAGAGAAACGCATGTGAGTTTTTTGTGAATGCTTGTAAGTAGCTTAAGGTACTTTCAAGGGAAAGTGATTTTCTCTGAGAGGAGAGCATTTAGAAAGTGAAGCAACACTCCTTTAACTTCGCACAGTGAATTGAAGTGTTGGAACAGACTGCTTCTCTTTCAGAGAAACAGATGTGAGTTTCTTGTGAATGCTTGTAAGTAGCATAAGGTACTTTGAAGGGAAAGTGATTTTCTCTGAAAGGAGAGCATTTAGAAAGTGAAGCAACACTCCATTCACTTCGCACAGTGAATTGAAGTGTTGGAACAGACTGCTTCTCTTTCAGAGAAACGCATGTGAGTTTTTTGTGAATGCTTGTAAGTAGCCTAAGGTACTTTCAAAAGAAAGTGATTTTCTCTGAAAGGACAGCATTTCGAAAGTGAAGCAACACTCCATTCACTTCAAACAGTGAATTGAAGTTTTGGAACAGACTGCTTCTCTTTCAGAGTAAGAGATGTGTGTTTCTTGTGAATGTTTGTAAGTAGCTTAAGGCACTTTCAAAAGCGAGTTATTTTCTCTAAAAGGACAGAATTTAGAAAGTGAAGAAACACTCCATTCACTTCGCACAGTGAATTGAAGTGTTGGAACAGACTGCTTCTCTTTCAGAGAAACGCATGTGAATTTCTGTTGAATGCTTTTAAGTAGATTAAGGCAGTTTCAAAGGAAAGTGATTTTCTCTGAAAGGACAGCATTTAGAAAGGGAAGCAACACTCCATTCACTTCGCACAGTGAATTGAAGTTTTGGACCAGACTGCTTCTCTTTCAGAGAAACAGATGTGAGTTTCTTGTGAATGCTTGTAAGTAGCTTAAGGTACTTTCAAAGAAAAGTGATTTTCTCTGAAAGGAGAGCATTTAGAAACTGAAGCAACACTCCGTTCACTTCGCACAGTGAATTGAAGTTTTGGAACAGACTGCTTCTCTTTCAGAGTAAGAGATGTGTGTTTCTTGTGAATGCTTCTAAGTAGCTTAAGGCACTTTCAAAAGGGAGTGATTTCCTCTAAAAGGAGAGCATTTAGAAAGTGAAGCAACACTCCACTCACTTCGCACAGTGAATTGAAGTTTTGGAACAGACTGCTTCTCTTTCAGAGAAACGCATGTGAATTTCTGTTGAATGTTTGTAAGTAGCTTAAGGCACTTTCAAAGGAAAGTGATTTTCTCTGAAAGGACAGAATTTAGAAAGTGAAGAAACACTACATTCACTTCGCACAGTGAACTGAAGTGTTGGAACAGACTTCTTCTCTTTCAGAGAAACGCATGTGTGTTTTTTGTGAATGCTTGTAAGTAGCTTAAGGCACTTTCAAAGGAAAGTGAATTTCTCTGAAAGGACAGCATTTCGAAAGTGAAGCAACACTCCATTCACTTCAAACAGTGAATTGAAGTGTTGGAACAGACTGCTTCTCTTTCAGAGTAAGAGATGTGTGTTTCTTGTGAATGCTTGTAAGTAGCTTAAGGCACTTTCAAAAGTGAGTGATTTTCTCTAAAAGGAGAGCATTTAGAAAGTGAAGCAACACTCCAATCACTTCTCGCAGTGAATTGAAGTGTTGGAACAGACTGCTTCTCTTTCAGAGACACGCATGTGAATTTCTGTTGAATGTTTGTAAGTAACTTAAGGCACTTTCAAAGGAAAGTGATTTTCTCTGAAAGGACAGCATTTAGAAAATGAAGAAACACTCCATTCACTTCACACAGTGAATTGAAGTGTTGGAACAGACTGCTTCTCTTTCAGAAAAACGCATGTAAATTTCTGTTGAATGCTTGTAAGTAGCTTAAGGCAGTTTCAAAGGAAAGTGATTTTCTCTGAAAGGAGAGCATTTAGAAAGTGAAGCAACACTCCATTCACTTCGCACAGTGAATTGAAGTGTTGGAACAGACTGCTTCTCTTTCAGAAAAGCGCATGTGAGTTTCTTGTGAATGCTTGTAAGTAGCTTAAGGCACTTTCAAAGGAAAGTGATTTTCTCTGAAAGGACAACATTTAGAAAGTGAAGCAACACTCCGTTCACTTCGCATAGTGAATTGAAGTGTTGGAACAGACTGCTTCTCTTTCAGAGAAACGCATGTGAGTTTTTTGTGAATGCTTGTAAGTAGCTTAAGGCACTTTCAAAGGAAAGTGTTTTTCTCTGAAAAGACAGCATTTAAAAAGTGAAGCAACACTCCATTCACTTCAAATAGTGAATTGAAGTGTTGGAACAGACTGCTTCTCGTTCAGAGTAAGAGATGTGAGTTTCTTGTGAATGCTTGTAAGTAGCTTAAGGTACTTTCAAGGGAAAGTGATTTTCTCTGAAAGGACAGCATTTAAAAAGTGAAGCAACACTCCATTCACTTCGCACAGTGAATTGAAGTGTTGGAACAGACTGCTTCTCTTTCAGAGAAACAGATGTGAGTTTCTTGTGAATGCTTGTAAGTAGCTTAAGGTACTTTCAAGGGAAAGAGATTTTCTCTGAAAGGACAGCATTTAGAAAGTGAAGCAAAACTCCATTCACTTCACGCTGTGAATTGAAGTGTTGGAACAAACTGCTTCTCGTTCAGAGTAAGAGATGTGAGTTTCTTGTGAATTCTTATAAGTTGCTTAAGGCAGTTTCAAAAGGGAGTGATTTTCTCTGAAAGGAGAGCATTTAGAAAGTGAAGCAACACTCCATTCACTTCGCACAGTGAATTGAAGTGTTGGAACAGACTGCTTCTCTTTCAGAGAAACGCATGTGAATTTCTGTTGAATGCTTGTACGTAGCTTAAGGCAGTTTCAATGGAAAGTGATTTTCTCTGAAACTACAGCATTTAGAATGTGAAGCAACACTCCATTCACTTTCGCACAGTGAATTGAAGTGTTGGAACAGACTGCTTCTCTTTCAGAGAAACGCATGTGAGTTTTTTGTGAATGCTTGTAAGAAGCTTAAGGCACTTTCAAAGGAAAGTGATTTTCTCTGAAACTACAGCATTTAGAATGTGAAGCAACACTCCATTCACTTCTCACAGTGAATTGAAGTGTTGGAAAAGACTGCTTCTCTTTCAGAGAAACAGATGTGAGTTTCTTGTGAATGCTTTTAAGTAGCTTAAGGCAGTTTCAAAGGAAAGTGATTTTCTCTGAAAGGACAGCATTTAGAAAGTGAAGCAACACTCCATTCACTTCGCACAGTGAATTGAAGTGTTGGAACAGACTGCTTCTCGTTCAGAGTAAGTGATGTGAGTTTCTTGTGAATGCTTGTAAGTAGCTTAAGGTACTTTCAAGGGAAAGTGATTTTCTCTAAAAGGACAGCATTTAGAAAGTGAAGCAACACTCCATTCACTTCGCACAGTGAATTGAAGTGTTGGAACAGACTGCTTCTCTTTCAGAGTAAGAGATGTGTGTTTTTTGTGAATGTTTGTAGGTACCTTAAGGCACTTTCAAAAGGGAGTGATTTTCTCTAAAAGGAGAGCATTTAGAAAGTGAAGCAACACTCCACTCACTTTCGCACAGTGAATTGAAGTTTTGGAACTGAAGGCTTCTCTTTCAGAGAAACGCTTGTGAATTTCTGTTGAATGTTTGTAAGTAGCTTAAGGCACTTTCAAAGGAAAGTGATTTTCTCTGAAAGGACAGCATTTAGAAAGTGAAGAAACACTCCATTCACTTCACACCGTGAATTTAAGTCTTGGAACAGACTGCTTCTCTTTCAGAGAAACGCATGTGAATTTCTGTTGAATGCTTTTAAGTAGCTTAAGGCAGTTTCAAAGGAAAGTGATTTTCTCTGAAAGGACAGCATTTAGAAAGTGAAGCAACACTCCGTTCACTTCGCATAGTGAATTGAAGTGTTGGAACAGCGTGCTTCTCTTTCAGAGAAACGCATGTGAGTTTTTTGTGAATGCTTGTAAGTAGCTTAAGGCACTTTCAAAGGAAAGTGATTTTCTCTGAAAGGACAGCATTTAAAAAGTGAAGCAACACTCCATTCACTTCAAACAGTGAATTGAAGTTTTGGAACAGACTGCTTCTCGTTCAGAGTAAGAGATGTGAGTTTCTTGTGAATGCTTGTAAGTAGCTTAAGGCAGTTTCAAAAGGGAGTGATTTTCTCTAAAAGGAGAGCATTTAGAAAGTGAAGCAACACTCCATTCACTTTCGCACAGTGAATTGAAGTGTTGGAACAGACTGCTTCTCTTTCAGAGAAACGCATGTGAGTTTTTCGTGAATGCTGGTAAGTAGCTTAAGGCACTTTCAAAGGAAAGTGATTTTCTCTGAAACTACAGCATTTAGAATGTGAAGCAACACTCCATTCACTTCTCAAAGTGAATTGAAGTGTTGGAACAGACTGCTTCTCTTTCAGAGTAACAGATGTGAATTTCTTGTGAATGCTTGTAAGTAGCTTAAGGTACTTTCAAGGGAAAGTGATTTTCTCTGAAAGGACAGCATTTAGAAAGGGAAGCAACACTCCACTCACTTCGCACAGTGAATTGAAGTTTTGGAACAGACTGCTTCTCTTTCAGAGAAACGCATGTGAATTTCTGTTGATTGTTTGTAAGTAGCTTAAGGCACTTTCAAAGGAATGTGATTTTCTCTGAAAGGACAGCATTTAGAAAGTGAAGAAACACTCCATTCACTTCACACAGTGAATTGAAGTGTTGGAACAGACTGCTTCTCTTTCAGAGAAACGCATGTGAATTTCTGTTGAATGCTTTTAAGTAGCTTAAGGCAGTTTGAAAGGAAAGTGATTTTCTCTGAAAGGACAGCATTTAAAAAGTGAAGCAACACTCCATTCACTTCGCACAGTGAATTGAAGTGTTGGAACAGACTGCTTCTCTTTCAGAGAAACAGATGTGAGTTTCTTGTGAATGCTTGTAAGTAGCTTAAGGTACTTTCAAGGGAAAGAGATTTTCTCTGAAAGGACAGCATTTAGAAAGTGAAGCAAAACTCCATTCACTTCACGCTGTGAATTGAAGTGTTGGAACAAACTGCTTCTCGTTCAGAGTAAGAGATGTGAGTTTCTTGTGAATTCTTATAAGTTGCTTAAGGCAGTTTCAAAAGGGAGTGATTTTCTCTGAAAGGAGAGCATTTAGAAAGTGAAGCAACACTCCATTCACTTCGCACAGTGAATTGAAGTGTTGGAACAGACTGCTTCTCTTTCAGAGAAACGCATGTGAATTTCTGTTGAATGCTTGTACGTAGCTTAAGGCAGTTTCAATGGAAAGTGATTTTCTCTGAAACTACAGCATTTAGAATGTGAAGCAACACTCCATTCACTTTCGCACAGTGAATTGAAGTGTTGGAACAGACTGCTTCTCTTTCAGAGAAACGCATGTGAGTTTTTTGTGAATGCTTGTAAGAAGCTTAAGGCACTTTCAAAGGAAAGTGATTTTCTCTGAAACTACAGCATTTAGAATGTGAAGCAACACTCCATTCACTTCTCACAGTGAATTGAAGTGTTGGAAAAGACTGCTTCTCTTTCAGAGAAACAGATGTGAGTTTCTTGTGAATGCTTTTAAGTAGCTTAAGGCAGTTTCAAAGGAAAGTGATTTTCTCTGAAAGGACAGCATTTAGAAAGTGAAGCAACACTCCATTCACTTCGCACAGTGAATTGAAGTGTTGGAACAGACTGCTTCTCGTTCAGAGTAAGTGATGTGAGTTTCTTGTGAATGCTTGTAAGTAGCTTAAGGTACTTTCAAGGGAAAGTGATTTTCTCTAAAAGGACAGCATTTAGAAAGTGAAGCAACACTCCATTCACTTCGCACAGTGAATTGAAGTGTTGGAACAGACTGCTTCTCTTTCAGAGTAAGAGATGTGTGTTTTTTGTGAATGTTTGTAGGTACCTTAAGGCACTTTCAAAAGGGAGTGATTTTCTCTAAAAGGAGAGCATTTAGAAAGTGAAGCAACACTCCACTCACTTTCGCACAGTGAATTGAAGTTTTGGAACTGAAGGCTTCTCTTTCAGAGAAACGCTTGTGAATTTCTGTTGAATGTTTGTAAGTAGCTTAAGGCACTTTCAAAGGAAAGTGATTTTCTCTGAAAGGACAGCATTTAGAAAGTGAAGAAACACTCCATTCACTTCACACCGTGAATTTAAGTCTTGGAACAGACTGCTTCTCTTTCAGAGAAACGCATGTGAATTTCTGTTGAATGCTTTTAAGTAGCTTAAGGCAGTTTCAAAGGAAAGTGATTTTCTCTGAAAGGACAGCATTTAGAAAGTGAAGCAACACTCCGTTCACTTCGCATAGTGAATTGAAGTGTTGGAACAGCGTGCTTCTCTTTCAGAGAAACGCATGTGAGTTTTTTGTGAATGCTTGTAAGTAGCTTAAGGCACTTTCAAAGGAAAGTGATTTTCTCTGAAAGGACAGCATTTAAAAAGTGAAGCAACACTCCATTCACTTCAAACAGTGAATTGAAGTTTTGGAACAGACTGCTTCTCGTTCAGAGTAAGAGATGTGAGTTTCTTGTGAATGCTTGTAAGTAGCTTAAGGCAGTTTCAAAAGGGAGTGATTTTCTCTAAAAGGAGAGCATTTAGAAAGTGAAGCAACACTCCATTCACTTTCGCACAGTGAATTGAAGTGTTGGAACAGACTGCTTCTCTTTCAGAGAAACGCATGTGAGTTTTTCGTGAATGCTGGTAAGTAGCTTAAGGCACTTTCAAAGGAAAGTGATTTTCTCTGAAACTACAGCATTTAGAATGTGAAGCAACACTCCATTCACTTCTCAAAGTGAATTGAAGTGTTGGAACAGACTGCTTCTCTTTCAGAGTAACAGATGTGAATTTCTTGTGAATGCTTGTAAGTAGCTTAAGGTACTTTCAAGGGAAAGTGATTTTCTCTGAAAGGACAGCATTTAGAAAGGGAAGCAACACTCCACTCACTTCGCACAGTGAATTGAAGTTTTGGAACAGACTGCTTCTCTTTCAGAGAAACGCATGTGAATTTCTGTTGATTGTTTGTAAGTAGCTTAAGGCACTTTCAAAGGAATGTGATTTTCTCTGAAAGGACAGCATTTAGAAAGTGAAGAAACACTCCATTCACTTCACACAGTGAATTGAAGTGTTGGAACAGACTGCTTCTCTTTCAGAGAAACGCATGTGAATTTCTGTTGAATGCTTTTAAGTAGCTTAAGGCAGTTTGAAAGGAAAGTGATTTTCTCTGAAAGGACAGCATTTAGAAAGTGAAGCAACACTCCGTTCATTTCGCATAGTGGATTGAAGTGTTGGAACAGAGTGCTTTTTTTTAAGAGAAACGCATGTGAGTTTTTTGTGAATGCTTGTAAGTAGCTTAAGGCACTTTCAAAGGAAAGTGATTTTCTCTGAAAGGACAGCATTTAAAAAGTGAAGCAACACTCCATTCACTTCAAACAGTGAATTGAAGTGTTGGAACAGACTGCTTCTCGTTCAGAATAAGAGATGTGAGTTTCTTGTGAATGCTTGTAAGTAGCTCAAGGCAGTTTCAAAAGGGAGTGATTTTCTCTGAAAGGAGAGCATTTAGAAAGTGAAGCAACACTCTATTCACTTTCGCACAGTGAATTGAAGTGTTGGAACAGACTGCTTCTCTTTCAGAGAAACGCATGTGAGTTTTTTGTGAATGCTTGTAAGTAGCTTAAGGTACTTTCAAGGGAAAGTGATTTTCTCTGAGAGGAGAGCATTTAGAAAGTGAAGCAACACTCCTTTAACTTCGCACAGTGAATTGAAGTGTTGGAACAGACTGCTTCTCTTTCAGAGAAACAGATGTGAGTTTCTTGTGAATGCTTGTAAGTAGCATAAGGTACTTTGAAGGGAAAGTGATTTTCTCTGAAAGGAGAGCATTTAGAAAGTGAAGCAACACTCCATTCACTTCGCACAGTGAATTGAAGTGTTGGAACAGACTGCTTCTCTTTCAGAGAAACGCATGTGAGTTTTTTGTGAATGCTTGTAAGTAGCCTAAGGTACTTTCAAAAGAAAGTGATTTTCTCTGAAAGGACAGCATTTCGAAAGTGAAGCAACACTCCATTCACTTCAAACAGTGAATTGAAGTTTTGGAACAGACTGCTTCTCTTTCAGAGTAAGAGATGTGTGTTTCTATTGAATGTTTGTAAGTAGCTTAAGGCACTTTCAAAAGGGAGTTATTTTCTCTAAAAGGACAGAATTTAGAAAGTGAAGAAACACTCCATTCACTTCGCACAGTGAATTGAAGTGTTGGAACAGACTGCTTCTCTTTCAGAGAAACGCATGTGAATTTCTGTTGAATGCTTTTAAGTAGATTAAGGCAGTTTCAAAGGAAAGTGATTTTCTCTGAAAGGACAGCATTTAGAATGGGAAGCAACACTCCATTCACTTCGCACAGTGAATTGAAGTTTTGGACCAGACTGCTTCTCTTTCAGAGAAACAGATGTGAGTTTCTTGTGAATGCTTGTAAGTAGCTTAAGGTACTTTCAAAGAAAAGTGATTTTCTCTGAAAGGAGAGCATTTAGAAACTGAAGCAACACTCCGTTCACTTCGCACAGTGAATTGAAGTTTTGGAACAGACTGCTTCTCTTTCAGAGTAAGAGATGTGTGTTTCTTGTGAATGCTTCTAAGTAGCTTAAGGCACTTTCAAAAGGGAGTGATTTCCTCTAAAAGGAGAGCATTTAGAAAGTGAAGCAACACTCCACTCACTTCGCACAGTGAATTGAAGTGTTGGAACAGACTGCTTCTCTTTCAGAGAAACGCATGTGAATTTCTGTTGAATGCTTTTAAGTAGCTTAAGGCACTTTCAAAGGAAAGTGATTTTCTCTGAAACTACAGCATTTAGAATGTGAACCAACACTCCATTCACTTCGCACAGTGAATTGAAGTGTTGGACCAGACTGCTTCTCATTCAGAGAAACAGATGTGAGTTTCTTGTGAATGCTTGTAAGTAGCTTAAGGTTCTTTGAAGGGAAAGTGATTTTCTCTGAAAGGACAGCATTTAGAAAGTGAAGCAACACTCCATTCACTTTGCACAGTGAATTGAAATGTTGGAACAAACTGCTTCTCGTTCAGAGTAAGAGATGTGAGTTTCTTGTTAATTCTTATAAGTAGCTTAAGGCAGTTTCAAAAGGGAGTGATTTTCTCTGAAAGGAGAGCATTTAGAAAGTGAAGCAACACTCCATTCACTTCGCACAGTGAATTGAAGTGTTGGAACAGACTGCTTCTCTTTCAGAGAAACGCATGTGAGTTTTTTGTGAATGCTTGTAAGTAGCTTAAGGCACTTTCAAAGGAAAGTGATTTTCTCTGAAAGGACAGCATTTCGAAAGTGAAGCAACACTCCATTCACTTCACACAGTGAATTGAAGTGTTGGAACAGACTGCTTCTCTTTCAGAGTAAGAGATGTGTGTTTTTTGTGAATGTTTGTAGGTACCTTAAGGCACTTTCAAAAGGGAGTGATTTTCTCTAAAAGGAGAGCATTTAGAAAGTGAAGCAACACTCCACTCACTTTCGCACAGTGAATTGAAGTTTTGGAACTGAAGGCTTCTCTTTCAGAGAAACGCTTGTGAATTTCTGTTGAATGTTTGTAAGTAGCTTAAGGCACTTTCAAAGGAAAGTGATTTTCTCTGAAAGGACAGCATTTAGAAAGTGAAGAAACACTCCATTCACTTCACACCGTGAATTTAAGTCTTGGAACAGACTGCTTCTCTTTCAGAGAAACGCATGTGAATTTCTGTTGAATGCTTTTAAGTAGCTTAAGGTACTTTCAAGGGAAAGTGATTTTCTCTGAAAGGACAGCATTTAGAAAGGGAAGCAACACTCCACTCACTTCGCACAGTGAATTGAAGTTTTGGAACAGACTGCTTCTCTTTCAGAGAAACGCATGTGAATTTCTGTTGATTGTTTGTAAGTAGCTTAAGGCACTTTCAAAGGAATGTGATTTTCTCTGAAAGGACAGCATTTAGAAAGTGAAGAAACACTCCATTCACTTCACACAGTGAATTGAAGTGTTGGAACAGACTGCTTCTCTTTCAGAGAAACGCATGTGAATTTCTGTTGAATGCTTTTAAGTAGCTTAAGGCAGTTTGAAAGGAAAGTGATTTTCTCTGAAAGGACAGCATTTAGAAAGTGAAGCAACACTCCGTTCATTTCGCATAGTGGATTGAAGTGTTGGAACAGAGTGCTTCTTTTTCAGAGAAACGCATGTGAGTTTTTTGTGAATGCTTGTAAGTAGCTTAAGGCACTTTCAAAGGAAAGTGATTTTCTCTGAAAGGACAGCATTTAAAAAGTGAAGCAACACTCCATTCACTTCAAACAGTGAATTGAAGTGTTGGAACAGACTGCTTCTCGTTCAGAGTAAGAGATGTGAGTTTCTTGTGAATGCTTGTAAGTAGCTCAAGGCAGTTTCAAAAGGGAGTGATTTTCTCTGAAAGGAGAGCATTTAGAAAGTGAAGCAACACTCTATTCACTTTCGCACAGTGAATTGAAGTGTTGGAACAGACTGCTTCTCTTTCAGAGAAACGCATGTGAGTTTTTTGTGAATGCTTGTAAGTAGCTTAAGGTACTTTCAAGGGAAAGTGATTTTCTCTGAGAGGAGAGCATTTAGAAAGTGAAGCAACACTCCTTTAACTTCGCACAGTGAATTGAAGTGTTGGAACAGACTGCTTCTCTTTCAGAGAAACAGATGTGAGTTTCTTGTGAATGCTTGTAAGTAGCATAAGGTACTTTGAAGGGAAAGTGATTTTCTCTGAAAGGAGAGCATTTAGAAAGTGAAGCAACACTCCATTCACTTCGCACAGTGAATTGAAGTGTTGGAACAGACTGCTTCTCTTTCAGAGAAACGCATGTGAGTTTTTTGTGAATGCTTGTAAGTAGCCTAAGGTACTTTCAAAAGAAAGTGATTTTCTCTGAAAGGACAGCATTTCGAAAGTGAAGCAACACTCCATTCACTTCAAACAGTGAATTGAAGTTTTGGAACAGACTGCTTCTCTTTCAGAGTAAGAGATGTGTGTTTCTTGTGAATGTTTGTAAGTAGCTTAAGGCACTTTCAAAAGCGAGTTATTTTCTCTAAAAGGACAGAATTTAGAAAGTGAAGAAACACTCCATTCACTTCGCACAGTGAATTGAAGTGTTGGAACAGACTGCTTCTCTTTCAGAGAAACGCATGTGAATTTCTGTTGAATGCTTTTAAGTAGATTAAGGCAGTTTCAAAGGAAAGTGATTTTCTCTGAAAGGACAGCATTTAGAAAGGGAAGCAACACTCCATTCACTTCGCACAGTGAATTGAAGTTTTGGACCAGACTGCTTCTCTTTCAGAGAAACAGATGTGAGTTTCTTGTGAATGCTTGTAAGTAGCTTAAGGTACTTTCAAAGAAAAGTGATTTTCTCTGAAAGGAGAGCATTTAGAAACTGAAGCAACACTCCGTTCACTTCGCACAGTGAATTGAAGTTTTGGAACAGACTGCTTCTCTTTCAGAGTAAGAGATGTGTGTTTCTTGTGAATGCTTCTAAGTAGCTTAAGGCACTTTCAAAAGGGAGTGATTTCCTCTAAAAGGAGAGCATTTAGAAAGTGAAGCAACACTCCACTCACTTCGCACAGTGAATTGAAGTTTTGGAACAGACTGCTTCTCTTTCAGAGAAACGCATGTGAATTTCTGTTGAATGTTTGTAAGTAGCTTAAGGCACTTTCAAAGGAAAGTGATTTTCTCTGAAAGGACAGAATTTAGAAAGTGAAGAAACACTACATTCACTTCGCACAGTGAACTGAAGTGTTGGAACAGACTTCTTCTCTTTCAGAGAAACGCATGTGTGTTTTTTGTGAATGCTTGTAAGTAGCTTAAGGCACTTTCAAAGGAAAGTGAATTTCTCTGAAAGGACAGCATTTCGAAAGTGAAGCAACACTCCATTCACTTCAAACAGTGAATTGAAGTGTTGGAACAGACTGCTTCTCTTTCAGAGTAAGAGATGTGTGTTTCTTGTGAATGCTTGTAAGTAGCTTAAGGCACTTTCAAAAGTGAGTGATTTTCTCTAAAAGGAGAGCATTTAGAAAGTGAAGCAACACTCCAATCACTTCTCGCAGTGAATTGAAGTGTTGGAACAGACTGCTTCTCTTTCAGAGACACGCATGTGAATTTCTGTTGAATGTTTGTAAGTAACTTAAGGCACTTTCAAAGGAAAGTGATTTTCTCTGAAAGGACAGCATTTAGAAAATGAAGAAACACTCCATTCACTTCACACAGTGAATTGAAGTGTTGGAACAGACTGCTTCTCTTTCAGAAAAACGCATGTAAATTTCTGTTGAATGCTTGTAAGTAGCTTAAGGCAGTTTCAAAGGAAAGTGATTTTCTCTGAAAGGAGAGCATTTAGAAAGTGAAGCAACACTCCATTCACTTCGCACAGTGAATTGAAGTGTTGGAACAGACTGCTTCTCTTTCAGAAAAGCGCATGTGAGTTTCTTGTGAATGCTTGTAAGTAGCTTAAGGCACTTTCAAAGGAAAGTGATTTTCTCTGAAAGGACAACATTTAGAAAGTGAAGCAACACTCCGTTCACTTCGCATAGTGAATTGAAGTGTTGGAACAGACTGCTTCTCTTTCAGAGAAACGCATGTGAGTTTTTTGTGAATGCTTGTAAGTAGCTTAAGGCACTTTCAAAGGAAAGTGTTTTTCTCTGAAAAGACAGCATTTAAAAAGTGAAGCAACACTCCATTCACTTCAAATAGTGAATTGAAGTGTTGGAACAGACTGCTTCTCGTTCAGAGTAAGAGATGTGAGTTTCTTGTGAATGCTTGTAAGTAGCTTAAGGTACTTTCAAGGGAAAGTGATTTTCTCTGAAAGGACAGCATTTAAAAAGTGAAGCAACACTCCATTCACTTCGCACAGTGAATTGAAGTGTTGGAACAGACTGCTTCTCTTTCAGAGAAACAGATGTGAGTTTCTTGTGAATGCTTGTAAGTAGCTTAAGGTACTTTCAAGGGAAAGAGATTTTCTCTGAAAGGACAGCATTTAGAAAGTGAAGCAAAACTCCATTCACTTCACGCTGTGAATTGAAGTGTTGGAACAAACTGCTTCTCGTTCAGAGTAAGAGATGTGAGTTTCTTGTGAATTCTTATAAGTTGCTTAAGGCAGTTTCAAAAGGGAGTGATTTTCTCTGAAAGGAGAGCATTTAGAAAGTGAAGCAACACTCCATTCACTTCGCACAGTGAATTGAAGTGTTGGAACAGACTGCTTCTCTTTCAGAGAAACGCATGTGAATTTCTGTTGAATGCTTGTACGTAGCTTAAGGCAGTTTCAATGGAAAGTGATTTTCTCTGAAACTACAGCATTTAGAATGTGAAGCAACACTCCATTCACTTTCGCACAGTGAATTGAAGTGTTGGAACAGACTGCTTCTCTTTCAGAGAAACGCATGTGAGTTTTTTGTGAATGCTTGTAAGAAGCTTAAGGCACTTTCAAAGGAAAGTGATTTTCTCTGAAACTACAGCATTTAGAATGTGAAGCAACACTCCATTCACTTCTCACAGTGAATTGAAGTGTTGGAAAAGACTGCTTCTCTTTCAGAGAAACAGATGTGAGTTTCTTGTGAATGCTTTTAAGTAGCTTAAGGCAGTTTCAAAGGAAAGTGATTTTCTCTGAAAGGACAGCATTTAGAAAGTGAAGCAACACTCCGTTCACATCGCATAGTGAATTGAAGTGTTAGAACAGAGTGCTTCTCTTTCAGAGAAACGCATGTGAGTTTTTTTGTGAATGCTTTTAAGTAGCTTAAGGCACTTTCAAAGGAAAGTGATTTTCTCTGAAAGGACAGCATTTAAAAAGTGAAGCAACACTCCATTCACTTCAAACAGTGAATTGAAGTGTTGGAACAAACTGCTTCTCGTTCAGAGTAAGAGATGTGAGTTTCTTGTGAATGCTTGTAAGTAGCTTAAGGCAGTTTCAAAAGGGAGTGATTTTCCCTGAATGGAGAGCATTTAGAAAGTGAAGCAACACTCCATTCACTTCGCACAGTGAATTGAAGTGTTGGAACAGACTGCTTCTCTTTCAGAGAAACGCATGTGAGTTTTTTGTGAATGCTTGTAAGTAGCTTAAGGCACTTTCAAAGGAAAGTGATTTTCTCTGAAAGGACAGCATTTAAAAAGTGAAGCAACACTCCATTCACTTCAAACAGTGAATTGAAGTGTTGGAACAGACTGCTTCTCTTTCAGAGTAAGAGATGTGTGTTTCTTGTGAATGCTTGTAAGTAGCTTAAGGCACTTTCAAAAGGGAGTGATTTTCTCTAAAAGGAGAGCATTTAGAAAGTGAAGCAACACTCCACTCACTTCGCACAGTGAATTGAAGTTTTGGAACAGACTGCTTCTCTTTCAGAGAAACGCATGTGAATTTTTTGTGAATACTTGTAAGTAGCTTAAGGCACTTTCAAAGGAAAGTGATTTTCTCTAAAAGGACAGCATTTAGAAAGTGAAGAAACACTAAATTCACTTCACACAGTGAATTGAAGTGTTGGAACAGACTGCTTCTCTTTCAGAAAAACGCATGTGAATTTCTGTTGAATGCTTGTAAGTAGCTTAAGGCAGTTTCAAAGGAAAGTGATTTTCTCTGAAAGGAGAGCATTTAGAAAGTGAAGCAACACTCCATTCACTTCGTCCAGTGAATTGAAGTGTTGGAACAGACTGCTTCTCGTTCAGAGTAAGAGATGTGAGTTTTTTGTGAATGCTTGTAAGTAGCTTAAGGCACTTTCAAAGGAAAGTGATTTTCTCTGAAACTACAGCATTTAGAATGTGAAGCAACACTCCATTCACTTCTCACAGTTAATTGAACTGTTGGAACAGACTGCTTCTCTTTCAGAGAAACAGATGTGAGTTTCTTGTGAATGTTTGTAAGTAACTTAAGGCAGTTTCAAAAGAGAGTGATTTTCTCTAAATGAAGAGCATTTAGAAAGTAAAGCAACACTCCATTCACTTCGCACAGTGAATTGAAGTGTTGGAACAGACTGCTTCTCTTTCAGAGAAACGGATGTGAGTTTCTTGTGAATACTTGTAAGTAGCTTAAGGTACTTTCAAGGGAAAGTGATTTTCTCTGAAAGGACAGCATTTAGAAAGTGAAGCAACACTCCTTTCACTTCGAACAGTGAATTGAAGTGTTGGAACAGACTGCTTCTCTTTCAGAAAAACGCATGTGAATTTCTGTTGAATGCTTGTAAGTAGCTTAAGGCAGTTTCAAAGGAAAGTGATTTTCTTTGAAAGGAGAGCATTTAGAAAGTGAAGCAACACTCCATTCACTTCGCACAGTGAATTGAAGTGTTGGAACAGACTGCTTCTCTTTCAGAGAAACAGATGTTAGTTTCTTGTGAATGCTTGTAAGTAGCTTAAGGTACTTTGAAGGGAAAGTGATTTTCTCTGAAAGGAGAGGATTTAGAAAGTGAAGCAACACTCCATTCACTTCGCACAGTGAATTGAAGTGTTGGAACAGACTGCTTCTCTTTCAGAGAAACGCATGTGAATTTCTGTTGAATGCTTTTAAGTAGCTTAAGGCAGTTTCAAAGGAAAGTGATTTTCTCTGAAAGGACAGCATTTAGAAAGGGAAGCAACACTCCATTCACTTCGCACAGTGAATTGAAGTGTTGGACCAGACTACTTCTCTTTCAGAGAAACGGATGTGAGTTTCTTGTGAATGCTTGTAAGTAGCTTAAGGTACTTTCAAGGGAAAGTGATTTTCTCTGAAAGGAGAGCATTTAGAAAGGGAAGCAACACTCCATTCACTTCGCACAGTGAATTGAAGTGTTGGAACAGACTGCTTCTCTTTCAGAGTAAGAGATGTGTGTTTCTTGTGAATGCTTGTATGTAGCTTAAGGCACTTTCAAAAGGGAGTGATTTTCTCTAAAAGGAGAGCATTTAGAAAGTGAAGCAACACTCCACTCACTTCGCACAGTGAATTGAAATTTTGGAACAGACTGCTTCTCTTTCAGAGAAACGCATGTGAATTTCTGTTGAATGTTTGGAAGTAGCTTAAGGCAGTTTCAAAGGAAAGTGATTTTCTCTGAAAGGAGAGCATTTAGAAAGTGAAGCAACACTCCATTCACTTCGCACAGTGAATTGAAGTGTTGGAACAGACTGCTTCTCTTTCAGAAACACGCATGTGAGTTTCTTGTGAATGTTTGTAAGTAGCTTAAGGCACTTTCAAAGGAAAGTGATTTTCTCTGAAAGGACAGCATTTAGAAAGTGAAGCAACACTCTGTTCACTTCGCATAGTGAATTGAAGTGTTGGAACAGACTGCTTCTCTTTCAGAGAAACGCATGTGAGTTTTTTGTGAATGCTTGTAAGTAGCTTAAGGCACTTTCAAAGGAAAGTGTTTTTCTCTGAAAAGACAGCATTTAAAAAGTGAAGCAACACTCCATTCACTTCAAATAGTGAATTGAAGTGTTGGAACAGACTGCTTCTCGTTCAGAGTAAGTGATGTGAGTTTCTTGTGAATGCTTGTAAGTAGCTTAAGGTACTTTCAAGGGAAAGTGATTTTCTCTGAAAAGACAGCATTTAGAAAGTGAAGCAACACTCCATTCACTTCTCACAGTGAATTGAAGTGTTGGAACAGACTGCTTCTCTTTCAGAGAAACAGATGTGAGTTTCTTGTGAATGCTTGTAAGTAGCTTAAGGTACTTTGAAGGGAAAGTGATTTTCTCTGAAAGGAGAGGATTTAGAAAGTGAAGCAACACTCCATTCACTTCGCACAGTGAATTGAAGTGTTGGAACAGACTGCTTCTCTTTCAGAGAAACGCATGTGAATTTCTGTTGAATGCTTTTAAGTAGCTTAAGGCAGTTTCAAAGGAAAGTGATTTTCTCTGAAAGGACAGCATTTAGAAAGGGAAGCAACACTCCATTCACTTCGCACAGCGAATTGAAGTGTTGGACCAGACTACTTCTCTTTCAGAGAAACAGATGTGAGTTTCTTGTGAATGCTTGTAAGTAGCTTAAGGTACTTTCAAGGGAAAGTGATTTTCTCTGAAAGGAGAGCATTTAGAAAGGGAAGCAACACTCCATTCACTTCGCACAGTGAATTGAAGTGTTGGAACAGACTGCTTCTCTTTCAGAGTAAGAGATGTGTGTTTCTTGTGAATGCTTGTATGTAGCTTAAGGCACTTTCAAAAGGGAGTGATTTTCTCTAAAAGGAGAGCATTTAGAAAGTGAAGCAACACTCCACTCACTTCGCACAGTGAATTGAAGTTTTGGAACAGACTGCTTCTCTTTCAGAGAAACGCATGTGAATTTCTGTTGAATGTTTGGAAGTAGCTTAAGGCAGTTTCAAAGGAAAGTGATTTTCTCTGAAAGGACAGCATTTAGAAAGTGAAGCAAAACTCCATTCACTTCGCGCTGTGAATTGAAGTGTTGGAACAAACTGCTTCTCGTTCAGAGTAAGAGATGTGAGTTTCTTGTGAATTCTTATAAGTAGCTTAAGGCAGTTTCAAAAGGGAGTGATTTTCTCTGAAAGGAGAGCATTTAGAAAGTGAAGCAACACTCCATTCACTTCGCACAGTGAATTGAAGTGTTGGAACAGACTGCTTCTCTTTCAGAGAAACGCATGTGAATTTCTGTTGAATGCTTGTACGTAGCTTAAGGCAGTTTCAATGGAAAGTGATTTTCTCTGAAACTACAGCATTTAGAATGTGAAGCAACACTCCATTCACTTTCGCACAGTGAATTGACGTGTTGGAACAGACTGCTTCTCTTTCAGAGAAACGCATGTGAGTTTTTTGTAAATGCTTGTAAGTAGCTTAAGGCACTTTCAAAGGAAAGTGATTTTCTCTGAAAGGACAGCATTTAGAAAGTGAAGCAAAACTCCATTCACTTCGCGCTGTGAATTGAAGTGTTGGAACAAACTGCTTCTCGTTCAGAGTAAGAGATGTGAGTTTCTTGTGAATTCTTATAAGTAGCTTAAGGCAGTTTCAAAAGGGAGTGATTTTCTCTGAAAGGAGAGCATTTAGAAAGTGAAGCAACACTCCATTCACTTCGCACAGTGAATTGAAGTGTTGGAACAGACTGCTTCTCTTTCAGAGAAACGCATGTGAATTTCTGTTGAATGCTTGTACGTAGCTTAAGGCAGTTTCAATGGAAAGTGATTTTCTCTGAAACTACAGCATTTAGAATGTGAAGCAACACTCCATTCACTTTCGCACAGTGAATTGAAGTGTTGGAACAGACTGCTTCTCTTTCAGAGAAACGCATGTGAGTTTTTTGTGAATGCTTGTAAGTAGCTTAAGGCACTTTCAAAGGAAAGTGATTTTCTCTGAAAGGACAGCATTTAGAAAGTGAAGCAACACTCCATTCACTTCGCACAGTGAATTGAAGTGTTGGAACAGACTGCTTCTCTTTCAGAAAAACGCATGTGAGTTTCTTGTGAATGCTTGTAAGTAGCTTAAGGCACTTTCAAAGGAAAGTGATTTTCTCTGAAAGGACAGCATTTAGAAAGTGAAGAAACACTCCATTCACTTCAAATAGTGAATTGAAGTGTTGGAACAGACTGCTTCTCGTTCAGAGTAAGTGATGTGAGTTTCTTGTGAATGCTTGTAAGTAGCTTAAGGTACTTTCAAGGGAAAGTGATTTTCTCTGAAAGGACAGCATTTAGAAAGTGAAGCAACACTCCATTCACTTCTCACAGTGAATTGAAGTGTTGGAACAGACTGCTTCTCTTTCAGAGAAACAGATGTGAGTTTCTTGTGAATGCTTGTAAGTAGCTTAAGGTACTTTGAAGGGAAAGTGATTTTCTCTGAAAGGAGAGGATTTAGAAAGTGAAGCAACACTCCATTCACTTCGCACAGTGAATTGAAGTGTTGGAACAGACTGCTTCTCTTTCAGAGAAACGCATGTGAATTTCTGTTGAATGCTTTTAAGTAGCTTAAGGCAGTTTCAAAGGAAAGTGATTTTCTCTGAAAGGACAGCATTTAGAAAGGGAAGCAACACTCTATTCACTTCGCACAGTGAATTGAAGTGTTGGACCAGACTACTTCTCTTTCAGAGAAACAGATGTGAGTTTCTTGTGAATGCTTGTAAGTAGCTTAAGGTACTTTCAAGGGAAAGTGATTTTCTCTGAAAGGAGAGCATTTAGAAAGGGAAGCAACACTCCATTCACTTCGCACAGTGAATTGAAGTGTTGGAACAGACTGCTTCTCTTTCAGAGTAAGAGATGTGTGTTTCTTGTGAATGCTTGTATGTAGCTTAAGGCACTTTCAAAAGGGAGTGATTTTCTCTAAAAGGAGAGCATTTAGAAAGTGAAGCAACACTCCACTCACTTCGCACAGTGAATTGAAGTTTTGGAACAGACTGCTTCTCTTTCAGAGAAACGCATGTGAATTTCTGTTGAATGTTTGGAAGTAGCTTAAGGCAGTTTCAAAGGAAAGTGATTTTCTCTGAAAGGACAGCATTTAGAAAGTGAAGCAAAACTCCATTCACTTCGCGCTGTGAATTGAAGTGTTGGAACAAACTGCTTCTCGTTCAGAGTAAGAGATGTGAGTTTCTTGTGTATTCTTATAAGTAGATTAAGGCAGTTTCAAAAGGGAGTGATTTTCTCTGAAAGGAGAGCATTTAGAAAGTGAAGCAACACTCCATTCACTTCGCACAGTGAATTGAAGTGTTGGAACAGACTGCTTCTCTTTCAGAGAAACGCATGTGAATTTCTGTTGAATGCTTGTACGTAGCTTAAGGCAGTTTCAATGGAAAGTGATTTTCTCTGAAACTACAGCATTTAGAATGTGAAGCAACACTCCATTCACTTTCGCACAGTGAATTGAAGTGTTGGAACAGACTGCTTCTCTTTCAGAGAAACGCATGTGAGTTTTTTGTGAATGCTTGTAAGTAGCTTAAGGCACTTTCAAAGGAAAGTGATTTTCTCTGAAAGGACAGCATTTAGAAAGTGAATCAACACTCCATTCACTTCGCACAGTGAATTGAAGTGTTGGAACAGACTGCTTCTCTTTCAGAAAAACGCATGTGAGTTTCTTGTGAATGCTTGTAAGTAGCTTAAGGCACTTTCAAAGGAAAGTGATTTTCTCTGAAAGGACAGCATTTAGAAAGTGAAGCAACACTCCGTTCACTTCGCATAGTGAATTGAAGTGTTGGAACAGACTGCTTCTCTTTCAGAGAAACGCATGTGAGTTTTTTGTGAATGCTTGTAAGTAGCTTAAGGCACTTTCAAAGGAAAGTGATTTTCTCTGAAAGGACAGCATTTAAAAAGTGAAGCAACACTCCATTCACTTAACACAGTGAATTGAAGTGTTGGAACAGACTGCTTCTCGTTCAGAGTAAGAGATGTGAGTTTCTTGTGAATGCTTGTAAGTAGCTTAAGGCAGTTTCAAAAGGGAGTGATTTTCTCTGAAAGGAGAGCATTTAGAAAGTGAAGCAACACTCCATTCACTTTCGCACAGTGAATTGAAGTGTTGGAACAGACTGCTTCTCTTTCAGAGAAACGCATGTGAGTTTTTTGTGAATGCTTGTAAGTAGCTTAGGGCACTTTCAAAGGAAAGTGATTTTCTCTGAAACTACAGCATTTAGAATGTGAAGCAACACTCCATTCACTTCAAACAGTGAATTGAAGTGTTGGAACAGACTGCTTCTCTTTCAGAGTAACAGATGTGAGTTTCTTGTGAATGCTTGTAAGTAGCTTAAGGAACTTTCAAGGGAAAGTGATTTTCTCTGAAAGGACAGCATTTAGAATGTGAAGCAACACTCCATTCACTTCTCACAGTGAATTGAAGTGTTGGAACAGACTGCTTCTCTTTCAGAAAAACGCATGTGAGTTTCTTGTGAATGCTTGTAAGTAGCTTAAGGCACTTTCAAAGGAAAGTTATTTTCTCTGAAAGGACAGCATTTAGAAATGAAGCAACACTCCGTTCACTTCGCATAGTGAATTGAAGTGTTGGAACAGACTGCTTCTCTTTCAGAGAAACGCATGTGAGTTTTTTGTGAATGCTTGCAAGTAGCTTAAGGCACTTTCAAAGGAAAGTGTTTTTCTCTGAAAAGACAGCATTTAGAAAGTGAAGCAACACTCCATTCACTTCAAATAGTGAATTGAAGTGTTGGAACAGACTGGTTCTCGTTCAGAGTAAGAGACGTGAGTTTCTTTTGAATGCTTGTAAGTAGCTTAAGGCACTTTCAAAGGAAAGTGATTTTCTCTGAAAGGACAGCATTTAGAAAGTGAAGCAACACTCCATTCACTTCAAACATTGAATTGAAGTGTTGGAACAGACTGCTTCTCGTTCAGAGTAAGAGATGTTTCTTGTGAATTCTTATAAGTAGTTTAAGGCAGTTTCAAAAGGGAGTGATTTTCTCTGAAAGGAGAGCATTTAGAAAGTGAAGCAACACTCCATTCACTTTCGCACAGTGAATTGAAGTGTTGGAACAGACTGCTTCTCTTTCAGAGAAACGCATGTGAGTTTTTTGTGAATGCTTGTAAGTAGCTTAAGGCACTTTCAAAGGAAAGTGATTTTCTCTGAAACTAGAGCATTTCGAATGTGAAGCAACACTCCATTCACTTCTCACAGTTAATTGAAGTGTTGGAACAGACTGCTACTCTTTCAGAGAAACAGATGTGAGTTTCTTGTGAATGCTTGTAAGTAACTTAAGGCAGTTTCAAAAGAGAGTGATTTTCTCTAAATGAAGAGCATTTAGAAAGTGAACTAACACTCCATTCACTTCGCACAGTGAATTGAAGTGTTGGAACAGACTGCTTCTCTTTCAGAGAAACAGATGTGAGTTTCTTGTGAATGCTTGTAAGTAGCTTAAGGTACTTTGAAGGGAAAGTGATTTTCTCTGAAAGGACAGCATTTAGAAAGTGAAGCAACACTCCATTCACTTCGCACAGTGAATTGCAGTGTTGGAAAAGACTGCTTCTCTTTCAGAGAAATGCATGTGAATTTCTGTTGAATGCTTTTAAGTAGCTTAAGGCAGTTTCAAAGGAAAGTGATTTTCTCTGAAAGGACAGCATTTAGAAAGTGAAGCAACACTCCGTTCACTTCGCATAGTGAATTGAAGTGTTGGAACAGAGTGCTTCTCTTTCAGAAAAACGCATGTGAGTTTTTTGTGAATGCTTGTAAGTAGCTTAAGGCACTTTCAAAGGAAAGTGATTTTCTCTGAAAGGACAGCATTTAAAAAGTGAAGCAACACTCCATTCACTTCACACAGTGAATTGAAGTGTTGGAACAGACTGCTTCTCGTTCAGAGTAAGAGATGTGAGTTTCTTGTGAATGCTTGTAAGTAGCTTAAGGCAGTTTCAAAAGTTAGTGATTTTCTCTGAAAGGAGAGCATCTAGAAAGTGAAGCAACACTCCATTCACTTCTCACAGTGAATTGAAGTGTTGGAACAGACTGCTTCTCTTTCAGAGTAACAGATGTGAGTTTCTTGTGAATGCTTGTTAGTAGCTAAAGGTACTTTCAATTGAAAGTGATTTTCTCTGAAAGGACAGCATTTAGAAAGTGAAGCAACACTCCATTCACTTCAAACAGTGAATTGAAGTGTTGGAACAGACTGCTTCTCTTTCAGAGTAAGAGATGTGTGTTTCTTGTGAATGCTTGTAAGTAGCTTAAGGCACTTTCAAAAGGGAGTGATTTTCTCTAAAAGGAGAGCATTTAGAAAGTGAAGCAACACTCCACTCACTTCGCACAGTGAATTGAAGTGTTGGACCAGACTGCTTCTCTTTCAGAGAAACGCATGTGAATTTCTGTTGAATGTTTGTAAGTAGCTTAAGGCACTTTCAAAGGAAAGTGATTTTCTCTGAAAGGACAGCATTTAGAAAGTGAAGAAACACTCCATTCACTTCACACAGTGAATTGAAGTGTTGGAACAGACTGCTTCTCTTTCAGAAAAACGCATGTGAATTTCTGTTGAATGCTTGTAAGTAGGTTAAGGCAGTTTCAAAGGAAAGTGATTTTCTCTGAAAGGAGAGCATTTAGAAAGTGAAGCAACACTCCATTCACTTCGCACAGTGAATTGAAGTGTTCGAACAGACTGCTTCTCTTTCAGAAAAACGCATGTGAGTTTCTTGTGAATGCTTGTAAGTAGCTTAAGGCACTTTCAAAGGAAAGTGATTTTCTCTGAAAGGACAGCATTTAGAAAGTGAAGCAACACTCCGTTCACTTCGCATAGTGAATTGAAGTGTTGGAACAGACTGCTTCTCTTTCAGAGAAACGCATGTGAGTTTTTTGTGAATGCTTGTAAGTAGCTTAAGACAGTTTCAAAAGGGAGTGATTTTTCTCTGAAAGGAGAGCATTTAGAAAGTGAAGCAACACTCCATTCACTTCGCACAGTGAATTGAAGTGTTGGAACAGACTGCTTCTCTTTCAGTGAAACAGATGTGAGTTTCTTGTGAATGCTTGTAAGTAGCTTAAGGTACTTTCAAGGGAAAGTGATTTTCTCTGAAAGGACAGCATTTAGAAAGTGAAGCAACACTCCATTCACTTCGCACAGTGAATTGAAGTGTTGGAACAGACTGCTTCTCTTTCAGAGAAACGCATGTGAGTTTTTTGTGAATGCTTGTAAGTAGCTTAAGGTACTTTCAAGGGAAAGTGATTTTCTCTGAAAGGACAGCATTTAGAAAGTGAAGCAACACTCCATTCACTTCGCACAGTGAATTGAATTGTTGGAACAGACTGCTTCTCTTTCAGAAAAACGCATGTGAGTTTCTTGTGAATGCTTGTAAGTAGCTTAAGGCACTTTCAAAGGAAAGTGATTTTCTCTGAAAGGACAGCATTTAGAAAGTGAAGCAACACTCCGTTCACTTCGCATAGTGTATTGAAGTGTTGGAACAGACTGCTTCTCTTTCAGAGAAACGCATGTGAGTTTTTTGTGAATGCTTGTAAGTAGCTTAAGGCACTTTCAAAGGAAAGTGATTTTCTCTGTAAGGACAGCATTTAAAAAGTGAAGCAACACTCCATTCACTTAACACAGTGAATTGAAGTGTTGGAACAGACTGCTTCTCGTTCAGAGTAAGAGATGTGAGTTTCTTGTGAATGCTTGTAAGTAGCTTAAGGCAGTTTCAAAAGGGAGTGATTTTCTCTGAAAGGAGAGCATTTAGAAAGTGAAGCAACACTCCATTCACTTTCGCACAGTGAATTGAAGTGTTGGAACAGACTGCTTCTCTTTCAGAGTAACAGATGTGAGTTTCTTGTGAATGCTTGTAAGTAGCTTAAGGCACTTTCAAAGGAAAGTGATTTTCTCTGAAACTACAGCATTTAGAATGTGAAGCAACACTCCATTCACTTCAAACAGTGAATTGAAGTGTTGGAACAGACTGCTTCTCTTTCAGAGTAAGAGATGTGTGTTTCTTGTGAATGCTTGTAAGTAGCTTAAGGCACTTTCAAAAGGGAGTGATTATCTCTAAAAGGAGAGCATTTAGAAAGTGAAGCAACACTCCACTCACTTCGCACAGTGAATTGAACTTTTGGAACAGACTGCTTCTCTTTCAGAGAAACGCATGTGAATTTCTGTTGAATGTTTGTAAGTAGCTTAAGGCACTTTCAAAGGAAAGTGATTTTCTCTGAAAGGACAGCATTTAGAAAGTGAGGAAACACTAAATTCACTTCACACAGTGAATTGAAGTGTTGGAACAGACTGCTTCTCTTTCAGAAAAACGCATGTGAATTTCTGTTGAATGCTTGTAAGTAGGTTAAGGCAGTTTCAAAGGAAAGTGATTTTCTCTGAAAGGACAGCATTTAGAAAGTGAAGAAACACTCCATTCACTTCACACAGTGAATTGAAGTGTTGGAACAGACTGCTTCTCGTTCAGAGTAAGAGATGTTTCTTGTGAATTCTTATAAGTAGCTTAAGGCAGTTTCAAAAGGGAGTGATTTTCTCTGAAAGGAGAGCATTTAGAAAGTGAAGCAACACTCCATTCACTTTCGCACAGTGAATTGAAGTGTTGGAACAGACTGCTTCTCTTTCAGAGAAACGCATGTGAGTTTTTTGTGAATGCTTGTAAATAGCTTAAGGCACTTTCAAAGGAAAGTGATTTTCTCTGAAACTAGAGCATTTAGAAAGTGAAGCAACACTCCATTCACTTCTCACAGTTAATTGAAGTGTTGGAACAGACTGCTACTCTTTCAGAGAAACAGATGTGAGTTTCTTGTGAATGTTTGTAACTAACTTAAGGCAGTTTCAAAAGAGAGTGATTTTCTCTAAATGAAGAGCATTTAGAAAGTGAAGCAACACTCCATTCACTTCGCACAGTGAATTGAAGTGTTGGAACAGACTGCTTCTCTTTCAGAGAAACAGATGTGAGTTTCTTGTGAATGCTTGGAAGTAGCTTAAGGTACTTTCAAGGGAAAGTGATTTTCTCTGAAAGGACAGCATTTAGAAAGTGAAGCAACACTCCTTTCACTTTGCACAGTGAATTGAAGTGTTAGAACAGACTGCTTCTCTTTCAGAGAAACAGATGTGAGTTTCTTGTGAATGCTTGTAAGTAGCTTAAAGTACTTTCAAGGGAAAGTGATTTTCTCTGAAAGGACAGCATTTAGAAAGTGAAGCAACACTCCATTCACTTCTCACAGTGAATTGAAGTGTTGGAACAGACTGCTTCTCTTTCAGAGTAAGAGATGTGTGTTTCTTGTGAATGCTTGTAAGTAGCTTAAGGCACTTTCAAAAGGGAGTGATTTTCTCTAAAAGGAGAGCATTTAGAAAGTGAAGCAACACTCCACTCACTTCGCACAGTGAATTGAAGTTTTGGAACAGACTGCTTCTCTTTCAGAGAAACGCATGTGAATTTCTGTTGAATGTTTGTCAGTAGCTAAAGGCACTTTCAAAGGAAAGTGATTTTCTCGGAAAGGACAGCATTTAGAAAGTGAAGAAACACTCCATTCACTTCACACAGTGAATTGAAGTGTTGGAACAGACTGCTTCTCTTTCAGAAAAACGCATGTGAATTTCTGTTGAATGCTTGTAAGTAGCTTAAGGCAGTTTCAAAGGAAAGTGATTTTCTCTGAAAGGAGAGCATTTAGAAAGTCAAGCAACACTCCATTCACTTCGCACAGTGAATTGAAGTGTTGGAAGAGACTGCTTCTCTTTCAGAAAAACGCATGTGATTTTCTTGTGAATGCTTGTAAGTAGCTTAAGGCACTTTCAAAGGAAAGTGATTTTCTCTGAAAGGACAGCATTTAGAAAGGGAAGCAACACTCCTTTCACTTCGCATAGTGAATTGAAGTGTTGGAACAGACTGCTTCTCTTTCAGAGAAACGCATGTGAGTTTTTTGTGAATGCTTGTAAGTAGCTTAAGGCACTTTCAAAGGAAAGTGTTTTTCTCTGAAAAGACAGCATTTAGAAAGTGAAGCAACACTCCATTCACTTCAAATAGTGAATTGAAGTCTTGGAACAGACTGGTTCTCGTTCAGAGTAAGAGATGTGAGTTTCTTGTGAATGCTTGTAAGTAGCTTAAGACAGTTTCAAAAGGGAGTGATTTTCTCTGAAAGGAGAGCATTTAGAAAGTGAAGCAACACTCCATTCACTTCGCACAGTGAATTGAAGTGTTGGAACAGACTGCTTCTCTTTCAGTGAAACAGATGTGAGTTTCTTGTGAATGCTTGTAAGTAGCTTAAGGTACTTTCAAGGGAAAGTGATTTTCTCTGAAAGGACAGCATTTAGAAAGTGAAGCAACACTCCATTCACTTCGCACAGTGAATTGAAGTGTTGGAACAGACTGCTTCTCTTTCAGAGAAACGCATGTGAGTTTTTTGTGAATGCTTGTAAGTAGCTTAAGGTACTTTCAAGGGAAAGTGATTTTCTCTGAAAGGACAGCATTTAGAAAGTGAAGCAACACTCCATTCACTTCGCACAGTGAATTGAAGTGTTGGAACAGACTGCTTCTCTTTCAGAAAAACGCATGTGAGTTTCTTGTGAATGCTTGTAAGTAGCTTAAGGCACTTTCAAAGGAAAGTGATTTTCTCTGAAAGGACAGCATTTAGAAAGTGAAGCAACACTCCGTTCACTTCGCATAGTGTATTGAAGTGTTGGAACAGACTGCTTCTCTTTCAGAGAAACGCATGTGAGTTTTTTGTGAATGCTTGTAAGTAGCTTAAGGCACTTTCAAAGGAAAGTGATTTTCTCTGAAAGGACAGCATTTAAAAAGTGAAGCAACACTCCATTCACTTAGCACAGTGAATTGAAGTGTTGGAACAGACTGCTTCTCGTTCAGAGTAAGAGATGTGAGTTTCTTGTGAATGCTTGTAAGTAGCTTAAGGCAGTTTCAAAAGGGAGTGATTTTCTCTGAAAGGAGAGCATTTAGAAAGTGAAGCAACACTCCATTCACTTTCGCACAGTGAATTGAAGTGTTGGAACAGACTGCTTCTCTTTCAGAGAAACGCATGTGAGTTTTTTGTGAATGCTTGTAAGTAGCTTAAGGCACTTTCAAAGGAAAGTGATTTTCTCTGAAACTACAGCATTTAGAATGTGAAGCAACACTCCATTCACTTCAAACAGTGAATTGAAGTGTTGGAACAGACTGCTTCTCTTTCAGAGTAACAGATGTGAGTTTCTTGTGAATGCTTGTAAGTAGCTTAAGGAACTTTCAAGGGAAAGTGATTTTCTCTGAAAGGACAGCATTTAGAAAGTGAAGCAACACTCCATTCACTTCTCACAGTGAATTGAAGTGTTGGAACAGACTGCTTCTCTTTCAGAGTAAGAGATGTGTGTTTCTTGTGAATGCTTGTAAGTAGCTTAAGGCACTTTCAAAAGGGAGTGATTTTCTCTAAAAGAAGAGCATTTAGAAAGTGAAGCAACACTCCACTCACTTCGCACAGTGAATTGAAGTTTTGGAACAGACTGCTTCTCTTTCAGAGAAACGCATGTGAATTTCTGTTGAATGTTTGTCAGTAGCTTAAGGCACTTTCAAAGGAAAGTAATTTTCTCTGAAAGGACAGCATTTAGAAAGTGAAGAAACACTCCATTCACTTCACACAGTGAATTGAAGTGTTGGAACAGACTGCTTCTCTTTCAGAAAAACGCATGTCAATTTCTGTTGAATGCTTGTAAGTAGCTTAAGGCAGTTTCAAAGGAAAGTGATTTTCTCTGAAAGGACAGCATTTAGAAAGTGAAGCAACACTCCATTCCATTCGCACAGTGAATTGAAGTGTTCGAACAGACTGCTTCTCTTTCAGAAAAATGCATGTGAGTTTCTTGTGAATGCTTGTAAGTAGCTTAAGGCACTTTCAAAGAAAGTGATTTTCTCTGAAAGGACAGCATTTAGAAAGTGAAGCAACACTCCATTCACTTCAAACATTGAATTGAAGTGTTGGAACAGACTGCTTCTCTTTCAGAGCAAGAGATGTTTCTGGTGAATTCTTATAAGTAGTTTAAGGCAGTTTCAAAAGGGAGTGATTTTCTCTGAAAGGAGAGCATTTAGAAAGTGAAGCAACACTCCATTCACTTTCGCACAGTGAATTGAAGTGTTGGAACAGACTGCTTCTCTTTCAGAGAAACGCATGTGAGTTTTTTGTGAATGCTTGTAAGTAGCTTAAGGCACTTTCAAAGGAAAGTGATTTTCTCTGAAACTAGAGCATTTAGAATGTGAAGCAACACTCCATTCACTTCTCACAGTTAATTGAAGTGTTGGAACAGACTGCTACTCTTTCAGAGAAACAGATGTGAGTTTCTTGTGAATGCTTGTAAGTAACTTAAGGCAGTTTCAAAAGAGAGTGATTTTCTCTAAATGAAGAGCATTTAGAAAGTGAACTAACACTCCATTCACTTCACACAGTGAATTGAAGTGTTGGAACAGACTGCTTCTCTTTCAGAGAAACAGATGTGAGTTTCTTGTGAATGCTTGTAAGTAGCTTAAGGTACTTTCAAGGGAAAGTGATTTTCTCTGAAACGACATCATTTAGAAAGCGAAGCAACACTCCTTTCACTTCGCACAGTGAATTGAAGTGGTGGAACAGACTGCTTCTCTTTCAGAGAAACAGATGTGAGTTTCTTGTGAATGCTTGTAAGTAGATTAAGGTACTTTGAAGGGAAAGTGATTTTCTCTGAAAGGACAGTATTTAGAAAGTGAAGCAACACTCCATTCACTTCGCACAGTGAATTGTAGTGTTGGAACAGACTGCTTCTCTTTCAGAGAAATGCATGTGAATTTCTGTTGAATGCTTTTAAGTAGCTTAAGGCAGTTTCAAAGGAAAGTGATTTTCTCTGAAAGGACAGCATTTAGAAAGTGAAGCAACACTCCGTTCACTTCACATAGTGAATGGAAGTGTTGGAACAGAGTGCTTCTCTTTCAGAGAAACGCATGTGAGTTTTTTGTGAATGCTTGTAAGTAGCTTAAGGCACTTTCAAAGGAAAGTGATTTTCTCTGAAAGGACAGCATTTAAAAAGTGAAGCAACACTCCATTCACTTCAAACAGTGAATTGAAGTGTTGGAACAGACTGCTTCTCGTTCAGAGTAAGAGATGAGAGTTTCTTGTGAATGCTTGTAAGTAGCTTAAGGCAGTTTCAAAAGTTAGTGATTTTCTCTGAAAGGAGAGCATCTAGAAAGTGAAGCAACACTCCATTCACTTCTCACAGTGAATTGAAGTGTTGGAACAGACTGCTTCTCTTTCAGAGTAACAGATGTGAGTTTCTTGTGAATGCTTGTAAGTAGCTAAAGGTACTTTCAATTGAAAGTGATTTTCTCTGAAAGGACAGCATTTAGAAAGTGAAGCAACACTCCATTCACTTCAAACAGTGAATTGAAGTGTTGGAACAGACTGCTTCTCTTTCAGAGTAAGAGATTTGTGTTTCTTGTGAATGCTTGTAAGTAGCTTAAGGCACTTTCAAAAGGGAGTGATTTTCTCTAAAAGGAGAGCATTTAGAAAGTGAAGCAACACTCCACTCACTTCGCACAGTGAATTGAAGTTTTGGAACAGACTGCTTCTCTTTCAGAGAAACGCATGTGAATTTCTGTTGAATGTTTGTAAGTAGCTTAAGGCACTTTCAAAGGAAAGTGATTTTCTCTGAAAGGACAGCATTTAGAAAGTGAAGAAACACTCCATTCACTTCACACAGTGAATTGAAGTGTTGGAACAGACTGCTTCTCTTTCAGAAAAACGCATGTGAATTTCTGTTGAATGCTTGTAAGTAGGTTAAGGCAGTTTCAAAGGAAAGTGATTTTCTTTGAAAGGAGAGCATTTAGAAAGTGAAGCAACACTCCATTCACTTCGCACAGTGAATTGAAGTGTTCGAACAGACTGCTTCTCTTTCAGAAAAACGCATGTGAGTTTCTTGTGAATGCTTGTAAGTAGCTTAAGGCACTTTCAAAGGAAAGTGATTTTCTCTGAAAGGACAGCATTTAGAAAGTGAAGCAACACTCCGTTCACTTCGCATAGTGAATTGAAGTGTTGGAACAGACTGCTTCTCTTTCAGAGAAACGCATGTGAGTTTTTTGTGAATGCTTGTAAGTAGCTTAAGACAGTTTCAAAAGTGAGTGATTTTTCTCTGAATGGAGAGCATTTAGAAAGTGAAGCAACACTCCATTCACTTCGCACAGTGAATTGAAGTGTTGGAACAGACTGCTTCTCTTTCAGTGAAACAGATGTGAGTTTCTTGTGAATGCTTGTAAGTAGCTTAAGGTACTTTCAAGGGAAAGTGATTTTCTCTGAAAGGACAGCATTTAGAAAGTGAAGCAACACTCCATTCACTTCGCACAGTGAATTGAAGTGTTGGAACAGACTGCTTCTCTTTCAGAGAAACGCATGTGAGTTTTTTGTGAATGCTTGTAAGTAGCTTAAGGTACTTTCAAGGGAAAGTGATTTTCTCTGAAAGGACAGCATTTAGAAAGTGAAGCAACACTCCATTCACTTCGCACAGTGAATTGAAGTGTTGGAACAGACTGCTTCTCTTTCAGAAAAACGCATGTGAGTTTCTTGTGAATGCTTGTAAGTAGCTTAAGGCACTCTCAAAGGAAAGTGATTTTCTCTGAAAGGACAGCATTTAGAAAGTGAAGCAACACTCCGTTCACTTCGCATAGTGTATTGAAGTGTTGGAACAGACTGCTTCTCTTTCAGAGAAACGCATGTGAGTTTTTTGTGAATGCTTGTAAGTAGCTTAAGGCACTTTCAAAGGAAAGTGATTTTCTCTGAAAGGACAGCATTTAAAAAGTGAAGCAACACTCCATTCACTTAGCACAGTGAATTGAAGTGTTGGAACAGACTGCGTCTCGTTCAGAGTAAGAGATGTGAGTTTCTTGTGAATGCTTGTAAGTAGCTTAAGGCAGTTTCAAAAGGGAGTGATTTTCTCTGAAAGGAGAGCATTTAGAAAGTGAAGCAACACTCCATTCACTTTCGCACAGTGAATTGAAGTGTTGGAACAGACTGCTTCTCTTTCAGAGAAACGCATGTGAGTTTTTTGTGAATGCTTGTAAGTAGCTTAAGGCACTTTCAAAGGAAAGTGATTTTCTCTGAAACTACAGCATTTAGAATGTGAAGCAACACTCCATTCACTTCTCACAGTGAATTGAAGTGTTGGAACAGACTGCTTCTCTTTCAGAGTAGCAGATGTGAGTTTCTTGTGAATGCTTGTAAGTAGCTTAAGGAACTTTCAAGGGAAAGTGATTTTCTCTGAAAGGACAGCATTTAGAAAGTGAAGCAACACTCCATTCACTTCTCACAGTGAATTGAAGTGTTGGAATAGACTGCTTCTCTTTCAGAGTAACAGATGTGAGTTTCTTGTGAATGCTTGTAAGTAGCTTAAGGAACTTTCAAGGGAAAGTGATTTTCTCTGAAAGGACAGCATTTAGAAAGTGAAGCAACACTCCATTCACTTCTCACAGTGAATTGAAGTGTTGGAACAGACTGCTTCTCTTTCAGAGTAAGAGATGTGTGTTTCTTGTGAATGCTTGTAAGTAGCTTAAGGCACTTTCAAAAGGGAGTGATTTTCTCTAAAAGGAGAGCATTTAGAAAGTGAAGCAACACTCCACTCACTTCGCACAGTGAATTGAAGTTTTGGAACAGACTGCTTCTCTTTCAGAGAAACGCATGTGAATTTCTGTTGAATGTTTGTCAGTAGCTAAAGGCACTTTCAAAGGAAAGTGATTTTCTCTGAAAGGACAGCATTTAGAAAGTGAAGAAACACTCCATTCACTTCACACAGTGAATTGAAGTGTTGGAACAGACTGCTTCTCTTTCAGAAAAACGCATGTGAATTTCTGTTGAATGCTTGTAAGTAGCTTAAGGCAGTTTCAAAGGAAAGTGATTTTCTCTGAAAGGAGAGCATTTAGAAAGTCAAGCAACACTCCATTCACTTCGCACAGTGAATTGAAGTGTTGGAAGAGACTCGTTCTCTTTCAGAAAAACGCATGTGATTTTCTTGTGAATGCTTGTAAGTAGCTTAAGGCACTTTCAAAGGAAAGTGATTTTCTCTGAAAGGACAGCATTTAGAAAGTGAAGCAACACTCCTTTCACTTCGCATAGTGAATTGAAGTGTTGGAACAGACTGCTTCTCTTTCAGAGAAACGCATGTGAGTTTTTTGTGAATGCTTGTAAGTAGCTTAAGGCACTTTCAAAGGAAAGTGTTTTTCTCTGAAAAGACAGCATTTAGAAAGTGAAGCAACACTCCATTCACTTCAAATAGTGAATTGAAGTCTTGGAACAGACTGGTTCTCGTTCAGAGTAAGAGATGTGAGTTTCTTGTGAATGCTTGTAAGTAGCTTAAGACAGTTTCAAAAGGGAGTGATTTTCTCTGAAAGGAGAGCATTTAGAAAGTGAAGCAACACTCCATTCACTTCGCACAGTGAATTGAAGTGTTGGAACAGACTGCTTCTCTTTCAGTGAAACAGATGTGAGTTTCTTGTGAATGCTTGTAAGTAGCTTAAGGTACTTTCAAGGGAAAGTGATTTTCTCTGAAAGGACAGCATTTAGAAAGTGAAGCAACACTCCATTCACTTCGCACAGTGAATTGAAGTGTTGGAACAGACTGCTTCTCTTTCAGAGAAACGCATGTGAGTTTTTTGTGAATGCTTGTAAGTAGCTTAAGGTACTTTCAAGGGAAAGTGATTTTCTCTGAAAGGACAGCATTTAGAAAGTGAAGCAACACTCCATTCACTTCGCACAGTGAATTGAAGTGTTGGAACAGACTGCTTCTCTTTCAGAAAAACGCATGTGAGTTTCTTGTGAATGCTTGTAAGTAGCTTAAGGCACTTTCAAAGGAAAGTGATTTTCTCTGAAAGGACAGCATTTAGAAAGTGAAGCAACACTCCGTTCACTTCGCATAGTGTATTGAAGTGTTGGAACAGACTGCTTCTCTTTCAGAGAAACGCATGTGAGTTTTTTGTGAATGCTTGTAAGTAGCTTAAGGCACTTTCAAAGGAAAGTGATTTTCTCTGAAAGGACAGCATTTAAAAAGTGAAGCAACACTCCATTCACTTAGCACAGTGAATTGAAGTGTTGGAACAGACTGCTTCTCGTTCAGAGTAAGAGATGTGAGTTTCTTGTGAATGCTTGTAAGTAGCTTAAGGCAGTTTCAAAAGGGAGTGATTTTCTCTGAAAGGAGAGCATTTAGAAAGTGAAGCAACACTCCATTCACTTTCGCACAGTGAATTGAAGTGTTGGAACAGACTGCTTCTCTTTCAGAGAAACGCATGTGAGTTTTTTGTGAATGCTTGTAAGTAGCTTAAGGCACTTTCAAAGGAAAGTGATTTTCTCTGAAACTACAGCATTTAGAATGTGAAGCAACACTCCATTCACTTCAAACAGTGAATTGAAGTGTTGGAACAGACTGCTTCTCTTTCAGAGTAACAGATGTGAGTTTCTTGTGAATGCTTGTAAGTAGCTTAAGGAACTTTCAAGGGAAAGTGATTTTCTCTGAAAGGACAGCATTTAGAAAGTGAAGCAACACTCCATTCACTTCTCACAGTGAATTGAAGTGTTGGAACAGACTGCTTCTCTTTCAGAGTAAGAGATGTGTGTTTCTTGTGAATGCTTGTAAGTAGCTTAAGGCACTTTCAAAAGGGAGTGATTTTCTCTAAAAGAAGAGCATTTAGAAAGTGAAGCAACACTCCACTCACTTCGCACAGTGAATTGAAGTTTTGGAACAGACTGCTTCTCTTTCAGAGAAACGCATGTGAATTTCTGTTGAATGTTTGTCAGTAGCTTAAGGCACTTTCAAAGGAAAGTAATTTTCTCTGAAAGGACAGCATTTAGAAAGTGAAGCAACACTCCATTCACTTCGCACAGTGAATTGAAGTGTTGGAACAGACTGCTTCTCTTTCAGAAAAACGCATGTGAGTTTCTTGTGAATGCTTGTAAGTAGCTTAAGGCACTTTCAAAGAAAGTGATTTTCTCTGAAAGGACAGCATTTAGAAAGTGAAGCAACACTCCATTCACTTCAAACATTGAATTGAAGTGTTGGAACAGACTGCTTCTCTTTCAGAGCAAGAGATGTTTCTGGTGAATTCTTATAAGTAGTTTAAGGCAGTTTCAAAAGGGAGTGATTTTCTCTGAAAGGAGAGCATTTAGAAAGTGAAGCAACACTCCATTCACTTTCGCACAGTGAATTGAAGTGTTGGAACAGACTGCTTCTCTTTCAGAGAAACGCATGTGAGTTTTTTGTGAATGCTTGTAAGTAGCTTAAGGCACTTTCAAAGGAAAGTGATTTTCTCTGAAACTAGAGCATTTAGAATGTGAAGCAACACTCCATTCTCTTCTCACAGTTAATTGAAGTGTTGGAACAGACTGCTACTCTTTCAGAGAAACAGATGTGAGTTTCTTGTGAATGCTTGTAAGTAACTTAAGGCAGTTTCAAAAGAGAGTGATTTTCTCTAAATGAAGAGCATTTAGAAAGTGAACTAACACTCCATTCACTTCACACAGTGAATTGAAGTGTTGGAACAGACTGCTTCTCTTTCAGAGAAACAGATGTGAGTTTCTTGTGAATGCTTGTAAGTAGCTTAAGGTACTTTCAAGGGAAAGTGATTTTCTCTGAAACGACATCATTTAGAAAGCGAAGCAACACTCCTTTCACTTCGCACAGTGAATTGAAGTGGTGGAACAGACTGCTTCTCTTTCAGAGAAACAGATGTGAGTTTCTTGTGAATGCTTGTAAGTAGATTAAGGTACTTTGAAGGGAAAGTGATTTTCTCTGAAAGGACAGTATTTAGAAAGTGAAGCAGCACTCCATTCACTTCGCACAGTGAATTGTAGTGTTGGAACAGACTGCTTCTCTTTCAGAGAAATGCATGTGAATTTCTGTTGAATGCTTTTAAGTAGCTTAAGGCAGTTTCAAAGGAAAGTGATTTTCTCTGAAAGGACAGCATTTAGAAAGTGAAGCAACACTCCGTTCACTTCGCATAGTGAATGGAAGTGTTGGAACAGAGTGCTTCTCTTTCAGAGAAACGCATGTGAGTTTTTTGTGAATGCTTGTAAGTAGCTTAAGGCACTTTCAAAGGAAAGTGATTTTCTCTGAAAGGACAGCATTTAAAAAGTGAAGCAACACTCCATTCACTTCAAACAGTGAATTGAAGTGTTGGAACAGACTGCTTCTCTTTCAGAGTAAGAGATTTGTGTTTCTTGTGAATGCTTGTAAGTAGCTTAAGGCACTTTCAAAAGGGAGTGATTTTCTCTAAAAGGAGAGCATTTACAAAGTGAAGCAACACTCCACTCACTTCGCACAGTGAATTGAAGTTTTGGAACAGACTGCTTCTCTTTCAGAGAAACGCATGTGAATTTCTGTTGAATGTTTGTAAGTAGCTTAAGGCACTTTCAAAGGAAAGTGATTTTCTCTGAAAGGACAGCATTTAGAAAGTGAAGAAACACTCCATTCACTTCACACAGTGAATTGAAGTGTTGGAACAGACTGCTTCTCTTTCAGAAAAACGCATGTGAATTTCTGTTGAATGCTTGTAAGTAGGTTAAGGCAGTTTCAAAGGAAAGTGATTTTCTCTGAAAGGAGAGCATTTAGAAAGTGAAGCAACACTCCATTCACTTCGCACAGTGAATTGAAGTGTTCGAACAGACTGCTTCTCTTTCAGAAAAACGCATGTGAGTTTCTTGTGAATGCTTGTAAGTAGCTTAAGGCACTTTCAAAGGAAAGTGATTTTCTCTGAAAGGACAGCATTTAGAAAGTGAAGCAACACTCCGTTCACTTCGCATAGTGAATTGAAGTGTTGGAACAGACTGCTTCTCTTTCAGAGAAACGCATGTGAGTTTTTTGTGAATGCTTGTAAGTAGCTTAAGACAGTTTCAAAAGGGAGTGATTTTTCTCTGAAAGGAGAGCATTTAGAAAGTGAAGCAACACTCCATTCACTTCGCACAGTGAATTGAAGTGTTGGAACAGACTGCTTCTCTTTCAGTGAAACAGATGTGAGTTTCTTGTGAATGCTTGTAAGTAGCTTAAGGTACTTTCAAGGGAAAGTGATTTTCTCTGAAAGGACAGCATTTAGAAAGTGAAGCAATACTCCATTCACTTCGCACAGTGAATTGAAGTGTTGGAACAGACTGCTTCTCTTTCAGAGAAACGCATGTGAGTTTTTTGTGAATGCTTGTAAGTAGCTTAAGGTACTTTCAAGGGAAAGTGATTTTCTCTGAAAGGACAGCATTTAGAAAGTGAAGCAACACTCCATTCACTTCGCACAGTGAATTGAAGTGTTGGAACAGACTGCTTCTCTTTCAGAAAAACGCATGTGAGTTTCTTGTGAATGCTTGTAAGTAGCTTAAGGCACTCTCAAAGGAAAGTGATTTTCTCTGAAAGGACAGCATTTAGAAAGTGAAGCAACACTCCGTTCACTTCGCATAGTGTATTGAAGTGTTGGAACAGACTGCTTCTCTTTCAGAGAAACGCATGTGAGTTTTTTGTGAATGCTTGTAAGTAGCTTAAGGCACTTTCAAAGGAAAGTGATTTTCTCTGAAAGGACAGCATTTAAAAAGTGAAGCAACACTCCATTCACTTAGCACAGTGAATTGAAGTGTTGGAACAGACTGCGTCTCGTTCAGAGTAAGAGATGTGAGTTTCTTGTGAATGCTTGTAAGTAGCTTAAGGCAGTTTCAAAAGGGAGTGATTTTCTCTGAAAGGAGAGCATTTAGAAAGTGAAGCAACACTCCATTCACTTTCGCACAGTGAATTGAAGTGTTGGAACAGACTGCTTCTCTTTCAGAGAAACGCATGTGAGTTTTTTGTGAATGCTTGTAAGTAGCTTAAGGCACTTTCAAAGGAAAGTGATTTTCTCTGAAACTACAGCATTTAGAATGTGAAGCAACACTCCATTCACTTCTCACAGTGAATTGAAGTGTTGGAACAGACTGCTTCTCTTTCAGAGTAGCAGATGTGAGTTTCTTGTGAATGCTTGTAAGTAGCTTAAGGAACTTTCAAGGGAAAGTGATTTTCTCTGAAAGGACAGCATTTAGAAAGTGAAGCAACACTCCATTCACTTCTCACAGTGAATTGAAGTGTTGGAACAGACTGCTTCTCTTTCAGAGTAACAGATGTGAGTTTCTTGTGAATGCTTGTAAGTAGCTTAAGGAACTTTCAAGGGAAAGTGATTTTCTCTGAAAGGACAGCATTTAGAAAGTGAAGCAACACTCCATTCACTTCTCACAGTGAATTGAAGTGTTGGAACAGACTGCTTCTCTTTCAGAGTAGCAGATGTGAGTTTCTTGTGAATGCTTGTAAGTAGCTTAAGGAACTTTCAAGGGAAAGTGATTTTCTCTGAAAGGACAGCATTTAGAAAGTGAAGCAACACTCCGTTCACTTCGCATAGTGAATGGAAGTGTTGGAACAGAGTGCTTCTCTTTCAGAGAAACGCATGTGAGTTTTTTGTGAATGCTTGTAAGTAGCTTAAGGCACTTTCAAAGGAAAGTGATTTTCTCTGAAAGGACAGCATTTAAAAAGTGAAGCAACACTCCATTCACTTCAAACAGTGAATTGAAGTGTTGGAACAGACTGCTTCTCTTTCAGAGTAAGAGATTTGTGTTTCTTGTGAATGCTTGTAAGTAGCTTAAGGCACTTTCAAAAGGGAGTGATTTTCTCTAAAAGGAGAGCATTTACAAAGTGAAGCAACACTCCACTCACTTCGCACAGTGAATTGAAGTTTTGGAACAGACTGCTTCTCTTTCAGAGAAACGCATGTGAATTTCTGTTGAATGTTTGTAAGTAGCTTAAGGCACTTTCAAAGGAAAGTGATTTTCTCTGAAAGGACAGCATTTAGAAAGTGAAGAAACACTCCATTCACTTCACACAGTGAATTGAAGTGTTGGAACAGACTGCTTCTCTTTCAGAAAAACGCATGTGAATTTCTGTTGAATGCTTGTAAGTAGGTTAAGGCAGTTTCAAAGGAAAGTGATTTTCTCTGAAAGGAGAGCATTTAGAAAGTGAAGCAACACTCCATTCACTTCGCACAGTGAATTGAAGTGTTCGAACAGACTGCTTCTCTTTCAGAAAAACGCATGTGAGTTTCTTGTGAATGCTTGTAAGTAGCTTAAGGCACTTTCAAAGGAAAGTGATTTTCTCTGAAAGGACAGCATTTAGAAAGTGAAGCAACACTCCGTTCACTTCGCATAGTGAATTGAAGTGTTGGAACAGACTGCTTCTCTTTCAGAGAAACGCATGTGAGTTTTTTGTGAATGCTTGTAAGTAGCTTAAGACAGTTTCAAAAGGGAGTGATTTTTCTCTGAAAGGAGAGCATTTAGAAAGTGAAGCAACACTCCATTCACTTCGCACAGTGAATTGAAGTGTTGGAACAGACTGCTTCTCTTTCAGTGAAACAGATGTGAGTTTCTTGTGAATGCTTGTAAGTAGCTTAAGGTACTTTCAAGGGAAAGTGATTTTCTCTGAAAGGACAGCATTTAGAAAGTGAAGCAATACTCCATTCACTTCGCACAGTGAATTGAAGTGTTGGAACAGACTGCTTCTCTTTCAGAGAAACGCATGTGAGTTTTTTGTGAATGCTTGTAAGTAGCTTAAGGTACTTTCAAGGGAAAGTGATTTTCTCTGAAAGGACAGCATTTAGAAAGTGAAGCAACACTCCATTCACTTCGCACAGTGAATTGAAGTGTTGGAACAGACTGCTTCTCTTTCAGAAAAACGCATGTGAGTTTCTTGTGAATGCTTGTAAGTAGCTTAAGGCACTCTCAAAGGAAAGTGATTTTCTCTGAAAGGACAGCATTTAGAAAGTGAAGCAACACTCCGTTCACTTCGCATAGTGTATTGAAGTGTTGGAACAGACTGCTTCTCTTTCAGAGAAACGCATGTGAGTTTTTTGTGAATGCTTGTAAGTAGCTTAAGGCACTTTCAAAGGAAAGTGATTTTCTCTGAAAGGACAGCATTTAAAAAGTGAAGCAACACTCCATTCACTTAGCACAGTGAATTGAAGTGTTGGAACAGACTGCGTCTCGTTCAGAGTAAGAGATGTGAGTTTCTTGTGAATGCTTGTAAGTAGCTTAAGGCAGTTTCAAAAGGGAGTGATTTTCTCTGAAAGGAGAGCATTTAGAAAGTGAAGCAACACTCCATTCACTTTCGCACAGTGAATTGAAGTGTTGGAACAGACTGCTTCTCTTTCAGAGAAACGCATGTGAGTTTTTTGTGAATGCTTGTAAGTAGCTTAAGGCACTTTCAAAGGAAAGTGATTTTCTCTGAAACTACAGCATTTAGAATGTGAAGCAACACTCCATTCACTTCTCACAGTGAATTGAAGTGTTGGAACAGACTGCTTCTCTTTCAGAGTAGCAGATGTGAGTTTCTTGTGAATGCTTGTAAGTAGCTTAAGGAACTTTCAAGGGAAAGTGATTTTCTCTGAAAGGACAGCATTTAGAAAGTGAAGCAACACTCCATTCACTTCTCACAGTGAATTGAAGTGTTGGAACAGACTGCTTCTCTTTCAGAGTAACAGATGTGAGTTTCTTGTGAATGCTTGTAAGTAGCTTAAGGAACTTTCAAGGGAAAGTGATTTTCTCTGAAAGGACAGCATTTAGAAAGTGAAGCAACACTCCATTCACTTCTCACAGTGAATTGAAGTGTTGGAACAGACTGCTTCTCTTTCAGAGTAAGAGATGTGTGTTTCTTGTGAATGCTTGTAAGTAGCTTAAGGCACTTTCAAAAGGGAGTGATTTTCTCTAAAAGGAGAGCATTTAGAAAGTGAAGCAACACTCCACTCACTTCGCACAGTGAATTGAAGTTTTGGAACAGACTGCTTCTCTTTCAGAGAAACGCATGTGAATTTCTGTTGAATGTTTGTCAGTAGCTAAAGGCACTTTCAAAGGAAAGTGATTTTCTCTGAAAGGACAGCATTTAGAAAGTGAAGAAACACTCCATTCACTTCACACAGTGAATTGAAGTGTTGGAACAGACTGCTTCTCTTTCAGAAAAACGCATGTGAATTTCTGTTGAATGCTTGTAAGTAGCTTAAGGCAGTTTCAAAGGAAAGTGATTTTCTCTGAAAGGAGAGCATTTAGAAAGTCAAGCAACACTCCATTCACTTCGCACAGTGAATTGAAGTGTTGGAAGAGACTCCTTCTCTTTCAGAAAAACGCATGTGATTTTCTTGTGAATGCTTGTAAGTAGCTTAAGGCACTTTCAAAGGAAAGTGATTTTCTCTGAAAGGACAGCATTTAGAAAGTGAAGCAACACTCCTTTCACTTCGCATAGTGAATTGAAGTGTTGGAACAGACTGCTTCTCTTTCAGAGAAACACATGTGAGTTTTTTGTGAATGCTTGTAAGTAGCTTAAGGCACTTTCAAAGGAAAGTGTTTTTCTCTGAAAAGACAGCATTTAGAAAGTGAAGCAACACTCCATTCACTTCAAATAGTGAATTGAAGTCTTGGAACAGACTGGTTCTCGTTCAGAGTAAGAGATGTGAGTTTCTTGTGAATGCTTGTAAGTAGCTTAAGACAGTTTCAAAAGGGAGTGATTTTCTCTGAAAGGAGAGCATTTAGAAAGTGAAGCAACACTCCATTCACTTCGCACAGTGAATTGAAGTGTTGGAACAGACTGCTTCTCTTTCAGTGAAACAGATGTGAGTTTCTTGTGAATGCTTGTAAGTAGCTTAAGGTACTTTCAAGGGAAAGTGATTTTCTCTGAAAGGACAGCATTTAGAAAGTGAAGCAACACTCCATTCACTTCGCACAGTGAATTGAAGTGTTGGAACAGACTGCTTCTCTTTCAGAGAAACGCATGTGAGTTTTTTGTGAATGCTTGTAAGTAGCTTAAGGCACTTTCAAAGGAAAGTGATTTTCTCTGAAACTAGAGCATTTAGAATGTGAAGCAACACTCCATTCACTTCTCACAGTTAATTGAAGTGTTGGAACAGACTGCTACTCTTTCAGAGAAACAGATGTGAGTTTCTTGTGAATGCTTGTAAGTAACTTAAGGCAGTTTCAAAAGAGAGTGATTTTCTCTAAATGAAGAGCATTTAGAAAGTGAACTAACACTCCATTCACTTCACACAGTGAATTGAAGTGTTGGAACAGACTGCTTCTCTTTCAGAGAAACAGATGTGAGTTTCTTGTGAATGCTTGTAAGTAGCTTAAGGTACTTTCAAGGGAAAGTGATTTTCTCTGAAACGACATCATTTAGAAAGCGAAGCAACACTCCTTTCACTTCGCACAGTGAATTGAAGTGGTGGAACAGACTGCTTCTCTTTCAGAGAAACAGATGTGAGTTTCTTGTGAATGCTTGTAAGTAGATTAAGGTACTTTGAAGGGAAAGTGATTTTCTCTGAAAGGACAGTATTTAGAAAGTGAAGCAACACTCCATTCACTTCGCACAGTGAATTGTAGTGTTGGAACAGACTGCTTCTCTTTCAGAGAAATGCATGTGAATTTCTGTTGAATGCTTTTAAGTAGCTTAAGGCAGTTTCAAAGGAAAGTGATTTTCTCTGAAAGGACAGCATTTAGAAAGTGAAGCAACACTCCGTTCACTTCGCATAGTGTATTGAAGTGTTGGACAGACTTTTTCTCTTTCAGAGAAACGCATGTGAGTTTTTTGTGAATGCTTGTAAGTAGCTTAAGGCACTTTCAAAGGAAAGTGATTTTCTCTGAAAGGACAGCATTTAAAAAGTGAAGCAACACTCCATTCACTTAGCACAGTGAATTGAAGTGTTGGAACAGACTGCTTCTCGTTCAGAGTAAGAGATGTGAGTTTCTTGTGAATGCTTGTAAGTAGCTTAAGGCAGTTTCAAAAGGGAGTGATTTTCTCTGAAAGGAGAGCATTTAGAAAGTGAAGCAACACTCCATTCACTTTCGCACAGTGAATTGAAGTGTTGGAACAGACTGCTTCTCTTTCAGAGAAACGCATGTGAGTTTTTTGTGAATGCTTGTAAGTAGCTTAAGGCACTTTCAAAGGAAAGTGATTTTCTCTGAAACTACAGCATTTAGAATGTGAAGCAACACTCCATTCACTTCTCACAGTGAATTGAAGTGTTGGAACAGACTGCTTCTCTTTCAGAGTAACAGATGTGAGTTTCTTGTGAATGCTTGTAAGTAGCTTAAGGAACTTTCAAGGGAAAGTGATTTTCTCTGAAAGGACAGCATTTAGAAAGTGAAGCAACACTCTATTCACTTCTCACAGTGAATTGAAGTGTTGGAACAGACTGCTTCTCTTTCAGAGTAAGAGATGTGTGTTTCTTGTGAATGCTTGTAAGTAGCTTAAGGCACTTTCAAAAGGGAGTGATTTTCTCTAAAAGAAGAGCATTTAGAAAGTGAAGCAACACTCCACTCACTTCGCACAGTGAATTGAAGTTTTGGAACAGACTGCTTCTCTTTCAGAGAAACGCATGTGAATTTCTGTTGAATGTTTGTCAGTAGCTTAAGGCACTTTCAAAGGAAAGTAATTTTCTCTGAAAGGACAGCGTTTAGAAAGTGAAGAAACACTCCATTCACTTCACACAGTGAATTGAAGTGTTGGAACAGACTGCTTCTCTTTCAGAAAAACGCATGTCAATTTCTGTTGAATGCTTGTAAGTAGCTTAAGGCAGTTTCAAAGGAAAGTGATTTTCTCTGAAAGGACAGCATTTAGAAAGTGAAGCAACACTCCATTCACTTCAAACATTGAATTGAAGTGTTGGAACAGACTGCTTCTCGTTCAGAGTAAGAGATGTTTCTTGTGAATTCTTATAAGTAGTTTAAGGCAGTTTCAAAAGGGAGTGATTTTCTCTGAAAGGAGAGCATTTAGAAAGTGAAGCAACACTCCATTCACTTTCGCACAGTGAATTGAAGTGTTGGAACAGACTGCTTCTCTTTCAGAGAAACGCATGTGAGTTTTTTGTGAATGCTTGTAAGTAGCTTAAGGCAGTTTCAAAGGAAAGTGATTTTCTCTGAAACTAGAGCATTTAGAATGTGAAGCAACACTCCATTCACTTCTCACAGTTAATTGAAGTGTTGGAACAGACTGCTACTCTTTCAGAGAAACAGATGTGAGTTTCTTGTGAATGCTTGTAAGTAGCTTAAGGTACTTTGAAGGGAAAGTGATTTTCTCTGAAAGGACAGCATTTAGAATGTGAAGCAACACTCCATTCACTTCGCACTGTGAATTGTAGTGTTGGAACAGACTGCTTCTCTTTCAGAGAAATGCATGTGAATTTCTGTTGAATGCTTTTAAGTAGCTTAAGGCAGTTTCAAAGGAAAGTGATTTTCTCTGAAAGGACAGCATTTAGAAAGTGAAGCAACACTCCGTTCACTTCGCATAGTGAATTGAAGTGTTGGAACAGAGTGCTTCTCTTTCAGAGAAACGCATGTGAGTTTTTTGTGAATGCTTGTAAGTAGCTTAAGGCACTTTCAAAGGAAAGTGATTTTCTCTGAAAGGACAGCATTTAAAAAGTGAAGCAACACTCCATTCACTTCAAACAGTGAATTGAAGTGTTGGAACAGACTGCTTCTCGTTCAGAGTAAGAGATGTGAGTTTCTTGTGAATGCTTGTAAGTAGCTTAAGGCAGTTTCAAAAGGGAGTGATTTTCTCTGAAAGGAGAGCATTTAGAAAGTGAAGCAACACTCCATTCACTTCGCACAGTGAATTGAAGTGTTGGAACAGACTGCTTCTCTTTCAGAGTAACAGATGTGAGTTTCTTGTGAATGCTTGTAAGTAGCTAAAGGTACTTTCAATTGAAAGTGATTTTCTCTGAAACTACAGCATTTAGAAAGTGAAGCAACACTCCATTCACTTCAAACAGTGAATTGAAGTGTTGGAACAGACTGCTTCTCTTTCAGAGTAAGAGATGTGTGTTTCTTGTGAATGCTTGTAAGTAGCTTAAGGCACTTTCAAAAGGGAGGTATTTTCTCTAAAAGGAGAGCATTTAGAAAGTGAAGCAACACTCCACTCACTTCGCACAGTGAATTGAAGTTTTGGAACAGACTGCTTCTCTTTCAGAGAAACGCATGTGAATTTCTGTTGAATGTTTGTAAGTAGCTTAAGGCACTTTCAAAGGAAAGTGATTTTCTCTGAAAGGACAGCATTTAGAAAGTGAAGAAACACTCCATTCACTTCACACAGTGAATTGAAGTGTTGGAACAGACTGCTTCTCTTTCAGAAAAACGCATGTGAATTTCTGTTGAATGCTTGTAAGTAGCTTAAGGCAGTTTCAAAGGAAAGTGATTTTCTCTGAAAGGAGAGCATTTAGAAAGTGAAGCAACACTCCATTCACTTCGCACAGTGAATTGAAGTTTTGGAACAGACTGCTTCTCTTTCAGAAAAACGCATGTGAGTTTCTTGTGAATGCTTGTAAGTAGCTTAAGGCACTTTCAAAGGAAAGTGTTTTTCTCTGAAAGGACAGCATTTCGAAAGTGAAGCAACACTCCGTTCACTTCGCATAGTGAATTGAAGTGTTGGAACAGAGTGCTTCTCTTTCAGAGAAACGCATGTGAGTTTTTTGTGAATGCTTGTAAGTAGCTTAAGGCACTTTAAAGGAAAGTGATTTTCTCTGAAAGGACAGCATTTAAAAAGTGAAGCAACACTCCATTCACTTCAAACAGTGAATTGAAGTGTTGGAACAGACTGCTTCTCTTTCAGAGTAAGAGATGTGAGTTTCTTGTGAGTGCTTGTAAGTAGCTTAAGGCAGTTTCAAAAGGGAGTGATTTTCTCTGAAAGGAGAGCATTTAGAAAGTGAAGCAACACTCCATTCACTTCTCACAGTGAATTGAAGTGTTGGAACAGACTGCTTCTCTTTCAGAGTAACAGATGTGAGTTTCTTGTGAATGCTTGTAAGTAGCTTAAGGTACTTTCAAGGGAAAGTGATTTTCTCTGAAACTACAGCACTTAGAAAGTGAAGCAACACTCCATTCACTTCAAACAGTGAATTGAAGTGTTGGAACAGACTGCTTCTCTTTCAGAGAAACGCATGTGAGTTTTTTGTGAATGCTTGTAAGTAGCTTAAGGTACTTTCAAGGGAAAGTGATTTTCTCTGAAAGGACAGCATTTAGAATGTGAAGCAAAACTACATTCACTTCAAACAGTGAATTGAAGTGTTGGAACAGACTGCTTCTCTTTCAGAGTAAGAGATGTGTGTTTCTTGTGAATGCTTGTAAGTAGCTTAAGGCACTTTCAAAAGGGAGTGATTTTCTCTAAAAGGAGAGCATTTAGAAAGTGAAGCAACACTCCACTCACTTCGCACAGTGAATTGAAGTTTTGGAACAGACTGCTTCTCTTTCAGAGAAACGCATGTGAATTTCTGTTGAATGTTTGTAAGTAGCTTAAGGCACTTTCAAAGGAAAGTGATTTTCTCTGAAAGGACAGCATTTAGAAAGTGAGGAAACACTAAATTCACTTCACACAGTGAATTGAAGTGTTGGAACAGACTGCTTCTCTTTCAGAAAAACGCATGTGAATTTCTGTTGAATGCTTGTAAGTAGCTTAAGGTAGTTTCAAAGGAAAGTGATTTTCTCTGAAAGGACAGCATTTAGAAAGTGAAGCAACACTCCATTCACTTCACACAGTGAATTGAAGTGTTGGAACAGACTGCTTCTCTTTCAGAAAAACGCATGTGAGTTTCTTGTGAATGCTTGTAAGTAGCTTAAGGCAGTTTCAAAGGAAAGTGATTTTCGCTGAAAGGAGAGCATTTAGAAAGTGAAGCAACACTCCTTTCACTTCGCACAGTGAATTGAAGTGTTGGAACAGACTGCTTCTCTTTCAGAGAAACAGATGTGAGTTTCTTGTGAATGCTTGTAAGTAGCTTAAGGTACTTTGAAGGGAAAGTGATTTTCTCTGAAAGGACAGCATTTAGAAAGTGAAGCAACACTCCTTTCACTTCAAACAGTGAATTGAAGTGTTGGAACAGACTGCTTCTCTTTCAGAGAAACGCATGTGAATTTCTGTTGAATGTTTGTCAGTAGCTTAAGGCACTTTCAAAGGAAAGTGATTTTCTCTGAAAGGACAGCATTTAGAAAGTGAAGAAACACTCCATTCACTTCACACAGTGAATTGAAGTGTTGGAACAGACTGCTTCTCTTTCAGAAAAACGCATGTCAATTTCTGTTGAATGCTTGTAAGTAGCTTAAGGCAGTTTCAAAGGAAAGTGATTTTCTCTGAAAGGAGAGCATTTAGAAAGTGAAGCAACACTCCATTCACTTCGCACAGTGAATTGAAGTGTTGGAACAGACTGCTTCTCTTTCAGAAAAACGCATGTGAGTTTCTTGTGAATGCTTGTAAGTAGCTTAAGGCACTTTCAAAGGAAAGTTATTTTCTCTGAAAGGACAGCATTTAGAAATGAAGCAACACTCCGTTCACTTCGCATAGTGAATTGAAGTGTTGGAACAGACTGCTTCTCTTTCAAAGAAACGCATGTGAGTTTTTTGTGAATGCTTGTAAGTAGCTTAAGGCACTTTCAAAGGAAAGTGTTTTTCTCTGAAAAGACAGCATTTAGAAAGTGAAGCAACACTCCATTCACTTCAAATAGTGAATTGAAGTGTTGGAACAGACTGGTTCTCGTTCAGAGTAAGAGATGTGAGTTTCTTGTGAATGCTTGTAAGTAGCTTAAGACAGTTTCAAAAGGGAGTGATTTTCTCTGAAAGGAGAGCATTTAGAAAGTGAAGCAACACTCCATTCACTTCGCACACTGAATTGAAGTGTTGGAACAGACCGCTTCTCTTTCAGAGAAACGCATGTGAATTTCTGTTGAATGCTTGTAGGTAGCTTAAGGCAGTTTCAAAGGAAAGTGATTTTCTCTGAAAAGAGAGCATTTAGAAAGTGAATCAACACTCCATTCAATTCGCACAGTGAATTGAAGTGTTTGAACAGACTGCTTCTCTTTCAGAAAAATGCATGTGAGTTTCTTGTGAATGCTTGTAAGTAGCTTAAGGCACTTTCAAAGGAAAGTGATTTTCTCTGAAAGGACAGCATTTAGAAAGTGAAGCAACACTCCATTCACTTCAAACATTGAATTGAAGTGTTGGAACAGACTGCTTCTCGTTCAGAGTAAGAGATGTTTCTTGTGAATTCTTATAAGTAGTTTAAGGCAGTTTCAAAAGGGAGTGATTTTCTCTGAAAGGAGAGCATTTAGAAAGTGAAGCAACACTCCATTCACTTTCGCACAGTGAATTGAAGTGTTGGAACAGACTGCTTCTCTTTCAGAGAAACGCATGTGAGTTTTTTGTGAATGCTTGTAAGTAGCTTAAGGCACTTTCAAAGGAAAGTGATTTTCTCTGAAACTAGAGCATTTAGAATGTGAAGCAACACTCCATTCACTTCTCACAGTTAATTGAAGTGTTGGAACAGACTGCTACTCTTTCAGAGAAACAGATGTGAGTTTCTTGTGAATGCTTGTAAGTAGCTTAAGGTACTTTGAAGGGAAAGTGATTTTCTCTGAAAGGACAGCATTTAGAAAGTGAAGCAACACTCCATTCACTTCGCACTGTGAATTGTAGTGTTGGAACAGACTGCTTCTCTTTCAGAGAAATGCATGTGAATTTCTGTTGAATGCTTTTAAGTAGCTTAAGGCAGTTTCAAAGGAAAGTGATTTTCTCTGAAAGGAGAGCATTTAGAAAGTGAAGCAACACTCCATTCACTTCGCACAGTGAATTGAAGTGTTGGAACAGACTACTTCTCTTTCAGAAAAACGCATGTGAGTTTCTTGTGAATGCTTGTAAGTAGCTTAAGGCACTTTCAAAGGAAAGTGATTTTCTCTGAAACTACAGCATTTAGTATGTGAAGCAACACTCCATTCACTTCAAACAGTGAATTGAAGTGTTGGAACAGACTGCTTCTCTTTCAGAAAAACGCATGTGAATTTCTGTTGAATGCTTGTAAGTAGCTTAAGGCAGTTTCAAAGGAAAGTGATTTTCTCTGAAAGGAGAGCATTTAGAAAGTCAAGCAACACTCCATTCACTTCGCACAGTGAATTGAAGTGTTGGAAGAGACTCCTTCTCTTTCAGAAAAACGCATGTGATTTTCTTGTGAATGCTTGTAAGTAGCTTAAGGCACTTTCAAAGGAAAGTGATTTTCTCTGAAAGGACAGCATTTAGAAAGTGAAGCAACACTCCATTCACTTCGCACAGTGAATTGAAGTGTTGGAACAGACTACTTCTCTTTCAGAAAAACGCATGTGAGTTTCTTGTGAATGCTTGTAAGTAGCTTAAGGCACTTTCAAAGGAAAGTGATTTTCTCTGAAACTACAGCATTTAGTATGTGAAGCAACACTCCATTCACTTCAAATAGTGAATTGAAGTCTTGGAACAGACTGGTTCTCGTTCAGAGAAACGCATGTGAGTTTTTTGTGAATGCTTGTAAGTAGCTTAAGGCACTTTCAAAGGAAAGTGTTTTTCTCTGAAAAGACAGCATTTAGAAAGTGAAGCAACACTCCATTCACTTCAAATAGTGAATTGAAGTCTTGGAACAGACTGGTTCTCGTTCAGAGTAAGAGATGTGAGTTTCTTGTGAATGCTTGTAAGTAGCTTAAGACAGTTTCAAAAGGGAGTGATTTTCTCTGAAAGGAGAGCATTTAGAAAGTGAAGCAACACTCCATTCACTTCGCACAGTGAATTGAAGTGTTGGAACAGACTGCTTCTCTTTCAGTGAAACAGATGTGAGTTTCTTGTGAATGCTTGTAAGTAGCTTAAGGTACTTTCAAGGGAAAGTGATTTTCTCTGAAAGGACAGCATTTAGAAAGTGAAGCAACACTCCATTCACTTCGCACAGTGAATTGAAGTGTTGGAACAGACTGCTTCTCTTTCAGAGAAACGCATGTGAGTTTTTTGTGAATGCTTGTAAGTAGCTTAAGGTACTTTCAAGGGAAAGTGATTTTCTCTGAAAGGACAGCATTTAGAAAGTGAAGCAACACTCCATTCACTTCGCACAGTGAATTGAAGTGTTGGAACAGACTGCTTCTCTTTCAGAAAAACGCATGTGAGTTTCTTGTGAATGCTTGTAAGTAGCTTAAGGCACTTTCAAAGGAAAGTGATTTTCTCTGAAAGGACAGCATTTAGAAAGTGAAGCAACACTCCGTTCACTTCGCATAGTGTATTGAAGTGTTGGAACAGACTGCTTCTCTTTCAGAGAAACGCATGTGAGTTTTTTGTGAATGCTTGTAAGTAGCTTAAGGCACTTTCAAAGGAAAGTGATTTTCTCTGAAAGGACAGCATTTAAAAAGTGAAGCAACACTCCATTCACTTAGCACAGTGAATTGAAGTGTTGGAACAGACTGCTTCTCGTTCAGAGTAAGAGATGTGAGTTTCTTGTGAATGCTTGTAAGTAGCTTAAGGCAGTTTCAAAAGGGAGTGATTTTCTCTGAAAGGAGAGCATTTAGAAAGTGAAGCAACACTCCATTCACTTTCGCACAGTGAATTGAAGTGTTGGAACAGACTGCTTCTCTTTCAGAGAAACGCATGTGAGTTTTTTGTGAATGCTTGTAAGTAGCTTAAGGCACTTTCAAAGGAAAGTGATTTTCTCTGAAACTACAGCATTTAGAATGTGAAGCAACACTCCATTCACTTCAAACAGTGAATTGAAGTGTTGGAACAGACTGCTTCTCTTTCAGAGTAACAGATGTGAGTTTCTTGTGAATGCTTGTAAGTAGCTTAAGGAACTTTCAAGGGAAAGTGATTTTCTCTGAAAGGACAGCATTTAGAAAGTGAAGCAACACTCCATTCACTTCTCACAGTGAATTGAAGTGTTGGAACAGACTGCTTCTCTTTCAGAGTAAGAGATGTGTGTTTCTTGTGAATGCTTGTAAGTAGCTTAAGGCACTTTCAAAAGGGAGTGATTTTCTCTAAAAGAAGAGCATTTAGAAAGTGAAGCAACACTCCACTCACTTCGCACAGTGAATTGAAGTTTTGGAACAGACTGCTTCTCTTTCAGAGAAACGCATGTGAATTTCTGTTGAATGTCAGTAGCTTAAGGCACTTTCAAAGGAAAGTAATTTTCTCTGAAAGGACAGCATTTAGAAAGTGAAGCAACACTCCATTCACTTCGCACAGTGAATTGAAGTGTTGGAACAGACTGCTTCTCTTTCAGAAAAACGCATGTGAGTTTCTTGTGAATGCTTGTAAGTAGCTTAAGGCACTTTCAAAGAAAGTGATTTTCTCTGAAAGGACAGCATTTAGAAAGTGAAGCAACACTCCATTCACTTCAAACATTGAATTGAAGTGTTGGAACAGACTGCTTCTCTTTCAGAGCAAGAGATGTTTCTGGTGAATTCTTATAAGTAGTTTAAGGCAGTTTCAAAAGGGAGTGATTTTCTCTGAAAGGAGAGCATTTAGAAAGTGAAGCAACACTCCATTCACTTTCGCACAGTGAATTGAAGTGTTGGAACAGACTGCTTCTCTTTCAGAGAAACGCATGTGAGTTTTTTGTGAATGCTTGTAAGTAGCTTAAGGCACTTTCAAAGGAAAGTGATTTTCTCTGAAACTAGAGCATTTAGAATGTGAAGCAACACTCCATTCACTTCTCACAGTTAATTGAAGTGTTGGAACAGACTGCTACTCTTTCAGAGAAACAGATGTGAGTTTCTTGTGAATGCTTGTAAGTAACTTAAGGCAGTTTCAAAAGAGAGTGATTTTCTCTAAATGAAGAGCATTTAGAAAGTGAACTAACACTCCATTCACTTCACACAGTGAATTGAAGTGTTGGAACAGACTGCTTCTCTTTCAGAGAAACAGATGTGAGTTTCTTGTGAATGCTTGTAAGTAGCTTAAGGTACTTTCAAGGGAAAGTGATTTTCTCTGAAACGACATCATTTAGAAAGCGAAGCAACACTCCTTTCACTTCGCACAGTGAATTGAAGTGGTGGAACAGACTGCTTCTCTTTCAGAGAAACAGATGTGAGTTTCTTGTGAATGCTTGTAAGTAGATTAAGGTACTTTGAAGGGAAAGTGATTTTCTCTGAAAGGACAGTATTTAGAAAGTGAAGCAACACTCCATTCACTTCGCACAGTGAATTGTAGTGTTGGAACAGACTGCTTCTCTTTCAGAGAAATGCATGTGAATTTCTGTTGAATGCTTTTAAGTAGCTTAAGGCAGTTTCAAAGGAAAGTGATTTTCTCTGAAAGGACAGCATTTAGAAAGTGAAGCAACACTCCGTTCACTTCGCATAGTGAATGGAAGTGTTGGAACAGAGTGCTTCTCTTTCAGAGAAACGCATGTGAGTTTTTTGTGAATGCTTGTAAGTAGCTTAAGGCACTTTCAAAGGAAAGTGATTTTCTCTGAATGGACAGCATTTAAAAAGTGAAGCAACACTCCATTCACTTCAAACAGTGAATTGAAGTGTTGGAACAGACTGCTTCTCTTTCAGAGTAAGAGATTTGTGTTTCTTGTGAATGCTTGTAAGTAGCTTAAGGCACTTTCAAAAGGGAGTGATTTTCTCTAAAAGGAGAGCATTTAGAAAGTGAAGCAACACTCCACTCACTTCGCACAGTGAATTGAAGTTTTGGAACAGACTGCTTCTCTTTCAGAGAAACGCATGTGAATTTCTGTTGAATGTTTGTAAGTAGCTTAAGGCACTTTCAAAGGAAAGTGATTTTCTCTGAAAGGACAGCATTTAGAAAGTGAAGAAACACTCCATTCACTTCACACAGTGAATTGAAGTGTTGGAACAGACTGCTTCTCTTTCAGAAAAACGCATGTGAATTTCTGTTGAATGCTTGTAAGTAGGTTAAGGCAGTTTCAAAGGAAAGTGATTTTCTCTGAAAGGAGAGCATTTAGAAAGTGAAGCAACACTCCATTCACTTCGCACAGTGAATTGAAGTGTTCGAACAGACTGCTTCTCTTTCAGAAAAACGCATGTGAGTTTCTTGTGAATGCTTGTAAGTAGCTTAAGGCACTTTCAAAGGAAAGTGATTTTCTCTGAAAGGACAGCATTTAGAAAGTGAAGCAACACTCCGTTCACTTCGCATAGTGAATTGAAGTGTTGGAACAGACTGCTTCTCTTTCAGAGAAACGCATGTGAGTTTTTTGTGAATGCTTGTAAGTAGCTTAAGACAGTTTCAAAAGGGAGTGATTTTTCTCTGAAAGGAGAGCATTTAGAAAGTGAAGCAACACTCCATTCACTTCGCACAGTGAATTGAAGTGTTGGAACAGACTGCTTCTCTTTCAGTGAAACAGATGTGAGTTTCTTGTGAATGCTTGTAAGTAGCTTAAGGTACTTTCAAGGGAAAGTGATTTTCTCTGAAAGGACAGCATTTAGAAAGTGAAGCAACACTCCATTCACTTCGCACAGTGAATTGAAGTGTTGGAACAGACTGCTTCTCTTTCAGAGAAACGCATGTGAGTTTTTTGTGAATGCTTGTAAGTAGCTTAAGGTACTTTCAAGGGAAAGTGATTTTCTCTGAAAGGACAGCATTTAGAAAGTGAAGCAACACTCCATTCACTTCGCACAGTGAATTGAAGTGTTGGAACAGACTGCTTCTCTTTCAGAAAAACGCATGTGAGTTTCTTGTGAATGCTTGTAAGTAGCTTAAGGCACTCTCAAAGGAAAGTGATTTTCTCTGAAAGGACAGCATTTAGAAAGTGAAGCAACACTCCGTTCACTTCGCATAGTGTATTGAAGTGTTGGAACAGACTGCTTCTCTTTCAGAGAAACGCATGTGAGTTTTTTGTGAATGCTTGTAAGTAGCTTAAGGCACTTTCAAAGGAAAGTGATTTTCTCTGAAAGGACAGCATTTAAAAAGTGAAGCAACACTCCATTCACTTAGCACAGTGAATTGAAGTGTTGGAACAGACTGCGTCTCGTTCAGAGTAAGAGATGTGAGTTTCTTGTGAATGCTTGTAAGTAGCTTAAGGCAGTTTCAAAAGGGAGTGATTTTCTCTGAAAGGAGAGCATTTAGAAAGTGAAGCAACACTCCATTCACTTTCACACAGTGAATTGAAGTGTTGGAACAGACTGCTTCTCTTTCAGAGAAACGCATGTGAGTTTTTTGTGAATGCTTGTAAGTAGCTTAAGGCACTTTCAAAGGAAAGTGATTTTCTCTGAAACTACAGCATTTAGAATGTGAAGCAACACTCCATTCACTTCTCACAGTGAATTGAAGTGTTGGAACAGACTGCTTCTCTTTCAGAGTAGCAGATGTGAGTTTCTTGTGAATGCTTGTAAGTAGCTTAAGGAACTTTCAAGGGAAAGTGATTTTCTCTGAAAGGACAGCATTTAGAAAGTGAAGCAACACTCCATTCACTTCTCACAGTGAATTGAAGTGTTGGAACAGACTGCTTCTCTTTCAGAGTAACAGATGTGAGTTTCTTGTGAATGCTTGTAAGTAGCTTAAGGAACTTTCAAGGGAAAGTGATTTTCTCTGAAAGGACAGCATTTAGAAAGTGAAGCAACACTCCATTCACTTCTCACAGTGAATTGAAGTGTTGGAACAGACTGCTTCTCTTTCAGAGTAAGAGATGTGTGTTTCTTGTGAATGCTTGTAAGTAGCTTAAGGCACTTTCAAAAGGGAGTGATTTTCTCTAAAAGGAGAGCATTTAGAAAGTGAAGCAACACTCCACTCACTTCGCACAGTGAATTGAAGTTTTGGAACAGACTGCTTCTCTTTCAGAGAAACGCATGTGAATTTCTGTTGAATGTTTGTCAGTAGCTAAAGGCACTTTCAAAGGAAAGTGATTTTCTCTGAAAGGACAGCATTTAGAAAGTGAAGAAACACTCCATTCACTTCACACAGTGAATTGAAGTGTTGGAACAGACTGCTTCTCTTTCAGAAAAACGCATGTGAATTTCTGTTGAATGCTTGTAAGTAGCTTAAGGCAGTTTCAAAGGAAAGTGATTTTCTCTGAAAGGAGAGCATTTAGAAAGTCAAGCAACACTCCATTCACTTCGCACAGTGAATTGAAGTGTTGGAAGAGACTCCTTCTCTTTCAGAAAAACGCATGTGATTTTCTTGTGAATGCTTGTAAGTAGCTTAAGGCACTTTCAAAGGAAAGTGATTTTCTCTGAAAGGACAGCATTTAGAAAGTGAAGCAACACTCCTTTCACTTCGCATAGTGAATTGAAGTGTTGGAACAGACTGCTTCTCTTTCAGAGAAACGCATGTGAGTTTTTTGTGAATGCTTGTAAGTAGCTTAAGGCACTTTCAAAGGAAAGTGTTTTTCTCTGAAAAGACAGCATTTAGAAAGTGAAGCAACACTCCATTCACTTCAAATAGTGAATTGAAGTCTTGGAACAGACTGGTTCTCGTTCAAAGTAAGAGATGTGAGTTTCTTGTGAATGCTTGTAAGTAGCTTAAGACAGTTTCAAAAGGGAGTGATTTTCTCTGAAAGGAGAGCATTTAGAAAGTGAAGCAACACTCCATTCACTTCGCACAGTGAATTGAAGTGTTGGAACAGACTGCTTCTCTTTCAGTGAAACAGATGTGAGTTTCTTGTGAATGCTTGTAAGTAGCTTAAGGTACTTTCAAGGGAAAGTGATTTTCTCTGAAAGGACAGCATTTAAAAAGTGAAGCAACACTCCATTCACTTCAAATAGTGAATTGAAGTGTTGGAACAGACTGCTTCTCGTTCAGAGTAAGTGATGTGAGTTTCTTGTGAATGCTTGTAAGTAGCTTAAGGCACTTTCAAAGGAAAGTGATTTTCTCTGAAAGGACAGCATTTAGAAAGTGAAGCAACACTCCGTTCACTTCGCATAGTGTATTGAAGTGTTGGAACAGACTGCTTCTCTTTCAGAGAAACGCATGTGAGTTTTTTGTGAATGCTTGTAAGTAGCTTAAGGCACTTTCAAAGGAAAGTGATTTTCTCTGAAAGGACAGCATTTAAAAAGTGAAGCAACACTCCATTCACTTCAAACAGTGAATTGAAGTGTTGGAACAGACTGCTTCTCTTTCAGAGTAAGAGATTTGTGTTTCTTGTGAATGCTTGTAAGTAGCTTAAGGCACTTTCAAAAGGGAGTGATTTTCTCTAAAAGGAGAGCATTTAGAAAGTGAAGCAACACTCCACTCACTTCGCACAGTGAATTGAAGTTTTGGAACAGACTGCTTCTCTTTCAGAGAAACGCATGTGAATTTCTGTTGAATGTTTGTAAGTAGCTTAAGGCACTTTCAAAGGAAAGTGATTTTCTCTGAAAGGACAGCATTTAGAAAGTGAAGAAACACTCCATTCACTTCACACAGTGAATTGAAGTGTTGGAACAGACTGCTTCTCTTTCAGAAAAACGCATGTGAATTTCTGTTGAATGCTTGTAAGTAGGTTAAGGCAGTTTCAAAGGAAAGTGATTTTCTCTGAAAGGAGAGCATTTAGAAAGTGAAGCAACACTCCATTCACTTCGCACAGTGAATTGAAGTGTTCGAACAGACTGCTTCTCTTTCAGAAAAACGCATGTGAGTTTCTTGTGAATGCTTGTAAGTAGCTTAAGGCACTTTCAAAGGAAAGTGATTTTCTCTGAAAGGACAGCATTTAGAAAGTGAAGCAACACTCCGTTCACTTCGCATAGTGAATTGAAGTGTTGGAACAGACTGCTTCTCTTTCAGAGAAACGCATGTGAGTTTTTTGTGAATGCTTGTAAGTAGCTTAAGACAGTTTCAAAAGGGAGTGATTTTTCTCTGAAAGGAGAGCATTTAGAAAGTGAAGCAACACTCCATTCACTTCGCACAGTGAATTGAAGTGTTGGAACAGACTGCTTCTCTTTCAGTGAAACAGATGTGAGTTTCTTGTGAATGCTTGTAAGTAGCTTAAGGTACTTTCAAGGGAAAGTGATTTTCTCTGAAAGGACAGCATTTAGAAAGTGAAGCAACACTCCATTCACTTCGCACAGTGAATTGAAGTGTTGGAACAGACTGCTTCTCTTTCAGAGAAACGCATGTGAGTTTTTTGTGAATGCTTGTAAGTAGCTTAAGGTACTTTCAAGGGAAAGTGATTTTCTCTGAAAGGACAGCATTTAGAAAGTGAAGCAACACTCCATTCACTTCGCACAGTGAATTGAAGTGTTGGAACAGACTGCTTCTCTTTCAGAAAAACGCATGTGAGTTTCTTGTGAATGCTTGTAAGTAGCTTAAGGCACTCTCAAAGGAAAGTGATTTTCTCTGAAAGGACAGCATTTAGAAAGTGAAGCAACACTCCGTTCACTTCGCATAGTGTATTGAAGTGTTGGAACAGACTGCTTCTCTTTCAGAGAAACGCATGTGAGTTTTTTGTGAATGCTTGTAAGTAGCTTAAGGCACTTTCAAAGGAAAGTGATTTTCTCTGAAAGGACAGCATTTAAAAAGTGAAGCAACACTCCATTCACTTAGCACAGTGAATTGAAGTGTTGGAACAGACTGCGTCTCGTTCAGAGTAAGAGATGTGAGTTTCTTGTGAATGCTTGTAAGTAGCTTAAGGCAGTTTCAAAAGGGAGTGATTTTCTCTGAAAGGAGAGCATTTAGAAAGTGAAGCAACACTCCATTCACTTTCACACAGTGAATTGAAGTGTTGGAACAGACTGCTTCTCTTTCAGAGAAACGCATGTGAGTTTTTTGTGAATGCTTGTAAGTAGCTTAAGGCACTTTCAAAGGAAAGTGATTTTCTCTGAAACTACAGCATTTAGAATGTGAAGCAACACTCCATTCACTTCTCACAGTGAATTGAAGTGTTGGAACAGACTGCTTCTCTTTCAGAGTAGCAGATGTGAGTTTCTTGTGAATGCTTGTAAGTAGCTTAAGGAACTTTCAAGGGAAAGTGATTTTCTCTGAAAGGACAGCATTTAGAAAGTGAAGCAACACTCCATTCACTTCTCACAGTGAATTGAAGTGTTGGAACAGACTGCTTCTCTTTCAGAGTAACAGATGTGAGTTTCTTGTGAATGCTTGTAAGTAGCTTAAGGAACTTTCAAGGGAAAGTGATTTTCTCTGAAAGGACAGCATTTAGAAAGTGAAGCAACACTCCATTCACTTCTCACAGTGAATTGAAGTGTTGGAACAGACTGCTTCTCTTTCAGAGTAAGAGATGTGTGTTTCTTGTGAATGCTTGTAAGTAGCTTAAGGCACTTTCAAAAGGGAGTGATTTTCTCTAAAAGGAGAGCATTTAGAAAGTGAAGCAACACTCCACTCACTTCGCACAGTGAATTGAAGTTTTGGAACAGACTGCTTCTCTTTCAGAGAAACGCATGTGAATTTCTGTTGAATGTTTGTCAGTAGCTAAAGGCACTTTCAAAGGAAAGTGATTTTCTCTGAAAGGACAGCATTTAGAAAGTGAAGAAACACTCCATTCACTTCACACAGTGAATTGAAGTGTTGGAACAGACTGCTTCTCTTTCAGAAAAACGCATGTGAATTTCTGTTGAATGCTTGTAAGTAGCTTAAGGCAGTTTCAAAGGAAAGTGATTTTCTCTGAAAGGAGAGCATTTAGAAAGTCAAGCAACACTCCATTCACTTCGCACAGTGAATTGAAGTGTTGGAAGAGACTCCTTCTCTTTCAGAAAAACGCATGTGATTTTCTTGTGAATGCTTGTAAGTAGCTTAAGGCACTTTCAAAGGAAAGTGATTTTCTCTGAAAGGACAGCATTTAGAAAGTGAAGCAACACTCCTTTCACTTCGCATAGTGAATTGAAGTGTTGGAACAGACTGCTTCTCTTTCAGAGAAACGCATGTGAGTTTTTTGTGAATGCTTGTAAGTAGCTTAAGGCACTTTCAAAGGAAAGTGTTTTTCTCTGAAAAGACAGCATTTAGAAAGTGAAGCAACACTCCATTCACTTCAAATAGTGAATTGAAGTCTTGGAACAGACTGGTTCTCGTTCAAAGTAAGAGATGTGAGTTTCTTGTGAATGCTTGTAAGTAGCTTAAGACAGTTTCAAAAGGGAGTGATTTTCTCTGAAAGGAGAGCATTTAGAAAGTGAAGCAACACTCCATTCACTTCGCACAGTGAATTGAAGTGTTGGAACAGACTGCTTCTCTTTCAGTGAAACAGATGTGAGTTTCTTGTGAATGCTTGTAAGTAGCTTAAGGTACTTTCAAGGGAAAGTGATTTTCTCTGAAAGGACAGCATTTAAAAAGTGAAGCAACACTCCATTCACTTCAAATAGTGAATTGAAGTGTTGGAACAGACTGCTTCTCGTTCAGAGTAAGTGATGTGAGTTTCTTGTGAATGCTTGTAAGTAGCTTAAGGCACTTTCAAAGGAAAGTGATTTTCTCTGAAAGGACAGCATTTAGAAAGTGAAGCAACACTCCGTTCACTTCGCATAGTGTATTGAAGTGTTGGAACAGACTGCTTCTCTTTCAGAGAAACGCATGTGAGTTTTTTGTGAATGCTTGTAAGTAGCTTAAGGCACTTTCAAAGGAAAGTGATTTTCTCTGAAAGGACAGCATTTAAAAAGTGAAGCAACACTCCATTCACTTAGCACAGTGAATTGAAGTGTTGGAACAGACTGCTTCTCGTTCAGAGTAAGAGATGTGAGTTTCTTGTGAATGCTTGTAAGTAGCTTAAGGCAGTTTCAAAAGGGAGTGATTTTCTCTGAAAGGAGAGCATTTAGAAAGTGAAGCAACACTCCATTCACTTTCGCACAGTGAATTGAAGTGTTGGAACAGACTGCTTCTCTTTCAGAGAAACGCATGTGAGTTTTTTGTGAATGCTTGTAAGTAGCTTAAGGCACTTTCAAAGGAAAGTGATTTTCTCTGAAACTACAGCATTTAGAATGTGAAGCAACACTCCATTCACTTCTCACAGTGAATTGAAGTGTTGGAACAGACTGCTTCTCTTTCAGAGTAACAGATGTGAGTTTCTTGTGAATGCTTGTAAGTAGCTTAAGGAACTTTCAAGGGAAAGTGATTTTCTCTGAAAGGACAGCATTTAGAAAGTGAAGCAACACTCTATTCACTTCTCACAGTGAATTGAAGTGTTGGAACAGACTGCTTCTCTTTCAGAGTAAGAGATGTGTGTTTCTTGTGAATGCTTGTAAGTAGCTTAAGGCACTTTCAAAAGGGAGTGATTTTCTCTAAAAGAAGAGCATTTAGAAAGTGAAGCAACACTCCACTCACTTCGCACAGTGAATTGAAGTTTTGGAACAGACTGCTTCTCTTTCAGAGAAACGCATGTGAATTTCTGTTGAATGTTTGTCAGTAGCTTAAGGCACTTTCAAAGGAAAGTAATTTTCTCTGAAAGGACAGCGTTTAGAAAGTGAAGAAACACCCCATTCACTTCACACAGTGAATTGAAGTGTTGGAACAGACTGCTTCTCTTTCAGAAAAACGCATGTCAATTTCTGTTGAATGCTTGTAAGTAGCTTAAGGCAGTTTCAAAGGAAAGTGATTTTCTCTGAAAGGACAGCATTTAGAAAGTGAAGCAACACTCCATTCACTTCAAACATTGAATTGAAGTGTTGGAACAGACTGCTTCTCTTTCAGAGAAACGCATGTGAGTTTTTTGTGAATGCTTGTAAGTAGCTTAAGGCACTTTCAAAGGAAAGTGATTTTCTCTGAAACTAGAGCATTTAGAATGTGAAGCAACACTCCATTCACTTCTCACAGTTAATTGAAGTGTTGGAACAGACTGCTACTCTTTCAGAGAAACAGATGTGAGTTTCTTGTGAATGCTTGTAAGTAGCTTAAGGTACTTTGAAGGGAAAGTGATTTTCTCTGAAAGGACAGCATTTAGAATGTGAAGCAACACTCCATTCACTTCGCACTGTGAATTGTAGTGTTGGAACAGACTGCTTCTCTTTCAGAGAAATGCATGTGAATTTCTGTTGAATGCTTTTAAGTAGCTTAAGGCAGTTTCAAAGGAAAGTGATTTTCTCTGAAAGGACAGCATTTAGAAAGTGAAGCAACACTCCGTTCACTTCGCATAGTGAATTGAAGTGTTGGAACAGAGTGCTTCTCTTTCAGAGAAACGCATGTGAGTTTTTTGTGAATGCTTGTAAGTAGCTTAAGGCACTTTCAAAGGAAAGTGATTTTCTCTGAAAGGACAGCATTTAAAAAGTGAAGCAACACTCCATTCACTTCAAACAGTGAATTGAAGTGTTGGAACAGACTGCTTCTCGTTCAGAGTAAGAGATGTGAGTTTCTTGTGAATGCTTGTAAGTAGCTTAAGGCAGTTTCAAAAGGGAGTGATTTTCTCTGAAAGGAGAGCATTTAGAAAGTGAAGCAACACTCCATTCACTTCGCACAGTGAATTGAAGTGTTGGAACAGACTGCTTCTCTTTCAGAGTAACAGATGTGAGTTTCTTGTGAATGCTTGTAAGTAGCTAAAGGTACTTTCAATTGAAAGTGATTTTCTCTGAAACTACAGCATTTAGAAAGTGAAGCAACACTCCATTCACTTCAAACAGTGAATTGAAGTGTTGGAACAGACTGCTTCTCTTTCAGAGTAAGAGATGTGTGTTTCTTGTGAATGCTTGTAAGTAGCTTAAGGCACTTTCAAAAGGGAGGTATTTTCTCTAAAAGGAGAGCATTTAGAAAGTGAAGCAACACTCCACTCACTTCGCACAGTGAATTGAAGTTTTGGAACAGACTGCTTCTCTTTCAGAGAAACGCATGTGAATTTCTGTTGAATGTTTGTAAGTAGCTTAAGGCACTTTCAAAGGAAAGTGATTTTCTCTGAAAGGACAGCATTTAGAAAGTGAAGAAACACTCCATTCACTTCACACAGTGAATTGAAGTGTTGGAACAGACTGCTTCTCTTTCAGAAAAACGCATGTGAATTTCTGTTGAATGCTTGTAAGTAGCTTAAGGCAGTTTCAAAGGAAAGTGATTTTCTCTGAAAGGAGAGCATTTAGAAAGTGAAGCAACACTCCATTCACTTCGCACAGTGAATTGAAGTTTTGGAACAGACTGCTTCTCTTTCAGAAAAACGCATGTGAGTTTCTTGTGAATGCTTGTAAGTAGCTTAAGGCACTTTCAAAGGAAAGTGTTTTTCTCTGAAAGGACAGCATTTCGAAAGTGAAGCAACACTCCGTTCACTTCGCATAGTGAATTGAAGTGTTGGAACAGAGTGCTTCTCTTTCAGAGAAACGCATGTGAGTTTTTTGTGAATGCTTGTAAGTAGCTTAAGGCACTTTAAAGGAAAGTGATTTTCTCTGAAAGGACAGCATTTAAAAAGTGAAGCAACACTCCATTCACTTCAAACAGTGAATTGAAGTGTTGGAACAGACTGCTTCTCTTTCAGAGTAAGAGATGTGAGTTTCTTGTGAGTGCTTGTAAGTAGCTTAAGGCAGTTTCAAAAGGGAGTGATTTTCTCTGAAAGGAGAGCATTTAGAAAGTGAAGCAACACTCCATTCACTTCTCACAGTGAATTGAAGTGTTGGAACAGACTGCTTCTCTTTCAGAGTAACAGATGTGAGTTTCTTGTGAATGCTTGTAAGTAGCTTAAGGTACTTTCAAGGGAAAGTGATTTTCTCTGAAACTACAGCACTTAGAAAGTGAAGCAACACTCCATTCACTTCAAACAGTGAATTGAAGTGTTGGAACAGACTGCTTCTCTTTCAGAGAAACGCATGTGAGTTTTTTGTGAATGCTTGTAAGTAGCTTAAGGTACTTTCAAGGGAAAGTGATTTTCTCTGAAAGGACAGCATTTAGAATGTGAAGCAAAACTACATTCACTTCAAACAGTGAATTGAAGTGTTGGAACAGACTGCTTCTCTTTCAGAGTAAGAGATGTGTGTTTCTTGTGAATGCTTGTAAGTAGCTTAAGGCACTTTCAAAAGGGAGTGATTTTCTCTAAAAGGAGAGCATTTAGAAAGTGAAGCAACACTCCACTCACTTCGCACAGTGAATTGAAGTTTTGGAACAGACTGCTTCTCTTTCAGAGAAACGCATGTGAATTTCTGTTGAATGTTTGTAAGTAGCTTAAGGCACTTTCAAAGGAAAGTGATTTTCTCTGAAAGGACAGCATTTAGAAAGTGAGGAAACACTAAATTCACTTCACACAGTGAATTGAAGTGTTGGAACAGACTGCTTCTCTTTCAGAAAAACGCATGTGAATTTCTGTTGAATGCTTGTAAGTAGCTTAAGGTAGTTTCAAAGGAAAGTGATTTTCTCTGAAAGGACAGCATTTAGAAAGTGAAGCAACACTCCATTCACTTCACACAGTGAATTGAAGTGTTGGAACAGACTGCTTCTCTTTCAGAAAAACGCATGTGAGTTTCTTGTGAATGCTTGTAAGTAGCTTAAGGCAGTTTCAAAGGAAAGTGATTTTCGCTGAAAGGAGAGCATTTAGAAAGTGAAGCAACACTCCTTTCACTTCGCACAGTGAATTGAAGTGTTGGAACAGACTGCTTCTCTTTCAGAGAAACAGATGTGAGTTTCTTGTGAATGCTTGTAAGTAGCTTAAGGTACTTTGAAGGGAAAGTGATTTTCTCTGAAAGGACAGCATTTAGAAAGTGAAGCAACACTCCTTTCACTTCAAACAGTGAATTGAAGTGTTGGAACAGACTGCTTCTCTTTCAGAGAAACGCATGTGAATTTCTGTTGAATGTTTGTCAGTAGCTTAAGGCACTTTCAAAGGAAAGTGATTTTCTCTGAAAGGACAGCATTTAGAAAGTGAAGAAACACTCCATTCACTTCACACAGTGAATTGAAGTGTTGGAACAGACTGCTTCTCTTTCAGAAAAACGCATGTCAATTTCTGTTGAATGCTTGTAAGTAGCTTAAGGCAGTTTCAAAGGAAAGTGATTTTCTCTGAAAGGAGAGCATTTAGAAAGTGAAGCAACACTCCATTCACTTCGCACAGTGAATTGAAGTGTTGGAACAGACTGCTTCTCTTTCAGAAAAACGCATGTGAGTTTCTTGTGAATGCTTGTAAGTAGCTTAAGGCACTTTCAAAGGAAAGTTATTTTCTCTGAAAGGACAGCATTTAGAAATGAAGCAACACTCCGTTCACTTCGCATAGTGAATTGAAGTGTTGGAACAGACTGCTTCTCTTTCAAAGAAACGCATGTGAGTTTTTTGTGAATGCTTGTAAGTAGCTTAAGGCACTTTCAAAGGAAAGTGTTTTTCTCTGAAAAGACAGCATTTAGAAAGTGAAGCAACACTCCATTCACTTCAAATAGTGAATTGAAGTGTTGGAACAGACTGGTTCTCGTTCAGAGTAAGAGATGTGAGTTTCTTGTGAATGCTTGTAAGTAGCTTAAGACAGTTTCAAAAGGGAGTGATTTTCTCTGAAAGGAGAGCATTTAGAAAGTGAAGCAACACTCCATTCACTTCGCACACTGAATTGAAGTGTTGGAACAGACCGCTTCTCTTTCAGAGAAACGCATGTGAATTTCTGTTGAATGCTTGTAGGTAGCTTAAGGCAGTTTCAAAGGAAAGTGATTTTCTCTGAAAAGAGAGCATTTAGAAAGTGAATCAACACTCCATTCAATTCGCACAGTGAATTGAAGTGTTTGAACAGACTGCTTCTCTTTCAGAAAAATGCATGTGAGTTTCTTGTGAATGCTTGTAAGTAGCTTAAGGCACTTTCAAAGGAAAGTGATTTTCTCTGAAAGGACAGCATTTAGAAAGTGAAGCAACACTCCATTCACTTCAAACATTGAATTGAAGTGTTGGAACAGACTGCTTCTCGTTCAGAGTAAGAGATGTTTCTTGTGAATTCTTATAAGTAGTTTAAGGCAGTTTCAAAAGGGAGTGATTTTCTCTGAAAGGAGAGCATTTAGAAAGTGAAGCAACACTCCATTCACTTTCGCACAGTGAATTGAAGTGTTGGAACAGAGTGCTTCTCTTTCAGAGAAACGCATGTGAGTTTTTTGTGAATGCTTGTAAGTAGCTTAAGGCACTTTCAAAGGAAAGTGATTTTCTCTGAAACTAGAGCATTTAGAATGTGAAGCAACACTCCATTCACTTCTCACAGTTAATTGAAGTGTTGGAACAGACTGCTACTCTTTCAGAGAAACAGATGTGAGTTTCTTGTGAATGCTTGTAAGTAGCTTAAGGAACTTTGAAGGGAAAGTGATTTTCTCTGAAAGGACAGCATTTAGAAAGTGAAGCAACACTCCATTCACTTCGCACTGTGAATTGTAGTGTTGGAACAGACTGCTTCTCTTTCAGAGAAATGCATGTGAATTTCTGTTGAATGCTTTTAAGTAGCTTAAGGCAGTTTCAAAGGAAAGTGATTTTCTCTGAAAGGACAGCATTTAGAAAGTGAAGCAACACTCCGTTCACTTCGCATAGTGAATTGAAGTGTTGGAACAGAGTGCTTCTCTTTCAGAGAAATGCATGTGAGTTTTTTGTGAATGCTTGTAAGTAGCTTAAGGCACTTTCAAAGGAAAGTGATTTTCTCTGAAAGGACAGCATTTAAAAAGTGAAGCAACACTCCATTCACTTCAAACAGTGAATTGAAGTGTTGGAACAGACTGCTTCTCGTTCAGAATAAGAGATGTGAGTTTCTTGTGAATGCTTGTAAGTAGCTTAAGGCAGTTTCAAAAGGGAGTGATTTTCTCTGAAAGGAGAGCATTTAGAAAGTGAAGCAACACTCCATTCACTTCTCACAGTGAATTGAAGTGTTGGAACAGACTGCTTCTCTTTCAGAGTAACAGATGTGAGTTTCTTGTGAATGCTTGTAAGTAGCTAAAGGTACTTTCAATTGAAAGTGATTTTCTCTGAAACTACAGCATTTAGAAAGTGAAGCAACACTCCATTCACTTCAAACAGTGAATTGAAGTGTTGGAACAGACTGCTTCTCTTTCAGAGTAAGAGATGTGTGTTTCTTGTGAATGCTTGTAAGTAGCTTAAGGCACTTTCAAAAGGGAGTGATTTTCTCTAAAAGGAGAGCATTTAGAAAGTGAAGCAACACTCCACTCACTTCGCACAGTGAATTGAAGTTTTGGAACAGACTGCTTCTCTTTCAGAGAAACGCATGTGAATTTCTGTTGAATGTTTGTAAGTAGCTTAAGGCACTTTCAAAGGAAAGTGATTTTCTCTGAAAGGACAGCATTTAGAAAGTGAAGAAACACTCCATTCACTTCACACAGTGAATTGAAGTGTTGGAACAGACTGCTTCTCGTTCAGAGTAAGAGATGTGAGTTTCTTGTGAATGCTTGTAAGTAGCTTAAGGCAGTTTCAAAAGGGAGTGATTTTCTCTGAAAGGAGAGCATTTAGAAAGTGAAGCAACACTCCATTCACTTCTCACAGTGAATTGAAGTGTTGGAACAGACTGCTTCTCTTTCAGAGTAACAGATGTGAGTTTCTTGTGAATGCTTGTAAGTAGCTAAAGGTACTTTCAATTGAAAGTGATTTTCTCTGAAACTACAGCATTTAGAAAGTGAAGCAACACTCCATTCACTTCAAACAGTGAATTGAAGTGTTGGAACAGACTGCTTCTCTTTCAGAGTAAGAGATGTGTGTTTCTTGTGAATGCTTGTAAGTAGCTTAAGGCACTTTCAAAAGGGAGTGATTTTCTCTAAAAGGAGAGCATTTAGAAAGTGAAGCAACACTCCACTCACTTCGCACAGTGAATTGAAGTTTTGGAACAGACTGCTTCTCTTTCAGAGAAACGCATGTGAATTTCTGTTGAATGTTTGTAAGTAGCTTAAGGCACTTTCAAAGGAAAGTGATTTTCTCTGAAAGGACAGCATTTAGAAAGTGAAGAAACACTCCATTCACTTCACACAGTGAATTGAAGTGTTGGAACAGACTGCTTCTCTTTCAGAAAAACGCATGTGAATTTCTGTTGAATGCTTGTAAGTAGCTTAAGGCAGTTTCAAAGGAAAGTGATTTTCTCTGAAAGGAGAGCATTTAGAAAGTGAAGCAACACTCCATTCACTTCGCACAGTGAATTGAAGTGTTGGAACAGACTGCTTCTCTTTCAGAAAAACGCATGTGAGTTTCTTGTGAATGCTTGTAAGTAGCTTAAGGCACTTTCAAAGGAAAGTGTTTTTCTCTGAAAGGACAGCATTTCGAAAGTGAAGCAACACTCCGTTCACTTCGCATAGTGAATTGAAGTGTTGGAACAGAGTGCTTCTCTTTCAGAGAAACGCATGTGAGTTTTTTGTGAATGCTTGTAAGTAGCTTAAGGCACTTTCAAAGGAAAGTGATTTTCTCTGAAAGGACAGCATTTAAAAAGTGAAGCAACACTCCATTCACTTCAAACAGTGAATTGAAGTGTTGGAACAGACTGCTTCTCGTTCAGAGTAAGAGATGTGAGTTTCTTGTGAGTGCTTGTAAGTAGCTTAAGGCAGTTTCAAAAGGGAGTGATTTTCTCTGAAAGGAGAGCATTTAGAAAGTGAAGCAACACTCCATTCACTTCTCACAGTGAATTGAAGTGTTGGAACAGACTGCTTCTCTTTCAGAGTAACAGATGTGAGTTTCTTGTGAATGCTTGTAAGTAGCTTAAGGTACTTTCAAGGGAAAGTGATTTTCTCTGAAACTACAGCATTTAGAAAGTGAAGCAACACTCCATTCACTTCAAACAGTGAATTGAAGTGTTGGAACAGACTGCTTCTCTTTCAGAGAAACGCATGTGAGTTTTTTGTGAATGCTTGTAAGTAGCTTAAGGTACTTTCAAGGGAAAGTGATTTTCTCTGAAAGGACAGCATTTAGAATGTGAAGCAACACTCCATTCACTTCAAACAGTGAATTGAAGTGTTGGAACAGACTGCTTCTCTTTCAGAGTAAGAGATGTGTGTTTCTTGTGAATGCTTGTAAGTAGCTTAAGGCACTTTCAAAAGGGAGTGATTTTCTCTAAAAGGAGAGCATTTAGAAAGTGAAGCAACACTCCACTCACTTCGCACAGTGAATTGAAGTTTTGGAACAGACTGCTTCTCTTTCAGAGAAACGCATGTGAATTTCTGTTGAATGTTTGTAAGTAGCTTAAGGCACTTTCAAAGGAAAGTGATTTTCTCTGAAAGGACAGCATTTAGAAAGTGAGGAAACACTAAATTCACTTCACACAGTGAATTGAAGTGTTGGAACAGACTGCTTCTCTTTCAGAAAAACGCATGTGAATTTCTCTTGAATGCTTGTAAGTAGCTTAAGGTAGTTTCAAAGGAAAGTGATTTTCTCTGAAAGGACAGCATTTAGAAAGTGAAGAAACACTCCATTCACTTCACACAGTGAATTGAAGTGTTGGAACAGACTGCTTCTCTTTCAGAAAAACGCATGTGAGTTTCTTGTGAATGCTTGTAAGTAGCTTAAGGCAGTTTCAAAGGAAAGTGATTTTCGCTGAAAGGAGAGCATTTAGAAAGTGAAGCAACACTCCTTTCACTTCGCACAGTGAATTGAAGTGTTGGAACAGACTGCTTCTCTTTCAGAGAAACAGATGTGAGTTTCTTGTGAATGCTTGTAAGTAGCTTAAGGTACTTTGAAGGGAAAGTGATTTTCTCTGAAAGGACAGCATTTAGAAAGTGAAGCAACACTCCTTTCACTTCGAACAGTGAATTGAAGTGTTGGAACAGACTGCTTCTCTTTCAGAAAAACGCATGTGAATTTCTGTTGAATGCTTGTAAGTAGCTTAAGGCAGTTTCAAAGGAAAGTGATTTTCTTTGAAAGGAGAGCATTTAGAAAGTGAAGTAACACTCCATCACTTCGCACAGTGAATTGAAGTGTTGGAACAGACTGCTTCTCTTTCAGAAAAACGCATGTGAGTTTCTTGTGAATGCTTGTAAGTAGCTTAAAGCACTTTCAAAGGAAAGTGATTTTCTCTGAAAGGACAGCATTTAGAAAGTGAAGCAACACTCCTTTCACTTCGCACAGTGAATTGAAGTGTTGGAACAGACTGCTTCTCTTTCAGAGAAACAGATATTAGTTACTTGTGAATGCTTGTAAGCAGCTTAAGGTACTTTGAAGGGAAAGTGATTTTCTCTGAAAGGACAGCATTTAGAAAGTGAAGCAACACTCCATTCACTTCGCACAGTGAATTGAAGTGTTGGAACAGCCTTCTTCTCTTTCAGAGAAACGCATGTGAATTTCTGTTGAATGCTTTTAAGTAGCTTAAGGCAGTTTCAAAGTAAAGTGATTTTCTCTGAAAGGACAGCATTTAGAAAGGGAAGCAACACTCCATTCACTTCGCACAGTGAATTGAAGTGTTGGACCAGACTGCTTCTCTTTCAGAGAAACAGATGTGAGTTTCTTGTGAATGCTTGTAAGTAGCTTAAGGTACTTTCAAGGGAAAGTGATTTTCTCTGAAAGGAGAGCATTTAGAAAGTGAAGCAACACTCCATTCACTTCGCACAGTGAATTGAAGTGTTGGAACAGACTGCTTCTCTTTCAGAGAAATGCATGTGAATTTCTGTTGAATGCTTTTAAGTAGCTTAAGGCAGTTTCAAAGGAAAGTGATTTTCTCTGAAAGGACAGCATTTAGAAAGTGAAGCAACACTCCGTTCACTTCGCATAGTGAATTGAAGTGTTGGAACAGAGTGCTTCTCTTTCAGAAAAACGCATGTGAGTTTTTTGTGAATGCTTGTAAGTAGCTTAAGGCACTTTCAAAGGAAAGTGATTTTCTCTGAAAGGACAGCATTTAAAAAGTGAAGCAACACTCCATTCACTTCACACAGTGAATTGAAGTGTTGGAACAGACTGCTTCTCGTTCAGAGTAAGAGATGTGAGTTTCTTGTGAATGCTTGTAAGTAGCTTAAGGCAGTTTCAAAAGGGAGTGATTTTCTCTGAAAGGAGAGCATTTAGAAAGTGAAGCAACACTCCATTCACTTTCGCACAGTGAATTGAAGTGTTGGAACAGACTGCTTCTCTTTCAGAGAAACGCATGTGAGTTTTTTGTGAATGCTTGTAAGTAGCTTAAGGCACTTTCAAAGGAAAGTGATTTTCTCTGAAACTACAGCATTTAGAATGTGAAGCAACACTCCATTCACTTCTCACAGTGAATTGAAGTGTTGGAACAGACTGCTTCTCTTTCAGAGTAACAGATGTGAGTTTCTTGTGAATGCTTGTAAGTGGCTTAAGGAACTTTCAAGGGAAAGTGATTTTCTCTGAAAGGACAGCATTTAGAAAGTGAAGCAACACTCCATTCACTTCTCACAGTGAATTGAAGTGTTGGAACAGACTGCTTCTCTTTCAGAGTAAGAGATGTGTGTTTCTTGTGAATGCTTGTAAGTAGCTTAAGGCACTTTCAAAAGGGAGTGATTTTCTCTAAAAGAAGAGCATTTAGAAAGTGAAGCAACACTCCACTCACTTCGCACAGTGAATTGAATTTTTGGAACAGACTGCTTCTCTTTCAGAGAAACGCATGTGAATTTCTGTTGAATGTTTGTCAGTAGCTTAAGGCACTTTCAAAGGAAAGTGATTTTCTCTGAAAGGAGAGCATTTAGAAAGTGAAGCAACACTCCATTCACTTCGCACAGTGAATTGAAGTGTTGGAAGAGACTGCTTCTCTTTCAGAAAAACGCATGTGAGTTTCTTGTGAATGCTTGTAAGTAGCTTAAGGCACATTCAAAGGAAAGTTATTTTCTCTGAAAGGACAGCATTTAGAAATGAAGCAACACTCCGTTCACTTCGCATAGTGAGTTGAAGTGTTGGAACAGACTGCTTCTCTTTCATAGAAACGCATGTGAGTTTTTTGTGAATGCTTGTAAGTAGCTTAAGGCACTTTCAAAGGAAAGTGTTTTTCTCTGAAAAGACAGCATTTAGAAAGTGAAGCAACACTCCATTCACTTCAAACAGTGAATTGAAGTGTTGGAACAGACTGCTTCTCTTTCAGAGTAAGAGATGTGTGTTTCTTGTGAATGCTTGTAAGTAGCTTAAGGCACTTTCAAAAGGGAGTGATTTTCTCTAAAAGGAGAGCATTTAGAAAGTGAAGCAACACTCCACTCACTTCGCACAGTGAATTGAAGTTTTGGAACAGACTGCTTCTCTTTCAGAGAAACTCATGTGAATTTTTTGTGAATACTTGTAAGTAGCTTAAGGCACTTTCAAAGGAAAGTGATTTTCTCTAAAAGGACAGCATTTAGAAAGTGAAGAAACACTAAATTCACTTCACACAGTGAATTGAAGTGTTGGAACAGACTGCTTCTCTTTCAGAAAAACGCATGTGAATTTCTGTTGAATGCTTGTAAGTAGCTTAAGGCAGTTTCAAAGGAAAGTGATTTTCTCTGAAAGGAGAGCATTTAGAAAGTGAAGCAACACTCCATTCACTTCGTCCAGTGAATTGAAGTGTTGGAACAGACTGCTTCTCGTTCAGAGTAAGAGATGTGAGTTTTTTGTGAATGCTTGTAAGTAGCTTAAGGCACTTTCAAAGGAAAGTGATTTTCTCTGAAACTACAGCATTTAGAATGTGAAGCAACACTCCATTCACTTCTCACAGTTAATTGAACTGTTGGAACAGACTGCTTCTCTTTCAGAGAAACAGATGTGAGTTTCTTGTGAATGTTTGTAAGTAACTTAAGGCAGTTTCAAAAGAGAGTGATTTTCTCTAAATGAAGAGCATTTAGAAAGTAAAGCAACACTCCATTCACTTCGCACAGTGAATTGAAGTGTTGGAACAGACTGCTTCTCTTTCAGAGAAACAGATGTGAGTTTCTTGTGAATACTTGTAAGTAGCTTAAGGTACTTTGAAGGGAAAGTGATTTTTCTGAAAGGAGAGGATTTAGAAAGTGAAGCAACACTCCATTCAATTCGCACAGTGAATTGAAGTGTTGGAACAGACTGCTTCTCTTTCAGAGAAACGCATGTGAGTTTTTTGTGAATGCTTGTAAGTAGCTTAAGGCACTTTCAAAGGAAAGTGTTTTTCTCTGAAAAGACAGCATTTAAAAAGTGAAGCAACACTCCATTCACTTCAAATAGTGAATTGAAGTGTTGGAACAGACTGCTTCTCGTTCAGAGTAAGTGATGTGAGTTTCTTGTGAATGCTTGTAAGTAGCTTAAGGTACTTTCAAGGGAAAGTGATTTTCTCTGAAAGGACAGCATTTAGAAAGTGAAGCAACACTCCATTCACTTCTCACAGTGAATTGAAGTGTTGGAACAGACTGCTTCTCTTTCAGAGAAACAGATGTGAGTTTCTTGTGAATGCTTGTAAGTAGCTTAAGGTACTTTGAAGGGAAAGTGATTTTCTCTGAAAGGAGAGGATTTAGAAAGTGAAGCAACACTCCATTCACTTCGCACAGTGAATTGAAGTGTTGGAACAGACTGCTTCTCTTTCAGAGAAACACATGTGAATTTCTGTTGAATGCTTTTAAGTAGCTTAAGGCAGTTTCAAAGGAAAGTGATTTTCTCTGAAAGGACAGCATTTAGAAAGGGAAGCAACACTCCATTCACTTCGCACAGCGAATTGAAGTGTTGGACCAGACTACTTCTCTTTCAGAGAAACAGATGTGAGTTTCTTGTGAATGCTTGTAAGTAGCTTAAGGTACTTTCAAGGGAAAGTGATTTTCTCTGAAAGGAGAGCATTTAGAAAGGGAAGCAACACTCCATTCACTTCGCACAGTGAATTGAAGTGTTGGAACAGACTGCTTCTCTTTCAGAGTAAGAGATGTGTGTTTCTTGTGAATGCTTGTATGTAGCTTAAGGCACTTTCAAAAGGGAGTGATTTTCTCTAAAAGGAGAGCATTTAGAAAGTGAAGCAACACTCCACTCACTTCGCACAGTGAATTGAAGTTTTGGAACAGACTGCTTCTCTTTCAGAGAAACGCATGTGAATTTCTGTTGAATGTTTGGAAGTAGCTTAAGGCAGTTTCAAAGGAAAGTGATTTTCTCTGAAAGGACAGCATTTAGAAAGTGAAGCAAAACTCCATTCACTTCGCGCTGGGAATTGAAGTGTTGGAACAAACTGCTTCTCGTTCAGAGTAAGAGATGTGAGTTTCTTGTGAATTCTTATAAGTAGCTTAAGGCAGTTTCAAAAGGGAGTGATTTTCTCTGAAAGGAGAGCATTTAGAAAGTGAAGCAACACTCCATTCACTTCGCACAGTGAATTGAAGTGTTGGAACAGACTGCTTCTCTTTCAGAGAAACGCATGTGAATTTCTGTTGAATGCTTGTACGTAGCTTAAGGCAGTTTCAATGGAAAGTGATTTTCTCTGAAACTACAGCATTTAGAAAGTGAAGCAACACTCCATTCACTTTCGCACAGTGAATTGAAGTGTTGGAACAGACTGCTTCTCTTTCAGAGAAATGCATGTGAGTTTTTTGTGAATGCTTGTAAGTAGCTTAAGGCACTTTCAAAGGAAAGTGATTTTCTCTGAAAGGACAGCATTTAGAAAGTGAAGCAACACTCCATTCACTTCGCACAGTGAATTGAAGTGTTGGAACAGACTGCTTCTCTTTCAGAAAAACGCATGTGAGTTTCTTGTGAATGCTTGTAAGTAGCTTAAGGCACTTTCAAAGGAAAGTGATTTTCTCTGAAAGGACAGCATTTAGAAAGTGAAGAAACACTCCATTCACTTCAAATAGTGAATTGAAGTGTTGGAACAGACTGCTTCTCGTTCAGAGTAAGTGATGTGAGTTTCTTGTGAATGCTTGTAAGTAGCTTAAGGTACTTTCAAGGGAAAGTGATTTTCTCTGAAAGAACAGCATTTAGAAAGTGAAGCAACACTCCATTCACTTCTCACAGTGAATTGAAGTGTTGGAACAGACTGCTTCTCTTTCAGAGAAACAGATGTGAGTTTCTTGTGAATGCTTGTAAGTAGCTTAAGGTACTTTGAAGGGAAAGTGATTTTCTCTGAAAGGAGAGGATTTAGAAAGTGAAGCAACACTCCATTCACTTCGCACAGTGAATTGAAGTGTTGGAACAGACTGCTTCTCTTTCAGAGAAACGCATGTGAATTTCTGTTGAATGCTTTTAAGTAGCTTAAGGCAGTTTCAAAGGAAAGTGATTTTCTCTGAAAGGACAGCATTTAGAAAGGGAAGCAACACTCCATTCACTTCGCACAGTGAATTGAAGTGTTGGACCAGACTACTTCTCTTTCAGAGAAACAGATGTGAGTTTCTTGTGAATGCTTGTAAGTAGCTTAAGGTACTTTCAAGGGAAAGTGATTTTCTCTGAAAGGAGAGCATTAGAAAGGGAAGCAACACTCCATTCACTTCGCAGAGTGAATTGAAGTGTTGGAACAGACTGCTTCTCTTTCAGAGTAAGAGATGTGTGTTTCTTGTGAATGCTTGTATGTAGCTTAAGGCACTTTCAAAAGGGAGTGATTTTCTCTAAAAGGAGAGCATTTAGAAAGTGAAGCAACACTCCACTCACTTCGCACAGTGAATTGAAGTTTTGGAACAGACTGCTTCTCTTTCAGAGAAACGCATGTGAATTTCTGTTGAATGTTTGGAAGTAGCTTAAGGCAGTTTCAAAGGAAAGTGATTTTCTCTGAAAGGACAGCATTTAGAAAGTGAAGCAAAACTCCATTCACTTCGCGCTGTGAATTGAAGTGTTGGAACAAACTGCTTCTCGTTCAGAGTAAGAGATGTGAGTTTCTTGTGAATTCTTATAAGTAGCTTAAGGCAGTTTCAAAAGGGAGTGATTTTCTCTGAAAGGAGAGCATTTAGAAAGTGAAGCAACACTCCATTCACTTCGCACAGTGAATTGAAGTGTTGGAACAGACTGCTTCTCTTTCAGAGAAACGCATGTGAATTTCTGTTGAATGCTTGTACGTAGCTTAAGGCAGTTTCAATGGAAAGTGATTTTCTCTGAAACTACAGCATTTAGAATGTGAAGCAACACTCCATTCACTTTCGCACAGTGAATTGAAGTGTTGGAACAGACTGCTTCTCTTTCAGAGAAACGCATGTGAGTTTTTTGTGAATGCTTGTAAGTAGCTTAAGGCACTTTCAAAGGAAAGTGATTTTCTCTGAAAGGACAGCATTTAGAAAGTGAAGCAACACTCCATTCACTTCGCACAGTGAATTGAAGTGTTGGAACAGACTGCTTCTCTTTCAGAAAAACGCATGTGAGTTTCTTGTGAATGCTTGTAAGTAGCTTAAGGCACTTTCAAAGGAAAGTGATTTTCTCTGAAAGGACAGCATTTAGAAAGTGAAGCAACACTCCGTTCACTTCGCATAGTGTATTGAAGTGTTGGAACAGACTGCTTCTCTTTCAGAGAAACGCATGTGAGTTTTTTGTGAATGCTTGTAAGTAGCTTAAGGCACTTTCAAAGGAAAGTGATTTTCTCTGAAAGGACAGCATTTAAAAAGTGAAGCAACACTCCATTCACTTAGCACAGTGAATTGAAGTGTTGGAACAGACTGCTTCTCGTTCAGAGTAAGAGATGTGAGTTTCTTGTGAATGCTTGTAAGTAGCTTAAGGCAGTTTCAAAAGGGAGTGATTTTCTCTGAAAGAAGAGCATTTAGAAAGTGAAGCAACACTCCATTCACTTTCGCACAGTGAATTGAAGTGTTGGAACAGACTGCTTCTCTTTCAGAGAAACGCATGTGAGTTTTTTGTGAATGCTTGTAAGTAGCTTAAGGCACTTTCAAAGGAAAGTGATTTTCTCTGAAACTACAGCATTTAGAATGTGAAGCAACACTCCATTCACTTCAAACAGTGAATTGAAGTGTTGGAACAGACTGCTTCTCTTTCAGAGTAACAGATGTGAGTTTCTTGTGAATGCTTGTAAGTAGCTTAAGGAACTTTCAAGGGAAAGTGATTTTCTCTGAAAGGACAGCATTTAGAATGTGAAGCAACACTCCATTCACTTCTCACAGTGAATTGAAGTGTTGGAACAGACTGCTTCTCTTTCAGAGTAAGAGATGTGTGTTTCTTGTGAATGCTTGTAAGTAGCTTAAGGCACTTTCAAAAGGGAGTGATTTTCTCTAAAAGGAGAGCATTTAGAAAGTGAAGCAACACTCCACTCACTTCGCACAGTGAATTGAAGTTTTGGAACAGACTGCTTCTCTTTCAGAGAAACGCATGTGAATTTCTGTTGAATGTTTGTCAGTAGCTTAAGGCACTTTCAAAGGAAAGTGATTTTCTCTGAAAGGACAGCATTTAGAAAGTGAAGAAACACTCCATTCACTTCACACAGTGAATTGAAGTGTTGGAACAGACTGCTTCTCTTTCAGAAAAACGCATGTGAATTTCTGTTGAATGCTTGTAAGTAGCTTAAGGCAGTTTCAAAGGAAAGTGATTTTCTCTGAAAGGAGAGCATTTAGAAAGTGAAGCAACACTCCATTCACTTCGCACAGTGAATTGAAGTGTTGGAACAGACTGCTTCTCTTTCAGAAAAACGCATGTGAGTTTCTTGTGAATGCTTGTAAGTAGCTTAAGGCACTTTCAAAGGAAAGTTATTTTCTCTGAAAGGACAGCATTTAGAAATGAAGCAACACTCCGTTCACTTCGCATAGTGAATTGAAGTGTTGGAACAGACTGCTTCTCTTTCAGAGAAACGCGTGTGAGTTTTTTGTGAATGCTTGCAAGTAGCTTAAGGCACTTTCAAAGGAAAGTGTTTTTCTCTGAAAAGACAGCATTTAGAAAGTGAAGCAACACTCCATTCACTTCAAATAGTGAATTGAAGTGTTGGAACAGACTGGTTCTCGTTCAGAGTAAGAGACGTGAGTTTCTTTTGAATGCTTGTAAGTAGCTTAAGGCACTTTCAAAGGAAAGTGATTTTCTCTGAAACGACAGCATTTAGAAAGTGAAGCAACACTCCATTCACTTCAAACATTGAATTGAAGTGTTGGAACAGACTGCTTCTCGTTCAGAGTAAGAGATGTTTCTTGTGAATTCTTATAAGTAGTTTAAGGCAGTTTCAAAAGGGAGTGATTTTCTCTGAAAGGAGAGCATTTAGAAAGTGAAGCAACACTCCATTCACTTTCGCACAGTGAATTGAAGTGTTGGAACAGACTGCTTCTCTTTCAGAGAAACGCATGTGAGTTTTTTGTGAATGCTTGTAAGTAGCTTAAGGCACTTTCAAAGGAAAGTGATTTTCTCTGAAACTAGAGCATTTAGAATCTGAAGCAACACTCCATTGACTTCTCACAGTTAATTGAAGTGTTGGAACAGACTGCTACTCTTTCAGAGAAACAGATGTGAGTTTTGTGAATGCTTGTAAGTAACTTAAGGCAGTTTCAAAAGAGAGTGATTTTCTCTAAATGAAGAGCATTTAGAAAGTGAACTAACACTCCATTCACTTCGCACAGTGAATTGAAGTGTTGGAACAGACTGCTTCTCTTTCAGAGAAACAGATGTGAGTTTCTTGTGAATGCTTGTAAGTAGCTTAAGGTACTTTCAAGGGAAAGTGATTTTCTCTGAAAGGACAGCATTTAGAAAGCGAAGCAACACTCCTTTCACTTCGCACAGTGAATTGAAGTGTTGGAACAGACTGCTTCTCTTTCAGAGAAACAGATGTGAGTTTCTTCTGAATGCTTGTAAGTAGCTTAAGGTACTTTGAAGGGAAAGTGATTTTCTCTGAAAGGACAGCATTTAGAAAGTGAAGCAACACTCCATTCACTTCGCACAGTGAATTGCAGTGTTGGAACAGACTGCTTCTCTTTCAGAGAAATGCATGTGAATTTCTGTTGAATGCTTTTAAGTAGCTTAAGGCAGTTTCAAAGGAAAGTGATTTTCTCTGAAAGGACAGCATTTAGAAAGTGAAGCAACACTCCGTTCACTTCGCATAGTGAATTGAAGTGTTGGAACAGAGTGCTTCTCTTTCAGAAAAACGCATGTGAGTTTTTTGTGAATGCTTGTAAGTAGCTTAAGGCACTTTCAAAGGAAAGTGATTTTCTCTGAAAGGACAGCATTTAAAAAGTGAAGCAACACTCCATTCACTTCACACAGTGAATTGAAGTGTTGGAACAGACTGCTTCTCGTTCAGAGTAAGAGATGTGAGTTTCTTGTGAATGCTTGTAAGTAGCTTAAGGCAGTTTCAAAAGTTAGTGATTTTCTCTGAAAGGAGAGCATCTAGAAAGTGAAGCAACACTCCATTCACTTCTCACAGTGAATTGAAGTGTTGGAACAGACTGCTTCTCTTTCAGAGTAACAGATGTGAGTTTCTTGTGAATGCTTGTTAGTAGCTAAAGGTACTTTCAATTGAAAGTGATTTTCTCTGAAAGGACAGCATTTAGAAAGTGAAGCAACACTCCATTCACTTCAAACAGTGAATTGAAGTGTTGGAACAGACTGCTTCTCTTTCAGAGTAAGAGATGTGTGTTTCTTGTGAATGCTTGTAAGTAGCTTAAGGCACTTTCAAAAGGGAGTGATTTTCTCTAAAAGGAGAGCATTTAGAAAGTGAAGCAACACTCCACTCACTTCGCACAGTGAATTGAAGTTTTGGAACAGACTGCTTCTCTTTCAGAGAAACGCATGTGAATTTCTGTTGAATGTTTGTAAGTAGCTTAAGGCACTTTCAAAGGAAAGTGATTTTCTCTGAAAGGACAGCATTTAGAAAGTGAAGAAACACTCCATTCACTTCACACAGTGAATTGTAGTGTTGGAACAGACTGCTTCTCTTTCAGAAAAACGCATGTGAATTTCTGTTGAATGCTTGTAAGTAGCTTAAGGCAGTTTCAAAGGAAAGTGATTTTCTCTGAAAGGAGAGCATTTAGAAAGTGAAGCAACACTCCATTCACTTCGCACTGTGAATTGAAGTGTTCGAACAGACTGCTTCTCTTTCAGAAAAACGCATGTGAGTTTCTTGTGAATGCTTGTAAGTAGCTTAAGGCACTTTCAAAGGAAAGTGATTTTCTCTGAAAGGACAGCATTTAGAAAGTGAAGCAACACTCCGTTCACTTCGCATAGTGAATTGAAGTGTTGGAACAGACTGCTTCTCTTTCAGAGAAACGCATGTGAGTTTTTTGTGAATGCTTGTAAGTAGCTTAAGACAGTTTCAAAAGGGAGTGATTTTCTCTGAAAGGAGAGCATTTAGAAAGTGAAGCAACACTCCATTCACTTCGCACAGTGAATTGAAGTGTTGGAACAGACTGCTTCTCTTTCAGTGAAACAGATGTGAGTTTCTTGTGAATGCTTGTAAGTAGCTTAAGGTACTTTCAAGGGAAAGTGATTTTCTCTGAAAGGACAGCATTTAGAAAGTGAAGCAACACTCCATTCACTTCGCACAGTGAATTGAAGTGTTGGAACAGACTGCTTCTCTTTCAGAGAAACGCATGTGAGTTTTTTGTGAATGCTTGTAAGTAGCTTAAGGTACTTTCAAGGGAAAGTGATTTTCTCTGAAAGGTCAGCATTTAGAAAGTGAAGCAACACTCCATTCACTTCGCACAGTGAATTGAAGTGTTGGAACAGACTGCTTCTCTTTCAGAAAAACGCATGTGAGTTTCTTGTGAATGCTTGTAAGTAGCTTAAGGTACTTTCAAAGGAAAGTGATTATCTCTGAAAGGACAGCATTTAGAAAGTGAAGCAACACTCCGTTCACTTCGCATAGTGTATTGAAGTGTTGGAACAGACTGCTTCTCTTTCAGAGAAACGCATGTGAGTTTTTTGTGAATGCTTGTAAGTAGCTTAAGGCACTTTCAAAGGAAAGTGATTTTCTCTGAAAGGACAGCATTTAAAAAGTGAAGCAACACTCCATTCACTTAGCACAGTGAATTGAAGTGTTGGAACAGACTGCTTCTCGTTCAGAGTAAGAGATGTGAGTTTCTTGTGAATGCTTGTAAGTAGCTTAAGGCAGTTTCAAAAGGGAGTGATTTTTCTCTGAAAGGAGAGCATTTAGAAAGTGAAGCAACACTCCATTCACTTTCGCACAGTGAATTGAAGTGTTGGAACAGACTGCTTCTCTTTCAGAGTAACAGATGTGAGTTTCTTGTGAATGCTTGTAAGTAGCTTAAGGCACTTTCAAAGGAAAGTGATTTTCTCTGAAACTACAGCATTTAGAATGTGAAGCAACACTCCATTCACTTCAAACAGTGAATTGAAGTGTTGGAACAGACTGCTTCTCTTTCAGAGAAACGCATGTGAGTTTTTTGTGAATGCTTGTAAGTAGCTTAAGACAGTTTCAAAAGGGAGTGATTTTCTCTGAAAGGAGAGCATTTAGAAAGTGAAGCAACACTCCATTCACTTCGCACAGTGAATTGAAGTGTTGGAACAGACTGCTTCTCTTTCAGTGAAACAGATGTGAGTTTCTTGTGAATGCTTGTAAGTAGCTTAAGGTACTTTCAAGGGAAAGTGATTTTCTCTGAAAGGACAGCATTTAGAAAGTGAAGCAACACTCCATTCACTTCGCACAGTGAATTGAAGTGTTGGAACAGACTGCTTCTCTTTCAGAGAAACGCATGTGAGTTTTTTGTGAATGCTTGTAAGTAGCTTAAGGTACTTTCAAGGGAAAGTGATTTTCTCTGAAAGGTCAGCATTTAGAAAGTGAAGCAACACTCCATTCACTTCGCACAGTGAATTGAAGTGTTGGAACAGACTGCTTCTCTTTCAGAAAAACGCATGTGAGTTTCTTGTGAATGCTTGTAAGTAGCTTAAGGTACTTTCAAAGGAAAGTGATTATCTCTGAAAGGACAGCATTTAGAAAGTGAAGCAACACTCCGTTCACTTCGCATAGTGTATTGAAGTGTTGGAACAGACTGCTTCTCTTTCAGAGAAACGCATGTGAGTTTTTTGTGAATGCTTGTAAGTAGCTTAAGGCACTTTCAAAGGAAAGTGATTTTCTCTGAAAGGACAGCATTTAAAAAGTGAAGCAACACTCCATTCACTTAGCACAGTGAATTGAAGTGTTGGAACAGACTGCTTCTCGTTCAGAGTAAGAGATGTGAGTTTCTTGTGAATGCTTGTAAGTAGCTTAAGGCAGTTTCAAAAGGGAGTGATTTTTCTCTGAAAGGAGAGCATTTAGAAAGTGAAGCAACACTCCATTCACTTTCGCACAGTGAATTGAAGTGTTGGAACAGACTGCTTCTCTTTCAGAGTAACAGATGTGAGTTTCTTGTGAATGCTTGTAAGTAGCTTAAGGCACTTTCAAAGGAAAGTGATTTTCTCTGAAACTACAGCATTTAGAATGTGAAGCAACACTCCATTCACTTCAAACAGTGAATTGAAGTGTTGGAACAGACTGCTTCTCTTTCAGAGTAAGAGATGTGTGTTTCTTGTGAATGCTTGTAAGTAGCTTAAGGCACTTTCAAAAGGGAGTGATTTTCTCTAAAAGGAGAGCATTTAGAAAGTGAAGCAACACTCCACTCACTTCGCACAGTGAATTGAACTTTTGGAACAGACTGCTTCTCTTTCAGAGAAACGCATGTGAATTTCTGTTGAATGTTTGTAAGTAGCTTAAGGCACTTTCAAAGGAAAGTGATTTTCTCTGAAAGGACAGCATTTAGAAAGTGAGGAAACACTAAATTCACTTCACACAGTGAATTGAAGTGTTGGAACTGACTGCTTCTCTTTCAGAAAAACGCATGTGAATTTCTGTTGAATGCTTGTAAGTAGGTTAAGGCAGTTTCAAAGGAAAGTGATTTTCTCTGAAAGGAGAGCATTTAGAAAGTGAAGCAACACTCCATTCACTTCGCACAGTGAATTGAAGTGTTGGAACAGACTGCTTCTCTTTCAGAAAAACGCATGTGAGTTTCTTGTGAATGCTTGTAAGTAGCTTAAGGCACTTTCAAAGGAAAGTTATTTTCTCTGAAAGGACAGCATTTAGAAATGAAGCAACACTCCGTTCACTTCGCATAGTGAATTGAAGTGTTGGAACAGACTGCTTCTCTTTCAGAGAAACGCGTGTGAGTTTTTTGTGAATGCTTGCAAGTAGCTTAAGGCACTTTCAAAGGAAAGTGTTTTTCTCTGAAAAGACAGCATTTAGAAAGTGAAGCAACACTCCATTCACTTCAAATAGTGAATTGAAGTGTTGGAACAGACTGGTTCTCGTTCAGAGTAAGAGACGTGAGTTTCTTTTGAATGCTTGTAAGTAGCTTAAGGCACTTTCAAAGGAAAGTGATTTTCTCTGAAACGACAGCATTTAGAAAGTGAAGCAACACTCCATTCACTTCAAACATTGAATTGAAGTGTTGGAACAGACTGCTTCTCGTTCAGAGTAAGAGATGTTTCTTGTGAATTCTTATAAGTAGTTTAAGGCAGTTTCAAAAGGGAGTGATTTTCTCTGAAAGGAGAGCATTTAGAAAGTGAAGCAACACTCCATTCACTTTCGCACAGTGAATTGAAGTGTTGGAACAGACTGCTTCTCTTTCAGAGAAACGCATGTGAGTTTTTTGTGAATGCTTGTAAGTAGCTTAAGGCACTTTCAAAGGAAAGTGATTTTCTCTGAAACTAGAGCATTTAGAATCTGAAGCAACACTCCATTGACTTCTCACAGTTAATTGAAGTGTTGGAACAGACTGCTACTCTTTCAGAGAAACAGATGTGAGTTTCTTGTGAATGCTTGTAAGTCACTTAAGGCAGTTTCAAAAGAGAGTGATTTTCTCTAAATGAAGAGCATTTAGAAAGTGAACTAACACTCCATTCACTTCGCACAGTGAATTGAAGTGTTGGAACAGACTGCTTCTCTTTCAGAGAAACAGATGTGAGTTTCTTGTGAATGCTTGTAAGTAGCTTAAGGTACTTTCAAGGGAAAGTGATTTTCTCTGAAAGGACAGCATTTAGAAAGCGAAGCAACACTCCTTTCACTTCGCACAGTGAATTGAAGTGTTGGAACAGACTGCTTCTCTTTCAGAGAAACAGATGTGAGTTTCTTCTGAATGCTTGTAAGTAGCTTAAGGTACTTTGAAGGGAAAGTGATTTTCTCTGAAAGGACAGCATTTAGAAAGTGAAGCAACACTCCATTCACTTCGCACAGTGAATTGCAGTGTTGGAACAGACTGCTTCTCTTTCAGAGAAATGCATGTGAATTTCTGTTGAATGCTTTTAAGTAGCTTAAGGCAGTTTCAAAGGAAAGTGATTTTCTCTGAAAGGACAGCATTTAGAAAGTGAAGCAACACTCCGTTCACTTCGCATAGTGAATTGAAGTGTTGGAACAGAGTGCTTCTCTTTCAGAAAAACGCATGTGAGTTTTTTGTGAATGCTTGTAAGTAGCTTAAGGCACTTTCAAAGGAAAGTGATTTTCTCTGAAAGGACAGCATTTAAAAAGTGAAGCAACACTCCATTCACTTCACACAGTGAATTGAGTGTTGGAACAGACTGCTTCTCGTTCAGAGTAAGAGATGTGAGTTTCTTGTGAATGCTTGTAAGTAGCTTAAGGCAGTTTCAAAAGTTAGTGATTTTCTCTGAAAGGAGAGCATCTAGAAAGTGAAGCAACACTCCATTCACTTCTCACAGTGAATTGAAGTGTTGGAACAGACTGCTTCTCTTTCAGAGTAACAGATGTGAGTTTCTTGTGAATGCTTGTTAGTAGCTAAAGGTACTTTCAATTGAAAGTGATTTTCTCTGAAAGGACAGCATTTAGAAAGTGAAGCAACACTCCATTCACTTCAAACAGTGAATTGAAGTGTTGGAACAGACTGCTTCTCTTTCAGAGTAAGAGATGTGTGTTTCTTGTGAATGCTTGTAAGTAGCTTAAGGCACTTTCAAAAGGGAGTGATTTTCTCTAAAAGGAGAGCATTTAGAAAGTGAAGCAACACTCCACTCACTTCGCACAGTGAATTGAAGTTTTGGAACAGACTGCTTCTCTTTCAGAGAAACGCATGTGAATTTCTGTTGAATGTTTGTAAGTAGCTTAAGGCACTTTCAAAGGAAAGTGATTTTCTCTGAAAGGACAGCATTTAGAAAGTGAAGAAACACTCCATTCACTTCACACAGTGAATTGAAGTGTTGGAACAGACTGCTTCTCTTTCAGAAAAACGCATGTGAATTTCTGTTGAATGCTTGTAAGTAGCTTAAGGCAGTTTCAAAGGAAAGTGATTTTCTCTGAAAGGAGAGCATTTAGAAAGTGAAGCAACACTCCATTCACTTCGCACTGTGAATTGAAGTGTTCGAACAGACTGCTTCTCTTTCAGAAAAACGCATGTGAGTTTCTTGTGAATGCTTGTAAGTAGCTTAAGGCACTTTCAAAGGAAAGTGATTTTCTCTGAAAGGACAGCATTTAGAAAGTGAAGCAACACTCCGTTCACTTCGCATAGTGAATTGAAGTGTTGGAACAGACTGCTTCTCTTTCAGAGAAACGCATGTGAGTTTTTTGTGAATGCTTGTAAGTAGCTTAAGACAGTTTCAAAAGGGAGTGATTTTCTCTGAAAGGAGAGCATTTAGAAAGTGAAGCAACACTCCATTCACTTCGCACAGTGAATTGAAGTGTTGGAACAGACTGCTTCTCTTTCAGTGAAACAGATGTGAGTTTCTTGTGAATGCTTGTAAGTAGCTTAAGGTACTTTCAAGGGAAAGTGATTTTCTCTGAAAGGACAGCATTTAGAAAGTGAAGCAACACTCCATTCACTTCGCACAGTGAATTTAAGTGTTGGAACAGACTGCTTCTCTTTCAGAGAAACGCATGTGAGTTTTTTGTGAATGCTTGTAAGTAGCTTAAGGTACTTTCAAGGGAAAGTGATTTTCTCTGAAAGGTCAGCATTTAGAAAGTGAAGCAACACTCCATTCACTTCGCACAGTGAATTGAAGTGTTGGAACAGACTGCTTCTCTTTCAGAAAAACGCATGTGAGTTTCTTGTGAATGCTTGTAAGTAGCTTAAGGTACTTTCAAAGGAAAGTGATTATCTCTGAAAGGACAGCATTTAGAAAGTGAAGCAACACTCCGTTCACTTCGCATAGTGTATTGAAGTGTTGGAACAGACTGCTTCTCTTTCAGAGAAACGCATGTGAGTTTTTTGTGAATGCTTGTAAGTAGCTTAAGGCACTTTCAAAGGAAAGTGATTTTCTCTGAAAGGACAGCATTTAAAAAGTGAAGCAACACTCCATTCACTTAGCACAGTGAATTGAAGTGTTGGAACAGACTGCTTCTCGTTCAGAGTAAGAGATGTGAGTTTCTTGTGAATGCTTGTAAGTAGCTTAAGGCAGTTTCAAAAGGGAGTGATTTTTCTCTGAAAGGAGAGCATTTAGAAAGTGAAGCAACACTCCATTCACTTTCGCACAGTGAATTGAAGTGTTGGAACAGACTGCTTCTCTTTCAGAGTAACAGATGTGAGTTTCTTGTGAATGCTTGTAAGTAGCTTAAGGCACTTTCAAAGGAAAGTGATTTTCTCTGAAACTACAGCATTTAGAATGTGAAGCAACACTCCATTCACTTCAAACAGTGAATTGAAGTGTTGGAACAGACTGCTTCTCTTTCAGAGTAAGAGATGTGTGTTTCTTGTGAATGCTTGTAATTAGCTTAAGGCACTTTCAAAAGGGAGTGATTTTCTCTAAAAGGAGAGCATTTAGAAAGTGAAGCAACACTCCACTCACTTCGCACAGTGAATTGAACTTTTGGAACAGACTGCTTCTCTTTCAGAGAAACGCATGTGAATTTCTGTTGAATGTTTGTAAGTAGCTTAAGGCACTTTCAAAGGAAAGTGATTTTCTCTGAAAGGACAGCATTTAGAAAGTGAGGAAACACTAAATTCACTTCACACAGTGAATTGAAGTGTTGGAACAGACTGCTTCTCTTTCAGAAAAACGCATGTGAATTTCTGTTGAATGCTTGTAAGTAGGTTAAGGCAGTTTCAAAGGAAAGTGATTTTCTCTGAAAGGACAGCATTTAGAAAGTGAAGAAACACTCCATTCACTTCACACAGTGAATTGAAGTGTTGGAACAGACTGCTTCTCTTTCAGAAAAACGCATGTGAATTTCTGTTGAATGCTTGTAAGTAGCTTAAGGCAGTTTCAAAGGAAAGTGATTTTCTCTGAAAGGAGAGCATTTAGAAAGTGAAGCAACACTCCATTCACTTCGCACAGTGAATTGAAGTGTTGGAACAGACTGCTTCTCTTTCAGAAATACGCATGTGAGTTTCTTGTGAATGCTTGTAAGAAGCTTAAGGCACTTTCAAAGGAAAGTGATTTTCTCTGAAAGGACAGCATTTAGAAAGTGAAGCAACACTCCATTCACTTCAAACAGTGAATTGAAGTGTTGGAACAGACTGCTTCTCGTTCAGAGTAAGAGATGTTTCTTGTGAATTCTTATAAGTAGCTTAAGGCAGTTTCAAAAGGGAGTGATTTTCTCTGAAAGGAGAGCATTTAGAAAGTGAAGCAACACTCCATTCACTTTCGCACAGTGAATTGAAGTGTTGGAACAGACTGCTTCTCTTTCAGAGAAACGCATGTGAGTTTTTTGTGAATGCTTGTAAATAGCTTAAGGCACTTTCAAAGGAAAGTGATTTTCCCTGAAACTAGAGCATTTAGAAAGTGAAGCAACACTCCATTCACTTCTCACAGTTAATTGAAGTGTTGGAACAGACTGCTACTCTTTCAGAGAAACAGATGTGAGTTTCTTGTGAATGTTTGTAACTAACTTAAGGCAGTTTCAAAAGAGAGTGATTTTCTCTAAATGAAGAGCATTTAGAAAGTGAAGCAACACTCCATTCACTTCGCACAGTGAATTGAAGTGTTGGAACAGACTGCTTCTCTTTCAGAGAAACAGATGTGAGTTTCTTGTGAATGCTTGCAAGTAGCTTAAGGTACTTTCAAGGGAAAGTGATTTTCTCTGAAAGGAGAGCATTTAGAAAGTGAAGCAACACTCCATTCACTTCGCACAGTGAATTGAAGTGTTGGAACAGACTGCTTCTCTTTCAATGAAACAGATGTGAGTTTCTTGTGAATGCTTGTAAGTATCTTAAGGTACTTTCAAGGGAAAGTGATTTTCTCTGAAAGGACAGCATTTAGAAAGTGAAGCAACACTCCATTCACTTCGCACAGTGAATTGAAGTGTTGGAACAGACTGCTTCTCTTTCAGAGAAACGCATGTGAGTTTTTTGTGAATGCTTGTAAGTAGCTTAAGGTACTTTCAAGGGAAAGTGATTTTCTCTGAAAGGTCAGCATTTAGAAAGTGAAGCAACACTCCATTCACATCGCACAGTGAATTGAAGTGTTGGAACAGACTGCTTCTCTTTCAGAAAAACGCATGTGAGTTTCTTGTGAATGCTTGTAAGTAGCTTAAGGTACTTTCAAAGGAAAGTGATTATCTCTGAAAGGACAGCATTTAGAAAGTGAAGCAACACTCCGTTCACTTTGCATAGTGTATTGAAGTGTTGGAACAGACTGCTTCTCTTTCAGAGAAACGCATGTGAGTTTTTTGTGAATGCTTGTAAGTAGCTTAAGGCACTTTCAAAGGAAAGTGATTTTCTCTGAAAGGACAGCATTTAAAAAGTGAAGCAACACTCCATTCACTTAGCACAGTGAATTGAAGTGTTGGAACAGACTGCTTCTCGTTCAGAGTAAGAGATGTGAGTTTCTTGTGAATGCTTGTAAGTAGCTTAAGGCAGTTTCAAAAGGGAGTGATTTTTCTCTGAAAGGAGAGCATTTAGAAAGTGAAGCAACACTCCATTCACTTTCGCACAGTGAATTGAAGTGTTGGAACAGACTGCTTCTCTTTCAGAGTAACAGATGTGAGTTTCTTGTGAATGCTTGTAAGTAGCTTAAGGCACTTTCAAAGGAAAGTGATTTTCTCTGAAACTACAGCATTTAGAATGTGAATCAACACTCCATTCACTTCAAACAGTGAATTGAAGTGTTGGAACAGACTGCTTCTCTTTCAGAGTAAGAGATGTGTGTTTCTTGTGAATGCTTGTAAGTAGCTTAAGGCACTTTCAAAAGGGAGTGATTTTCTCTAAAAGGAGAGCATTTAGAAAGTGAAGCAACACTCCACTCACTTCGCACAGTGAATTGAACTTTTGGAACAGACTGCTTCTCTTTCAGAGAAACGCATGTGAATTTCTGTTGAATGTTTGTAAGTAGCTTAAGGCACTTTCAAAGGAAAGTGATTTTCTCTGAAAGGACAGCATTTCGAAAGTGAGGAAACACTAAATTCACTTCACACAGTGAATTGAAGTGTTGGAACAGACTGCTTCTCTTTCAGAAAAACGCATGTGAATTTCTGTTGAATGCTTGTAAGTAGGTTAAGGCAGTTTCAAAGGAAAGTGATTTTCTCTGAAAGGACAGCATTTAGAAAGTGAAGAAACACTCCATTCACTTCACACAGTGAATTGAAGTGTTGGAACAGACTGCTTCTCTTTCCGAAAAACGCATGTGAATTTCTGTTGAATGCTTGTAAGTAGCTTAAGGCAGTTTCAAAGGAAAGTGATTTTCTCTGAAAGGAGAGCATTTAGAAAGTGAAGCAACACTCCATTCACTTCGCACAGTGAATTGAAGTGTTGGAACAGACTGCTTCTCTTTCAGAAATACGCATGTGAGTTTCTTGTGAATGCTTGTAAGAAGCTTAAGGCACTTTCAAAGGAAAGTGATTTTCTCTGAAAGGACAGCATTTAGAAAGTGAAGCAACACTCCATTCACTTCAAACAGTGAATTGAAGTGTTGGAACAGACTGCTTCTCGTTCAGAGTAAGAGATGTTTCTTGTGAATTCTTATAAGTAGCTTAAGGCAGTTTCAAAAGGGAGTGATTTTCTCTGAAAGGAGAGCATTTAGAAAGTGAAGCAACACTCCATTCACTTTCGCACAGTGAATTGAAGTGTTGGAACAGACTGCTTCTCTTTCAGAGAAACGCATGTGAGTTTTTTGTGAATGCTTGTAAATAGCTTAAGGCACTTTCAAAGGAAAGTGATTTTCCCTGAAACTAGAGCATTTAGAAAGTGAAGCAACACTCCATTCACTTCTCACAGTTAATTGAAGTGTTGGAACAGACTGCTACTCTTTCAGAGAAACAGATGTGAGTTTCTTGTGAATGTTTGTAACTAACTTAAGGCAGTTTCAAAAGAGAGTGATTTTCTCTAAATGAAGAGCATTTAGAAAGTGAAGCAACACTCCATTCACTTCGCACAGTGAATTGAAGTGTTGGAACAGACTGCTTCTCTTTCAGAGAAACAGATGTGAGTTTCTTGTGAATGCTTGCAAGTAGCTTAAGGTACTTTCAAGGGAAAGTGATTTTCTCTGAAAGGACAGCATTTAGAAAGTGAAGCAACACTCCTTTCACTTTGCACAGTGAATTGAAGTGTTGGAACAGACTGCTTCTCTTTCAGAGAAACAGATGTGAGTTTCTTGTGAATGCTTGTAAGTAGCTTAAAGTACTTTCAAGGGAAAGTGATTTTCTCTGAAAGGACAGCATTTAGAAAGTGAAGCAACACTCCATTCACTTCGCACAGTGAATTGAAGTGTTGGAACAGACTGCTTCTCTTTCAGAAAAACGCATGTGAGTTTTTTGTGAATGCTTGTAAGTAGCTTAAGGCACTTTCATAGGAAAGTGATTTTCTCTGAAAGGACAGCATTTAGAAAGTGAAGCAACACTCCGTTCACTTCGCATAGTGTATTGAAGGGTTGGAACAGACTGTTTCTCTTTTAGAGAAACGCATGTGAGTTTTTTGTGAATGCTTGTAAGTAGCTTAAGGCACTTTCAAAGGAAAGTGATTTTCTCTGAAAGGACAGCATTTAAAAAGTGAAGCAACACTCCATTCACTTCAAACAGTGAATTGAAGTGTTGGAACAGACTGCTTCTCGTTCAGAGTAAGAGATGTGAGTTTCTTGTGAATGCTTGTAAGTAGCTTAAGGCAGTTTCAAAAGGGAGTGATTTTCTCTGAAAGGAGAGTATTTAGAAAGTGAAGCAACACTCCATTCACTTTCGCACAGCGAATTGAAGTGTTGGAACAGACTGCTTCTCTTTCAGAGAAACGCATGTGAGTTTTTTGTGAATGCTTGTAAGTAGCTTAAGGCACTTTCAAAGGAAAGTGATTTTCTCTGAAACTACAGCATTTAGAATGTGAAGCAACACTCCATTCACTTCTCACAGTGAATTGAAGTGTTGGAACAGACTGCTTCTCTTTCAGAGTAACAGATGTGAGTTTCTTGTGAATGCTTGTAAGTAGCTTAAGGAACTTTCAAGGGAAAGTGATTTTCTCTGAAAGGACAGCATTTAGAAAGTGAAGCAACACTCCATTCACTTCTCACAGTGAATTGAAGTGTTGGAACAGACTGCTTCTCTTTCAGAGTAAGAGATGTGTGTTTCTTGTGAATGCTTGTAAGTAGCTTAAGGCACTTTCAAAAGGGAGTGATTTTCTCTAAAAGGAGAGCATTTAGAAAGTGAAGCAACTCTCCACTCACTTCGCACAGTGAATTGAAGTTTTGGAACAGACTGCTTCTCTTTCAGAGAAACGCATGTGAATTTCTGTTGAATGTTTGTCAGTAGCTTAAGGCACTTTCAAAGGAAAGTGATTTTCTCTGAAAGGACAGCATTTAGAAAGTGAAGAAACACTCCATTCACTTCACACAGTGAATTGAAGTGTTGGAACAGACTGCTTCTCTTTCAGAAAAACGCATGTGAATTTCTGTTGAATGCTTGTAAGTAGCTTAAGGCAGTTTCAAAGGAAAGTGATTTTCTCTGAAAGGAGAGCATTTAGAAAGTGAAGCAACACTCCATTCACTTCGCACAGTGAATTGAAGTGTTGGAACAGACTGCTTCTCTTTCAGAAAAACGCATGTGAGTTTCTTGTGAATGCTTGTAAGTAGCTTAAGGCACTTTCAAAGGAAAGTTATTTTCTCTGAAAGGACAGCATTTAGAAATGAAGCAACACTCCGTTCACTTCGCATAGTGAATTGAAGTGTTGGAACAGAGTGCTTCTCTTTCAGAGAAACGCATGTGAGTTTTTTGTGAATGCTTGCAAGTAGCTTAAGGCACTTTCAAAGGAAAGTGTTTTTCTCTGAAAAGACAGCATTTAGAAAGTGAAGCAACACTCCATTCACTTCAAATAGTGAATTGAAGTGTTGGAACAGACTGGTTCTCGTTCAGAGTAAGAGATGTGAGTTTCTTTTGAATGCTTGTAAGTAGCTTAAGACAGTTTCAGAAGGGAGTGATTTTCTCTGAAAGGAGAGCATTTAGAAAGTGAAGCAACACTCCATTCACTTCGCACAGTGAATTGAAGTGTTGGAACAGACCGCTTCTCTTTCAGAGAAACGCATGTGAATTTCTGTTGAATGCTTGTAGGTAGCTTAAGGCAGTTTCAAAGGAAAGTGATTTTCTCTGAAAAGAGAGCATTTAGAAAGTGAAGCAACACTCCATTCAATTCGCACAGTGAATTGAAGTGTTCGAACAGACTGCTTCTCTTTCAGAAAAATGCATGTGAGTTTCTTGTGAATGCTTGTAAGTAGCTTAAGGCACTTTCAAAGAAAGTGATTTTCACTGAAAGGACAGCATTTAGAAAGTGAAGCAACACTCCATTCACTTCAAACATTGAATTGAAGTGTTGGAACAGACTGCTTCTCTTTCAGAGCAAGAGATGTTTCTTGTGAATTCTTATAAGTAGTTTAAGGCAGTTTCAAAAGGAAGTGATTTTCTCTGAAAGGAGAGCATTTAGAAAGTGAAGCAACACTCCATTCACTTTCGCACAGTGAATTGAAGTGTTGGAACAGACTGCTTCTCTTTCAGAGAAACGCATGTGAGTTTTTTGTGAATGCTTGTAAGTAGCTTAAGGCACTTTCAAAGGAAAGTGATTTTCTCTGAAACTAGAGCATTTAGAATGTGAAGCAACACTCCATTCACTTCTCACAGTTAATTGAAGTGTTGGAACAGACTGCTACTCTTTCAGAGAAACAGATGTGAGTTTCTTGTGAATGCTTGTAAGTAACTTAAGGCAGTTTCAAAAGAGAGTGGTTTTCTCTAATGAAGAGCATTTAGAAAGTGAAGAAACACTCCATTCACTTCACACAGTGAATTGAAGTGTTGGAACAGACTGCTTCTCTTTCAGAGAAACAGATGTGAGTTTCTTGTGAATGCTTGTAAGTAGCTTAAGGTACTTTCAAGGGAAAGTGATTTTCTCTGAAAGGACAGCATTTAGAAAGCGAAGCAACACTCCTTTCACTTCGCACAGTGAATTGAAGTGTTGGAACAGACTGCTTCTCTTTCAGAGAAACAGATGTGAGTTTCTTGTGAATGCTTGTAAGTAGATTAAGGTACTTTGAAGGGAAAGTGATTTTCTCTGAAAGGACAGTATTTAGAAAGTGAAGCAACACTCCATTCACTTCGCACAGTGAATTGTAGTGTTGGAACAGACTGCTTCTCTTTCAGAGAAATGCATGTGAATTTCTGTTGAATGCTTTTAAGTAGCTTAAGGCAGTTTCAAAGGAAAGTGATTTTCTCTGAAAGGACAGCATTTAGAAAGTGAAGCAACACTCCGTTCACTTCGCATAGTGAATGGAAGTGTTGGAACAGAGTGCTTCTCTTTCAGAAACGCATGTGAGTTTTTTGTGAATGCTTGTAAGTAGCTTAAGGCACTTTCAAAGGAAAGTGATTTTCTCTGAAAGGACAGCATTTAAAAAGTGAAGCAACACTCCATTCACTTCAAACAGTGAATTGAAGTGTTGGAACAGACTGCTTCTCGTTCAGAGTAAGAGATGTGAGTTTCTTGTGAATGCTTGTAAGTAGCTTAAGGCAGTTTCAAAAGTTAGTGATTTTCTCTGAAAGGAGAGCATCTAGAAAGTGAAGCAACACTCCATTCACTTCTCACAGTGAATTGAAGTGTTGGAACAGACTGCTTCTCTTTCAGAGTAACAGATGTGAGTTTCTTGTGAATGCTTGTAAGTAGCTAAAGGTACTTTCAATTGAAAGTGATTTTCTCTGAAAGGACAGCATTTAGAAAGTGAAGCAACACTCCATTCACTTCAAACAGTGAATTGAAGTGTTGGAACAGACTGCTTCTCTTTCAGAGTAAGAGATTTGTGTTTCTTGTGAATGCTTGTAAGTAGCTTAAGGCACTTTCAAAAGGGAGTGATTTTCTCTAAAAGGAGAGCATTTAGAAAGTGAAGCAACACTCCACTCACTTCGCACAGTGAATTGAAGTTTTGGAACAGACTGCTTCTCTTTCAGAGAAACGCATGTGAATTTCTGTTGAATGTTTGTAAGTAGCTTAAGGCACTTTCAAAGGAAAGTGATTTTCTCTGAAAGGACAGCATTTAGAAAGTGAAGAAACACTCCATTCACTTCACACAGTGAATTGAAGTGTTGGAACAGACTGCTTCTCTTTCAGAAAAACGCATGTGAATTTCTGTTGAATGCTTGTAAGTAGCTTAAGGCAGTTTCAAAGGAAAGTGATTTTCTCTGAAAGGAGAGCATTTAGAAAGTGAAGCAACACTCCATTCACTTCGCACAGTGAATTGAAGTGTTGGAAGAGACTGCTTCTCTTTCAGTGAAACAGATGTGAGTTTCTTGTGAATGCTTGTAAGTAGCTTAAGGTACTTTCAAGGGAAAGTGATTTTCTCTGAAAGGAGAGCATTTAGAAAGTGAAGCAACACTCCATTCACTTCTCACAGTGAATTGAAGTGTTGGAACAGACTGCTTCTCTTTCAGAGAAACGCATGTGAGTTTTTTGTGAATGCTTGTAAGTAGCGTAAGGTACTTTCAAAGGAAAGTGATTTTCTCTGAAAGGACAGCATTTAAAAAGTGAAGCAACACTCCATTCACTTAGCACAGTGAATTGAAGTGTTGGAACAGACTGCTTCTCGTTCAGAGTAAGAGATGTGAGTTTCTTGTGAATGCTTGTAAGTAGCTTAAGGCAGTTTCAAAAGGGAGTGATTTTCTCTGAAAGGAGAGCATTTAGAAAGTGAAGCAACACTCCATTCACTTTCGCACAGTGAATTGAAGTGTTGGAACAGACTGCTTCTCTTTCAGATAAACGCATGTGAGTTTTTTGTGAATGCTTGTAAGTAGCTTAAGGCACTTTCAAAGGAAAGTGATTTTCTCTGAAACTACAGCATTTAGAATGTGAAGCAACACTCCATTCACTTCTCACAGTGAATTGAAGTGTTGGAACAGACTGCTTCTCTTTCAGAGTAACAGATGTGAGTTTCTTGTGAATGCTTGTAAGTAGCTTAAGGAACTTTCAAGGGAAAGTGATTTTCTCTGAAAGGACAGCATTTAGAAAGTGAAGCAACACTCCATTCACTTCTCACAGTGAATTGAAGTGTTGGAACAGACTGCTTCTCTTTCAGAGTAACAGATGTGAGTTTCTTGTGAATGCTTGTAAGTAGCTTAAGGAACTTTCAAGGGAAAGTGATTTTCTCTGCAAGGACAGCATTTAGAAAGTGAAGCAACACTCCATTCACTTCTCACAGTGAATTGAAGTGTTGGAACAGACTGCTTCTCTTTCAGAGTAAGAGATGTGTGTTTCTTGTGAATGCTTGTAAGTAGCTTAAGGCACTTTCAAAAGGGAGTGATTTTCTCTAAAAGGAGAGCATTTAGAAAGTGAAGCAACACTCCACTCACTTCGCACAGTGAATTGAAGTTTTGGAACAGACTGCTTCTCTTTCAGAGAAACGCATGTGAATTTCTGTTGAATGTTTGTAAGTAGCTAAAGGCACTTTCAAAGGAAAGTGATTTTCTCTGAAAGGACAGCATTTAGAAAGTGAAGAAACACTCCATTCACTTCACACAGTGAATTGAAGTGTTGGAACAGACTGCTTCTCTTTCAGAAAAACGCATGTGAATTTCTGTTGAATGCTTGTAAGTAGCTTAAGGCAGTTTCAAAGGAAAGTGATTTTCTCTGAAAGGAGAGCATTTAGAAAGTCAAGCAACACTCCATTCACTTCGCACAGTGAATTGAAGTGTTGGAAGAGACTGCTTCTCTTTCAGAAAAACGCATGTGAGTTTCTTGTGAATGCTTGTAAGTAGCTTAAGGCACTTTCAAAGGAAAGTGATTTTCTCTGAAAGGACAGCATTTAGAAAGTGAAGCAACACTCCTTTCACTTCGCATAGTGAATTGAAGTGTTGGAACAGACTGCTTCTCTTTCAGAGAAACGCATGTGAGTTTTTTGTGAATGCTTGTAAGTAGCTTAAGGCACTTTCAAAGGAAAGTGTTTTTCTCTGAAAAGACAGCATTTAGAAAGTGAAGCAACACTCCATTCACTTCAAATAGTGAATTGAAGTCTTGGAACAGACTGGTTCTCGTTCAGAGTAAGAGATGTGAGTTTCTTGTGAATGCTTGTAAGTAGCTTAAGACAGTTTCAAAAGGGAGTGATTTTCTCTGAAAGGAGAGCATTTAGAAAGTGAAGCAACACTCCATTCACTTCGCACAGTGAATTGAAGTGTTGGAACAGACTGCTTCTCTTTCAGTGAAACAGATGTGAGTTTCTTGTGAATGCTTGTAAGTAGCTTAAGGTACTTTCAAGGGAAAGTGATTTTCTCTGAAAGGACAGCATTTAGAAAGTGAAGCAACACTCCATTCACTTCGCACAGTGAATTGAAGTGTTGGAACAGACTGCTTCTCTTTCAGAGAAACGCATGTGAGTTTTTTGTGAATGCTTGTAAGTAGCTTAAGGTACTTTCAAGGGAAAGTGATTTTCTCTGAAAGGACAGCATTTAGAAAGTGAAGCAACACTCCATTCACTTCGCACAGTGAATTGAAGTGTTGGAACAGACTGCTTCTCTTTCAGAAAAACGCATATGAGTTTCTTGTGAATGCTTGTAAGTAGCTTAAGGCACTTTCAAAGGAAAGTGATTTTCTCTGAAAGGACAGCATTTAGAAAGTGAAGCAACACTCCGTTCACTTCGCATAGTGTATTGAAGTGTTGGAACAGACTGCTTCTCTTTCAGAGAAACGCATGTGAGTTTTTTGTGAATGCTTGTAAGTAGCTTAAGGCACTTTCAAAGGAAAGTGATTTTCTCTGAAAGGACAGCATTTAAAAAGTGAAGCAACACTCCATTCACTTAGCACAGTGAATTGAAGTGTTGGAACAGACTGCTTCTCGTTCAGAGTAAGAGATGTGAGTTTCTTGTGAATGCTTGTAAGTAGCTTAAGGCAGTTTCAAAAGGGAGTGATTTTCTCTGAAAGGAGAGCATTTAGAAAGTGAAGCAACACTCCATTCACTTTCGCACAGTGAATTGAAGTGTTGGAACAGACTGCTTCTCTTTCAGAGAAACGCATGTGAGTTTTTTGTGAATGCTTGTAAGTAGCTTAAGGCACTTTCAAAGGAAAGTGATTTTCTCTGAAACTACAGCATTTAGAATGTGAAGCAACACTCCATTCACTTCTCACAGTGAATTGAAGTGTTGGAACAGACTGCTTCTCTTTCAGAGTAACAGATGTGAGTTTCTTGTGAATGCTTGTAAGTAGCTTAAGGAACTTTCAAGGGAAAGTGATTTTCTCTGAAAGGACAGCATTTAGAAAGTGAAGCAACACTCCATTCACTTCTCACAGTGAATTGAAGTGTTGGAACAGACTGCTTCTCTTTCAGAGTAAGAGATGTGTGTTTCTTGTGAATGCTTGTAAGTAGCTTAAGGCACTTTCAAAAGGGAGTGATTTTCTCTAAAAGAAGAGCATTTAGAAAGTGAAGCAACACTCCACTCACTTCGCACAGTGAATTGAAGTTTTGGAACAGACTGCTTCTCTTTCAGAGAAACGCATGTGAATTTCTGTTGAATGTTTGTCAGTAGCTTAAGGCACTTTCAAAGGAAAGTGATTTTCTCTGAAAGGACAGCATTTAGAAAGTGAAGAAACACTCCATTCACTTCACACAGTGAATTGAAGTGTTGGAACAGACTGCTTCTCTTTCAGAAAAACGCATGTGAATTTCTGTTGAATGCTTGTAAGTAGCTTAAGGCAGTTTCAAAGGAAAGTGATTTTCTCTGAAAGGAGAACATTTAGAAAGTGAAGCAACACTCCATTCACTTCGCACAGTGAATTGAAGTGTTGGAAGAGACTGCTTCTCTTTCAGAAAAACGCATGTGAGTTTCTTGTGAATGCTTGTAAGTAGCTTAAGGCACTTTCAAAGGAAAGTTATTTTCTCTGAAAGGACAGCATTTAGAAATGAAGCAACACTCCGTTCACTTCGCATAGTGAATTGAAGTGTTGGAACAGACTGCTTCTCTTTCAGAGAAACGCGTGTGAGTTTTTTGTGAATGCTTGCAAGTAGCTTAAGGCACTTTCAAAGGAAAGTGTTTTTCTCTGAAAAGACAGCATTTAGAAAGTGAAGCAACACTCCATTCACTTCAAATAGTGAATTGAAGTGTTGGAACAGACTGGTTCTCGTTCAGAGTAAGAGACGTGAGTTTCTTTTGAATGCTTGTAAGTAGCTTAAGGCACTTTCAAAGGAAAGTGATTTTCTCTGAAAGGACAGCATTTAGAAAGTGAAGCAACACTCCATTCACTTCAAACATTGAATTGAAGTGTTGGAACAGACTGCTTCTCGTTCAGAGTAAGAGATGTTTCTTGTGAATTCTTATAAGTAGTTTAAGGCAGTTTCAAAAGGGAGTGATTTTCTCTGAAAGGAGAGCATTTAGAAAGTGAAGCAACACTCCATTCACTTTCGCACAGTGAATTGAAGTGTTGGAACAGACTGCTTCTCTTTCAGAGAAACGCATGTGAGTTTTTTGTGAATGCTTGTAAGTAGCTTAAGGCACTTTCAAAGGAAAGTGATTTTCTCTGAAACTAGAGCATTTAGAATCTGAAGCAACACTCCATTCACTTCTCACAGTTAATTGAAGTGTTGGAACAGACTGCTACTCTTTCAGAGAAACAGATGTGAGTTTCTTGTGAATGCTTGTAAGTAACTTAAGGCAGTTTCAAAAGAGAGTGATTTTCTCTAAATGAAGAGCATTTAGAAAGTGAACTAACACTCCATTCACTTCGCACAGTGAATTGAAGTGTTGGAACAGACTGCTTCTCTTTCAGAGAAACAGATGTGAGTTTCTTGTGAATGCTTGTAAGTAGCTTAAGGTACTTTCAAGGGAAAGTGATTTTCTCTGAAAGGACAGCATTTAGAAAGCGAAGCAACACTCCTTTCACTTCGCACAGTGAATTGAAGTGTTGGAACAGACTGCTTCTCTTTCAGAGAAACAGATGTGAGTTTCTTCTGAATGCTTGTAAGTAGCTTAAGGTACTTTGAAGGGAAAGTGATTTTCTCTGAAAGGACAGCATTTAGAAAGTGAAGCAACACTCCATTCACTTCGCACAGTGAATTGCAGTGTTGGAACAGACTGCTTCTCTTTCAGAGAAATGCATGTGAATTTCTGTTGAATGCTTTTAAGTAGCTTAAGGCAGTTTCAAAGGAAAGTGATTTTCTCTGAAAGGACAGCATTTAGAATGTGAAGCAACACTCCATTCACTTCGCATAGTGAATTGAAGTGTTGGAACAGAGTGCTTCTCTTTCAGAAAAACGCATGTGAGTTTTTTGTGAATGCTTGTAAGTAGCTTAAGGCACTTTCAAAGGAAAGTGATTTTCTCTGAAAGGACAGCATTTAAAAAGTGAAGCAACACTCCATTCACTTCACACAGTGAATTGAAGTGTTGGAACAGACTGCTTCTCGTTCAGAGTAAGAGATGTGAGTTTCTTGTGAATGCTTGTAAGTAGCTTAAGGCAGTTTCAAAAGTTAGTGATTTTCTCTGAAAGGAGAGCATCTAGAAAGTGAAGCAACACTCCATTCACTTCTCACAGTGAATTGAAGTGTTGGAACAGACTGCTTCTCTTTCAGAGTAACAGATGTGAGTTTCTTGTGAATGCTTGTTAGTAGCTAAAGGTACTTTCAATTGAAAGTGATTTTCTCTGAAAGGACAGCATTTAGAAAGTGAAGCAACACTCCATTCACTTCAAACAGTGAATTGAAGTGTTGGAACAGACTGCTTCTCTTTCAGAGTAAGAGATGTGTGTTTCTTGTGAATGCTTGTAAGTAGCTTAAGGCACTTTCAAAAGGGAGTGATTTTCTCTAAAAGGAGAGCATTTAGAAAGTGAAGCAACACTCCACTCACTTCGCACAGTGAATTGAAGTTTTGGAACAGACTGCTTCTCTTTCAGAGAAACGCATGTGAATTTCTGTTGAATGTTTGTAAGTAGCTTAAGGCACTTTCAAAGGAAAGTGATTTTCTCTGAAAGGACAGCATTTAGAAAGTGAAGAAACACTCCATTCACTTCACACAGTGAATTGAAGTGTTGGAACAGACTGCTTCTCTTTCAGAAAAACGCATGTGAATTTCTGTTGAATGCTTGTAAGTAGCTTAAGGCAGTTTCAAAGGAAAGTGATTTTCTCTGAAAGGAGAGCATTTAGAAAGTGAAGCAACACTCCATTCACTTCGCACTGTGAATTGAAGTGTTCGAACAGACTGCTTCTCTTTCAGAAAAACGCATGTGAGTTTCTTGTGAATGCTTGTAAGTAGCTTAAGGCACTTTCAAAGGAAAGTGATTTTCTCTGAAAGGACAGCATTTAGAAAGTGAAGCAACACTCCGTTCACTTCGCATAGTGAATTGAAGTGTTGGAACAGACTGCTTCTCTTTCAGAGAAACGCATGTGAGTTTTTTGTGAATGCTTGTAAGTAGCTTAAGACAGTTTCAAAAGGGAGTGATTTTCTCTGAAAGGAGAGCATTTAGAAAGTGAAGCAACACTCCATTCACTTCGCACAGTGAATTGAAGTGTTGGAACAGACTGCTTCTCTTTCAGTGAAACAGATGTGAGTTTCTTGTGAATGCTTGTAAGTAGCTTAAGGTACTTTCAAAGGAAAGTGATTTTCTCTGAAAGGACAGCATTTAGAAAGTGAAGCAACACTCCATTCACTTCGCACAGTGAATTGAAGTGTTGGAACAGACTGCTTCTCTTTAAGAGAAACGCATGTGACTTTTTTGTGAATGCTTGTAAGTAGCTTAAGGTACTTTCAAGGGAAAGTGATTTTCTCTGAAAGGTCAGCATTTAGAAAGTGAAGCAACACTCCATTCACTTCGCACAGTGAATTGAAGTGTTGGAACAGACTGCTTCTCTTTCAGAAAAACGCATGTGAGTTTCTTGTGAATGCTTGTAAGTAGCTTAAGGCACTTTCAAAGGAAAGTGATTTTCTCTGAAAGGACAGCATTTAGAAAGTGAAGCAACACTCCGTTCACTTCGCATAGTGTATTGAAGTGTTGGAACAGACTGCTTCTCTTTCAGAGAAACGCATGTGAGTTTTTTGTGAATGCTTGTAAGTAGCTTAAGGCACTTTCAAAGGAAAGTGATTTTCTCTGAAAGGACAGCATTTAAAAAGTGAAGCAACACTCCATTCACTTAGCACAGTGAATTGAAGTGTTGGAACAGACTGCTTCTCGTTCAGAGTAAGAGATGTGAGTTTCTTGTGAATGCTTGTAAGTAGCTTAAGGCAGTTTCAAAAGGGAGTGATTTTCTCTGAAAGGAGAGCATTTAGAAAGTGAAGCAACACTCCATTCACTTTCGCACAGTGAATTGAAGTGTTGGAACAGACTGCTTCTCTTTCAGAGTAACAGATGTGAGTTTCTTGTGAATGCTTGTAAGTAGCTTAAGGCACTTTCAAAGGAAAGTGATTTTCTCTGGAACTACAGCATTTAGAATGTGAAGCAACACTCCATTCACTTCAAACAGTGAATTGAAGTGTTGGAACAGACTGCTTCTCTTTCAGAGTAAGAGATGTGTGTTTCTTGTGAATGCTTGTAAGTAGCTTAAGGCACTTTCAAAAGGGAGTGATTTTCTCTAAAAGGAGAGCATTTAGAAAGTGAAGCAACACTCCACTCACTTCGCACAGTGAATTGAACTTTTGGAACAGACTGCTTCTCTTTCAGAGAAACGCATGTGAATTTCTGTTGAATGTTTGTAAGTAGCTTAAGGCACTTTCAAAGGAAAGTGATTTTCTCTGAAAGGACAGCATTTAGAAAATGAGGAAACACTAAATTCACTTCACACAGTGAATTGAAGTGTTGGAACAGACTGCTTCTCTTTCAGAAAAACGCATGTGAATTTCTGTTGAATGCTTGTAAGTAGGTTAAGGCAGTTTCAAAGGAAAGTGATTTTCTCTGAAAGGACAGCATTTAGAAAGTGAAGAAACACTCCATTCACTTCACACAGTGAATTGAAGTGTTGGAACAGACTGCTTCTCTTTCAGAAAAACGCATGTGAATTTCTGTTGAATGCTTGTAAGTAGCTTAAGGCAGTTTCAAAGGAAAGTGATTTTCTCTGAAAGGAGAGCATTTAGAAAGTGAAGCAACACTCCATTCACTTCGCACAGTGAATTGAAGTGTTGGAACAGACTGCTTCTCTTTCAGAAAAACGCATGTGAGTTTCTTGTGAATGCTTGTAAGAAGCTTAAGGCACTTTCAAAGGAAAGTGATTTTCTCTGAAAGGACAGCATTTAGAAAGTGAAGCAACACTCCATTCACTTCAAACAGTGAATTGAAGTGTTGGAACAGACTGCTTCTCGTTCAGAGTAAGAGATGTTTCTTGTGAATTCTTATAAGTAGCTTAAGGCAGTTTCAAAAGGGAGTGATTTTCTCTGAAAGGAGAGCATTTAGAAAGTGAAGCAACACTCCATTCACTTTCGCACAGTGAATTGAAGTGTTGGAACAGACTGCTTCTCTTTCAGAGAAACGCATGTGAGTTTTTTGTGAATGCTTGTAAATAGCTTAAGGCACTTTCAAAGGAAAGTGATTTTCCCTGAAACTAGAGCATTTAGAAAGTGAAGCAACACTCCATTCACTTCTCACAGTTAATTGAAGTGTTGGAACAGACTGCTACTCTTTCAGAGAAACAGATGTGAGTTTCTTGTGAATGTTTGTAACTAACTTAAGGCAGTTTCAAAAGAGAGTGATTTTCTCTAAATGAAGAGCATTTAGAAAGTGAAGCAACACTCCATTCACTTCGCACAGTGAATTGAAGTGTTGGAACAGACTGCTTCTCTTTCAGAGAAACAGATGTGAGTTTCTTGTGAATGCTTGCAAGTAGCTTAAGGTACTTTCAAGGGAAAGTGATTTTCTCTGAAAGGACAGCATTTAGAAAGTGAAGCAACACTCCTTTCACTTTGCACAGTGAATTGAAGTGTTGGAACAGACTGCTTCTCTTTCAGAGAAACAGATGTGAGTTTCTTGTGAATGCTTGTAAGTAGCTTAAAGTACTTTCAAGGGAAAGTGATTTTCTCTGAAAGGACAGCATTTAGAAAGTGAAGCAACACTCCATTCACTTCGCACAGTGAATTGAAGTGTTGGAACAGACTGCTTCTCTTTCAGAAAAACGCATGTGAGTTTCTTGTGAATGCTTGTAAGTAGCTTAAGGCACTTTCAAAGGAAAGTGATTTTCTCTGAAAGGACAGCATTTAGAAAGTGAAGCAACACTCCGTTCACTTCGCATAGTGTATTGAAGGGTTGGAACAGACTGTTTCTCTTTCAGCGAAACGCATGTGAGTTTTTTGTGAATGCTTGTAAGTAGCTTAAGGCACTTTCAAAGGAAAGTGATTTTCTCTGAAAGGACAGCATTTAAAAAGTGAAGCAACACTCCATTCACTTCAAACAGTGAATTGAAGTGTTGGAACAGACTGCTTCTCGTTCAGAGTAAGAGATGTGAGTTTCTTGTGAATGCTTGTAAGTAGCTTAAGGCAGTTTCAAAAGGGAGTGATTTTCTCTGAAAGGAGAGTATTTAGAAAGTGAAGCAACACTCCATTCACTTTCGCACAGCGAATTGAAGTGTTGGAACAGACTGCTTCTCTTTCAGAGAAACGCATGTGAGTTTTTTGTGAATGCTTGTAAGTAGCTTAAGGCACTTTCAAAGGAAAGTGATTTTCTCTGAAACTACAGCATTTAGAATGTGAAGCAACACTCCATTCACTTCAAACAGTGAATTGAAGTGTTGGAACAGACTGCTTCTCTTTCAGAGAAACAGATGTGAGTTTCTTGTGAATGCTTGTAAGTAGCTTAAGGAACTTTCAAGGGAAAGTGATTTTCTCTGAAAGGACAGCATTTAGAAAGTGAAGCAACACTCCATTCACTTCTCACAGTGAATTGAAGTGTTGGAACAGACTGCTTCTCTTTCAGAGTAAGAGATGTGTGTTTCTTGTGAATGCTTGTAAGTAGCTTAAGGCACTTTCAAAAGGGAGTGATTTTCTCTAAAAGGAGAGCATTTAGAAAGTGAAGCAACTCTCCACTCACTTCGCACAGTGAATTGAAGTTTTGGAACAGACTGCTTCTCTTTCAGAGAAACGCATGTGAATTTCTGTTGAATGTTTGTCAGTAGCTTAAGGCACTTTCAAAGGAAAGTGATTTTCTCTGAAAGGACAGCATTTAGAAAGTGAAGAAACACTCCATTCACTTCACACAGTGAATTGAAGTGTTGGAACAGACTGCTTCTCTTTCAGAAAAACGCATGTGAATTTCTGTTGAATGCTTGTAAGTAGCTTAAGGCAGTTTCAAAGGAAAGTGATTTTCTCTGAAAGGAGAGCATTTAGAAAGTGAAGCAACACTCCATTCACTTCGCACAGTGAATTGAAGTGTTGGAACAGACTGCTTCTCTTTCAGAAAAACGCATGTGAGTTTCTTGTGAATGCTTGTAAGTAGCTTAAGGCACTTTCAAAGGAAAGTTATTTTCTCTGAAAGGACAGCATTTAGAAATGAAGCAACACTCCGTTCACTTCGCATAGTGAATTGAAGTGTTGGAACAGAGTGCTTCTCTTTCAGAGAAACGCATGTGAGTTTTTTGTGAATGCTTGCAAGTAGCTTAAGGCACTTTCAAAGGAAAGTGTTTTTCTCTGAAAAGACAGCATTTAGAAAGTGAAGCAACACTCCATTCACTTCAAATAGTGAATTGAAGTGTTGGAACAGACTGGTTCTCGTTCAGAGTAAGAGATGTGAGTTTCTTTTGAATGCTTGTAAGTAGCTTAAGACAGTTTCAAAAGGGAGTGATTTTCTCTGAAAGGAGAGCATTTAGAAAGTGAAGCAACACTCCATTCACTTCGCACAGTGAATTGAAGTGTTGGAACAGACCGCTTCTCTTTCAGAGAAACGCATGTGAATTTCTGTTGAATGCTTGTAGGTAGCTTAAGGCAGTTTCAAAGGAAAGTGATTTTCTCTGAAAAGAGAGCATTTAGAAAGTGAAGCAACACTCCATTCAATTCGCACAGTGAATTGAAGTGTTCGAACAGACTGCTTCTCTTTCAGAAAAATGCATGTGAGTTTCTTGTGAATGCTTGTAAGTAGCTTAAGGCACTTTCAAAGAAAGTGATTTTCACTGAAAGGACAGCATTTAGAAAGTGAAGCAACACTCCATTCACTTCAAACATTGAATTGAAGTGTTGGAACAGACTGCTTCTCTTTCAGAGCAAGAGATGTTTCTTGTGAATTCTTATAAGTAGTTTAAGGCAGTTTCAAAAGGGAGTGATTTTCTCTGAAAGGAGAGCATTTAGAAAGTGAAGCAACACTCCATTCACTTTCGCACAGTGAATTGAAGTTTTGGAACAGACTGCTTCTCTTTCAGAGTAACAGATGTGAGTTTCTTGTGAATGCTTGTAAGTAGCTTAAGGCACTTTCAAAGGAAAGTGATTTTCTCTGGAACTACAGCATTTAGAATGTGAAGCAACACTCCATTCACTTCAAACAGTGAATTGAAGTGTTGGAACAGACTGCTTCTCTTTCAGAGTAAGAGATGTGTGTTTCTTGTGAATGCTTGTAAGTAGCTTAAGGCACTTTCAAAAGGGAGTGATTTTCTCTAAAAGGAGAGCATTTAGAAAGTGAAGCAACACTCCACTCACTTCGCACAGTGAATTGAACTTTTGGAACAGACTGCTTCTCTTTCAGAGAAACGCATGTGAATTTCTGTTGAATGTTTGTAAGTAGCTTAAGGCACTTTCAAAGGAAAGTGATTTTCTCTGAAAGGACAGCATTTAGAAAATGAGGAAACACTAAATTCACTTCACACAGTGAATTGAAGTGTTGGAACAGACTGCTTCTCTTTCAGAAAAACGCATGTGAATTTCTGTTGAATGCTTGTAAGTAGGTTAAGGCAGTTTCAAAGGAAAGTGATTTTCTCTGAAAGGACAGCATTTAGAAAGTGAAGAAACACTCCATTCACTTCACACAGTGAATTGAAGTGTTGGAACAGACTGCTTCTCTTTCAGAAAAACGCATGTGAATTTCTGTTGAATGCTTGTAAGTAGCTTAAGGCAGTTTCAAAGGAAAGTGATTTTCTCTGAAAGGAGAGCATTTAGAAAGTGAAGCAACACTCCATTCACTTCGCACAGTGAATTGAAGTGTTGGAACAGACTGCTTCTCTTTCAGAAAAACGCATGTGAGTTTCTTGTGAATGCTTGTAAGAAGCTTAAGGCACTTTCAAAGGAAAGTGATTTTCTCTGAAAGGACAGCATTTAGAAAGTGAAGCAACACTCCATTCACTTCAAACAGTGAATTGAAGTGTTGGAACAGACTGCTTCTCGTTCAGAGTAAGAGATGTTTCTTGTGAATTCTTATAAGTAGCTTAAGGCAGTTTCAAAAGGGAGTGATTTTCTCTGAAAGGAGAGCATTTAGAAAGTGAAGCAACACTCCATTCACTTTCGCACAGTGAATTGAAGTGTTGGAACAGACTGCTTCTCTTTCAGAGAAACGCATGTGAGTTTTTTGTGAATGCTTGTAAATAGCTTAAGGCACTTTCAAAGGAAAGTGATTTTCCCTGAAACTAGAGCATTTAGAAAGTGAAGCAACACTCCATTCACTTCTCACAGTTAATTGAAGTGTTGGAACAGACTGCTACTCTTTCAGAGAAACAGATGTGAGTTTCTTGTGAATGTTTGTAACTAACTTAAGGCAGTTTCAAAAGAGAGTGATTTTCTCTAAATGAAGAGCATTTAGAAAGTGAAGCAACACTCCATTCACTTCGCACAGTGAATTGAAGTGTTGGAACAGACTGCTTCTCTTTCAGAGAAACAGATGTGAGTTTCTTGTGAATGCTTGCAAGTAGCTTAAGGTACTTTCAAGGGAAAGTGATTTTCTCTGAAAGGACAGCATTTAGAAAGTGAAGCAACACTCCTTTCACTTTGCACAGTGAATTGAAGTGTTGGAACAGACTGCTTCTCTTTCAGAGAAACAGATGTGAGTTTCTTGTGAATGCTTGTAAGTAGCTTAAAGTACTTTCAAGGGAAAGTGATTTTCTCTGAAAGGACAGCATTTAGAAAGTGAAGCAACACTCCATTCACTTCGCACAGTGAATTGAAGTGTTGGAACAGACTGCTTCTCTTTCAGAAAAACGCATGTGAGTTTCTTGTGAATGCTTGTAAGTAGCTTAAGGCACTTTCAAAGGAAAGTGATTTTCTCTGAAAGGACAGCATTTAGAAAGTGAAGCAACACTCCGTTCACTTCGCATAGTGTATTGAAGGGTTGGAACAGACTGTTTCTCTTTCAGCGAAACGCATGTGAGTTTTTTGTGAATGCTTGTAAGTAGCTTAAGGCACTTTCAAAGGAAAGTGATTTTCTCTGAAAGGACAGCATTTAAAAAGTGAAGCAACACTCCATTCACTTCAAACAGTGAATTGAAGTGTTGGAACAGACTGCTTCTCGTTCAGAGTAAGAGATGTGAGTTTCTTGTGAATGCTTGTAAGTAGCTTAAGGCAGTTTCAAAAGGGAGTGATTTTCTCTGAAAGGAGAGTATTTAGAAAGTGAAGCAACACTCCATTCACTTTCGCACAGCGAATTGAAGTGTTGGAACAGACTGCTTCTCTTTCAGAGAAACGCATGTGAGTTTTTTGTGAATGCTTGTAAGTAGCTTAAGGCACTTTCAAAGGAAAGTGATTTTCTCTGAAACTACAGCATTTAGAATGTGAAGCAACACTCCATTCACTTCAAACAGTGAATTGAAGTGTTGGAACAGACTGCTTCTCTTTCAGAGAAACAGATGTGAGTTTCTTGTGAATGCTTGTAAGTAGCTTAAGGAACTTTCAAGGGAAAGTGATTTTCTCTGAAAGGACAGCATTTAGAAAGTGAAGCAACACTCCATTCACTTCTCACAGTGAATTGAAGTGTTGGAACAGACTGCTTCTCTTTCAGAGTAAGAGATGTGTGTTTCTTGTGAATGCTTGTAAGTAGCTTAAGGCACTTTCAAAAGGGAGTGATTTTCTCTAAAAGGAGAGCATTTAGAAAGTGAAGCAACTCTCCACTCACTTCGCACAGTGAATTGAAGTTTTGGAACAGACTGCTTCTCTTTCAGAGAAACGCATGTGAATTTCTGTTGAATGTTTGTCAGTAGCTTAAGGCACTTTCAAAGGAAAGTGATTTTCTCTGAAAGGACAGCATTTAGAAAGTGAAGAAACACTCCATTCACTTCACACAGTGAATTGAAGTGTTGGAACAGACTGCTTCTCTTTCAGAAAAACGCATGTGAATTTCTGTTGAATGCTTGTAAGTAGCTTAAGGCAGTTTCAAAGGAAAGTGATTTTCTCTGAAAGGAGAGCATTTAGAAAGTGAAGCAACACTCCATTCACTTCGCACAGTGAATTGAAGTGTTGGAACAGACTGCTTCTCTTTCAGAAAAACGCATGTGAGTTTCTTGTGAATGCTTGTAAGTAGCTTAAGGCACTTTCAAAGGAAAGTTATTTTCTCTGAAAGGACAGCATTTAGAAATGAAGCAACACTCCGTTCACTTCGCATAGTGAATTGAAGTGTTGGAACAGAGTGCTTCTCTTTCAGAGAAACGCATGTGAGTTTTTTGTGAATGCTTGCAAGTAGCTTAAGGCACTTTCAAAGGAAAGTGTTTTTCTCTGAAAAGACAGCATTTAGAAAGTGAAGCAACACTCCATTCACTTCAAATAGTGAATTGAAGTGTTGGAACAGACTGGTTCTCGTTCAGAGTAAGAGATGTGAGTTTCTTTTGAATGCTTGTAAGTAGCTTAAGACAGTTTCAAAAGGGAGTGATTTTCTCTGAAAGGAGAGCATTTAGAAAGTGAAGCAACACTCCATTCACTTCGCACAGTGAATTGAAGTGTTGGAACAGACCGCTTCTCTTTCAGAGAAACGCATGTGAATTTCTGTTGAATGCTTGTAGGTAGCTTAAGGGAGTTTCAAAGGAAAGTGATTTTCTCTGAAAAGAGAGCATTTAGAAAGTGAAGCAACACTCCATTCAATTCGCACAGTGAATTGAAGTGTTCGAACAGACTGCTTCTCTTTCAGAAAAATGCATGTGAGTTTCTTGTGAATGCTTGTAAGTAGCTTAAGGCACTTTCAAAGAAAGTGATTTTCACTGAAAGGACAGCATTTAGAAAGTGAAGCAACACTCCATTCACTTCAAACATTGAATTGAAGTGTTGGAACAGACTGCTTCTCTTTCAGAGCAAGAGATGTTTCTTGTGAATTCTTATAAGTAGTTTAAGGCAGTTTCAAAAGGGAGTGATTTTCTCTGAAAGGAGAGCATTTAGAAAGTGAAGCAACACTCCATTCACTTTCGCACAGTGAATTGAAGTGTTGGAACAGACTGCTTCTCTTTCAGAGAAACGCATGTGAGTTTTTTGTGAATGCTTGTAAGTAGCTTAAGGCACTTTCAAAGGAAAGTGATTTTCTCTGAAACTAGAGCATTTAGAATGTGAAGCAACACTCCATTCACTTCTCACAGTTAATTGAAGTGTTGGAACAGACTGCTACTCTTTCAGAGAAACAGATGTGAGTTTCTTGTGAATGCTTGTAAGTAACTTAAGGCAGTTTCAAAAGAGAGTGATTTTCTCTAAATGAAGAGCATTTAGAAAGTGAACTAACACTCCATTCACTTCACACAGTGAATTGAAGTGTTGGAACAGACTGCTTCTCTTTCAGAGAAACAGATGTGAGTTTCTTGTGAATGCTTGTAAGTAGCTTAAGGTACTTTCAAGGGAAAGTGATTTTCTTTGAAAGGACAGCATTTATAAAGCGAAGCAACACTCCTTTCACTTCGCACAGTGAATTGAAGTGTTGGAACAGACTGCTTCTCTTTCAGAGAAACAGATGTGAGTTTCTTGTGAATGCTTGTAAGTAGATTAAGGTACTTTGAAGGGAAAGTGATTTTCTCTGAAAGGACAGTATTTAGAAAGTGAAGCAACACTCCATTCACTTCGCACAGTGAATTGTAGTGTTGGAACAGACTGCTTCTCTTTCAGAGAAATGCATGTGAATTTCTGTTGAATGCTTTTAAGTAGCTTAAGGCAGTTTCAAAGGAAAGTGATTTTCTCTGAAAGGACAGAATTTAGAAAGTGAAGCAACACTCCGTTCACTTCGCATAGTGAATGGAAGTGTTGGAACAGAGTGCTTCTCTTTCAGAAACGCATGTGAGTTTTTTGTGAATGCTTGTAAGTAGCTTAAGGCACTTTCAAAGGAAAGTGATTTTCTCTGAAAGGACAGCATTTAAAAAGTGAAGCAACACTCCATTCACTTCAAACAGTGAATTGAAGTGTTGGAACAGACTGCTTCTCGTTCAGAGTAAGAGATGTGAGTTTCTTGTGAATGCTTGTAAGTAGCTTAAGGCAGTTTCAAAAGTTAGTGATTTTCTCTGAAAGGAGAGCATCTAGAAAGTGAAGCAACACTCCATTCACTTCTCACAGTGAATTGAAGTGTTGGAACAGACTGCTTCTCTTTCAGAGTAACAGATGTGAGTTTCTTGTGAATGCTTGTAAGTAGCTAAAGGTACTTTCAATTGAAAGTGATTTTCTCTGAAAGGACAGCATTTAGAAAGTGAAGCAACACTCCATTCACTTCAAACAGTGAATTGAAGTGTTGGAACAGACTGCTTCTCTTTCAGAGTAAGAGGTTTGTGTTTCTTGTGAATGCTTGTAAGTAGCTTAAGGCACTTTCAAAAGGGAGTGATTTTCTCTAAAAGGAGAGCATTTAGAAAGTGAAGCAACACTCCACTCACTTCGCACAGTGAATTGAAGTTTTGGAAAAGACTGCTTCTCTTTCAGAGAAACGCATGTGAATTTCTGTTGAATGTTTGTAAGTAGCTTAAGGCACTTTCAAAGGAAAGTGATTTTCTCTGAAAGGACAGCATTTAGAAAGTGAAGAAACACTCCATTCACTTCACACAGTGAATTGAAGTGTTGGAACAGACTGCTTCTCTTTCAGAAAAACGCATGTGAATTTCTGTTGAATGCTTGTAAGTAGCTTAAGGCAGTTTCAAAGGAAAGTGATTTTCTCTGAAAGGAGAGCATTTAGAAAGTGAAGCAACACTCCATTCACTTCGCACAGTGAATTGAAGTGTTGGAAGAGACTGCTTCTCTTTCAGTGAAACAGATGTGAGTTTCTTGTGAATGCTTGTAAGTAGCTTAAGGTACTTTCAAGGGAAAGTGATTTTCTCTGAAAGGAGAGCATTTAGAAAGTGAAGCAACACTCCATTCACTTCTCACATTGAATTGAAGTGTTGGAACAGACTGCTTCTCTTTCAGAGAAACGCATGTGAGTTTTTTGTGAATGCTTGTAAGTAGCGTAAGGCACTTTCAAAGGAAAGTGATTTTCTCTGAAAGGACAGCATTTAAAAAGTGAAGCAACACTCCATTCACTTAGCACAGTGAATTGAAGTGTTGGAACAGACTGCTTCTCGTTCAGAGTAAGAGATGTGAGTTTCTTGTGAATGCTTGTAAGTAGCTTAAGGCAGTTTCAAAAGGGAGTGATTTTCTCTGAAAGGAGAGCATTTAGAAAGTGAAGCAACACTCCATTCACTTTCGCACAGTGAATTGAAGTGTTGGAACAGACTGCTTTCTTTCAGAGAAACGCATGTGAGTTTTTTGTGAATGCTTGTAAGTAGCTTAAGGCACTTTCAAAGGAAAGTGATTTTCTCTGAAACTACAGCATTTAGAATGTGAAGCAACACTCCATTCACTTCTCACAGTGAATTGAAGTGTTGGAACAGACTGCTTCTCTTTCAGAGTAACAGATGTGAGTTTCTTGTGAATGCTTGTAAGTAGCTTAAGGAACTTTCAAGGGAAAGTGATTTTCTCTGAAAGGACAGCATTTAGAAAGTGAAGCAACACTCCATTCACTTCTCACAGTGAATTGAAGTGTTGGAACAGACTGCTTCTCTTTCAGAGTAACAGATGTGAGTTTCTTGTGAATGCTTGTAAGTAGCTTAAGGAACTTTCAAGGGAAAGTGATTTTCTCTGCAAGGACAGCATTTAGAAAGTGAAGCAACAATCCATTCACTTCTCACAGTGAATTGAAGTGTTGGAACAGACTGCTTCTCTTTCAGAGTAAGAGATGTGTGTTTCTTGTGAATGCTTGTAAGTAGCTTAAGGCACTTTCAAAAGGGAGTGATTTTCTCTAAAAGGAGAGCATTTAGAAAGTGAAGCAACACTCCACTCACTTCGCACAGTGAATTGAAGTTTTGGAACAGACTGCTTCTCTTTCAGAGAAACGCATGTGAATTTCTGTTGAATGTTTGTCAGTAGCTAAAGGCACTTTCAAAGGAAAGTGATTTTCTCTGAAAGGACAGCATTTAGAAAGTGAAGAAACACTCCATTCACTTCACACAGTGAATTGAAGTGTTGGAACAGACTGCCTCTCTTTCAGAAAAACGCATGTGAATTTCTGTTGAATGCTTGTAAGTAGCTTAAGGCAGTTTCAAAGGAAAGTGATTTTCTCTGAAAGGAGAGCATTTAGAAAGTCAAGCAACACTCCATTCACTTCGCACAGTGAATTGAAGTGTTGGAAGAGACTGCTTCTCTTTCAGAAAAACGCATGTGAGTTTCTTGTGAATGCTTGTAAGTAGCTTAAGGCACTTTCAAAGGAAAGTGATTTTCTCTGAAAGGACAGCATTTAGAAAGTGAAGCAACACTCCTTTCACTTCGCATAGTGAATTGAAGTGTTGGAACAGACTGCTTCTCTTTCAGAGAAACGCATGTGAGTTTTTTGTGAATGCTTGTAAGTAGCTTAAGGCACTTTCAAAGGAAAGTGTTTTTCTCTGAAAAGACAGCATTTAGAAAGTGAAGCAACACTCCATTCACTTCAAATAGTGAATTGAAGTCTTGGAACAGACTGGTTCTCGTTCAGAGTAAGAGATGTGAGTTTCTTGTGAATGCTTGTAAGTAGCTTAAGACAGTTTCAAAAGGGAGTGATTTTCTCTGAAAGGAGAGCATTTTGAAAGTGAAGCAACACTCCATTCACTTCGCACAGTGAATTGAAGTGTTGGAACAGACTGCTTCCCTTTCAGTGAAACAGATGTGAGTTTCTTGTGAATGCTTGTAAGTAGCTTAAGGTACTTTCAAGGGAAAGTGATTTTCTCTGAAAGGACAGCATTTAGAAAGTGAAGCAACACTCCATTCACTTCGCACAGTGAATTGAAGTGTTGGAACAGACTGCTTCTCTTTCAGAGTAACGCATGTGAGTTTTTTGTGAATGCTTGTAAGTAGCTTAAGGTACTTTCAAGGGAAAGTGATTTTCTCTGAAAGGACAGCATTTAGAAAGTGAAGCAACACTCCATTCACTTCGCACAGTGAATTGAAGTGTTGGAACAGACTGCTTCTCTTTCAGAAAAACGCATGTGAGTTTCTTGTGAATGCTTGTAAGTAGCTTAAGGCACTTTCAAAGGAAAGTGATTTTCTCTGAAAGGACAGCATTTAGAAAGTGAAGCAACACTCCGTTCACTTCGCATAGTGTATTGAAGTGTTGGAACAGACTGCTTCTCTTTCAGAGAAACGCATGTGAGTTTTTTGTGAATGCTTGTAAGTAGCTTAAGGCACTTTCAAAGGAAAGTGATTTTCTCTGAAAGGACAGCATTTAAAAAGTGAAGCAACACTCCATTCACTTAGCACAGTGAATTGAAGTGTTGGAACAGACTGCTTCTCGTTCAGAGTAAGAGATGTGAGTTTCTTGTGAATGCTTGTAAGTAGCTTAAGGCAGTTTCAAAAGGGAGTGATTTTCTCTGAAAGGAGAGCATTTAGAAAGTGAAGCAACACTCCATTCACTTTCGCACAGTGAATTGAAGTGTTGGAACAGACTGCTTCTCTTTCAGAGAAACGCATGTGAGTTTTTTGTGAATGCTTGTAAGTAGCTTAAGGCACTTTCAAAGGAAAGTGATTTTCTCTGAAACTACAGCATTTAGAATGTGAAGCAACACTCCATTCACTTCTCACAGTGAATTGAAGTGTTGGAACAGACTGCTTCTCTTTCAGAGTAACAGATGTGAGTTTCTTGTGAATGCTTGTAAGTAGCTTAAGGCACTTTCAATAGGGAGTGATTTTCTCTAAAAGAAGAGCATTTAGAAAGTGAAGCAACACTCCACTCACTTCGCACAGTGAATTGAAGTTTTGGAACAGACTGCTTCTCTTTCAGAGAAACGCATGTGAATTTCTGTTGAATGTTTGTCAGTAGCTTAAGGCACTTTCAAAGGAAAGTGATTTTCTCTGAAAGGACAGCATTTAGAAAGTGAAGAAACACTCCATTCACTTCACACAGTGAATTGAAGTGTTGGAACAGACTGCTTCTCTTTCAGAAAAACGCATGTCAATTTCTGTTGAATGCTTGTAAGTAGCTTAAGGCAGTTTCAAAGGAAAGTGATTTTCTCTGAAAGGAGAGCATTTAGAAAGTGAAGCAACACTCCATTCACTTCGCACAGTGAATTGAAGTGTTGGAAGAGACTGCTTCTCTTTCAGAAAAACGCATGTGAGTTTCTTGTGAATGCTTGTAAGTAGCTTAAGGCACTTTCAAAGGAAAGTGTTTTTCTCTGAAAAGACAGCATTTAAAAAGTGAAGCAACACTCCATTCACTTCAAATAGTGAATTGAAGTGTTGGAACAGACTGGTTCTCGTTCAGAGTAAGAGATGTGAGTTTCTTGTGAATGCTTGTAAGTAGCTTAAGACAGTTTCAAAAGGGAGTGATTTTCTCTGAAAGGAGAGCATTTAGAAAGTGAAGCAACACTCCATTCACTTCGCACACTGAATTGAAGTGTTGGAACAGACCGCTTCTCTTTCAGAGAAACGCATGTGAATTTCTGTTGAATGCTTGTAGGTAGCTTAAGGCAGTTTCAAAGGAAAGTGATTTTCTCTGAAAAGAGAGCATTTAGAAAGTGAAGCAACACTCCATTCAATTCGCCCAGTGAATTGAAGTGTTCGAACAGACTGCTTCTCTTTCAGAAAAATGCATGTGAGTTTCTTGTGAATGCTTGTAAGTAGCTTAAGGCACTTTCAAAGGAAAGTGATTTTCTCTGAAAGGACAGCATTTAGAAAGTGAAGCAACACTCCGTTCACTTCAAACATTGAATTGAAGTGTTGGAACAGACTGCTTCTCGTTCAGAGTAAGAGATGTTTCTTGTGAATTCTTATAAGTAGTTTAAGGCAGTTTCAAAAGGGAGTGATTTTCTCTGAAAGGAGAGCATTTAGAAAGTGAAGCAACACTCCATTCACTTTCGCACAGTGAATTGAAGTGTTGGAACAGACTGCTTCTCTTTCAGAGAAACGCATGTGAGTTTTTTGTGAATGCTTGTAAGTAGCTTAAGGCACTTTCAAAGGAAAGTGATTTTCTCTGAAACTAGAGCATTTAGAATGTGAAGCAACACTCCATTCACTTCTCACAGTTAATTGAAGTGTTGGAACAGACTGCTACTCTTTCAGAGAAACAGATGTGAGTTTCTTGTGAATGCTTGTAAGTAGCTTAAGGTACTTTGAAGGGAAAGTGATTTTCTCTGAAAGGACAGCATTTAGAAAGTGAAGCAACACTCCATTCACTTCGCACTGTGAATTGTAGTGTTGGAACAGACTGCTTCTCTTTCAGAGAAATGCATGTGAATTTCTGTTGAATGCTTTTAAGTAGCTTAAGGCAGTTTCAAAGGAAAGTGATTTTCTCTGAAAGGACAGCATTTAGAAAGTGAAGCAACACTCCGTTCACTTCGCATAGTGAATTGAAGTGTTGGAACAGACTGCTTCTCTTTCAGAGTAAGAGATGTGAGTTTCTTGTGAATGCTTGTAAGTAGCTTAAGGCAGTTTCAAAAGGGAGTGATTTTCTCTGAAAGGAGAGCATTTAGAAAGTGAAGCAACACTCCATTCACTTCTCACAGTGAATTGAAGTGTTGGAACAGACTGCTTCTCTTTCAGAGTAACAGATGTGAGTTTCTTGTGAATGCTTGTAAGTAGCTAAAGGTACTTTCAATTGAAAGTGATTTTCTCTGAAAGGACAGCATTTAGAAAGTGAAGAAACACTCCATTCACTTCACACAGTGAATTGAAGTGTTGGAACAGACTGCTTCTCTTTCAGAGAAACGCATGTGAATTTCTGTTGAATGTTTGTAAGTAGCTTAAGGCACTTTCAAAGGAAAGTGATTTTCTCTGAAAGGACAGCATTTAGAAAGTGAAGAAACACTCCATTCACTTCACACAGTGAATTGAAGTGTTGGAACAGACTGCTTCTCTTTCAGAAAAACGCATGTGAATTTCTGTTGAATGCTTGTAAGTAGCTTAAGGCAGTTTCAAAGGAAAGTGATTTTCTCTGAAAGGAGAGCATTTAGAAAGTGAAGCAACACTCCATTCACTTCGCACAGTGAATTGAAGTGTTGGAACAGACTGCTTCTCTTTCAGAAAAACGCATGTGAGTTTCTTGTGAATGCTTGTAAGTAGCTTAAGGCACTTTCAAAGGAAAGTGTTTTTCTCTGAAAGGACAGCATTTCGAAAGTGAAGCAACACTCCGTTCACTTCGCATAGTGAATTGAAGTGTTGGAACAGAGTGCTTCTCTTTCAGAGAAACGCATGTGAGTTTTTTGTGAATGCTTGTAAGTAGCTTAAGGCACTTTAAAGGAAAGTGATTTTCTCTGAAAGGACAGCATTTAAAAAGTGAAGCAACACTCCATTCACTTCAAACAGTGAATTGAAGTGTTGGAACAGACTGCTTCTCGTTCAGAGTAAGAGATGTGAGTTTCTTGTGAGTGCTTGTAAGTAGCTTAAGGCAGTTTCAAAAGGGAGTGATTTTCTCTGAAAGGAGAGCATTTAGAAAGTGAAGCAACACTCCATTCACTTCTCACAGTGAATTGAAGTGTTGGAACAGACTGCTTCTCTTTCAGAGTAACAGATGTGAGTTTCTTGTGAATGCTTGTAAGTAGCTTAAGGTACTTTCAAGGGAAAGTGATTTTCTCTGAAACTACAGCATTTAGAAAGTGAAGCAACACTCCATTCACTTCAAACAGTGAATTGAAGTGTTGGAACAGACTGCTTCTCTTTCAGAGAAACGCATGTGAGTTTTTTGTGAATGCTTGTAAGTAGCTTAAGGTACTTTCAAGGGAAAGTGATTTTCTCTGAAAGGACAGCATTTAGAAAGTGAAGAAACACTCCATTCACTTCACACAGTGAATTGAAGTGTTGGAACAGACTGCTTCTCTTTCAGAAAAACGCATGTCAATTTCTGTTGAATGCTTGTAAGTAGCTTAAGGCAGTTTCAAAGGAAAGTGATTTTCTCTGAAAGGAGAGCATTTAGAAAGTGAAGCAACACTCCATTCCCTTCGCACAGTGAATTGAAGTGTTGGAAGAGACTGCTTCTCTTTCAGAAAAACGCATGTGAGTTTCTTGTGAATGCTTGTAAGTAGCTTAAGGCACTTTCAAAGGAAAGTGATTTTCTCTGAAAGGACAGCATTTAGAAAGTGAAGCAACACTCCTTTCACTTCGCATAGTGAATTGAAGTGTTGGAACAGACTGCTTCTCTTTCAGAGAAACGCATGTGAGTTTTTTGTGAATGCTTGTAAGTAGCTTAAGGCACTTTCAAAGGAAAGTGTTTTTCTCTGAAAAGACAGCATTTAGAAAGTGAAGCAACACTCCATTCACTTCAAATAGTGAATTGAAGTCTTGGAACAGACTGGTTCTCGTTCAGAGTAAGAGATGTGAGTTTCTTGTGAATGCTTGTAAGTAGCTTAAGACAGTTTCAAAAGGGAGTGATTTTCTCTGAAAGGAGAGCATTTAGAAAGTGAAGCAACACTCCATTCACTTCGCACAGTGAATTGAAGTGTTGGAACAGACTGCTTCTCTTTCAGTGAAACAGATGTGAGTTTCTTGTGAATGCTTGTAAGTAGCTTAAGGTACTTTCAAGGGAAAGTGATTTTCTCTGAAAGGACAGCATTTAGAAAGTGAAGCAACACTCCATTCACTTCGCACAGTGAATTGAAGTGTTGGAACAGACTGCTTCTCTTTCAGAGAAACGCATGTGAGTTTTTTGTGAATGCTTGTAAGTAGCTTAAGGTACTTTCAAGGGAAAGTGATTTTCTCTGAAAGGACAGCATTTAGAAAGTGAAGCAACACTCCATTCACTTCGCACAGTGAATTGAAGTGTTGGAACAGACTGCTTCTCTTTCAGAAAAACGCATATGAGTTTCTTGTGAATGCTTGTAAGTAGCTTAAGGCACTTTCAAAGGAAAGTGATTTTCTCTGAAAGGACAGCATTTAGAAAGTGAAGCAACACTCCGTTCACTTCGCATAGTGTATTGAAGTGTTGGAACAGACTGCTTCTCTTTCAGAGAAACGCATGTGAGTTTTTTGTGAATGCTTGTAAGTAGCTTAAGGCACTTTCAAAGGAAAGTGATTTTCTCTGAAAGGACAGCATTTAAAAAGTGAAGCAACACTCCATTCACTTAGCACAGTGAATTGAAGTGTTGGAACAGACTGCTTCTCGTTCAGAGTAAGAGATGTGAGTTTCTTGTGAATGCTTGTAAGTAGCTTAAGGCAGTTTCAAAAGGGAGTGATTTTCTCTGAAAGGAGAGCATTTAGAAAGTGAAGCAACACTCCATTCACTTTCGCACAGTGAATTGAAGTGTTGGAACAGACTGCTTCTCTTTCAGAGAAACGCATGTGAGTTTTTTGTGAATGCTTGTAAGTAGCTTAAGGCACTTTCAAAGGAAAGTGATTTTCTCTGAAACTACAGCATTTAGAATGTGAAGCAACACTCCATTCACTTCTCACAGTGAATTGAAGTGTTGGAACAGACTGCTTCTCTTTCAGAGTAACAGATGTGAGTTTCTTGTGAATGCTTGTAAGTAGCTTAAGGAACTTTCAAGGGAAAGTGATTTTCTCTGAAAGGACAGCATTTAGAAAGTGAAGCAACACTCCATTCACTTCTCACAGTGAATTGAAGTGTTGGAACAGACTGCTTCTCTTTCAGAGTAAGAGATGTGTGTTTCTTGTGAATGCTTGTAAGTAGCTTAAGGCACTTTCAAAAGGGAGTGATTTTCTCTAAAAGAAGAGCATTTAGAAAGTGAAGCAACACTCCACTCACTTCGCACAGTGAATTGAAGTTTTGGAACAGACTGCTTCTCTTTCAGAGAAACGCATGTGAATTTCTGTTGAATGTTTGTCAGTAGCTTAAGGCACTTTCAAAGGAAAGTGATTTTCTCTGAAAGGACAGCATTTAGAAAGTGAAGAAACACTCCATTCACTTCACACAGTGAATTGAAGTGTTGGAACAGACTGCTTCTCTTTCAGAAAAACGCATGTGAATTTCTGTTGAATGCTTTTAAGTAGCTTAAGGCAGTTTCAAAGGAAAGTGATTTTCTCTGAAAGGACAGCATTTAGAAAGTGAAGCAACACTCCTTTCACTTTGCACAGTGAATTGAAGTGTTGGAACAGACTGCTTCTCTTTCAGAGAAACGCGTGTGAGTTTTTTGTGAATGCTTGCAAGTAGCTTAAGGCACTTTCAAAGGAAAGTGTTTTTCTCTGAAAAGACAGCATTTAGAAAGTGAAGCAACACTCCATTCACTTCAAATAGTGAATTGAAGTGTTGGAACAGACTGGTTCTCGTTCAGAGTAAGAGACGTGAGTTTCTTTTGAATGCTTGTAAGTAGCTTAAGGCACTTTCAAAGGAAAGTGATTTTCTCTGAAAGGACAGCATTTAGAAAGTGAAGCAACACTCCATTCACTTCAAACATTGAATTGAAGTGTTGGAACAGACTGCTTCTCGTTCAGAGTAAGAGATGTTTCTTGTGAATTCTTATAAGTAGTTTAAGGCAGTTTCAAAAGGGAGTGATTTTCTCTGAAAGGAGAGCATTTAGAAAGTGAAGCAACACTCCATTCACTTTCGCACAGTGAATTGAAGTGTTGGAACAGACTGCTTCTCTTTCAGAGAAACGCATGTGAGTTTTTTGTGAATGCTTGTAAGTAGCTTAAGGCACTTTCAAAGGAAAGTGATTTTCTCTGAAACTAGAGCATTTAGAATCTGAAGCAACACTCCATTCACTTCTCACAGTTAATTGAAGTGTTGGAACAGACTGCTACTCTTTCAGAGAAACAGATGTGAGTTTCTTGTGAATGCTTGTAAGTAACTTAAGGCAGTTTCAAAAGAGAGTGATTTTCTCTAAATGAAGAGCATTTAGAAAGTGAACTAACACTCCATTCACTTCGCACAGTGAATTGAAGTGTTGGAACAGACTGCTTCTCTTTCAGAGAAACAGATGTGAGTTTCTTGTGAATGCTTGTAAGTAGCTTAAGGTACTTTCAAGGGAAAGTGATTTTCTCTGAAAGGACAGCATTTAGAAAGCGAAGCAACACTCCTTTCACTTCGCACAGTGAATTGAAGTGTTGGAACAGACTGCTTCTCTTTCAGAGAAACAGATGTGAGTTTCTTCTGAATGCTTGTAAGTAGCTTAAGGTACTTTGAAGGGAAAGTGATTTTCTCTGAAAGGACAGCATTTAGAAAGTGAAGCAACACTCCATTCACTTCGCACAGTGAATTGCAGTGTTGGAACAGACTGCTTCTCTTTCAGAGAAATGCATGTGAATTTCTGTTGAATGCTTTTAAGTAGCTTAAGGCAGTTTCAAAGGAAAGTGATTTTCTCTGAAAGGACAGCATTTAGAAAGTGAAGCAACACTCCGTTCACTTCGCATAGTGAATTGAAGTGTTGGAACAGAGTGCTTCTCTTTCAGAAAAACGCATGTGAGTTTTTTGTGAATGCTTGTAAGTAGCTTAAGGCACTTTCAAAGGAAAGTGATTTTCTCTGAAAGGACAGCATTTAAAAAGTGAAGCAACACTCCATTCACTTCACACAGTGAATTGAAGTGTTGGAACAGACTGCTTCTCGTTCAGAGTAAGAGATGTGAGTTTCTTGTGAATGCTTGTAAGTAGCTTAAGGCAGTTTCAAAAGTTAGTGATTTTCTCTGAAAGGAGAGCATCTAGAAAGTGAAGCAACACTCCATTCACTTCTCACAGTGAATTGAAGTGTTGGAACAGACTGCTTCTCTTTCAGAGTAACAGATGTGAGTTTCTTGTGAATGCTTGTTAGTAGCTAAAGGTACTTTCAATTGAAAGTGATTTTCTCTGAAAGGACAGCATTTAGAAAGTGAAGCAACACTCCATTCACTTCAAACAGTGAATTGAAGTGTTGGAACAGACTGCTTCTCTTTCAGAGTAAGAGATGTGTGTTTCTTGTGAATGCTTGTAAGTAGCTTAAGGCACTTTCAAAAGGGAGTGATTTTCTCTAAAAGGAGAGCATTTAGAAAGTGAAGCAACACTCCACTCACTTCGCACAGTGAATTGAAGTTTTGGAACAGACTGCTTCTCTTTCAGAGAAACGCATGTGAATTTCTGTTGAATGTTTGTAAGTAGCTTAAGGCACTTTCAAAGGAAAGTGATTTTCTCTGAAAGGACAGCATTTAGAAAGTGAAGAAACACTCCATTCACTTCACACAGTGAATTGAAGTGTTGGAACAGACTGCTTCTCTTTCAGAAAAACGCATGTGAATTTCTGTTGAATGCTTGTAAGTAGCTTAAGGCAGTTTCAAAGGAAAGTGATTTTCTCTGAAAGGAGAGCATTTAGAAAGTGAAGCAACACTCCATTCACTTCGCACTGTGAATTGAAGTGTTCGAACAGACTGCTTCTCTTTCAGAAAAACGCATGTGAGTTTCTTGTGAATGCTTGTAAGTAGCTTAAGGCACTTTCAAAGGAAAGTGATTTTCTCTGAAAGGACAGCATTTAGAAAGTGAAGCAACACTCCGTTCACTTCGCATAGTGAATTGAAGTGTTGGAACAGACTGCTTCTCTTTCAGAGAAACGCATGTGAGTTTTTTGTGAATGCTTGTAAGTAGCTTACGACAGTTTCAAAAGGGAGTGATTTTCTCTGAAAGGAGAGCATTTAGAAAGTGAAGCAACACTCCATTCACTTCGCACAGTGAATTGAAGTGTTGGAACAGACTGCTTCTCTTTCAGTGAAACAGATGTGAGTTTCTTGTGAATGCTTGTAAGTAGCTTAAGGTACTTTCAAAGGAAAGTGATTTTCTCTGAAAGGACAGCATTTAGAAAGTGAAGCAACACTCCATTCACTTCGCACAGTGAATTGAAGTGTTGGAACAGACTGCTTCTCTTTCAGAGAAACGCATGTGAGTTTTTTGTGAATGCTTGTAAGTAGCTTAAGGTACTTTCAAGGGAAAGTGATTTTCTCTGAAAGGTCAGCATTTAGAAAGTGAAGCAACACTCCATTCACTTCGCACAGTGAATTGAAGTGTTGGAACAGACTGCTTCTCTTTCAGAAAAACGCATGTGAGTTTCTTGTGAATGCTTGTAAGTAGCTTAAGGCACTTTCAAAGGAAAGTGATTTTCTCTGAAAGGACAGCATTTAGAAAGTGAAGCAACACTCCGTTCACTTCGCATAGTGTATTGAAGTGTTGGAACAGACTGCTTCTCTTTCAGAGAAACGCATGTGAGTTTTTTGTGAATGCTTGTAAGTAGCTTAAGGCACTTTCAAAGGAAAGTGATTTTCTCTGAAAGGACAGCATTTCAAAAGTGAAGCAACACTCCATTCACTTAGCACAGTGAATTGAAGTGTTGGAACAGACTGCTTCTCGTTCAGAGTAAGAGATGTGAGTTTCTTGTGAATGCTTGTAAGTAGCTTAAGGCAGTTTCAAAAGGGAGTGATTTTCTCTGAAAGGAGAGCATTTAGAAAGTGAAGCAACACTCCATTCACTTTCGCACAGGGAATTGAAGTTTTGGAACAGACTGCTTCTCTTTCAGAGTAACAGATGTGAGTTTCTTGTGAATGCTTGTAAGTAGCTTAAGGCACTTTCAAAGGAAAGTGATTTTCTCTGGAACTACAGCATTTAGAATGTGAAGCAACACTCCATTCACTTCAAACAGTGAATTGAAGTGTTGGAACAGACTGCTTCTCTTTCAGAGTAAGAGATGTGTGTTTCTTGTGAATGCTTGTAAGTAGCTTAAGGCACTTTCAAAAGGGAGTGATTTTCTCTAAAAGGAGAGCATTTAGAAAGTGAAGCAACACTCCACTCACTTCGCACAGTGAATTGAACTTTTGGAACAGACTGCTTCTCTTTCAGAGAAACGCATGTGAATTTCTGTTGAATGTTTGTAAGTAGCTTAAGGCACTTTCAAAGGAAAGTGATTTTCTCTGAAAGGACAGCATTTAGAAAATGAGGAAACACTAAATTCACTTCACACAGTGAATTGAAGTGTTGGAACAGACTGCTTCTCTTTCAGAAAAACGCATGTGAATTTCTGTTGAATGCTTGTAAGTAGGTTAAGGCAGTTTCAAAGGAAAGTGATTTTCTCTGAAAGGACAGCATTTAGAAAGTGAAGAAACACTCCATTCACTTCACACAGTGAATTGAAGTGTTGGAACAGACTGCTTCTCTTTCAGAAAAACGCATGTGAATTTCTGTTGAATGCTTGTAAGTAGCTTAAGGCAGTTTCAAAGGAAAGTGATTTTCTCTGAAAGGAGAGCATTTAGAAAGTGAAGCAACACTCCATTCACTTCGCACAGTGAATTGAAGTGTTGGAACAGACTGCTTCTCTTTCAGAAAAACGCATGTGAGTTTCTTGTGAATGCTTGTAAGAAGCTTAAGGCACTTTCAAAGGAAAGTGATTTTCTCTGAAAGGACAGCATTTAGAAAGTGAAGCAACACTCCATTCACTTCAAACAGTGAATTGAAGTGTTGGAACAGACTGCTTCTCGTTCAGAGTAAGAGATGTTTCTTGTGAATTCTTATAAGTAGCTTAAGGCAGTTTCAAAAGGGAGTGATTTTCTCTGAAAGGAGAGCATTTAGAAAGTGAAGCAACACTCCATTCACTTTCGCACAGTGAATTGAAGTGTTGGAACAGACTGCTTCTCTTTCAGAGAAACGCATGTGAGTTTTTTGTGAATGCTTGTAAATAGCTTAAGGCACTTTCAAAGGAAAGTGATTTTCCCTGAAACTAGAGCATTTAGAAAGTGAAGCAACACTCCATTCACTTCTCACAGTTAATTGAAGTGTTGGAACAGACTGCTACTCTTTCAGAGAAACAGATGTGAGTTTCTTGTGAATGTTTGTAACTAACTTAAGGCAGTTTCAAAAGAGAGTGATTTTCTCTAAATGAAGAGCATTTAGAAAGTGAAGCAACACTCCATTCACTTCGCACAGTGAATTGAAGTGTTGGAACAGACTGCTTCTCTTTCAGAGAAACAGATGTGAGTTTCTTGTGAATGCTTGCAAGTAGCTTAAGGTACTTTCAAGGGAAAGTGATTTTCTCTGAAAGGACAGCATTTAGAAAGTGAAGCAACACTCCTTTCACTTTGCACAGTGAATTGAAGTGTTGGAACAGACTGCTTCTCTTTCAGAGAAACGCGTGTGAGTTTTTTGTGAATGCTTGCAAGTAGCTTAAGGCACTTTCAAAGGAAAGTGTTTTTCTCTGAAAAGACAGCATTTAGAAAGTGAAGCAACACTCCATTCACTTCAAATAGTGAATTGAAGTGTTGGAACAGACTGGTTCTCGTTCAGAGTAAGAGACGTGAGTTTCTTTTGAATGCTTGTAAGTAGCTTAAGGCACTTTCAAAGGAAAGTGATTTTCTCTGAAAGGACAGCATTTAGAAAGTGAAGCAACACTCCATTCACTTCAAACATTGAATTGAAGTGTTGGAACAGACTGCTTCTCGTTCAGAGTAAGAGATGTTTCTTGTGAATTCTTATAAGTAGTTTAAGGCAGTTTCAAAAGGGAGTGATTTTCTCTGAAAGGAGAGCATTTAGAAAGTGAAGCAACACTCCATTCACTTTCGCACAGTGAATTGAAGTGTTGGAACAGACTGCTTCTCTTTCAGAGAAACGCATGTGAGTTTTTTGTGAATGCTTGTAAGTAGCTTAAGGCACTTTCAAAGGAAAGTGATTTTCTCTGAAACTAGAGCATTTAGAATCTGAAGCAACACTCCATTCACTTCTCACAGTTAATTGAAGTGTTGGAACAGACTGCTACTCTTTCAGAGAAACAGATGTGAGTTTCTTGTGAATGCTTGTAAGTAACTTAAGGCAGTTTCAAAAGAGAGTGATTTTCTCTAAATGAAGAGCATTTAGAAAGTGAACTAACACTCCATTCACTTCGCACAGTGAATTGAAGTGTTGGAACAGACTGCTTCTCTTTCAGAGAAACAGATGTGAGTTTCTTGTGAATGCTTGTAAGTAGCTTAAGGTACTTTCAAGGGAAAGTGATTTTCTCTGAAAGGACAGCATTTAGAAAGCGAAGCAACACTCCTTTCACTTCGCACAGTGAATTGAAGTGTTGGAACAGACTGCTTCTCTTTCAGAGAAACAGATGTGAGTTTCTTCTGAATGCTTGTAAGTAGCTTAAGGTACTTTGAAGGGAAAGTGATTTTCTCTGAAAGGACAGCATTTAGAAAGTGAAGCAACACTCCATTCACTTCGCACAGTGAATTGCAGTGTTGGAACAGACTGCTTCTCTTTCAGAGAAATGCATGTGAATTTCTGTTGAATGCTTTTAAGTAGCTTAAGGCAGTTTCAAAGGAAAGTGATTTTCTCTGAAAGGACAGCATTTAGAAAGTGAAGCAACACTCCGTTCACTTCGCATAGTGAATTGAAGTGTTGGAACAGAGTGCTTCTCTTTCAGAAAAACGCATGTGAGTTTTTTGTGAATGCTTGTAAGTAGCTTAAGGCACTTTCAAAGGAAAGTGATTTTCTCTGAAAGGACAGCATTTAAAAAGTGAAGCAACACTCCATTCACTTCACACAGTGAATTGAAGTGTTGGAACAGACTGCTTCTCGTTCAGAGTAAGAGATGTGAGTTTCTTGTGAATGCTTGTAAGTAGCTTAAGGCAGTTTCAAAAGTTAGTGATTTTCTCTGAAAGGAGAGCATCTAGAAAGTGAAGCAACACTCCATTCACTTCTCACAGTGAATTGAAGTGTTGGAACAGACTGCTTCTCTTTCAGAGTAACAGATGTGAGTTTCTTGTGAATGCTTGTTAGTAGCTAAAGGTACTTTCAATTGAAAGTGATTTTCTCTGAAAGGACAGCATTTAGAAAGTGAAGCAACACTCCATTCACTTCAAACAGTGAATTGAAGTGTTGGAACAGACTGCTTCTCTTTCAGAGTAAGAGATGTGTGTTTCTTGTGAATGCTTGTAAGTAGCTTAAGGCACTTTCAAAAGGGAGTGATTTTCTCTAAAAGGAGAGCATTTAGAAAGTGAAGCAACACTCCACTCACTTCGCACAGTGAATTGAAGTTTTGGAACAGACTGCTTCTCTTTCAGAGAAACGCATGTGAATTTCTGTTGAATGTTTGTAAGTAGCTTAAGGCACTTTCAAAGGAAAGTGATTTTCTCTGAAAGGACAGCATTTAGAAAGTGAAGAAACACTCCATTCACTTCACACAGTGAATTGAAGTGTTGGAACAGACTGCTTCTCTTTCAGAAAAACGCATGTGAATTTCTGTTGAATGCTTGTAAGTAGCTTAAGGCAGTTTCAAAGGAAAGTGATTTTCTCTGAAAGGAGAGCATTTAGAAAGTGAAGCAACACTCCATTCACTTCGCACTGTGAATTGAAGTGTTCGAACAGACTGCTTCTCTTTCAGAAAAACGCATGTGAGTTTCTTGTGAATGCTTGTAAGTAGCTTAAGGCACTTTCAAAGGAAAGTGATTTTCTCTGAAAGGACAGCATTTAGAAAGTGAAGCAACACTCCGTTCACTTCGCATAGTGAATTGAAGTGTTGGAACAGACTGCTTCTCTTTCAGAGAAACGCATGTGAGTTTTTTGTGAATGCTTGTAAGTAGCTTAAGACAGTTCCAAAAGGGAGTGATTTTCTCTGAAAGGAGAGCATTTAGAAAGTGAAGCAACACTCCATTCACTTCGCACAGTGAATTGAAGTGTTGGAACAGACTGCTTCTCTTTCAGTGAAACAGATGTGAGTTTCTTGTGAATGCTTGTAAGTAGCTTAAGGTACTTTCAAAGGAAAGTGATTTTCTCTGAAAGGACAGCATTTAGAAAGTGAAGCAACACTCCATTCACTTCGCACAGTGAATTGAAGTGTTGGAACAGACTGCTTCTCTTTCAGAGAAACGCATGTGAGTTTTTTGTGAATGCTTGTAAGTAGCTTAAGGTACTTTCAAGGGAAAGTGATTTTCTCTGAAAGGTCAGCATTTAGAAAGTGAAGCAACACTCCATTCACTTCGCACAGTGAATTGAAGTGTTGGAACAGACTGCTTCTCTTTCAGAAAAACGCATGTGAGTTTCTTGTGAATGCTTGTAAGTAGCTTAAGGCACTTTCAAAGGAAAGTGATTTTCTCTGAAAGGACAGCATTTAGAAAGTGAAGCAACACTCCGTTCACTTCGCATAGTGTATTGAAGTGTTGGAACAGATTGCTTCTCTTTCAGAGAAACGCATGTGAGTTTTTTGTGAATGCTTGTAAGTAGCTTAAGGCACTTTCAAAGGAAAGTGATTTTCTCTGAAAGGACAGCATTTCAAAAGTGAAGCAACACTCCATTCACTTAGCACAGTGAATTGAAGTGTTGGAACAGACTGCTTCTCGTTCAGAGTAAGAGATGTGAGTTTCTTGTGAATGCTTGTAAGTAGCTTAAGGCAGTTTCAAAAGGGAGTGATTTTCTCTGAAAGGAGAGCATTTAGAAAGTGAAGCAACACTCCATTCTCTTTCGCACAGTGAATTGAAGTTTTGGAACAGACTGCTTCTCTTTCAGAGTAACAGATGTGAGTTTCTTGTGAATGCTTGTAAGTAGCTTAAGGCACTTTCAAAGGAAAGTGATTTTCTCTGGAACTACAGCATTTAGAATGTGAAGCAACACTCCATTCACTTCAAACAGTGAATTGAAGTGTTGGAACAGACTGCTTCTCTTTCAGAGTAAGAGATGTGTGTTTCTTGTGAATGCTTGTAAGTAGCTTAAGGCACTTTCAAAAGGGAGTGATTTTCTCTAAAAGGAGAGCATTTAGAAAGTGAAGCAACACTCCACTCACTTCGCACAGTGAATTGAACTTTTGGAACAGACTGCTTCTCTTTCAGAGAAACGCATGTGAATTTCTGTTGAATGTTTGTAAGTAGCTTAAGGCACTTTCAAAGGAAAGTGATTTTCTCTGAAAGGACAGCATTTAGAAAATGAGGAAACACTAAATTCACTTCACACAATGAATTGAAGTGTTGGAACAGACTGCTTCTCTTTCAGAAAAACGCATGTGAATTTCTGTTGAATGCTTGTAAGTAGGTTAAGGCAGTTTCAAAGGAAAGTGATTTTCTCTGAAAGGACAGCATTTAGAAAGTGAAGAAACACTCCATTCACTTCACACAGTGAATTGAAGTGTTGGAACAGACTGCTTCTCTTTCAGAAAAACGCATGTGAATTTCTGTTGAATGCTTGTAAGTAGCTTAAGGCAGTTTCAAAGGAAAGTGATTTTCTCTGAAAGGAGAGCATTTAGAAAGTGAAGCAACACTCCATTCACTTCGCACAGTGAATTGAAGTGTTGGAACAGACTGCTTCTCTTTCAGAAAAACGCATGTGAGTTTCTTGTGAATGCTTGTAAGAAGCTTAAGGCACTTTCAAAGGAAAGTGATTTTCTCTGAAAGGACAGCATTTAGAAAGTGAAGCAACACTCCATTCACTTCAAACAGTGAATTGAAGTGTTGGAACAGACTGCTTCTCGTTCAGAGTAAGAGATGTTTCTTGTGAATTCTTATAAGTAGCTTAAGGCAGTTTCAAAAGGGAGTGATTTTCTCTGAAAGGAGAGCATTTAGAAAGTGAAGCAACACTCCATTCACTTTCGCACAGTGAATTGAAGTGTTGGAACAGACTGCTTCTCTTTCAGAGAAACGCATGTGAGTTTTTTGTGAATGCTTGTAAATAGCTTAAGGCACTTTCAAAGGAAAGTGATTTTCCCTGAAACTAGAGCATTTAGAAAGTGAAGCAACACTCCATTCACTTCTCACAGTTAATTGAAGTGTTGGAACAGACTGCTACTCTTTCAGAGAAACAGATGTGAGTTTCTTGTGAATGTTTGTAACTAACTTAAGGCAGTTTCAAAAGAGAGTGATTTTCTCTAAATGAAGAGCATTTAGAAAGTGAAGCAACACTCCATTCACTTCGCACAGTGAATTGAAGTGTTGGAACAGACTGCTTCTCTTTCAGAGAAACAGATGTGAGTTTCTTGTGAATGCTTGCAAGTAGCTTAAGGTACTTTCAAGGGAAAGTGATTTTCTCTGAAAGGACAGCATTTAGAAAGTGAAGCAACACTCCTTTCACTTTGCACAGTGAATTGAAGTGTTGGAACAGACTGCTTCTCTTTCAGAGAAACAGATGTGAGTTTCTTGTGAATGCTTGTAAGTAGCTTAAAGTACTTTCAAGGGAAAGTGATTTTCTCTGAAAGGACAGCATTTAGAAAGTGAAGCAACACTCCATTCACTTCGCACAGTGAATTGAAGTGTTGGAACAGACTGCTTCTCTTTCAGAAAAACGCATGTGAGTTTCTTGTGAATGCTTGTAAGTAGCTTAAGGCACTTTCAAAGGAAAGTGATTTTCTCTGAAAGGACAGCATTTAGAAAGTGAAGCAACACTCCGTTCACTTCGCATAGTGTATTGAAGGGTTGGAACAGACTGTTTCTCTTTCAGAGAAACGCATGTGAGTTTTTTGTGAATGCTTGTAAGTAGCTTAAGGCACTTTCAAAGGAAAGTGATTTTCTCTGAAAGGACAGCATTTAAAAAGTGAAGCAACACTCCATTCACTTCAAACAGTGAATTGAAGTGTTGGAACAGACTGCTTCTCGTTCAGAGTAAGAGATGTGAGTTTCTTGTGAATGCTTGTAAGTAGCTTAAGGCAGTTTCAAAAGGGAGTGATTTTCTCTGAAAGGAGAGTATTTAGAAAGTGAAGCAACACTCCATTCACTTTCGCACAGCGAATTGAAGTGTTGGAACAGACTGCTTCTCTTTCAGAGAAACGCATGTGAGTTTTTTGTGAATGCTTGTAAGTAGCTTAAGGCACTTTCAAAGGAAAGTGATTTTCTCTGAAACTACAGCATTTAGAATGTGAAGCAACACTCCATTCACTTCAAACAGTGAATTGAAGTGTTGGAACAGACTGCTTCTCTTTCAGAGTAACAGATGTGAGTTTCTTGTGAATGCTTGTAAGTAGCTTAAGGAACTTTCAAGGGAAAGTGATTTTCTCTGAAAGGACAGCATTTAGAAAGTGAAGCAACACTCCATTCACTTCTCACAGTGAATTGAAGTGTTGGAACAGACTGCTTCTCTTTCAGAGTAAGAGATGTGTGTTTCTTGTGAATGCTTGTAAGTAGCTTAAGGCACTTTCAAAAGGGAGTGATTTTCTCTAAAAGGAGAGCATTTAGAAAGTGAAGCAACTCTCCACTCACTTCGCACAGTGAATTGAAGTTTTGGAACAGACTGCTTCTCTTTCAGAGAAACGCATGTGAATTTCTGTTGAATGTTTGTCAGTAGCTTAAGGCACTTTCAAAGGAAAGTGATTTTCTCTGAAAGGACAGCATTTAGAAAGTGAAGAAACACTCCATTCACTTCACACAGTGAATTGAAGTGTTGGAACAGACTGCTTCTCTTTCAGAAAAACGCATGTGAATTTCTGTTGAATGCTTGTAAGTAGCTTAAGGCAGTTTAAAAGGAAAGTGATTTTCTCTGAAAGGAGAGCATTTAGAAAGTGAAGCAACACTCCATTCACTTCGCACAGTGAATTGAAGTGTTGGAACAGACTGCTTCTCTTTCAGAAAAACGCATGTGAGTTTCTTGTGAATGCTTGTAAGTAGCTTAAGGCACTTTCAAAGGAAAGTTATTTTCTCTGAAAGGACAGCATTTAGAAATGAAGCAACACTCCGTTCACTTCGCATAGTGAATTGAAGTGTTGGAACAGAGTGCTTCTCTTTCAGAGAAACGCATGTGAGTTTTTTGTGAATGCTTGCAAGTAGCTTAAGGCACTTTCAAAGGAAAGTGTTTTTCTCTGAAAAGACAGCATTTAGAAAGTGAAGCAACACTCCATTCACTTCAAATAGTGAATTGAAGTGTTGGAACAGACTGGTTCTCGTTCAGAGTAAGAGATGTGAGTTTCTTTTGAATGCTTGTAAGTAGCTTAAGACAGTTTCAAAAGGGAGTGATTTTCTCTGAAAGGAGAGCATTTAGAAAGTGAAGCAACACTCCATTCACTTCGCACAGTGAATTGAAGTGTTGGAACAGACCGCTTCTCTTTCAGAGAAACGCATGTGAATTTCTGTTGAATGCTTGTAGGTAGCTTAAGGCAGTTTCAAAGGAAAGTGATTTTCTCTGAAAAGAGAGCATTTAGAAAGTGAAGCAACACTCCATTCAATTCGCACAGTGAATTGAAGTGTTCGAACAGACTGCTTCTCTTTCAGAAAAATGCATGTGAGTTTCTTGTGAATGCTTGTAAGTAGCTTAAGGCACTTTCAAAGAAAGTGATTTTCACTGAAAGGACAGCATTTAGAAAGTGAAGCAACACTCCATTCACTTCAAACATTGAATTGAAGTGTTGGAACAGACTGCTTCTCTTTCAGAGCAAGAGATGTTTCTTGTGAATTCTTATAAGTAGTTTAAGGCAGTTTCAAAAGGGAGTGATTTTCTCTGAAAGGAGAGCATTTAGAAAGTGAAGCAACACTCCATTCACTTTCGCACAGTGAATTGAAGTGTTGGAACAGACTGCTTCTCTTTCAGAGAAACGCATGTGAGTTTTTTGTGAATGCTTGTAAGTAGCTTAAGGCACTTTCAAAGGAAAGTGATTTTCTCTGAAACTAGAGCATTTAGAATGTGAAGCAACACTCCATTCACTTCTCACAGTTAATTGAAGTGTTGGAACAGACTGCTACTCTTTCAGAGAAACAGATGTGAGTTTCTTGTGAATGCTTGTAAGTAACTTAAGGCAGTTTCAAAAGAGAGTGATTTTCTCTAAATGAAGAGCATTTAGAAAGTGAACTAACACTCCATTCACTTCACACAGTGAATTGAAGTGTTGGAACAGACTGCTTCTCTTTCAGAGAAACAGATGTGAGTTTCTTGTGAATGCTTGTAAGTAGCTTAAGGTACTTTCAAGGGAAAGTGATTTTCTCTGAAAGGACAGCATTTAGAAAGCGAAGCAACACTCCTTTCACTTCGCACAGTGAATTGAAGTGTTGGAACAGACTGCTTCTCTTTCAGAGAAACAGATGTGAGTTTCTTGTGAATGCTTGTAAGTAGATTAAGGTACTTTGATGGGAAAGTGATTTTCTCTGAAAGGACAGTATTTAGAAAGTGAAGCAACACTCCATTCACTTCGCACAGTGAATTGTAGTGTTGGAACAGACTGCTTCTCTTTCAGAGAAATGCATGTGAATTTCTGTTGAATGCTTTTAAGTAGCTTAAGGCAGTTTCAAAGGAAAGTGATTTTCTCTGAAAGGACAGCATTTAGAAAGTGAAGCAACACTCCGTTCACTTCGCATAGTGAATGGAAGTGTTGGAACAGAGTGCTTCTCTTTCAGAAACGCATGTGAGTTTTTTGTGAATGCTTGTAAGTAGCTTAAGGCACTTTCAAAGGAAAGTGATTTTCTCTGAAAGGACAGCATTTAAAAAGTGAAGCAACACTCCATTCACTTCAAACAGTGAATTGAAGTGTTGGAACAGACTGCTTCTCGTTCAGAGTAAGAGATGTGAGTTTCTTGTGAATGCTTGTAAGTAGCTTAAGGCAGTTTCAAAAGTTAGTGATTTTCTCTGAAAGGAGAGCATCTAGAAAGTGAAGCAACACTCCATTCACTTCTCACAGTGAATTGAAGTGTTGGAACAGACTGCTTCTCTTTCAGAGTAACAGATGTGAGTTTCTTGTGAATGCTTGTAAGTAGCTAAAGGTACTTTCAATTGAAAGTGATTTTCTCTGAAAGGACAGCATTTAGAAAGTGAAGCAACACTCCATTCACTTCAAACAGTGAATTGAAGTGTTGGAACAGACTGCTTCTCTTTCAGAGTAAGAGATTTGTGTTTCTTGTGAATGCTTGTAAGTAGCTTAAGGCACTTTCAAAAGGGAGTGATTTTCTCTAAAAGGAGAGCATTTAGAAAGTGAAGCAACACTCCACTCACTTCGCACAGTGAATTGAAGTTTTGGAACAGACTGCTTCTCTTTCAGAGAAACGCATGTGAATTTCTGTTGAATGTTTGTAAGTAGCTTAAGGCACTTTCAAAGGAAAGTGATTTTCTCTGAAAGGACAGCATTTAGAAAGTGAAGAAACACTCCATTCACTTCACACAGTGAATTGAAGTGTTGGAACAGACTGCTTCTCTTTCAGAAAAACGCATGTGAATTTCTGTTGAATGCTTGTAAGTAGCTTAAGGCAGTTTCAAAGGAAAGTGATTTTCTCTGAAAGGAGAGCATTTAGAAAGTGAAGCAACACTCCATTCACTTCGCACAGTGAATTGAAGTGTTGGAAGAGACTGCTTCTCTTTCAGTGAAACAGATGTGAGTTTCTTGTGAATGCTTGTAAGTAGCTTAAGGTACTTTCAAGGGAAAGTGATTTTCTCTGAAAGGAGAGCATTTAGAAAGTGAAGCAACACTCCATTCACTTCTCACATTGAATTGAAGTGTTGGAACAGACTGCTTCTCTTTCAGAGAAACGCATGTGAGTTTTTTGTGAATGCTTGTAAGTAGCGTAAGGCACTTTCAAAGGAAAGTGATTTTCTATGAAAGGACAGCATTTAAAAAGTGAAGCAACACTCCATTCACTTAGCACAGTGAATTGAAGTGTTGGAACAGACTGCTTCTCTTTCAGAAAAACGCATGTGAATTTCTGTTGAATGCTTGTAAGTAGCTTAAGGCAGTTTAAAAGGAAAGTGATTTTCTCTGAAAGGAGAGCATTTAGAAAGTGAAGCAACACTCCATTCACTTCGCACAGTGAATTGAAGTGTTGGAACAGACTGCTTCTCTTTCAGAAAAACGCATGTGAGTTTCTTGTGAATGCTTGTAAGTAGCTTAAGGCACTTTCAAAGGAAAGTTATTTTCTCTGAAAGGACAGCATTTAGAAATGAAGCAACACTCCGTTCACTTCGCATAGTGAATTGAAGTGTTGGAACAGAGTGCTTCTCTTTCAGAGAAACGCATGTGAGTTTTTTGTGAATGCTTGCAAGTAGCTTAAGGCACTTTCAAAGGAAAGTGTTTTTCTCTGAAAAGACAGCATTTAGAAAGTGAAGCAACACTCCATTCACTTCAAATAGTGAATTGAAGTGTTGGAACAGACTGGTTCTCGTTCAGAGTAAGAGATGTGAGTTTCTTTTGAATGCTTGTAAGTAGCTTAAGACAGTTTCAAAAGGGAGTGATTTTCTCTGAAAGGAGAGCATTTAGAAAGTGAAGCAACACTCCATTCACTTCGCACAGTGAATTGAAGTGTTGGAACAGACCGCTTCTCTTTCAGAGAAACGCATGTGAATTTCTGTTGAATGCTTGTAGGTAGCTTAAGGCAGTTTCAAAGGAAAGTGATTTTCTCTGAAAAGAGAGCATTTAGAAAGTGAAGCAACACTCCATTCAATTCGCACAGTGAATTGAAGTGTTCGAACAGACTGCTTCTCTTTCAGAAAAATGCATGTGAGTTTCTTGTGAATGCTTGTAAGTAGCTTAAGGCACTTTCAAAGAAAGTGATTTTCACTGAAAGGACAGCATTTAGAAAGTGAAGCAACACTCCATTCACTTCAAACATTGAATTGAAGTGTTGGAACAGACTGCTTCTCTTTCAGAGCAAGAGATGTTTCTTGTGAATTCTTATAAGTAGTTTAAGGCAGTTTCAAAAGGGAGTGATTTTCTCTGAAAGGAGAGCATTTAGAAAGTGAAGCAACACTCCATTCACTTTCGCACAGTGAATTGAAGTGTTGGAACAGACTGCTTCTCTTTCAGAGAAACGCATGTGAGTTTTTTGTGAATGCTTGTAAGTAGCTTAAGGCACTTTCAAAGGAAAGTGATTTTCTCTGAAACTAGAGCATTTAGAATGTGAAGCAACACTCCATTCACTTCTCACAGTTAATTGAAGTGTTGGAACAGACTGCTACTCTTTCAGAGAAACAGATGTGAGTTTCTTGTGAATGCTTGTAAGTAACTTAAGGCAGTTTCAAAAGAGAGTGATTTTCTCTAAATGAAGAGCATTTAGAAAGTGAACTAACACTCCATTCACTTCACACAGTGAATTGAAGTGTTGGAACAGACTGCTTCTCTTTCAGAGAAACAGATGTGAGTTTCTTGTGAATGCTTGTAAGTAGCTTAAGGTACTTTCAAGGGAAAGTGATTTTCTCTGAAAGGACAGCATTTAGAAAGCGAAGCAACACTCCTTTCACTTCGCACAGTGAATTGAAGTGTTGGAACAGACTGCTTCTCTTTCAGAGAAACAGATGTGAGTTTCTTGTGAATGCTTGTAAGTAGATTAAGGTACTTTGATGGGAAAGTGATTTTCTCTGAAAGGACAGTATTTAGAAAGTGAAGCAACACTCCATTCACTTCGCACAGTGAATTGTAGTGTTGGAACAGACTGCTTCTCTTTCAGAGAAATGCATGTGAATTTCTGTTGAATGCTTTTAAGTAGCTTAAGGCAGTTTCAAAGGAAAGTGATTTTCTCTGAAAGGACAGCATTTAGAAAGTGAAGCAACACTCCGTTCACTTCGCATAGTGAATGGAAGTGTTGGAACAGAGTGCTTCTCTTTCAGAAACGCATGTGAGTTTTTTGTGAATGCTTGTAAGTAGCTTAAGGCACTTTCAAAGGAAAGTGATTTTCTCTGAAAGGACAGCATTTAAAAAGTGAAGCAACACTCCATTCACTTCAAACAGTGAATTGAAGTGTTGGAACAGACTGCTTCTCGTTCAGAGTAAGAGATGTGAGTTTCTTGTGAATGCTTGTAAGTAGCTTAAGGCAGTTTCAAAAGTTAGTGATTTTCTCTGAAAGGAGAGCATCTAGAAAGTGAAGCAACACTCCATTCACTTCTCACAGTGAATTGAAGTGTTGGAACAGACTGCTTCTCTTTCAGAGTAACAGATGTGAGTTTCTTGTGAATGCTTGTAAGTAGCTAAAGGTACTTTCAATTGAAAGTGATTTTCTCTGAAAGGACAGCATTTAGAAAGTGAAGCAACACTCCATTCACTTCAAACAGTGAATTGAAGTGTTGGAACAGACTGCTTCTCTTTCAGAGTAAGAGATTTGTGTTTCTTGTGAATGCTTGTAAGTAGCTTAAGGCACTTTCAAAAGGGAGTGATTTTCTCTAAAAGGAGAGCATTTAGAAAGTGAAGCAACACTCCACTCACTTCGCACAGTGAATTGAAGTTTTGGAACAGACTGCTTCTCTTTCAGAGAAACGCATGTGAATTTCTGTTGAATGTTTGTAAGTAGCTTAAGGCACTTTCAAAGGAAAGTGATTTTCTCTGAAAGGACAGCATTTAGAAAGTGAAGAAACACTCCATTCACTTCACACAGTGAATTGAAGTGTTGGAACAGACTGCTTCTCTTTCAGAAAAACGCATGTGAATTTCTGTTGAATGCTTGTAAGTAGCTTAAGGCAGTTTCAAAGGAAAGTGATTTTCTCTGAAAGGAGAGCATTTAGAAAGTGAAGCAACACTCCATTCACTTCGCACAGTGAATTGAAGTGTTGGAAGAGACTGCTTCTCTTTCAGTGAAACAGATGTGAGTTTCTTGTGAATGCTTGTAAGTAGCTTAAGGTACTTTCAAGGGAAAGTGATTTTCTCTGAAAGGAGAGCATTTAGAAAGTGAAGCAACACTCCATTCACTTCTCACATTGAATTGAAGTGTTGGAACAGACTGCTTCTCTTTCAGAGAAACGCATGTGAGTTTTTTGTGAATGCTTGTAAGTAGCGTAAGGCACTTTCAAAGGAAAGTGATTTTCTCTGAAAGGACAGCATTTAAAAAGTGAAGCAACACTCCATTCACTTAGCACAGTGAATTGAAGTGTTGGAACAGACTGCTTCTCGTTCAGAGTAAGAGATGTGAGTTTCTTGTGAATGCTTGTAAGTAGCTTAAGGCAGTTTCAAAAGGGAGTGATTTTCTCTGAAAGGAGAGCATTTAGAAAGTGAAGCAACACTCCATTCACTTTCGCACAGTGAATTGAAGTGTTGGAACAGACTGCTTCTCTTTCAGAGAAACGCATGTGAGTTTTTTGTGAATGCTTGTAAGTAGCTTAAGGCACTTTCAAAGGAAAGTGATTTTCTCTTAAACTACAGCATTTAGAATGTGAAGCAACACTCCATTCACTTCTCACAGTGAATTGAAGTGTTGGAACAGACTGCTTCTCTTTCAGAGTAACAGATGTGAGTTTCTTGTGAATGCTTGTAAGTAGCTTAAGGAACTTTCAAGGGAAAGTGATTTTCTCTGAAAGGACAGCATTTAGAAAGTGAAGCAACACTCCATTCACTTCTCACAGTGAATTGAAGTGTTGGAACAGACTGCTTCTCTTTCAGAGTAACAGATGTGAGTTTCTTGTGAATGCTTGTAAGTAGCTTAAGGAACTTTCAAGGGAAAGTGATTTTCTCTGCAAGGACAGCATTTAGAAAGTGAAGCAACACTCCATTCACTTCTCACAGTGAATTGAAGTGTTGGAACAGACTGCTTCTCTTTCAGAGTAAGAGATGTGTGTTTCTTGTGAATGCTTGTAAGTAGCTTAAGGCACTTTCAAAAGGGAGTGATTTTCTCTGAAAGGAGAGCATTTAGAAAGTGAAGCAACACTCCACTCACTTCGCACAGTGAATTGAAGTTTTGGAACAGACTGCTTCTCTTTCAGAGAAACGCATGTGAATTTCTGTTGAATGTTTGTCAGTAGCTAAAGGCACTTTCAAAGGAAAGTGATTTTCTCTGAAAGGACAGCATTTAGAAAGTGAAGAAACACTCCATTCACTTCACACAGTGAATTGAAGTGTTGGAACAGACTGCTTCTCTTTCAGAAAAACGCATGTGAATTTCTGTTGAATGCTTGTAAGTAGCTTAAGGCAGTTTCAAAGGAAAGTGATTTTCTCTGAAAGGAGAGCATTTAGAAAGTCAAGCAACACTCCATTCACTTCGCACAGTGAATTGAAGTGTTGGAAGAGACTGCTTCTCTTTCAGAAAAACGCATGTGAGTTTCTTGTGAATGCTTGTAAGTAGCTTAAGGCACTTTCAAAGGAAAATGATTTTCTCTGAAAGGACAGCATTTAGAAAGTGAAGCAACACTCCTTTCACTTCGCATAGTGAATTGAAGTGTTGGAACAGACTGCTTCTCTTTCAGAGAAACGCATGTGAGTTTTTTGTGAATGCTTGTAAGTAGCTTAAGGCACTTTCAAAGGAAAGTGTTTTTCTCTGAAAAGACAGCATTTAGAAAGTGAAGCAACACTCCATTCACTTCAAATAGTGAATTGAAGTCTTGGAACAGACTGGTTCTCGTTCAGAGTAAGAGATGTGAGTTTCTTGTGAATGCTTGTAAGTAGCTTAAGACAGTTTCAAAAGGGAGTGATTTTCTCTGAAAGGAGAGCATTTAGAAAGTGAAGCAACACTCCATTCACTTCGCACAGTGAATTGAAGTGTTGGAACAGACTGCTTCTCTTTCAGTGAAACAGATGTGAGTTTCTTGTGAATGCTTGTAAGTAGCTTAAGGTACTTTCAAGGGAAAGTGATTTTCTCTGAAAGGACAGCATTTAGAAAGTGAAGCAACACTCCATTCACTTCGCACAGTGAATTGAAGTGTTGGAACAGACTGCTTCTCTTTCAGAGTAACGCATGTGAGTTTTTTGTGAATGCTTGTAAGTAGCTTAAGGTACTTTCAAGGGAAAGTGATTTTCTCTGAAAGGACAGCATTTAGAAAGTGAAGCAACACTCCATTCACTTCGCACAGTGAATTGAAGTGTTGGAACAGACTGCTTCTCTTTCAGAAAAACGCATGTGAGTTTCTTGTGAATGCTTGTAAGTAGCTTAAGGCACTTTCAAAGGAAAGTGATTTTCTCTGAAAGGACAGCATTTAGAAAGTGAAGCAACACTCCGTTCACTTCGCATAGTGTATTGAAGTGTTGGAACAGACTGCTTCTCTTTCAGAGAAACGCATGTGAGTTTTTTGTGAATGCTTGTAAGTAGCTTAAGTCACTTTCAAAGGAAAGTGATTTTCTCTGAAAGGACAGCATTTAAAAAGTGAAGCAACACTCCATTCACTTAGCACAGTGAATTGAAGTGTTGGAACAGACTGCTTCTCGTTCAGAGTAAGAGATGTGAGTTTCTTGTGAATGCTTGTAAGTAGCTTAAGGCAGTTTCAAAAGGGAGTGATTTTCTCTGAAAGGAGAGCATTTAGAAAGTGAAGCAACACTCCATTCACTTTCGCACAGTGAATTGAAGTGTTGGAACAGACTGCTTCTCTTTCAGAGAAACAGATGTGAGTTTCTTGTGAATGCTTGTAAGTAGATTAAGGTACTTTGATGGGAAAGTGATTTTCTCTGAAAGGACAGTATTTAGAAAGTGAAGCAACACTCCATTCACTTCGCACAGTGAATTGTAGTGTTGGAACAGACTGCTTCTCTTTCAGAGAAATGCATGTGAATTTCTGTTGAATGCTTTTAAGTAGCTTAAGGCAGTTTCAAAGGAAAGTGATTTTCTCTGAAAGGACAGCATTTAGAAAGTGAAGCAACACTCCGTTCACTTCGCATAGTGAATGGAAGTGTTGGAACAGAGTGCTTCTCTTTCAGAAACGCATGTGAGTTTTTTGTGAATGCTTGTAAGTAGCTTAAGGCACTTTCAAAGGAAAGTGATTTTCTCTGAAAGGACAGCATTTAAAAAGTGAAGCAACACTCCATTCACTTCAAACAGTGAATTGAAGTGTTGGAACAGACTGCTTCTCGTTCAGAGTAAGAGATGTGAGTTTCTTGTGAATGCTTGTAAGTAGCTTAAGGCAGTTTCAAAAGTTAGTGATTTTCTCTGAAAGGAGAGCATCTAGAAAGTGAAGCAACACTCCATTCACTTCTCACAGTGAATTGAAGTGTTGGAACAGACTGCTTCTCTTTCAGAGTAACAGATGTGAGTTTCTTGTGAATGCTTGTAAGTAGCTAAAGGTACTTTCAATTGAAAGTGATTTTCTCTGAAAGGACAGCATTTAGAAAGTGAAGCAACACTCCATTCACTTCAAACAGTGAATTGAAGTGTTGGAACAGACTGCTTCTCTTTCAGAGTAAGAGATTTGTGTTTCTTGTGAATGCTTGTAAGTAGCTTAAGGCACTTTCAAAAGGGAGTGATTTTCTCTAAAAGGAGAGCATTTAGAAAGTGAAGCAACACTCCACTCACTTCGCACAGTGAATTGAAGTTTTGGAACAGACTGCTTCTCTTTCAGAGAAACGCATGTGAATTTCTGTTGAATGTTTGTAAGTAGCTTAAGGCACTTTCAAAGGAAAGTGATTTTCTCTGAAAGGACAGCATTTAGAAAGTGAAGAAACACTCCATTCACTTCACACAGTGAATTGAAGTGTTGGAACAGACTGCTTCTCTTTCAGAAAAACGCATGTGAATTTCTGTTGAATGCTTGTAAGTAGCTTAAGGCAGTTTCAAAGGAAAGTGATTTTCTCTGAAAGGAGAGCATTTAGAAAGTGAAGCAACACTCCATTCACTTCGCACAGTGAATTGAAGTGTTGGAAGAGACTGCTTCTCTTTCAGTGAAACAGATGTGAGTTTCTTGTGAATGCTTGTAAGTAGCTTAAGGTACTTTCAAGGGAAAGTGATTTTCTCTGAAAGGAGAGCATTTAGAAAGTGAAGCAACACTCCATTCACTTCTCACATTGAATTGAAGTGTTGGAACAGACTGCTTCTCTTTCAGAGAAACGCATGTGAGTTTTTTGTGAATGCTTGTAAGTAGCGTAAGGCACTTTCAAAGGAAAGTGATTTTCTCTGAAAGGACAGCATTTAAAAAGTGAAGCAACACTCCATTCACTTAGCACAGTGAATTGAAGTGTTGGAACAGACTGCTTCTCGTTCAGAGTAAGAGATGTGAGTTTCTTGTGAATGCTTGTAAGTAGCTTAAGGCAGTTTCAAAAGGGAGTGATTTTCTCTGAAAGGAGAGCATTTAGAAAGTGAAGCAACACTCCATTCACTTTCGCACAGTGAATTGAAGTGTTGGAACAGACTGCTTCTCTTTCAGAGAAACGCATGTGAGTTTTTTGTGAATGCTTGTAAGTAGCTTAAGGCACTTTCAAAGGAAAGTGATTTTCTCTTAAACTACAGCATTTAGAATGTGAAGCAACACTCCATTCACTTCTCACAGTGAATTGAAGTGTTGGAACAGACTGCTTCTCTTTCAGAGTAACAGATGTGAGTTTCTTGTGAATGCTTGTAAGTAGCTTAAGGAACTTTCAAGGGAAAGTGATTTTCTCTGAAAGGACAGCATTTAGAAAGTGAAGCAACACTCCATTCACTTCTCACAGTGAATTGAAGTGTTGGAACAGACTGCTTCTCTTTCAGAGTAACAGATGTGAGTTTCTTGTGAATGCTTGTAAGTAGCTTAAGGAACTTTCAAGGGAAAGTGATTTTCTCTGCAAGGACAGCATTTAGAAAGTGAAGCAACACTCCATTCACTTCTCACAGTGAATTGAAGTGTTGGAACAGACTGCTTCTCTTTCAGAGTAAGAGATGTGTGTTTCTTGTGAATGCTTGTAAGTAGCTTAAGGCACTTTCAAAAGGGAGTGATTTTCTCTGAAAGGAGAGCATTTAGAAAGTGAAGCAACACTCCACTCACTTCGCACAGTGAATTGAAGTTTTGGAACAGACTGCTTCTCTTTCAGAGAAACGCATGTGAATTTCTGTTGAATGTTTGTCAGTAGCTAAAGGCACTTTCAAAGGAAAGTGATTTTCTCTGAAAGGACAGCATTTAGAAAGTGAAGAAACACTCCATTCACTTCACACAGTGAATTGAAGTGTTGGAACAGACTGCTTCTCTTTCAGAAAAACGCATGTGAATTTCTGTTGAATGCTTGTAAGTAGCTTAAGGCAGTTTCAAAGGAAAGTGATTTTCTCTGAAAGGAGAGCATTTAGAAAGTCAAGCAACACTCCATTCACTTCGCACAGTGAATTGAAGTGTTGGAAGAGACTGCTTCTCTTTCAGAAAAACGCATGTGAGTTTCTTGTGAATGCTTGTAAGTAGCTTAAGGCACTTTCAAAGGAAAGTGATTTTCTCTGAAAGGACAGCATTTAGAAAGTGAAGCAACACTCCTTTCACTTCGCATAGTGAATTGAAGTGTTGGAACAGACTGCTTCTCTTTCAGAGAAACGCATGTGAGTTTTTTGTGAATGCTTGTAAGTAGCTTAAGGCACTTTCAAAGGAAAGTGTTTTTCTCTGAAAAGACAGCATTTAGAAAGTGAAGCAACACTCCATTCACTTCAAATAGTGAATTGAAGTCTTGGAACAGACTGGTTCTCGTTCAGAGTAAGAGATGTGAGTTTCTTGTGAATGCTTGTAAGTAGCTTAAGACAGTTTCAAAAGGGAGTGATTTTCTCTGAAAGGAGAGCATTTAGAAAGTGAAGCAACACTCCATTCACTTCGCACAGTGAATTGAAGTGTTGGAACAGACTGCTTCTCTTTCAGTGAAACAGATGTGAGTTTCTTGTGAATGCTTGTAAGTAGCTTAAGGTACTTTCAAGGGAAAGTGATTTTCTCTGAAAGGACAGCATTTAGAAAGTGAAGCAACACTCCATTCACTTCGCACAGTGAATTGAAGTGTTGGAACAGACTGCTTCTCTTTCAGAGTAACGCATGTGAGTTTTTTGTGAATGCTTGTAAGTAGCTTAAGGTACTTTCAATGGAAAGTGATTTTCTCTGAAAGGACAGCATTTAGAAAGTGAAGCAACACTCCATTCACTTCGCACAGTGAATTGAAGTGTTGGAACAGACTGCTTCTCTTTCAGAAAAACGCATGTGAGTTTCTTGTGAATGCTTGTAAGTAGCTTAAGGCACTTTCAAAGGAAAGTGATTTTCTCTGAAAGGACAGCATTTAGAAAGTGAAGCAACACTCCGTTCACTTCGCATAGTGTATTGAAGTGTTGGAACAGACTGCTTCTCTTTCAGAGAAACGCATGTGAGTTTTTTGTGAATGCTTGTAAGTAGCTTAAGTCACTTTCAAAGGAAAGTGATTTTCTCTGAAAGGACAGCATTTAAAAAGTGAAGCAACACTCCATTCACTTAGCACAGTGAATTGAAGTGTTGGAACAGACTGCTTCTCGTTCAGAGTAAGAGATGTGAGTTTCTTGTGAATGCTTGTAAGTAGCTTAAGGCAGTTTCAAAAGGGAGTGATTTTCTCTGAAAGGAGAGCATTTAGAAAGTGAAGCAACACTCCATTCACTTTCGCACAGTGAATTGAAGTGTTGGAACAGACTGCTTCTCTTTCAGAGAAACGCATGTGAGTTTTTTGTGAATGCTTGTAAGTAGCTTAAGGCACTTTCAAAGGAAAGTGATTTTCTCTGAAACTACAGCATTTAGAATGTGAAGCAACACTCCATTCACTTCTCACAGTGAATTGAAGTGTTGGAACAGACTGCTTCTCTTTCAGAGTAAGAGATGTGTGTTTCTTGTGAATGCTTGTAAGTAGCTTAAGGAACTTTCAAGGGAAAGTGATTTTCTCTGAAAGGACAGCATTTAGAAAGTGAAGCAACACTCCATTCACTTCTCACAGTGAATTGAAGTGTTGGAACAGACTGCTTCTCTTTCAGAGTAAGAGATGTGTGTTTCTTGTGAATGCTTGTAAGTAGCTTAAGGCACTTTCAAAAGGGAGTGATTTTCTCTAAAAGAAGAGCATTTAGAAAGTAAAGCAACACTCCACTCACTTCGCACAGTGAATTGAAGTTTTGGAACAGACTGCTTCTCTTTCAGAGAAACGCATGTGAATTTCTGTTGAATGTTTGTCAGTAGCTTAAGGCACTTTCAAAGGAAAGTGATTTTCTCTGAAAGGACAGCATTTAGAAAGTGAAGAAACACTCCATTCACTTCACACAGTGAATTGAACTGTTGGAACAGACTGCTTCTCTTTCAGAAAAACGCATGTCAATTTCTGTTGAATGCTTGTAAGTAGCTTAAGGCAGTTTCAAAGGAAAGTGATTTTCTCTGAAAGGAGAGCATTTAGAAAGTGAAGCAACACTCCATTCACTTCGCACAGTGAATTGAAGTGTTGGAAGAGACTGCTTCTCTTTCAGAAAAACGCATGTGAGTTTCTTGTGAATGCTTGTAAGTAGCTTAAGGCACTTTCAAAGGAAAGTTATTTTCTCTGAAAGGACAGCATTTAGAAATGAAGCAACACTCCGTTCACTTCGCATAGTGAATTGAAGTGTTGGAACAGACTGCTTCTCTTTCATAGAAACGCATGTGAGTTTTTTGTGAATGCTTGTAAGTAGCTTAAGGCACTTTCAAAGGAAAGTGTTTTTCTCTGAAAAGACAGCATTTAGAAAGTGAAGCAACACTCCATTCACTTCAAATAGTGAATTGAAGTGTTGGAACAGACTGGTTCTCGTTCAGAGTAAGAGATGTGAGTTTCTTGTGAATGCTTGTAAGTAGCTTAAGACAGTTTCAAAAGGGAGTGATTTTCTCTGAAAGGAGAGCATTTAGAAAGCGAAGCAACACTCCATTCACTTCGCACACTGAATTGAAGTGTTGGAACAGACCGCTTCTCTTTCAGAGAAACGCATGTGAATTTCTGTTGAATGCTTGTAGGTAGCTTAAGGCAGTTTCAAAGGAAAATGATTTTCTCTGAAAAGAGAGCATTTAGAAAGTGAAGCAACACTCCATTCAATTCGCACAGTGAATTGAAGTGTTCGAACAGACTGCTTCTCTTTCAGAAAAATGCATGTGAGTTTCTTGTGAATGCTTGTAAGTAGCTTAAGGCACTTTCAAAGGAAAGTGATTTTCTCTGAAAGGACAGCATTTAGAAAGTGAAGCAACACTCCATTCACTTCAAACATTGAATTGAAGTGTTGGAACAGACTGCTTCTCGTTCAGAGTAAGAGATGTTTCTTGTGAATTCTTATAAGTAGTTTAAGGCAGTTTCAAAAGGGAGTGATTTTCTCTGAAAGGAGAGCATTTAGAAAGTGAAGCAACACTCCATTCACTTTCGCACAGTGAATTGAAGTGTTGGAACAGACTGCTTCTCTTTCAGAGAAACGCATGTGAGTTTTTTGTGAATGCTTGTAAGTAGCTTAAGGCACTTTCAAAGGAAAGTGATTTTCTCTGAAACTAGAGCATTTAGAATGTGAAGCAACACTCCATTCACTTCTCACAGTTAATTGAAGTGTTGGAACAGACTGCTACTCTTTCAGAGAAACAGATGTGAGTTTCTTGTGAATGCTTGTAAGTAGCTTTAGGTACTTTGAAGGGAAAGTGATTTTCTCTGAAAGGACAGCATTTAGAAAGTGAAGCAACACTCCATTCACTTCGCACTGTGAATTGTAGTGTTGGAACAGACTGCTTCTCTTTCAGAGAAATGCATGTGAATTTCTGTTGAATGCTTTTAAGTAGCTTAAGGCAGTTTCAAAGGAAAGTGATTTTCTCTGAAAGGACAGCATTTAGAAAGTGAAGCAACACTCCGTTCACTTCGCATTGTGAATTGAAGTGTTGGAACAGAGTGCTTCTCTTTCAGAGAAACGCATGTGAGTTTTTTGTGAATGCTTGTAAGTAGCTTAAGGCACTTTCAAAGGAAAGTGATTTTCTCTGAAAGGACAGCATTTAAAAAGTGAAGCAACACTCCATTCACTTCAAACAGTGAATTGAAGTGTTGGAACAGACTGCTTCTCGTTTTGAGTAAGAGATGTGAGTTTCTTGTGAATGCTTGTAAGTAGCTTAAGGCAGTTTCAAAAGGGAGTGATTTTCTCTGAAAGGAGAGCATTTAGAAAGTGAAGCAACACTCCATTCACTTCTCACAGTGAATTGAAGTGTTGGAACAGACTGCTTCTCTTTCAGAGTAACAGATGTGAGTTTCTTGTGAATGCTTGTAAGTAGCTAAAGGTACTTTCAATTGAAAGTGATTTTCTCTGAAACTACAGCATTTAGAAAGTGAAGCAACACTCCATTCACTTCAAGCAGTGAATTGAAGTGTTGGAACAGACTGCTTCTCTTTCAGAGTAAGAGATGTGTGTTTCTTGTGAATGCTTGTAAGTAGCTTAAGGCACTTTCAAAAGGGAGTGATTTTCTCTAAAAGGAGAGCATTTAGAAAGTGAAGCAACACTCCACTCACTTCGCACAGTGAATTGAAGTTTTGGAACAGACTGCTTCTCTTTCAGAGAAACGCATGTGAATTTCTGTTGAATGTTTGTAAGTAGCTTAAGGCACTTTCAAAGGAAAGTGATTTTCTCTGAAAGGACAGCATTTAGAAAGTGAAGAAACACTCGATTCACTTCACACAGTGAATTGAAGTGTTGGAACAGACTGCTTCTCTTTCAGAAAAACGCATGTGAATTTCTGTTGAATGCTTGTAAGTAGCTTAAGGCAGTTTCAAAGGAAAGTGATTTTCTCTGAAAGGACAACATTTAGAAAGTGAAGCAACACTCCATTCACTTCGCACAGTGAATTGAAGTGTTGGAACAGACTGCTACTCTTTCAGAAAAACGCATGTGAGTTTCTTGTGAATGCTTGTAAGTAGCTTAAGGCACTTTCAAAGGAAAGTGTTTTTCTCTGAAAGGACAGCATTTCGAAAGTGAAGCAATACTCCGTTCACTTCGCATAGTGAATTGAAGTGTTGGAACAGAGTGCTTCTCTTTCAGAGAAACGCATGTGAGTTTTTTGTGAATGCTTGTAAGTAGCTTAAGGCACTTTCAAAGGAAAGTGATTTTCTCTGAAAGGACAGCATTTAAAAAGTGAAGCAAAACTCCATTCACTTCAAACAGTGAATTGAAGTGTTGGAACAGACTGCTTCTCGTTCAGAGTAAGAGATGTGAGTTTCTTGTGAGTGCTTGTAAGTAGCTTAAGGCAGTTTCAAAAGGGAGTGATTTTCTCTGAAAGGAGAGCATTTAGAAAGTGAAGCAACACTCCATTCACTTCTCACAGTGAATTGAAGTGTTGGAACAGACTGCTTCTCTTTCAGAGTAACAGATGTGAGTTTCTTGTGAATGCTTGTAAGTAGCTTAAGGTACTTTCAAGGGAAAGTGATTTTCTCTGAAACTACAGCATTTAGAAAGTGAAGCAACACTCCATTCACTTCAAACAGTGAATTGAAGTGTTGGAACAGACTGCTTCTCTTTCAGAGAAACGCATGTGAGTTTTTTGTGAATGCTTGTAAGTAGCTTAAGGTACTTTCAAGGGAAAGTGATTTTCTCTGAAAGGACAGCATTTAGAATGTGAAGCAACACTCCATTCACTTCAAACAGTGAATTGAAGTGTTGGAACAGACTGCTTCTCTTTCAGAGTAAGAGATGTGTGTTTCTTGTGAATGCTTGTAAGTAGCTTAAGGCACTTTCATAAGGGAGTGATTTTCTCTAAAAGGAGAGCATTTAGAAAGTGAAGCAACACTCCACTCACTTCGCACAGTGAATTGAAGTTTTGGAACAGACTGCTTCTCTTTCAGAGAAACGCATGTGAATTTCTGTTGAATGTTTGTAAGTAGCTTAAGGCACTTTCAAAGGAAAGTGATTTTCTCTGAAAGGACAGCATTTAGAAAGTGAGGAAACACTAAATTCACTTCACACAGTGAATTGAAGTGTTGGAACAGACTGCTTCTCTTTCAGAAAAACGCATGTGAATTTCTGTTGAATGCTTGTAAGTAGCTTAAGGTAGTTTCAAAGGAAAGTGATTTTCTCCGAAAGGACAGCATTTAGAAAGTGAAGAAACACTCCATTCACTTCACACAGTGAATTGAAGTGTTGGAACAGACTGCTTCTCTTTCAGAAAAACGCATGTGAGTTTCTTGTGAATGCTTGTAAGTAGCTTAAGGCAGTTTCAAAGGAAAGTGATTTTCGCTGAAAGGAGAGCATTTAGAAAGTGAAGCAACACTCCTTTCACTTCGCACAGTGAATTGAAGTGTTGGAACAGACTGCTTCTCTTTCAGAGAAACAGATGTGAGTTTCTTGTGAATGCTTGTAAGTAGCTTAAGGTACTTTGAAGGGAAAGTGATTTTCTCTGAAAGGACAGCATTTAGAAAGTGAAGCAACACTCCTTTCACTTCGAACAGTGAATTGAAGTGTTGGAACAGACTGCTTCTCTTTCAGAAAAACGCATGTGAATTTCTGTTGAATGCTTGTAAGTAGCTTAAGGCAGTTTCAAAGGAAAGTGATTTTCTTTGAAAGGAGAGCATTTAGAAAGTGAAGCAACACTCCATCACTTCGCACAGTGAATTGAAGTGTTGGAACAGACTGCTTCTCTTTCAGAAAAACGCATGTGAGTTTCTTGTGAATGCTTGTAAGTAGCTTAAAGCACTTTCAAAGGAAAGTGATTTTCTCTGAAAGGACAGCATTTAGAAAGTGAAGCAACACTCCTTTCACTTCGCACAGTGAATTGAAGTGTTGGAACAGACTGCTTCTCTTTCAGAGAAACAGATGTTAGTTTCTTGTGAATGCTTGTAAGCAGCTTAAGGTACTTTGAAGGGAAAGTGATTTTCTCTGAAAGGACAGCATTTAGAAAGTGAAGCAACACTCCATTCACTTCGCACAGTGAATTGAAGTGTTGGAACAGCCTTCTTCTCTTTCAGAGAAACGCATGTGAATTTCTGTTGAATGCTTTTAAGTAGCTTAAGGCAGTTTCAAAGTAAAGTGATTTTCTCTGAAAGGACAGCATTTAGAAAGGGAAGCAACACTCCATTCACTTCGCACAGTGAATTGAAGTGTTGGACCAGACTGCTTCTCTTTCAGAGAAACAGATGTTAGTTTCTTGTGAATGCTTGTAAGTAGCTTAAGGTACTTTCAAGGGAAAGTGATTTTCTTTGAAAGGAGAGCATTTAGAAAGTGAAGCAACACTCCATTCACTTCTCACAGTGAATTGAAGTGTTGGAACAGACTGCTTCTCTTTCAGAGAAATGCATGTGAATTTCTGTTGAATGCTTTTAAGTAGCTTAAGGCAGTTTCAAAGGAAAGTGATTTTCTCTGAAAGGACAGCATTTAGAAAGTGAAGCAACACTCCATTCAATTCGCACAGTGAATTGAAGTGTTCGAACAGACTGCTTCTCTTTCAGAAAAATGCATGTGAGTTTCTTGTGAATGCTTGTAAGTAGCTTAAGGCACTTTCAAAGGAAAGTGATTTTCTCTGAAAGGACAGCATTTAGAAAGTGAAGCAACACTCCATTCACTTCAAACATTGAATTGAAGTGTTGGAACAGACTGCTTCTCGTTCAGAGTAAGAGATGTTTCTTGTGAATTCTTATAAGTAGTTTAAGGCAGTTTCAAAAGGGAGTGATTTTCTCTGAAAGGAGAGCATTTAGAAAGTGAAGCAACACTCCATTCACTTTCGCACAGTGAATTGAAGTGTTGGAACAGACTGCTTCTCTTTCAGAGAAACAGATGTGAGTTTTTTGTGAATGCTTGTAAGTAGCTTAAGGCACTTTCAAAGGAAAGTGATTTTCTCTGAAAGGACAGCATTTAAAAAGTGAAGCAACACTCCATTCACTTCAAACAGTGAATTGAAGTGTTGGAACAGACTGCTTCTCGTTCAGAGTAAGAGATGTGAGTTTCTTGTGAATGCTTGTAAGTAGCTTAAGGCAGTTTCAAAAGGGAGTGATTTTCTCTGAAAGGAGAGCATTTAGAAAGTGAAGCAACACTCCATTCACTTCTCACAGTGAATTGAAGTGTTGGAACAGACTGCTTCTCTTTCAGAGTAACAGATGTGAGTTTCTTGTGAATGCTTGTAAGTAGCTAAAGGTACTTTCAATTGAAAGTGATTTTCTCTGAAACTACAGCATTTAGAAAGAGAAGCAACACTCCATTCACTTCAAACAGTGAATTGAAGTGTTGGAACAGACTGCTTCTCTTTCAGAGAAATGCATGTGAGTTTTTTGTGAATGCTTGTAAGTAGCTTAAGGCACTTTCAAAGGAAAGTGATTTTCTCTGAAACTACAGCATTTAGAATGTGAAGCAACACTCCATTTACTTCTCACAGTTAATTGAAGTGTTGGAACAGACTGCTTCTCTTTCAGAGAAACAGATGTGAGTTTCTTGTGAATATTTGTAAGTAACTTAAGGCAGTTTCAAAAGAGAGTGATTTTCTCTAAATGAAGAGCATTTAGAAAGTGAAGCAACACTCCATTCACTTCGCACAGTGAATTGAAGTGTTGGAACAGACTGCTTCTCTTTCAGAGAAACAGATGTGAGTTTCTTGTGAATGCTTGTAAGTAGCTTAAGGCAGTTTCAAAAGGGAGTGATTTTCTCTGAAAAGAGAGCATTTAGAAAGTGAAGCAACACTCCATTCACTTTCGCACAGTGAATTGAAGTGTTGGAACAGACTGCTTCTCTTTCAGAAAAACGCATGTGAGTTTTTTGTGAATGCTTGTAAGTAGCTTGAGGCACTTTCAAAGGAACTGATTTTCACTGAAACTACAGCATTTAGTATGTGAAGCAACACTCCATTCACTTCTCACAGTGAATTGAAGTGTTGGAACAGACTGCTTCTCTTTCAGAGTAACAGATGTGAGTTTCTTGTGAATGCTTGTAAGTAGCTTAAGGCAGTTTGAAAGGAAAGTGATTTTCTCTGAAAGGAGAGCATTTAGAAAGTGAAGCAACACTCCATTCACCTCGCACAGTGAATTGAAGTGTTGGACCAGACTGCTTCTCTTTCAGAGAAACAGATGTGAGTTTCTTGTGAATGCTTGTAAGTAGCTTAAGGTACTTTCAAGGGAAAGTGATTTTCTCTGAAAGGAGAGCATTTAGAAAGTGAAGCAAGACTCCATTCACTTCGCACAGTGAATTGAAGTGTTGGAACAGACTGCTTCTCTTTCAGAGAAACGCATGTGAGTTTTTTGTGAATGCTTGTAAGTAGCTTAAGGCACTTTCAAAGGAAAGTGATTTTCTCTGAAAGGACAGCATTTCGAAAGTGAAGCAACACTCCATTCACTTCAAACAGTGAATTGAAGTGTTTGAACAGACTGCTTCTCTTTCATAGTAAGAGATGTGTGTTTCTTGTGAATGTTTGTAAGTAGCTTAAGGCACTTTCAAAAGGGAGTGATTTTCTCTAAAAGGAGAGCATTTAGAAAGTGAAGCAACACTCCACTCACTTCGCACAGTGAATTGAAGTTTTGGAACCGACTGCTTCTCTTTCAGAGAAACTCATGTGAATTTCTGTTGAATGTTTGTCAGTAGCTTAAGGCACTTTCAAAGGAAAGTGATTTTCTCTGAAAGGACAGCATTTAGAAAGTGAAGAAACACTCCATTCACTTCACACAGTGAATTGAAGTGTTGGAACAGACTGCTTCTCTTTCAGAAAAACGCATGTGAATTTCTGTTGAATGCTTGTAAGTAGCTTAAGGCAGTTTCAAAGGAAAGTGATTTTCTCTGAAAGGAGAGCATTTAGAAAGTGAAGCAACACTCCATTCACTTCGCACAGTGAATTGAGGTGTTGGAACAGACTGCCTCTCTTTCAGAAAAACGCATGTGAGTTTCTTGTGAATGCTTGTAAGTAGCTTAAGGCACTTTCAAAGGAAAGTGATTTTCTCTGAAAGGACAGCATTTAGAAAGTGAAGCAACACTCCGTTCACTTCGCATAGTGAATTGAAGTGTTGGAACAGACTGCTTCTCTTTCAGAGTAACAGATGTGAGTTTCTTGTGAATGCTTGTAAGTAGCTTAAGGCAGTTTCAAAGGAAAGTGATTTTCTCTGAAAGGAGAGCATTTAGAAAGTGAAGCAACACTCCATTCACCTCGCACAGTGAATTGAAGTGTTGGACCAGACTGCTTCTCTTTCAGAGAAACAGATGTGAGTTTCTTGTGAATGCTTGTAAGTAGCTTAAGGCACTTTCAAAAGGGAGTGATTTTCTCTAAAAGGAGAGCATTTAGAAAGTGAAGCAACACTCCACTCACTTCGCACAGTGAATTGAAGTTTTGGAACAGACTGCTTCTCTTTCAGAGAAACTCATGGGAATTTCTGTTGAATGTTTGTCAGTAGCTTAAGGCACTTTCAAAGGAAAGTGATTTTCTCTGAAAGGACAGCATTTAGAAAGTGAAGAAACACTCCATTCACTTCACACAGTGAATTGAAGTGTTGGAACAGACTGCTTCTCTTTCAGAAAAACGCATGTGAATTTCTGTTGAATGCTTGTAAGTAGCTTAAGGCAGTTTCAAAGGAAAGTGATTTTCTCTGAAAGGAGAGCATTTAGAAAGTGAAGCAACACTCCATTCACTTCGCACAGTGAATTGAGGTGTTGGAACAGACTGCCTCTCTTTCAGAAAAACGCATGTGAGTTTCTTGTGAATGCTTGTAAGTAGCTTAAGGCACTTTCAAAGGAAAGTGATTTTCTCTGAAAGGACAGCATTTAGAAAGTGAAGCAACACTCCGTTCACTTCGCATAGTGAATTGAAGTGTTGGAACAAACTGCTTCTCTTTCAGAGAAACGCATGTGAGTTTTTTGTGAATGCTTGTAAGTAGCTTAAGGCACTTTCAAAGGAAAGTGTTTTTCTCTGAAAAGACAGCATTTAGAAAGTGAAGCAACAGTCCATTCACTTCAAATAGCGAATTGAAGTGTTGGAACAGACTGCTTCTCGTTCAGAGTAAGAGATGTGAGTTTCTTGTGAATGCTTGTAAGTAGCTTAAGGCACTTTCAAAGGAAAGTGATTTTCTCTGAAAGGACAGCATTTAGAAAGTGAAGCAACACTACGTTCACTTCGCATAGTGAATTTAAGTATTGGAACAGACTGCTTCTCTTTCAGAGAAACGTATGTGAGTTTTTTGTGAATGCTTGTAAGTAGCTTAAGGCACTTTCAAAGGAAAGTGATTTTCTCTGAAAGGACAGGATTTAGAAAGTGAAGTAACATTCCATTCACTTCGCACAGTGAATTGAAGTGTTGGAACCGACTGCTTCTCGTTCAGAGTAAGAGATGTGAGTTTCTTGTGAATTCTTATAAGTAGCTTAAGGCAGTTTCAAAAGGGAGTGATTTTCTCTGAAAGGAGAGCATTTAGAAAGTGAAGCAACACTCCATTCACTTCGCACAGTGAATTGAAGTGTTGGAACAGACTGCTTCTCTTTCAGAGAAACGCATGAGAATTTCTTTTGAATGCTTGTAGGTAGCTTAAGGCAGTTTCAAAGGAAAGTGATTTTCTCTGAAAAGAGAGCATTTAGAAAGTGAAGCAACACTCCATTCACTTCGCACAGTGAATTGAAGTGTTGGACCAGACTGCTTCTCTTTCAGAAAAACGCATGTGAATTTCTGTTGAATGCTTGTAAGTAGCTTAAGGCAGTTTCAAAGGAAAGTGATTTTCTCTGAAAGGAGAGCATTTAGAAAGTGAAGCAACACTCCATTCACTTCGCACAGTGAATTGAAGTGTTGGAACAGACTGCTTCTCTTTCAGAAAAACGCATGTGAGTTTCTTGTGAATGCTTGTAAGTAGCTTAAGGCAGTTTCAAAGGAAAGTGATTTTCTCTGAAAAGACAGCATTTAGAAAGTGAAGCAACAGTCCATTCACTTCAAATAGCGAATTGAAGTGTTGGAACAGACTGCTTCTCGTTCAGAGTAAGAGATGTGAGTTTCTTGGGAATGCTTGTAAGTAGCTTAAGACAGTTTCAAAAGGGAGTGATTTTCTCTGAAAGGAGAGCATTTAGAATGTGAAGCAACACTCCATTCACTTCGCAAAGTGAATTGAAGTGTTGGAACAGACTGCTTCTCTTTCAGTGAAACAGATGTTAGTTTCTTGTGAATGCTTGTAAGTAGCTTAAGGTACTTTCAAGGGAAAGTGATTTTCTCTGAAAGGACAGCATTTAGAAAGTGAAGCAAAACTCCATTCACTTCGCATAGTGAATTGAAGTGTTGGAACAGACTGCTTCTCGTTCAGAGTAAGAGATGTGAGTTTCTTGTGAATTCTTATAAGTAGCTTAAGGCAGTTCCAAAAGGGAGTGATTTTCTCTGAAAGGAGAGCATTTAGAAAGTGAAGCAACACTCCATTCACTTCGCACAGTGAATTGAAGTGTTGGAACAGACTGCTTCTCTTTCAGAGAAACGCATGTGAATTTCTGTTGAATGCTTGTAGGTAGCTTAAGGCAGTTTCAAAGAAAAGTTATTTTCTCTGAAAAGAGAGCATTTAGAAAGTGAAGCAACACTCCATTCACTTCGCACAGTGAATTGAAGTGTTCGAACAGACTGCTTCTCTTTCAGAAAAATGCATGTGAGTTTCTTGTGAATGCTTGTAAGTAGCTTAAGGCACTTTCAAAGGAAAGTGATTTTCTCTGAAAGGACTGCATTTAGAAAGTGAAGCAACACTCCATTCACTTCAAACATTGAATTGAAATGTTGGAACAGACTGCTTCTCGTTCAGAGTAAGAGATGTTTCTTGTGAATTCTTATAAGTAGCTTAAGGCAGTTTCAAAAGGGAGTGATTTTCTCTGAAAGGAGAGCATTTAGAAAGTGAAGCAACTCTCCATTCACTTTCGCACAGTGAATTGAAGTGTTGGAACAGACTGCTTCTCTTTCAGAGAAATGCATGTGAGTTTTTTGTGAATGCTTGTAAGTAGCTTAAGGCACTTTCAAAGGAAAGTGATTTTCTCTGAAACTACAGCATTTAGAATGTGAAGCAACACTCCATTCACTTCTCACAGTTAATTGAAGTGTTGGAACAGACTGCTTCTCTTTCAGAGAAACAGATGTGAGTTTCTTGTGAATATTTGTAAGTAACTTAAGGCAGTTTCAAAAGAGAGTGATTTTCTCTAAATGAAGAGCATTTAGAAAGTGAAGCAACACTCCATTCACTTCGCACAGTGAATTGAAGTGTTGGAACAGACTGCTTCTCTTTCAGAGAAACAGATGTGAGTTTCTTGTGAATGCTTGTAAGTAGCTTAAGGCAGTTTCAAAAGGGAGTGATTTTCTCTGAAAAGAGAGCATTTAGAAAGTGAAGCAACACTCCATTCACTTTCGCACAGTGAATTGAAGTGTTGGAACAGACTGCTTCTTTTTCAGAAAAACGCATGTGAGTTTTTTGTGAATGCTTGTAAGTAGCTTGAGGCACTTTCAAAGGAACTGATTTTCACTGAAACTACAGCATTTAGTATGTGAAGCAAAACTCCATTCACTTCTCACAGTGAATTGAAGTGTTGGAACAGACTGCTTCTCTTTCAGAGTAACAGATGTGAGTTTCTTGTGAATGCTTGTAAGTAGCTTAAGGCAGTTTCAAAGGAAAGTGATTTTCTCTGAAAGGACAGCATTTAGAAAGTGAAGCAACACTCCATTCAATTCGCACAGTGAATTGAAGTGTTCGAACAGACTGCTTCTCTTTCAGAAAAATGCATGTGAGTTTCTTGTGAATGCTTGTAAGTAGCTTAAGGCACTTTCAAAGGAAAGTGATTTTCTCTGAAAGGACAGCATTTAGAAAGTGAAGCAACACTCCATTCACTTCAAACATTGAATTGAAGTGTTGGAACAGACTGCTTCTCGTTCAGAGTAAGAGATGTTTCTTGTGAATTCTTATAAGTAGTTTAAGGCAGTTTCAAAAGGGAGTGATTTTCTCTGAAAGGAGAGCATTTAGAAAGTGAAGCAACACTCCATTCACTTTCGCACAGTGAATTGAAGTGTTGGAACAGACTGCTTCTCTTTCAGAGAAACAGATGTGAGTTTTTTGTGAATGCTTGTAAGTAGCTTAAGGCACTTTCAAAGGAAAGTGATTTTCTCTGAAACTAGAGCATTTAGAATGTGAAGCAACACTCCATTCACTTCTCACAGTTAATTGAAGTGTTGGAACAGACTGCTACTCTTTCAGAGAAACAGATGTGAGTTTCTTGTGAATGCTTGTAAGTAGCTTAAGGTACTTTGAAGGGAAAGTGATTTTCTCTGAAAGGACAGCATTTAGAAAGTGAAGCAACACTCCATTCACTTCGCACTGTGAATTGTAGTTTTGGAACAGACTGCTTCTCTTTCAGAGAAATGCATGTGAATTTCTGTTGAATGCTTTTAAGTAGCTTAAGGCAGTTTCAAAGGAAAGTGATTTTCTCTGAAAGGACAGCATTTAGAAAGTGAAGCAACACTCCGTTCACTTCGCATAGTGAATTGAAGTGTTGGAACAGAGTGCTTCTCTTTCAGAGAAACGCATGTGAGTTTTTTGTGAATGCTTGTAAGTAGCTTAAGGCACTTTCAAAGGAAAGTGATTTTCTCTGAAAGGACAGCATTTAAAAAGTGAAGCAACACTCCATTCACTTCAAACAGTTAATTGAAGTGTTGGAACAGACTGCTTCTCGTTCAGAGTAAGAGATGTGAGTTTCTTGTGAATGCTTGTAAGTAGCTTAAGGCAGTTTCAAAAGGGAGTGATTTTCTCTGAAAGGAGAGCATTTAGAAAGTGAAGCAACACTCCATTCACTTCTCACAGTGAATTGAAGTGTTGGAACAGACTGCTTCTCTTTCAGAGTAACAGATGTGAGTTTCTTGTGAATGCTTGTAAGTAGCTAAAGGTACTTTCAATTGAAAGTGATTTTCTCTGAAACTACAGCATTTAGAAAGTGAAGCAACACTCCATTCACTTCAAACAGTGAATTGAAGTGTTGGAACAGACTGCTTCTCTTTCAGAGTAAGAGATGTGTGTTTCTTGTGAATGCTTGTAAGTAGCTTAAGGCACTTTCAAAAGGGAGTGATTTTCTCTAAAAGGAGAGCATTTAGAAAGTGAAGCAACACTCCACTCACTTCGCACAGTGAATTGAAGTTTTGGAACAGACTGCTTCTCTTTCAGAGAAACGCATGTGAATTTCTGTTGAATGTTTGTAAGTAGCTTAAGGCACTTTCAAATGAAAGTGATTTTCTCTGAAAGGACAGCATTTAGAAAGTGAAGAAACACTCCATTCACTTCACACAGTGAATTGAAGTGTTGGAACAGACTGCTTCTCTTTCAGAAAAACGCATGTGAATTTCTGTTGAATGCTTGTAAGTAGCTTAAGGCAGTTTCAAAGGAAAGTGATTTTCTCTGAAAGGAGAGCATTTAGAAAGTGAAGCAACACTCCATTCACTTCGCACAGTGAATTGAAGTGTTGGAACAGACTGCTTCTCTTTCAGAAAAACGCATGTGAGTTTCTTGTGAATGCTTGTAAGTAGCTTAAGGCACTTTCAAAGGAAAGTGTTTTTCTCTGAAAGGACAGCATTTCGAAAGTGAAGCAACACTCCGTTCACTTCGCATAGTGAATTGAAGTGTTGGAACAGAGTGCTTCTCTTTCAGAGAAACGCATGTGAGTTTTTTGTGAATGCTTGTAAGTAGCTTAAGGCACTTTCAAAGGAAAGTGATTTTCTCTGAAAGGAGAGCATTTAAAAAGTGCAGCAACACTCCATTCACTTCAAACAGTGAATTGAAGTGTTGGAACAGACTGCTTCTCGTTCAGAGTAAGAGATGTGAGTTTCTTGTGAGTGCTTGTAAGTAGCTTAAGGCAGTTTCAAAAGGGAGTGATTTTCTCTGAAAGGAGAGCATTTAGAAAGTGAAGCAACACTCCATTCACTTCTCACAGTGAATTGAAGTGTTGGAACAGACTGCTTCTCTTTCAGAGTAACAGATGTGAGTTTCTTGTGAATGCTTGTAAGTAGCTTAAGGTACTTTCAAGGGAAAGTGATTTTCTCTGAAACTACAGCATTTAGAAAGTGAAGCAACACTCCGTTCACTTCAAACAGTGAATTGAAGTGTTGGAACAGACTGCTTCTCTTTCAGAGAAACGCATGTGAGTTTTTTGTGAATGCTTGTAAGTAGCTTAAGGTACTTTCAAGGGAAAGTGATTTTCTCTGAAAGGACAGCATTTAGAATGTGAAGCAACACTCCATTCACTTCAAACAGTGAATTGAAGTGTTGGAACAGACTGCTTCTCTTTCAGAGTAAGAGATGTGTGTTTCTTGTGAATGCTTGTAAGTAGCTTAAGGCACTTTCAAAAGGGAGTGATTTTCTCTAAAAGGAGAGCATTTAGAAAGTGAAGCAACACTCCACTCACTTCGCACAGTGAATTGAAGTTTTGGAACAGACTGCTTCTCTTTCAGAGAAACACATGTGAATTTCTGTTGAATGTTTGTAATTAGCTTAAGGCACTTTCAAAGGAAAGTGATTTTCTCTGAAAGGACAGCATTTAGAAAGTGAGGAAACACTAAATTCACTTCACACAGTGAATTGAAGTGTTGGAACAGACTGCTTCTCTTTCAGAAAAACGCATGTGAATTTCTGTTAAATGCTTGTAAGTAGCTTAAGGTAGTTTCAAAGGAAAGTGATTTTCTCTGAAAGGACAGCATTTAGAAAGTGAAGAAACACTCCATTCACTTCACACAGTGAATTGAAGTGTTGGAACAGACTGCTTCTCTTTCAGAAAAACGCATGTGAGTTTCTTGTGAATGCTTGTAAGTAGCTTGAGGCAGTTTCAAAGGAAAGTGATTTTCTTTGAAAGGAGAGCATTTAGAAAGTGAAGCAACACTCCTTTCACTTCGCACAGTGAATTGAAGTGTTGGAACAGACTGCTTCTCTTTCAGAGAAACAGATGTGAGTTTCTTGTGAATGCTTGTAAGTAGCTTAAGGTACTTTGAAGGGAAAGTGATTTTCTCTGAAAGGACAGCATTTAGAAAGTGAAGCAACACTCCATTCACTTCGCACTGTGAATTGTAGTTTTGGAACAGACTGCTTCTCTTTCAGAGAAATGCATGTGAATTTCTGTTGAATGCTTTTAAGTAGCTTAAGGCAGTTTCAAAGGAAAGTGATTTTCTCTGAAAGGACAGCATTTAGAAAGTGAAGCAACACTCCGTTCACTTCGCATAGTGAATTGAAGTGTTGGAACAGAGTGCTTCTCTTTCAGAGAAACGCATGTGAGTTTTTTGTGAATGCTTGTAAGTAGCTTAAGGCACTTTCAAAGGAAAGTGATTTTCTCTGAAAGGACAGCATTTAAAAAGTGAAGCAACACTCCATTCACTTCAAACAGTTAATTGAAGTGTTGGAACAGACTGCTTCTCGTTCAGAGTAAGAGATGTGAGTTTCTTGTGAATGCTTGTAAGTAGCTTAAGGCAGTTTCAAAAGGGAGTGATTTTCTCTGAAAGGAGAGCATTTAGAAAGTGAAGCAACACTCCATTCACTTCTCACAGTGAATTGAAGTGTTGGAACAGACTGCTTCTCTTTCAGAGTAACAGATGTGAGTTTCTTGTGAATGCTTGTAAGTAGCTAAAGGTACTTTCAATTGAAAGTGATTTTCTCTGAAACTACAGCATTTAGAAAGTGAAGCAACACTCCATTCACTTCAAACAGTGAATTGAAGTGTTGGAACAGACTGCTTCTCTTTCAGAGTAAGAGATGTGTGTTTCTTGTGAATGCTTGTAAGTAGCTTAAGGCACTTTCAAAAGGGAGTGATTTTCTCTAAAAGGAGAGCATTTAGAAAGTGAAGCAACACTCCACTCACTTCGCACAGTGAATTGAAGTTTTGGAACAGACTGCTTCTCTTTCAGAGAAACGCATGTGAATTTCTGTTGAATGTTTGTAAGTAGCTTAAGGCACTTTCAAATGAAAGTGATTTTCTCTGAAAGGACAGCATTTAGAAAGTGAAGAAACACTCCATTCACTTCACACAGTGAATTGAAGTGTTGGAACAGACTGCTTCTCTTTCAGAAAAACGCATGTGAATTTCTGTTGAATGCTTGTAAGTAGCTTAAGGCAGTTTCAAAGGAAAGTGATTTTCTCTGAAAGGAGAGCATTTAGAAAGTGAAGCAACACTCCATTCACTTCGCACAGTGAATTGAAGTGTTGGAACAGACTGCTTCTCTTTCAGAAAAACGCATGTGAGTTTCTTGTGAATGCTTGTAAGTAGCTTAAGGCACTTTCAAAGGAAAGTGTTTTTCTCTGAAAGGACAGCATTTCGAAAGTGAAGCAACACTCCGTTCACTTCGCATAGTGAATTGAAGTGTTGGAACAGAGTGCTTCTCTTTCAGAGAAACGCATGTGAGTTTTTTGTGAATGCTTGTAAGTAGCTTAAGGCACTTTCAAAGGAAAGTGATTTTCTCTGAAAGGAGAGCATTTAAAAAGTGCAGCAACACTCCATTCACTTCAAACAGTGAATTGAAGTGTTGGAACAGACTGCTTCTCGTTCAGAGTAAGAGATGTGAGTTTCTTGTGAGTGCTTGTAAGTAGCTTAAGGCAGTTTCAAAAGGGAGTGATTTTCTCTGAAAGGAGAGCATTTAGAAAGTGAAGCAACACTCCATTCACTTCTCACAGTGAATTGAAGTGTTGGAACAGACTGCTTCTCTTTCAGAGTAACAGATGTGAGTTTCTTGTGAATGCTTGTAAGTAGCTTAAGGTACTTTCAAGGGAAAGTGATTTTCTCTGAAACTACAGCATTTAGAAAGTGAAGCAACACTCCGTTCACTTCAAACAGTGAATTGAAGTGTTGGAACAGACTGCTTCTCTTTCAGAGAAACGCATGTGAGTTTTTTGTGAATGCTTGTAAGTAGCTTAAGGTACTTTCAAGGGAAAGTGATTTTCTCTGAAAGGACAGCATTTAGAATGTGAAGCAACACTCCATTCACTTCAAACAGTGAATTGAAGTGTTGGAACAGACTGCTTCTCTTTCAGAGTAAGAGATGTGTGTTTCTTGTGAATGCTTGTAAGTAGCTTAAGGCACTTTCAAAAGGGAGTGATTTTCTCTAAAAGGAGAGCATTTAGAAAGTGAAGCAACACTCCACTCACTTCGCACAGTGAATTGAAGTTTTGGAACAGACTGCTTCTCTTTCAGAGAAACACATGTGAATTTCTGTTGAATGTTTGTAATTAGCTTAAGGCACTTTCAAAGGAAAGTGATTTTCTCTGAAAGGACAGCATTTAGAAAGTGAGGAAACACTAAATTCACTTCACACAGTGAATTGAAGTGTTGGAACAGACTGCTTCTCTTTCAGAAAAACGCATGTGAATTTCTGTTAAATGCTTGTAAGTAGCTTAAGGTAGTTTCAAAGGAAAGTGATTTTCTCTGAAAGGACAGCATTTAGAAAGTGAAGAAACACTCCATTCACTTCACACAGTGAATTGAAGTGTTGGAACAGACTGCTTCTCTTTCAGAAAAACGCATGTGAGTTTCTTGTGAATGCTTGTAAGTAGCTTGAGGCAGTTTCAAAGGAAAGTGATTTTCTTTGAAAGGAGAGCATTTAGAAAGTGAAGCAACACTCCTTTCACTTCGCACAGTGAATTGAAGTGTTGGAACAGACTGCTTCTCTTTCAGAGAAACAGATGTGAGTTTCTTGTGAATGCTTGTAAGTAGCTTAAGGTACTTTGAAGGGAAAGTGATTTTCTCTGAAAGGACAGCATTTAGAAAGTGAAGCAACACTCCTTTCACTTCGAACAGTGAATTGAAGTGTTGGAACAGACTGCTTCTCTTTCAGAAAAACGCATGTGAATTTCTGTTGAATGCTTGTAAGTAGCTTAAGGCAGTTTCAAAGGAAAGTGATTTTCTTTGAAAGGAGAGCATTTAGAAAGTGAAGCAACACTCCATCACTTCGCACAGTGAATTGAAGTGTTGGAACAGACTGCTTCTCTTTCAGAAAAACGCATGTGAGTTTCTTGTGAATGCTTGTAAGTAGCTTAAAGCACTTTCAAAGGAAAGTGATTTTCTCTGAAAGGACAGCATTTAGAAAGTGAAGCAACACTCCTTTCACTTCGCACAGTGAATTGAAGTGTTGGAACAGACTGCTTCTCTTTCAGAGAAACAGATGTTAGTTTCTTGTGAATGCTTGTAAGCAGCTTAAGGTACTTTGAAGGGAAAGTGATTTTCTCTGAAAGGACAGCATTTAGAAAGTGAAGCAACACTCCATTCACTTCGCACAGTGAATTGAAGTGTTGGAACAGACTGCTTCTCTTTCAGAGAAATGCATGTGAATTTCTGTTGAATGCTTTAGTAGCTTAAGGCAGTTTCAAAGGAAAGTGATTTTCTCTGAAAGGACAGCATTTAGAAAGTGAAGCAACACTCCGTTCACTTCGCATAGTGAATTGAAGTGTTGGAACAGAGTGCTTCTCTTTCAGAAAAACGCATGTGAGTTTTTTGTGAATGCTTGTAAGTAGCTTAAGGCACTTTCAAAGGAAAGTGATTTTCTCTGAAAGGACAGCATTTAAAAAGTGAAGCAACACTCCATTCACTTCACACAGTGAATTGAAGTGTTGGAACAGACTGCTTCTCGTTCAGAGTAAGAGATGTGAGTTTCTTGTGAATGCTTGTAAGTAGCTTAAGGCAGTTTCAAAAGGGAGTGATTTTCTCTGAAAGGAGAGCATTTAGAAAGTGAAGCAACACTCCATTCACTTTCGCACAGTGAATTGAAGTGTTGGAACAGACTGCTTCTCTTTCAGAGAAACGCATGTGAGTTTTTTGTGAATGCTTGTAAGTAGCTTAAGGCACTTTCAAAGGAAAGTGATTTTCTCTGAAACTACAGCATTTAGAATGTGAAGCAACACTCCATTCACTTCTCACAGTGAATTGAAGTGTTGGAACAGACTGCTTCTCTTTCAGAGAAACGCATGTGAATTTCTGTTGAATGTTTGTCAGTAGCTTAAGGCACTTTCAAAGGAAAGTGATTTTCTCTGAAAGGAGAGCATTTAGAAAGTGAAGCAACACTCCATTCACTTCGCACAGTGAATTGAAGTGTTGGAAGAGACTGCTTCTCTTTCAGAAAAACGCATGTGAGTTTCTTGTGAATGCTTGTAAGTAGCTTAAGGCACTTTCAAAGGAAAGTTATTTTCTCTGAAAGGACAGCATTTAGAAATGAAGCAACACTCCGTTCACTTCGCATAGTGAATTGAAGTGTTGGAACAGACTGCTTCTCTTTCATAGAAACGCATGTGAGTTTTTTGTGAATGCTTGTAAGTAGCTTAAGGCACTTTCAAAGGAAAGTGTTTTTCTCTGAAAAGACAGCATTTAGAAAGTGAAGCAACACTCCATTCACTTCAAATAGTGAATTGAAGTGTTGGAACAGACTGGTTCTCGTTCAGAGTAAGAGATGTGAGTTTCTTGTGAATGCTTGTAAGTAGCTTAAGACAGTTTCAAAAGGGAGTGATTTTCTCTGAAAGGAGAGCATTTAGAAAGTGAAGCAACACTCCATTCACTTCGCACACTGAATTGAAGTGTTGGAACAGACCGCTTCTCTTTCAGAGAAACGCATGTGAATTTCTGTTGAATGCTTGTAGGTAGCTTAAGGCAGTTTCAAAGGAAAGTGATTTTCTCTGAAAAGAGAGCATTTAGAAAGTGAAGCAACACTCCATTCAATTCGCACAGTGAATTGAAGTGTTCGAACAGACTGCTTCTCTTTCAGAAAAATGCATGTGAGTTTCTTGTGAATGCTTGTAAGTAGCTTAAGGCACTTTCAAAGGAAAGTGATTTTCTCTGAAAGGACAGCATTTAGAAAGTGAAGCAACACTCCATTCACTTCAAACATTGAATTGAAGTGTTGGAACAGACTGCTTCTCGTTCAGAGTAAGAGATGTTTCTTGTGAATTCTTATAAGTAGTTTAAGGCAGTTTCAAAAGGGAGTGATTTTCTCTGAAAGGAGAGCATTTAGAAAGTGAAGCAACACTCCATTCACTTTCGCACAGTGAATTGAAGTGTTGGAACAGACTGCTTCTCTTTCAGAGAAACGCATGTGAGTTTTTTGTGAATGCTTGTAAGTAGCTTAAGGCACTTTCAAAGGAAAGTGATTTTCTCTGAAACTAGAGCATTTAGAATGTGAAGCAACACTCCATTCACTTCTCACAGTTAATTGAAGTGTTGGAACAGACTGCTACTCTTTCAGAGAAGCAGATGTGAGTTTCTTGTGAATGCTTGTAAGTAGCTTAAGGTACTTTGAAGGGAAAGTGATTTTCTCTGAAAGGACAGCATTTAGAAAGTGAAGCAACACTCCATTCACTTCGCACTGTGAATTGTAGTGTTGGAACAGACTGCTTCTCTTTCAGAGAAATGCATGTGAATTTCTGTTGAATGCTTTTAAGTAGCTTAAGGCAGTTTCAAAGGAAAGTGATTTTCTCTGAAAGGACAGCATTTAGAAAGTGAAGCAACACTCCGTTCACTTCGCATAGTGAATTGAAGTGTTGGAACAGAGTGCTTCTCTTTCAGAGAAACGCATGTGAGTTTTTTGTGAATGCTTGTAAGTAGCTTAAGGCACTTTCAAAGGAAAGTGATTTTCTCTGAAAGGACAGCATTTAAAAAGTGAAGCAACACTCCATTCACTTCAAACAGTGAATTGAAGTGTTGGAACAGACTGCTTCTCGTTCAGAGTAAGAGATGTGAGTTTCTTGTGAATGCTTGTAAGTAGCTTAAGGCAGTTTCAAAAGGGAGTGATTTTCTCTGAAAGGAGAGCATTTAGAAAGTGAAGCAACACTCCAATCACTTCTCACAGTGAATTGAAGTGTTGGAACAGACTGCTTCTCTTTCAGAGTAACAGATGTGAGTTTCTTGTGAATGCTTGTAAGTAGCTAAAGGTACTTTCAATTGAAAGTGATTTTCTCTGAAACTACAGCATTTAGAAAGTGAAGCAACACTCCAATCACTTCAAACAGTGAATTGAAGTGTTGGAACAGACTGCTTCTCTTTCAGAGTAAGAGATGTGTGTTTCTTGTGAATGCTTGTAAGTAGCTTAAGGCACTTTCAAAAGGGAGTGATTTTCTCTAAAAGGAGAGCATTTAGAAAGTGAAGCAACACTCCACTCACTTCGCACAGTGAATTGAAGTTTTGGAACAGACTGCTTCTCTTTCAGAGAAACGCATGTGAATTTCTGTTGAATGTTTGTAAGTAGCTTAATGCACTTTCTAAGGAAAGTGATTTTCTCTGAAAGGACAGCATTTAGAAAGTGAAGAAACACTCCATTCACTTCACACAGTGAATTGAAGTGTTGGAACAGACTGCTTCTCTTTCAGAAAAACGCATGTGAATTTCTGTTGAATGCTTGTAAGTAGCTTAAGGCAGTTTCAAAGGAAAGTGATTTTCTCTGAAAGGAGAGCATTTAGAAAGTGAAGCAACACTCCATTCACTTCGCACAGTGAATTGAAGTGTTGGAACAGACTGCTTCTCTTTCAGAAAAACGCATGTGAGTTTCTTGTGAATGCTTGTAAGTAGCTTAAGGCACTTTCAAAGGAAAGTGTTTTTCTCTGAAAGGACAGCATTTCGAAAGTGAAGCAACACTCCGTTCACTTCGCATAGTGAATTGAAGTGTTGGAACAGAGTGCTTCTCTTTCAGAGAAACGCATGTGAGTTTTTTGTGAATGCTTGTAAGTAGCTTAAGGCACTTTCAAAGGAAAGTGATTTTCTCTGAAAGGACAGCATTTAAAAAGTGAAGCAACACTCCATTCACTTCAAACAGTGAATTGAAGTGTTGGAACAGACTGCTTCTCGTTCAGAGTAAGAGATGTGAGTTTCTTGTGAGTGCTTGTAAGTAGCTTAAGGCAGTTTCAAAAGGGAGTGATTTTCTCTGAAAGGAGAGCATTTAGAAAGTGAAGCAACACTCCATTCACTTCTCACAGTGAATTGAAGTGTTGGAACAGACTGCTTCTCTTTCAGAGTAACAGATGTGAGTTTCTTGTGAATGCTTGTAAGTAGCTTAAGGTACTTTCAAGGGAAAGTGATTTTCTCTGAAACTACAGCATTTAGAAAGTGAAGCAACACTCCGTTCACTTCAAACAGTGAATTGAAGTGATGGAACAGACTGCTTCTCTTTCTGAGAAACGCATGTGAGTTTTTTGTGAATGCTTGTAAGTAGCTTAAGGTACTTTCAAGGGAAAGTGATTTTCTCTGAAAGGACAGCATTTAGAATGTGAAGCAACACTACATTCACTTCAAACAGTGAATTGAAGTGTTGGAACAGACTGCTTCTCTTTCAGAGTAAGAGATGTGTGTTTCTGGTGAATGCTTGTAAGTAGCTTAAGGCACTTTCAAAAGGGAGTGATTTTCTCTAAAAGGAGAGCATTTAGAAAGTGAAGCAACACTCCACTCACTTCGCACAGTGAATTGAAGTTTTGGAACAGACTGCTTCTCTTTCAGAGAAACGCATGTGAATTTCTGTTGAATGTTTGTAAGTAGCTTAAGGCACTTTCAAAGGAAAGTGATTTTCTCTGAAAGGACAGCATTTAGAAAGTGAGGAAACACTAAATTCACTTCACACAGTGAATTGAAGTGTTGGAACAGACTGCTTCTCTTTCAGAAAAACGCATGTGAATTTCTGTTGAATGCTTGTAAGTAGCTTAAGGTAGTTTCAAAGGAAAGTGATTTTCTCTGAAAGGACAGCATTTAGAAAGTGAAGAAACACTCCATTCACTTCACACAGTGAATTGAAGTGTTGGAACAGACTGCTTCTCTTTCAGAAAAACGCATGTGAGTTTCTTCTGAATGCTTGTAAGTAGCTTAAGGCAGTTTCAAAGGAAAGTGATTTTCGCTGAAAGGAGAGCATTTAGAAAGTGAAGCAACACTCCTTTCACTTCGCACAGTGAATTGAAGTGTTGGAACAGACTGCTTCTCTTTCAGAGAAACAGATGTGAGTTTCTTGTGAATGCTTGTAAGTAGCTTAAGGTACTTTGAAGGGAAAGTGATTTTCTCTGAAAGGACAGCATTTAGAAAGTGAAGCAACACTCCTTTCACTTCGAACAGTGAATTGAAGTGTTGGAACAGACTGCTTCTCTTTCAGAAAAACGCATGTGAATTTCTGTTGAATGCTTGTAAGTAGCTTAAGGCAGTTTCAAAGGAAAGTGATTTTCTTTGAAAGGAGAGCATTTAGAAAGTGAAGCAACACTCCATCACTTCGCACAGTGAATTGAAGTGTTGGAACAGACTGCTTCTCTTTCAAAAAACGCATGTGAGTTTCTTGTGAATGCTTGTAAGTAGCTTAAAGCACTTTCAAAGGAAAGTGATTTTCTCTGAAAGGACAGCATTTAGAAAGGGAAGCAACACTCCATTCACTTCGCACAGTGAATTGAAGTGTTGGACCAGACTGCTTCTCTTTCAGAGAAACAGATGTGAGTTTCTTGTGAATGCTTGTAAGTAGCTTAAGGTACTTTCAAGGGAAAGTGAATTTCTCTGAAAGGAGAGCATTTAGAAAGTGAAGCAACACTCCATTCACTTCGCACAGTGAATTGAAGTGTTGGAACAGACTGCTTCTCTTTCAGAGAAATGCATGTGAATTTCTGTTGAATGCTTTTAAGTAGCTTAAGGCAGTTTCAAAGGAAAGTGATTTTCTCTGAAAGGACAGCATTTAGAAAGTGAAGCAACACTCCGTTCACTTCGCATAGTGAATTGAAGTGTTGGAACAGAGTGCTTCTCTTTCAGAAAAACGCATGTGAGTTTTTTGTGAATGCTTGTAAATAGCTTAGGGCACTTTCAAAGGAAAGTGATTTTCTCTGAAAGGACAGCATTTAAAAAGTGAAGCAACACTCCATTCACTTCACACAGTGAATTGAAGTGTTGGAACAGACTGCTTCTCGTTCAGAGTAAGAGATGTGAGTTTCTTGTGAATGCTTGTAAGTAGCTTAAGGCAGTTTCAAAAGGGAGTGATTTTCTCTGAAAGGAGAGCATTTAGAAAGTGAAGCAACACTCCATTCACTTTCGCACAGTGAATTGAAGTGTTGGAACAGACTGCTTCTCTTTCAGAGAAACGCATGTGAGTTTTTTGTGAATGCTTGTAAGTAGCTTAAGGCACTTTCAAAGGAAAGTGATTTTCTCTGAAACTACAGCATTTAGAATGTGAAGCAACACTCCATTCACTTCTCACAGTGAATTGAAGTGTTGGAACAGACTGCTTCTCTTTCAGAGTAACAGATGTGAGTTTCTTGTGAATGCTTGTAAGTAGCTTAAGGAACTTTCAAGGGAAAGTGATTTTCTCTGAAAGGACAGCATTTAGAAAGTGAAGCAACACTCCATTCACTTCTCACAGTGAATTGAAGTGTTGGAACAGACTGCTTCTCTTTCAGAGTAAGAGATGTGTGTTTCTTGTGAATGCTTGTAAGTAGCTTAAGGCACTTTCAAAAGGGAGTGATTTTCTCTAAAAGAAGAGCATTTAGAAAGTGAAGCAACACTCCACTCACTTCGCACAGTGAATTGAAGTTTTGGAACAGACTGCTTCTCTTTCAGAGAAACGCATGTGAATTTCTGTTGAATGTTTGTCAGTAGCTTAAGGCACTTTCAAAGGAAAGTGATTTTCTCTGAAAGGAGAGCATTTAGAAAGTGAAGCAACACTCCATTCACTTCGCACAGTGAATTGAAGTGTTGGAAGAGACTGCTTCTCTTTCAGAAAAACGCATGTGAGTTTCTTGTGAATGCTTGTAAGTAGCTTAAGGCACTTTCAAAGGAAAGTGATTTTCTCTGAAAGGACAGCATTTAGAAAGTGAAGAAACACTCCATTCACTTCACACAGTGAATTGAAGTGTTGGAACAGACTGCTTCTCTTTCCGAAAAACGCATGTGAATTTCTGTTGAATGCTTGTAAGTAGCTTAAGGCAGTTTCAAAGGAAAGTGATTTTCTCTGAAAGGAGAGCATTTAGAAAGTGAAGCAACACTCCATTCACTTCGCACAGTGAATTGAAGTGTTGGAACAGACTGCTTCTCTTTCAGAAAAACGCATGTGAGTTTCTTGTGAATGCTTGTAAGTAGCTTAAGGCACTTTCAAAGGAAAGTGTTTTTCTCTGAAAGGACAGCATTTCGAAAGTGAAGCAACACTCTGTTCACTTCGCATAGTGAATTGAAGTGTTGGAACAGAGTGCTTCTCTTTCAGAGAAACGCATGTGAGTTTTTTGTGAATGCTTGTAAGTAGCTTAAGGCACTTTCAAAGGAAAGTGATTTTCTCTGAAAGGACAGCATTTAAAAAGTGAAGCAACACTCCATTCACTTCAAACAGTGAATTGAAGTGTTGGAACAGACTGCTTCTCGTTCAGAGTAAGAGATGTGAGTTTCTTGTGAGTGCTTGTAAGTAGCTTAAGGCAGTTTCAAAAGGGAGTGATTTTCTCTGAAAGGAGAGCATTTAGAAAGTGAAGCAACACTCCATTCACTTCTCACAGTGAATTGAAGTGTTGGAACAGACTGCTTCTCTTTCAGAGTAACAGATGTGAGTTTCTTGTGAATGCTTGTAAGTAGCTTAAGGTACTTTCAAGGGAAAGTGATTTTCTCTGAAACTACAGCATTTAGAAAGTGAAGCAACACTCCATTCACTTCAAACAGTGAATTGAAATGTTGGAACAGACTGCTTCTCTTTCAGAGAAACGCATGTGAGTTTTTTGTGAATGCTTGTAAGTAGCTTAAGGTACTTTCAAGGGAAAGTGATTTTCTCTGAAAGGACAGCATTTAGAATGTGAAGCAACACTCCATTCACTTCAAACAGTGAATTGAAGTGTTGGAACAGACTGCTTCTCTTTCAGAGTAAGAGATGTGTGTTTCTGGTGAATGCTTGTAAGTAGCTTAAGGCACTTTCAAAAGGGAGTGATTTTCTCTAAAAGGAGAGCATTTAGAAAGTGAAGCAACACTCCACTCACTTCGCACAGTGAATTGAAGTTTTGGAACAGACTGCTTCTCTTTCAGAGAAACGCATGTGAATTTCTGTTGAATGTTTGTAAGTAGCTTAAGGCACTTTCAAAGGAAAGTGATTTTCTCTGAAAGGACAGCATTTAGAAAGTGAGGAAACACTAAATTCACTTCACACAGTGAATTGAAGTGTTGGAACAGACTGCTTCTCTTTCAGAAAAACGCATGTGAATTTCTGTTGAATGCTTGTAAGTAGCTTAAGGTAGTTTCAAAGGAAAGTGATTTTCTCTGAAAGGACAGCATTTAGAAAGTGAAGAAACACTCCATTCACTTCACACAGTGAATTGAAGAGTTGGAACAGACTGCTTCTCTTTCAGAAAAACGCATGTGAGTTTCTTGTGAATGCTTGTAAGTAGCTTAAGGCAGTTTCAAAGGAAAGTGATTTTCGCTGAAAGGAGAGCATTTAGAAAGTGAAGCAACACTCCTTTCACTTCGCACAGTGAATTGAAGTGTTGGAACAGACTGCTTCTCTTTCAGAGAAACAGATGTGAGTTTCTTGTGAATGCTTGTAAGTAGCTTAAGGTACTTTGAAGGGAAAGTGATTTTCTCTGAAAGGACAGCATTTAGAAAGTGAAGCAACACTCCTTTCACTTCGAACAGTGAATTGAAGTGTTGGAACAGACTGCTTCTCTTTCAGAAAAACGCATGTGAATTTCTGTTGAATGCTTGTAAGTAGCTTAAGGCAGTTTCAAAGGAAAGTGATTTTCTTTGAAAGGAGAGCATTTAGAAAGTGAAGCAACACTCCATCACTTCGCACAGTGAATTGAAGTGTTGGAACAGACTGCTTCTCTTTCAGAAAAACGCATGTGAGTTTCTTGTGAATGCTTGTAAGTAGCTTAAAGCACTTTCAAAGGAAAGTGATTTTCTCTGAAAGGACAGCATTTAGAAAGGGAAGCAACACTCCATTCACTTCGCACAGTGAATTGAAGTGTTGGACCAGACTGCTTCTCTTTCAGAGAAACAGATGTGAGTTTCTTGTGAATGCTTGTAAGTAGCTTAAGGTACTTTCAAGGGAAAGTGATTTTCTCTGAAAGGAGAGCATTTAGAAAGTGAAGCAACACTCCATTCACTTCGCACAGTGAATTGAAGTGTTGGAACAGACTGCTTCTCTTTCAGAGAAATGCATGTGAATTTCTGTTGAATGCTTTTAAGTAGCTTAAGGCAGTTTCAAAGGAAAGTGATTTTCTCTGAAAGGACAGCATTTAGAAAGTGAAGCAACACTCCGTTCACTTCGCATAGTGAATTGAAGTGTTGGAACAGAGTGCTTCTCTTTCAGAAAAACGCATGTGAGTTTTTTGTGAATGCTTGTAAGTAGCTTAAGGCACTTTCAAAGGAAAGTGATTTTCTCTGAAAGGACAGCATTTAAAAAGTGAAGCAACACTCCATTCACTTCACACAGTGAATTGAAGTGTTGGAACAGACTGCTTCTCGTTCAGAGTAAGAGATGTGAGTTTCTTGTGAATGCTTGTAAGTAGCTTAAGGCAGTTTCAAAAGGGAGTGATTTTCTCTGAAAGGAGAGCATTTAGAAAGTGAAGCAACACTCCATTCACTTTCGCACAGTGAATTGAAGTGTTGGAACAGACTGCTTCTCTTTCAGAGAAACGCATGTGAGTTTTTTGTGAATGCTTGTAAGTAGCTTAAGGCACTTTCAAAGGAAAGTGATTTTCTCTGAAACTACAGCATTTAGAATGTGAAGCAACACTCCATTCACTTCTCACAGTGAATTGAAGTGTTGGAACAGACTGCTTCTCTTTCAGAGTAACAGATGTGAGTTTCTTGTGAATGCTTGTAAGTAGCTTAAGGAACTTTCAAGGGAAAGTGATTTTCTCTGAAAGGACAGCATTTAGAAAGTGAAGCAACACTCCATTCACTTCTCACAGTGAATTGAAGTGTTGGAACAGACTGCTTCTCTTTCAGAGTAAGAGATGTGTGTTTCTTGTGAATGCTTGTAAGTAGCTTAAGGCACTTTCAAAAGGGAGTGATTTTCTCTAAAAGAAGAGCATTTAGAAAGTGAAGCAACACTCCACTCACTTCGCACAGTGAATTGAAGTTTTGGAACAGACTGCTTCTCTTTCAGAGAAACGCATGTGAATTTCTGTTGAATGTTTGTCAGTAGCTTAAGGCACTTTCAAAGGAAAGTGATTTTCTCTGAAAGGAGAGCATTTAGAAAGTGAAGCAACACTCCATTCACTTCGCACAGTGAATTGAAGTGTTGGAAGAGACTGCTTCTCTTTCAGAAAAACGCATGTGAGTTTCTTGTGAATGCTTGTAAGTAGCTTAAGGCACTTTCAAAGGAAAGTTATTTTCTCTGAAAGGACAGCATTTAGAAATGAAGCAACACTCCGTTCACTTCGCATAGTGAATTGAAGTGTTGGAACAGACTGCTTCTCTTTCATAGAAACGCATGTGAGTTTTTTGTGAATGCTTGTAAGTAGCTTAAGGCACTTTCAAAGGAAAGTGTTTTTCTCTGAAAAGACAGCATTTAGAAAGTGAAGCAACACTCCATTCACTTCAAATAGTGAATTGAAGTGTTGGAACAGACTGGTTCTCGTTCAGAGTAAGAGATGTGAGTTTCTTGTGAATGCTTGTAAGTAGCTTAAGACAGTTTCAAAAGGGAGTGATTTTCTCTGAAAGGAGAGCATTTAGAAAGTGAAGCAACACTCCATTCACTTCGCACACTGAATTGAAGTGTTGGAACAGACCGCTTCTCTTTCAGAGAAACGCATGTGAATTTCTGTTGAATGCTTGTAGGTAGCTTAAGGCAGTTTCAAAGGAAAGTGATTTTCTCTGAAAAGAGAGCATTTAGAAAGTGAAGCAACACTCCATTCAATTCGCACAGTGAATTGAAGTGTTCGAACAGACTGCTTCTCTTTCAGAAAAATGCATGTGAGTTTCTTGTGAATGCTTGTAAGTAGCTTAAGGCACTTTCAAAGGAAAGTGATTTTCTCTGAAAGGACAGCATTTAGAAAGTGAAGCAACACTCCATTCACTTCAAACATTGAATTGAAGTGTTGGAACAGACTGCTTCTTGTTCAGAGTAAGAGATGTTTCTTGTGAATTCTTATAAGTAGTTTAAGGCAGTTTCAAAAGGGAGTGATTTTCTCTGAAAGGAGAGCATTTAGAAAGTGAAGCAACACTCCATTCACTTTCGCACAGTGAATTGAAGTGTTGGAACAGACTGCTTCTCTTTCAGAGAAACGCATGTGAGTTTTTTGTGAATGCTTGTAAGTAGCTTAAGGCACTTTCAAAGGAAAGTGATTTTCTCTGAAACTAGAGCATTTAGAATGTGAAGCAACACTCCATTCACTTCTCACAGTTAATTGAAGTGTTGGAACAGACTGCTACTCTTTCAGAGAAACAGATGTGAGTTTCTTGTGAATGCTTGTAAGTAGCTTAAGGTACTTTGAAGGGAAAGTGATTTTCTCTGAAAGGACAGCATTTAGAAAGTGAAGCAACACTCCATTCACTTCGCACTGTGAATTGTAGTGTTGGAACAGACTGCTTCTCTTTCAGAGAAATGCATGTGAATTTCTGTTGAAAGCTTTTAAGTAGCTTAAGGCAGTTTCAAAGGAAAGTGATTTTCTCTGAAAGGACAGCATTTAGAAAGTGAAGCAACACTCCGTTCACTTCGCATAGTGAATTGAAGTGTTGGAACAGAGTGCTTCTCTTTCAGAGAAACGCATGTGAGTTTTTTGTGAATGCTTGTAAGTAGCTTAAGGCACTTTCAAAGGAAAGTGATTTTCTCTGAAAGGACAGCATTTAAAAAGTGAAGCAACACTCCATTCACTTCAAACAGTGAATTGAAGTGTTGGAACAGACTGCTTCTCGTTCAGAGTAAGAGATGTGAGTTTCTTGTGAATGCTTGTAAGTAGCTTAAGGCAGTTTCAAAAGGGAGTGATTTTCTCTGAAAGGAGAGCATTTAGAAAGTGAAGCAACACTCCATTCACTTCTCACAGTGAATTGAAGTGTTGGAACAGACTGCTTCTCTTTCAGAGTAACAGATGTGAGTTTCTTGTGAATGCTTGTAAGTAGCTAAAGGTACTTTCAATTGAAAGTGATTTTCTCTGAAACTACAGCATTTAGAAAGTGAAGCAACACTCCATTCACTTCAAACAGTGAATTGAAGTGTTGGAACAGACTGCTTCTCTTTCAGAGTAAGAGATGTGTGTTTCTTGTGAATGCTTGTAAGTAGCTTAAGGCACTTTCAAAAGGGAGTGATTTTCTCTAAAAGGAGAGCATTTAGAAAGTGAAGCAACACTCCACTCACTTCGCACAGTGAATTGAAGTTTTGGAACAGACTGCTTCTCTTTCAGAGAAACGCATGTGAATTTCTGTTGAATGTTTGTAAGTAGCTTAAGGCACTTTCAAAGGAAAGTGATTTTCTCTGAAAGGACAGCATTTAGAAAGTGAAGAAACACTCCATTCACTTCACACAGTGAATTGAAGTGTTGGAATAGACTGCTTCTCTTTCAGAAAAACGCATGTGAATTTCTGTTGAATGCTTGTAAGTAGCTTAAGGCAGTTTCAAAGGAAAGTGATTTTCTCTGAAAGGAGAGCATTTAGAAAGTGAAGCAACACTCCATTCACTTCGCACAGTGAATTGAAGTGTTGGAACAGACTGCTTCTCTTTCAGAAAAACGCATGTGAGTTTCTTGTGAATGCTTGTAAGTAGCTTAAGGCACTTTCAAAGGAAAGTGTTTTTCTCTGAAAGGACAGCATTTCGAAAGTGAAGCAACACTCTGTTCACTTCGCATAGTGAATTGAAGTGTTGGAACAGAGTGCTTCTCTTTCAGAGAAACGCATGTGAGTTTTTTGTGAATGCTTGTAAGTAGCTTAAGGCACTTTCAAAGGAAAGTGATTTTCTCTGAAAGGACAGCATTTAAAAAGTGAAGCAACACTCCATTCACTTCAAACAGTGAATTGAAGTGTTGGAACAGACTGCTTCTCGTTCAGAGTAAGAGATGTGAGTTTCTTGTGAGTGCTTGTAAGTAGCTTAAGGCAGTTTCAAAAGGGAGTGATTTTCTCTGAAAGGAGAGCATTTAGAAAGTGAAGCAACACTCCATTCACTTCTCACAGTGAATTGAAGTGTTGGAACAGACTGCTTCTCTTTCAGAAAAACGCATGTGAGTTTCTTGTGAATACTTGTAAGTAGCTTAAGGCAGTTTCAAAGGAAAGTGATTTTCGCTGAAAGGAGAGCATTTAGAAAGTGAAGCAACACTCCTTTCACTTCGCACAGTGAATTGAAGTGTTGGAACAGACTGCTTCTCTTTCAGAGAAACAGATGTGAGTTTCTTGTGAATGCTTGTAAGTAGCTTAAGGTACTTTGAAGGGATAGTGATTTTCTCTGAAAGGACAGCATTTAGAAAGTGAAGCAACACTCCTTTCACTTCGAACAGTGAATTGAAGTGTTGGAACAGACTGCTTCTCTTTCAGAAAAACGCATGTGAATTTCTGTTGAATGCTTGTAAGTAGCTTAAGGCAGTTTCAAAGGAAAGTGATTTTCTTTGAAAGGAGAACATTTAGAAAGTGAAGCAACACTCCATCACTTCGCACAGTGAATTGAAGTGTTGGAACAGACTGCTTCTCTTTCAGAAAAACGCATGTGAGTTTCTTGTGAATGCTTGTAAGTAGCTTAAAGCACTTTCAAAGGAAAGTGATTTTCTCTGAAAGGACAGCATTTAGAAAGTGAAGCAACACTCCACTCACTTCGCACAGTGAATTGAAGTGTTGGAACAGACTGCTTCTCTTTCAGAGAAACGCATGTGAATTTCTGTTGAATGCTTTTAAGTAGCTTAAGGCAGTTTCAAAGTAAAGTGATTTTCTCTGAAAGGACAGCATTTAGAAAGGGAAGCAACACTCCATTCACTTCGCACAGTGAATTGAAGTGTTGGACCAGACTGCTTCTCTTTCAGAGAAACAGATGTGAGTTTCTTGTGAATGCTTGTAAGTAGCTTAAGGTACTTTCAAGGGAAAGTGATTTTCTCTGAAAGGAGAGCATTTAGAAAGTGAAGCAACACTCCATTCACTTCGCACAGTGAATTGAAGTGTTGGAACAGACTGCTTCTCTTTCAGAGAAATGCATGTGAATTTCTGTTGAATGCTTTTAAGTAGCTTAAGGCAGTTTCAAAGGAAAGTGATTTTCTCTGAAAGGACAGCATTTAGAAAGTGAAGCAACACTCCGTTCACTTCGCATAGTGAATTGAAGTGTTGGAACAGAGTGCTTCTCTTTCAGAAAAACGCATGTGAGTTTTTTGTGAATGCTTGTAAGTAGCTTAAGGCACTTTCAAAGGAAAGTGATTTTCTCTGAAAGGACAGCATTTAAAAAGTGAAGCAACACTCCATTCACTTCACACAGTGAATTGAAGTGTTGGAACAGACTGCTTCTCGTTCAGAGTAAGAGATGTGAGTTTCTTGTGAATGCTTGTAAGTAGCTTAAGGCAGTTTCAAAAGTTAGTGATTTTCTCTGAAAGGAGAGCATCTAGAAAGTGAAGCAACACTCCATTCACTTCTCACAGTGAATTGAAGTGTTGGAACAGACTGCTTCTCTTTCAGAGTAACAGATGTGAGTTTCTTGTGAATGCTTGTTAGTAGCTAAAGGTACTTTCAATTGAAAGTGATTTTCTCTGAAAGGACAGCATTTAGAAAGTGAAGCAACACTCCATTCATTTCAAACAGTGAATTGAAGTGTTGGAACAGACTGCTTCTCTTTCAGAGTAAGAGATGTGTGTTTCTTGTGAATGCTTGTAAGTAGCTTAAGGCACTTTCAAAAGGGAGTGATTTTCTCTAAAAGGAGAGCATTTAGAAAGTGAAGCAACACTCCACTCACTTCGCACAGTGAATTGAAGTTTTGGAACAGACTGCTTCTCTTTCAGAGAAACGCATGTGAATTTCTGTTGAATGTTTGTAAGTAGCTTAAGGCACTTTCAAAGGAAAGTGATTTTCTCTGAAAGGACAGCATTTAGAAAGTGAAGAAACACTCCATTCACTTCACAGAGTGAATTGAAGTGTTGGAACAGACTGCTTCTCTTTCATAAAAACGCATGTGAATTTCTGTTGAATGCTTGTAAGTAGCTTAAGGCAGTTTCAAAGGAAAGTGATTTTCTCTGAAAGGAGAGCATTTAGAAAGTGAAGCAACACTCCATTCACTTCGCACAGTGAATTGAAGTGTTCGAACAGACTGCTTCTCTTTCAGAAAAACGCATGTGAGTTTCTTGTGAATGCTTGTAAGTAGCTTAAGGCACTTTCAAAGGAAAGTGATTTTCTCTGAAAGGACAGCATTTAGAAAGTGAAGCAACACTCCGTTCACTTCGCATAGTGAATTGAAGTGTTGGAACAGACTGCTTCTCTTTCAGAGAAACGCATGTGAGTTTTTTGTGAATGCTTGTAAGTAGCTTAAGACAGTTTCAAAAGGGAGTGATTTTCTCTGAAAGGAGAGCATTTAGAAAGTGAAGCAACACTCCATTCACTTTCGCACAGTGAATTGAAGTGTTTGAACAGACTGCTTCTCTTTCAGTGAAACAGATGTGAGTTTCTTGTGAATGCTTGTAAGTAGCTTAAGGTACTTTCAAGGGAAAGTGATTTTCTCTGAAAGGACAGCATTTAGAAAGTGAAGCAACACTCCATTCACTTCGCACAGTGAATTGAAGTGTTGGAACAGACTGCTTCTCTTTCAGAGAAACGCATGTGAGTTTTTTGTGAATGCTTGTAAGTAGCTTAAGGTACTTTCAAGGGAAAGTGATTTTCTCTGAAAGGACAGCATTTAGAAAGTGAAGCAACACTCCATTCACTTCGCACAGTGAATTGAAGTGTTGGAACAGACTGCTTCTCTTTCAGAAAAACGCATGTGAGTTTCTTGTGAATGCTTGTAAGTAGCTTAAGGCACTTTCAAAGGAAAGTGATTTTCTCTGAAAGGACAGCATTTAGAAAGTGAAGCAACACTCCGTTCACTTCGCATAGTGTATTGAAGTGTTGGAACAGACTGCTTCTCGTTCAGAGTAAGAGATGTGAGTTTCTTGTGAATGCTTGTAAGTAGCTTAAGGCAGTTGCAAAAGGGAGTGATTTTCTCTGAAATGAGAGCATTTAGAAAGTGAAGCAACACTCCATTCACTTTCGCACAGTGAATTGAAGTGTTGGAACAGACTGCTTCTCTTTCAGAGTAACAGATGTGAGTTTCTTGTGAATGCTTGTAAGTAGCTTAAGGCACTTTCAAAGGAAAGTGATTTTCTCTGAAACTACAGCATTTAGAATGTGAAGCAACACTCCATTCACTTCAAACAGTGAATTGAAGTGTTGGAACAGACTGCTTCTCTTTCAGAGTAAGAGATGTGTGTTTCTTGTGAATGCTTGTAAGTAGCTTAAGGCACTTTCAAAAGGGAGTGATTTTCTCTAAAAGGAGAGCATTTAGAAAGTGAAGCAACACTCCACTCACTTCGCACAGTGAATTGAACTTTTGGAACAGACTGCTTCTCTTTCAGAGAAACGCATGTGAATTTCTGTTGAATGTTTGTAAGTAGCTTAAGGCACTTTCAAAGGAAAGTGATTTTCTCTGAAAGGACAGCATTTAGAAAGTGAGGAAACACTAAATTCACTTCACACAGTGAATTGAAGTGTTGGAACAGACTGCTTCTCTTTCAGAAAAACGCATGTGAATTTCTGTTGAATGCTTGTAAGTAGGTTAAGGCAGTTTCAAAGGAAAGTGATTTTCTCTGAAAGGACAGCATTTAGAAAGTGAAGAAACACTCCATTCACTTCACACAGTGAATTGAAGTGTTGGAACAGACTGCTTCTCTTTCAGAAAAACGCATGTGAATTTCTGTTGAATGCTTGTAAGTAGCTTAAGGCAGTTTCAAAGGAAAGTGATTTTCTCTGAAAGGAGAGCATTTAGAAAGTGAAGCAACACTCCATTCACTTCGCACAGTGAATTGAAGTGTTGGAACAGACTGCTTCTCTTTCAGAAAAACGCATGTGAGTTTCTTGTGAATGCTTGTAAGAAGCTTAAGGCACTTTCAAAGGAAAGTGATTTTCTCTGAAAGGACAGCATTTAGAAAGTGAAGCAACACTCCATTCACTTCAAACAGTGAATTGAAGTGTTGGAACAGACTGCTTCTCGTTCAGAGTAAGAGATGTTTCTTGTGAATTCTTATAAGTAGCTTAAGGCAGTTTCAAAAGGGAGTGATTTTCTCTGAAAGGAGAGCATTTAGAAAGTGAAGCAACACTCCATTCACTTTCGCACAGTGAATTGAAGTGTTGGAACAGACTGCTTCTCTTTCAGAGAAACGCATGTGAGTTTTTTGTGAATGCTTGTAAATAGCTTAAGGCACTTTCAAAGGAAAGTGATTTTCTCTGAAACTAGAGCATTTAGAAAGTGAAGCAACACTCCATTCACTTCTCACAGTTAATTGAAGTGTTGGAACAGACTGCTACTCTTTCAGAGAAACAGATGTGAGTTTCTTGTGAATGTTTGTAACTAACTTAAGGCAGTTTCAAAAGAGAGTGATTATCTCTAAATGAAGAGCATTTAGAAAGTGAAGCAACACTCCATTCACTTCGCACAGTGAATTGAAGTGTTGGAACAGACTGCTTCTCTTTCAGAGAAACAGATGTGAGTTTCTTGTGAATGCTTGCAAGTAGCTTAAGGTACTTTCAAGGGAAAGTGATTTTCTCTGAAAGGACAGCATTTAGAAAGTGAAGCAACACTCCATTCACTTCGCACAGTGAATTGAAGTGTTGGAACAGACTGCTTCTCTTTCAGAAAAACGCATGTGAATTTCTGTTGAATGCTTGTAAGTAGCTTAAGGCAGTTTCAAAGGAAAGTGATTTTCTCTGAAAGGAGAGCATTTAGAAAGTGAAGCAACACTCCATTCACTTCGCACAGTGAATTGAAGTGTTGGAACAGACTGCTTCTCTTTCAGAAAAACGCATGTGAGTTTCTTGTGAATGCTTGTAAGTAGCTTAAGGCACTTTCAAAGGAAAGTGATTTTCTCTGAAAGGACAGCATTTAGAAATGAAGCAACACTCCGTTCACTTCGCATAGTGAATTGAAGTGTTGGAACAGACTGCTTCTCTTTCAGAGAAACGCATGTGAGTTTTTTGTGAATGCTTGCAAGTAGCTTAAGGCACTTTCAAAGGAAAGTGTTTTTCTCTGAAAAGACAGCATTTAGAAAGTGAAGCAACACTCCATTCACTTCAAATAGTGAATTGAAGTGTTGGAACAGACTGGTTCTCGTTCAGAGTAAGAGATGTGAGTTTCTTTTGAATGCTTGTAAGTAGCTTAAGACAGTTTCAAAAGGGAGTGATTTTCTCTGAAAGGAGAGCATTTAGAAAGTGAAGCAACACTCCATTCACTTCGCACAGTGAATTGAAGTGTTGGAACAGACCGCTTCTCTTTCAGAGAAACGCATGTGAATTTCTGTTGAATGCTTGTAGGTAGCTTAAGGCAGTTTCAAAGGAAAGTGATTTTCTCTGAAAAGAGAGCATTTAGAAAGTGAAGCAACACTCCATTCAATTCGCACAGTGAATTGAAGTGTTCGAACAGACTGCTTCTCTTTCAGAAAAATGCATGTGGGTTTCTTGTGAATGCTTGTAAGTAGCTTAAGGCACTTTCAAAGAAAGTGATTTTCTCTGAAAGGACAGCATTTAGAAAGTGAAGCAACACTCCATTCACTTCAAACATTGAATTGAAGTGTTGGAACAGACTGCTTCTCTTTCAGAGCAAGAGATGTTTCTTGTGAATTCTTATAAGTAGTTTAAGGCAGTTTCAAAAGGGAGTGATTTTCTCTGAAAGGACAGCATTTAGAAAGTGAAGCAACACTCCGTTCACTTCGCATAGTGAATGGAAGTGTTGGAACAGACTGCTTCTCTTTCAGAGAAACGCATGTGAGTTTTTTGTGAATGCTTGCAAGTAGCTTAAGGCACTTTCAAAGGAAAGTGTTTTTCTCTGAAAAGACAGCATTTAGAAAGTGAAGCAACACTCCATTCACTTCAAATAGTGAATTGAAGTGTTGGAACAGACTGGTTCTCGTTCAGAGTAAGAGATGTGAGTTTCTTTTGAATGCTTGTAAGTAGCTTAAGACAGTTTCAAAAGGGAGTGATTTTCTCTGAAAGGACAGCATTTAAAAAGTGAAGCAACACTCCATTCACTTCTCACAGTGAATTGAAGTGTTGGAACAGACTGCTTCTCTTTCAGAGTAACAGATGTGAGTTTCTTGTGAATGCTTTTAAGTAGCTAAAGGTACTTTCAATTGAAAGTGATTTTCTCTGAAAGGACAGCATTTAGAAAGTGAAGCAACACTCCATTCACTTCAAACAGTGAATTGAAGTGTTGGAACAGACTGCTTCTCTTTCAGAGTAAGAGATTTGTGTTTCGTGTGAATGCTTGTAAGTAGCTTAAGGCACTTTCAAAAGGGAGTGATTTTCTCTAAAAGGAGAGCATTTAGAAAGTGAAGCAACACTCCACTCACTTCGCACAGTGAATTGAAGTTTTGGAACAGACTGCTTCTCTTTCAGAGAAACGCATGTGAATTTCTGTTGAATGTTTGTAAGTAGCTTAAGGCACTTTCAAAGGAAAGTGATTTTCTCTGAAAGGACAGAATTTAGAAAGTGAAGAAACACTCCATTCACTTCACACAGTGAATTGAAGTGTTGGAACAGACTGCTTCTCTTTCAGAAAAACGCATGTGAATTTCTGTTGAATGCTTGTAAGTAGCTTAAGGCAGTTTCAAAGGAAAGTGATTTTCTCTGAAAGGAGAGCATTTAGAAAGTGAAGCAACACTCCATTCACTTCGCACAGTGAATTGAAGTGTTGGAACAGACTGCTTCTCTTTCAGTGAAACAGATGTGAGTTTCTTGTGAATGCTTGTAAGTAGCTTAAGGTACTTTCAAGGGAAAGTGATTTTCTCTGAAAGGAGAGCATTTAGAAAGTGAAGCAACACTCCATTCACTTCGCACAGTGAATTGAAGTGTTGGAACAGACTGCTTCTCTTTCAGTGAAACAGATGTGAGTTTCTTGTGAATGCTTGTAAGTAGCTTAAGGTACTTTCAAGGGAAAGTGATTTTCTCTGAAAGGACAGCATTTAGAAAGTGAAGCAACACTCCATTCACTTCGCACAGTGAATTGAAGTGTTGGAACAGACTGCTTCTCTTTCAGAGAAACGCATGTGAGTTTTTTGTGAATGCTTGTAAGTAGCTTAAGGTACTTTCAAGGGAAAGTGATTTTCTCTGAAAGGACAGCATTTAGAAAGTGAAGCAACACTCCATTCACTTCGCACAGTGAATTGAAGTGTTGGAACAGACTGCTTCTCTTTCAGAAAAACGCATGTGAGTTTCTTGTGAATGCTTGTAAGTAGCTTAAGGCACTTTCAAAGGAAAGTGATTTTCTCTGAAAGGACAGCATTTAGAAAGTGAAGCAACACTCCGTTCACTTCGCACAGTGAATTGAAGTGTTGGAACAGACTGCTTCTCTTTCAGTGAAACAGATGTGAGTTTTTTGTGAATGCTTGTAAGTAGCTTAAGGCACTTTCAAAGGAAAGTGATTTTCTCTGAAAGGACAGCATTTAAAAAGTGAAGCAACACTCCATTCACTTAGCACAGTGAATTGAAGTGTTGGAACAGACTGCTTCTCGTTCAGAGTAAGAGATGTGAGTTTCTTGTGAATGCTTGTAAGTAGCTTAAGGCAGTTTCAAAAGGGAGTGATTTTCTCTGAAAGGAGAGCATTTAGAAAGTGAAGCAACACTCCATTCACTTTCGCACAGTGAATTGAAGTGTTGGAACAGACTGCTTCTCTTTCAGAGAAACGCATGTGAGTTTTTTGTGAATGCTTGTAAGCAGCTTAAGGCACTTTCAAAGGAAAGTGATTTTCTCTGAAACTACAGCATTTAGAATGTGAAGCAACACTCCATTCACTTCTCACAGTGAATTGAAGTGTTGGAACAGACTGCTTCTCTTTCAGAGTAACAGATGTGAGTTTCTTGTGAATGCTTGTAAGTAGCTTAAGGAACTTTCAAGGGAAAGTGATTTTCTCTGAAAGGACAGCATTTAGAAAGTGAAGCAACACTCCATTCACTTCTCACAGTGAATTGAAGTGTTGGAACAGACTGCTTCTCTTTCAGAGTAAGAGATGTGTGTTTCTTGTGAATGCTTGTAAGTAGCTTAAGGCACTTTCAAAAGGGAGTGATTTTCTCTAAAAGGAGAGCATTTAGAAAGTGAAGCAACACTCCACTCACTTCGCACAGTGAATTGAAGTTTTGGAACAGACTGCTTCTCTTTCAGAGAAATGCATGTGAATTTCTGTTGAATGTTTGTCAGTAGCTAAAGGCAGTTTCAAAGGAAAGTGATTTTCTCTGAAAGGACAGCATTTAGAAAGTGAAGAAACACTCCATTCACTTCACACAGTGAATTGAAGTGTTGGAACAGACTGCTTCTCTTTCAGAAAAACGCATGTGAATTTCTGTTGAATGCTTGTAAGTAGCTTAAGGCAGTTTCAAAGGAAAGTGATTTTCTCTGAAAGGAGAGCATTTAGAAAGTGAAGCAACACTCCATTCACTTCGCACAGTGAATTGAAGTGTTCGAACAGACTGCTTCTCTTTCAGAAAAACGCATGTGAGTTTCTTGTGAATGCTTGTAAGTAGCTTAAGGCACTTTCAAAGGAAAGTTATTTTCTCTGAAAGGACAGCATTTAGAAATGAAGCAACACTCCGTTCACTTCGCATAGTGAATTGAAGTGTTGGAACAGACTGCTTCTCTTTCAGAGAAACGCATGTGAGTTTTTTGTGAATGCTTGTAAGTAGCTTAAGGTACTTTCAAGGGAAAGTGATTTTCTCTGAAAGGACAGCATTTAGAAAGTGAAGCAACACTCCATTCACTTCGCACAGTGAATTGAAGTGTTGGAACAGACTGCTTCTCTTTCAGAAAAACGCATGTGAGTTTCTTGTGAATGCTTGTAAGTAGCTTAAGGCACTTTCAAAGGAAAGTGATTTTCTCTGAAAGGACAGCATTTAGAAAGTGAAGCAACACTCCGTTCACTTCGCACAGTGAATTGAAGTGTTGGAACAGACGGCTTCTCTTTCAGTGAAACAGATGTGAGTTTTTTGTGAATGCTTGTAAGTAGCTTAAGGCACTTTCAAAGGAAAGTGATTTTCTCTGAAAGGACAGCATTTAAAAAGTGAAGCAACACTCCATTCACTTAGCACAGTGAATTGAAGTGTTGGAACAGACTGCTTCTCGTTCAGAGTAAGAGATGTGAGTTTCTTGTGAATGCTTGTAAGTAGCTTAAGGCAGTTTCAAAAGGGAGTGATTTTCTCTGAAAGGAGAGCATTTAGAAAGTGAAGCAACACTCCATTCACTTTCGCACAGTGAATTGAAGTGTTGGAACAGACTGCTTCTCTTTCAGAGAAACGCATGTGAGTTTTTTGTGAATGCTTGTAAGTAGCTTAAGGCACTTTCAAAGGAAAGTGATTTTCTCTGAAACTACAGCATTTAGAATGTGAAGCAACACTCCATTCACTTCTCACAGTGAATTGAAGTGTTGGAACAGACTGCTTCTCTTTCAGAGTAACAGATGTGAGTTTCTTGTGAATGCTTGTAAGTAGCTAAAGGTACTTTCAATTGAAAGTGATTTTCTCTGAAACTACAGCATTTAGAAAGTGAAGCAACACTCCATTCACTTCAAACAGTGAATTGAAGTGTTGGAACAGACTGCTTCTCTTTCAGAGTAAGAGATGTGTGTTTCTTGTGAATGCTTGTAAGTAGCTTAAGGCACTTTCAAAAGGGAGTGATTTTCTCTAAAAGGAGAGCATTTAGAAAGTGAAGCAACACTCCACTCACTTCGCACAGTGAATTGAAGTTTTGGAACAGACTGCTTCTCTTTCAGAGAAACGCATGTGAATTTCTGTTGAATGTTTGTCAGTAGCTAAAGGCACTTTCAAAGGAAAGTGATTTTCTCTGAAAGGACAGCATTTAGAAAGTGAAGAAACACTCCATTCACTTCACACAGTGAATTGAAGTGTTGGAACAGACTGCTTCTCTTTCAGAAAAACGCATGTGAATTTCTGTTGAATGCTTGTAAGTAGCTTAAGGCAGTTTCAAAGGAAAGTGATTTTCTCTGAAAGGAGAGCATTTAGAAAGTGAAGCAACACTCCATTCACTTCGCACAGTGAATTGAAGTGTTCGAACAGACTGCTTCTCTTTCAGAAAAACGCATGTGAGTTTCTTGTGAATGCTTGTAAGTAGCTTAAGGCACTTTCAAAGGAAAGTTATTTTCTCTGAAAGGACAGCATTTAGAAATGAAGCAACACTCCGTTCACTTCGCATAGTGAATTGAAGTGTTGGAACAGACTGCTTCTCTTTCAGAGAAACGCATGTGAGTTTTTTGTGAATGCTTGTAAGTAGCTTAAGGTACTTTCAAGGGAAAGTGATTTTCTCTGAAAGGACAGCATTTAGAAAGTGAAGCAACACTCCATTCACTTCAAACAGTGAATTGAAGTGTTGGAACAGACTGCTTCTCTTTCAGAGTAAGAGATTTGTGTTTCTTGTGAATGCTTGTAAGTAGCTTAAGGCACTTTCAAAAGGGAGTGATTTTCTCTAAAAGGAGAGCATTTAGAAAGTGAAGCAACACTCCACTCACTTCGCACAGTGAATTGAAGTTTTGGAACAGACTGCTTCTCTTTCAGAGAAACGCATGTGAATTTCTGTTGAATGTTTGTAAGTAGCTTAAGGCACTTTCAAAGGAAAGTGATTTTCTCTGAAAGGACAGCATTTAGAAAGTGAAGAAACACTCCATTCACTTCACACAGTGAATTGAAGTGTTGGAACAGACTGCTTCTCTTTCAGAAAAACGCATGTGAATTTCTGTTGAATGCTTGTAAGTAGCTTAAGGCAGTTTCAAAGGAAAGTGATTTTCTCTGAAAGGAGAGCATTTAGAAAGTCAAGCAACACTCCATTCACTTCGCACAGTGAATTGAAGTGTTGAAAGAGACTGCTTCTCTTTCAGAAAAACGCATGTGATTTTCTTGTGAATGCTTGTAAGTAGCTTAAGGCACTTTCAAAGGAAAGTGATTTTCTCTGAAAGGACAGCATTTAGAAAGTGAAGCAACACTCCTTTCACTTCGCATAGTGAATTGAAGTGTTGGAACAGACTGCTTCTCTTTCAGAGAAACGCATGTGAGTTTTTTGTGAATGCTTGTAAGTAGCTTAAGGCACTTTCAAAGGAAAGTGTTTTTCTCTGAAAAGACAGCATTTAGAAAGTGAAGCAACACTCCATTCACTTCAAATAGTGAATTGAAGTCTTGGAACAGACTGGTTCTCGTTCAGAGTAAGAGATGTGAGTTTCCTGTGAATGCTTGTAAGTAGCTTAAGACAGTTTCAAAAGGGAGTGATTTTCTCTGAAAGGAGAGCATTTAGAAAGTGAAGCAACACTCCATTCACTTCGCACAGTGAATTGAAGTGTTGGAACAGACTGCTTCTCTTTCAGTGAAACAGATGTGAGTTTCTTGTGAATGCTTGTAAGTAGCTTAAGGTACTTTCAAGGGAAAGTGATTTTCTCTGAAAGGACAGCATTTAGAAAGTGAAGCAACACTCCATTCACTTCGCACAGTGAATTGAAGTGTTGGAACAGACTGCTTCTCTTTCAGAGAAACGCATGTGAGTTTTTTGTGAATGCTTGTAAGTAGCTTAAGGTACTTTCAAGGGAAAGTGATTTTCTCTGAAAGGACAGCATTTAGAAAGTGAAGCAACACTCCATTCACTTCGCACAGTGAATTGAAGTGTTGGAACAGACTGCTTCTCTTTCAGAGAAACGCATGTGAGTTTTTTGTGAATGCTTGTAAGTAGCTTAAGGCACTTTCAAAGGAAAGTGATTTTCTCTGAAAGGACAGCATTTAAAAAGTGAAGCAACACTCCATTCACTTAGCACAGTGAATTGAAGTGTTGGAACAGACTGCTTCTCGTTCAGAGTAAGAGATGTGAGTTTCTTGTGAATGCTTGTAAGTAGCTTAAGGCAGTTTCAAAAGGGAGTGATTTTCTCTGAAAGGAGAGCATTTAGAAAGTGAAGCAACACTCCATTCACTTTCGCACAGTGAATTGAAGTGTTGGAACAGACTGCTTCTCTTTCAGAGAAACGCATGTGAGTTTTTTGTGAATGCTTGTAAGTAGCTTAAGGCACTTTCAAAGGAAAGTGATTTTCTCTGAAACTACAGCATTTAGAATGTGAAGCAACACTCCATTCACTTTCGCACAGTGAATTGAAGTGTTGGAACAGACTGCTTCTCTTTCAGAGTAACAGATGTGAGTTTCTTGTGAATGCTTGTAAGTAGCTTAAGGAACTTTCAAGGGAAAGTGATTTTCTCTGAAAGGACAGCATTTAGAAAGTGAAGCAACACTCCATTCACTTCTCACAGTGAATTGAAGTGTTGGAACAGACTGCTTCTCTTTCAGAGTAAGAGATGTGTGTTTCTTGTGAATGCTTGTAAGTAGCTTAAGGCACTTTCAAAAGGGAGTGATTTTCTCTAAAAGGAGAGCATTTAGAAAGTGAAGCAACACTCCACTCACTTCGCACAGTGAATTGAAGTTTTGGAACAGACTGCTTCTCTTTCAGAGAAACGCATGTGAATTTCTGTTGAATGTTTGTCAGTAGCTTAAGGCACTTTCAAAGGAAAGTGATTTTCTCTGAAAGGACAGCATTTAGAAAGTGAAGAAACACTCCATTCACTTCACACAGTGAATTGAAGTGTTGGAACAGACTGCTTCTCTTTCAGAAAAACGCATGTGAGTTTCTTGTGAATGCTTGTAAGTAGCTTAAGGCACTTTCAAAGGAAAGTTATTTTCTCTGAAAGGAGAGCATTTAGAAAGTGAAGCAACACTCCATTCACTTCGCACAGTGAATTGAAGTGTTCGAACAGACTGCTTCTCTTTCAGAAAAACGCATGTGAGTTTCTTGTGAATGCTTGTAAGTAGCTTAAGGCACTTTCAAAGGAAAGTTATTTTCTCTGAAAGGACAGCATTTAGAAATGAAGCAACACTCCGTTCACTTCGCATAGTGAATTGAAGTGTTGGAACAGACTGCTTCTCTTTCAGAGAAACGCATGTGAGTTTTTTGTGAATGCTTGTAAGTAGCTTAAGGTACTTTCAAGGGAAAGTGATTTTCTCTGAAAGGACAGCATTTAGAAAGTGAAGCAACACTCCGTTCACTTCGCACAGTGAATTGAAGTGTTGGAACAGACTGCTTCTCTTTCAGTGAAACAGATGTGAGTTTTTTGTGAATGCTTGTAAGTAGCTTAAGGCACTTTCAAAGGAAAGTGATTTTCTCTGAAAGGACAGCATTTAAAAAGTGAAGCAACACTCCATTCACTTAGCACAGTGAATTGAAGTGTTGGAACAGACTGCTTCTCGTTCAGAGTAAGAGATGTGAGTTTCTTGTGAATGCTTGTAAGTAGCTTAAGGCAGTTTCAAAAGGGAGTGATTTTCTCTGAAAGGAGAGCATTTAGAAAGTGAAGCAACACTCCATTCACTTTCGCACAGTGAATTGAAGTGTTGGAACAGACTGCTTCTCTTTCAGAGAAACGCATGTGAGTTTTTTGTGAATGCTTGTAAGTAGCTTAAGGCACTTTCAAAGGAAAGTGATTTTCTCTGAAACTACAGCATTTAGAATGTGAAGCAACACTCCATTCACTTCTCACAGTGAATTGAAGTGTTGGAACAGACTGCTTCTCTTTCAGAGTAACAGATGTGAGTTTCTTGTGAATGCTTGTAAGTAGCTAAAGGTACTTTCAATTGAAAGTGATTTTCTCTGAAACTACAGCATTTAGAAAGTGAAGCAACACTCCATTCACTTCAAACAGTGAATTGAAGTGTTGGAACAGACTGCTTCTCTTTCAGAGTAAGAGATGTGTGTTTCTTGTGAATGCTTGTAAGTAGCTTAAGGCACTTTCAAAAGGGAGTGATTTTCTCTAAAAGGAGAGCATTTAGAAAGTGAAGCAACACTCCACTCACTTCGCACAGTGAATTGAAGTTTTGGAACAGACTGCTTCTCTTTCAGAGAAACGCATGTGAATTTCTGTTGAATGTTTGTCAGTAGCTAAAGGCACTTTCAAAGGAAAGTGATTTTCTCTGAAAGGACAGCATTTAGAAAGTGAAGAAACACTCCATTCACTTCACACAGTGAATTGAAGTGTTGGAACAGACTGCTTCTCTTTCAGAAAAACGCATGTGAATTTCTGTTGAATGCTTGTAAGTAGCTTAAGGCAGTTTCAAAGGAAAGTGATTTTCTCTGAAAGGAGAGCATTTAGAAAGTGAAGCAACACTCCATTCACTTCGCACAGTGAATTGAAGTGTTCGAACAGACTGCTTCTCTTTCAGAAAAACGCATGTGAGTTTCTTGTGAATGCTTGTAAGTAGCTTAAGGCACTTTCAAAGGAAAGTTATTTTCTCTGAAAGGACAGCATTTAGAAATGAAGCAACACTCCTTTCACTTCGCATAGTGAATTGAAGTGTTGGAACAGACTGCTTCTCTTTCAGAGAAACGCATGTGAGTTTTTTGTGAATGCTTGTAAGTAGCTTAAGGTACTTTCAAGGGAAAGTGATTTTCTCTGAAAGGACAGCATTTAGAAAGTGAAGCAACACTCCATTCACTTCAAACAGTGAATTGAAGTGTTGGAACAGACTGCTTCTCTTTCAGAGTAAGAGATTTGTGTTTCTTGTGAATGCTTGTAAGTAGCTTAAGGCACTTTCAAAAGGGAGTGATTTTCTCTAAAAGGAGAGCATTTAGAAAGTGAAGCAACACTCCACTCACTTCGCACAGTGAATTGAAGTTTTGGAACAGACTGCTTCTCTTTCAGAGAAACGCATGTGAATTTCTGTTGAATGTTTGTAAGTAGCTTAAGGCACTTTCAAAGGAAAGTGATTTTCTCTGAAAGGACAGCATTTAGAAAGTGAAGAAACACTCCATTCACTTCACACAGTGAATTGAAGTGTTGGAACAGACTGCTTCTCTTTCAGAAAAACGCATGTGAATTTCTGTTGAATGCTTGTAAGTAGCTTAAGGCAGTTTCAAAGGAAAGTGATTTTCTCTGAAAGGAGAGCATTTAGAAAGTCAAGCAACACTCCATTCACTTCGCACAGTGAATTGAAGTGTTGAAAGAGACTGCTTCTCTTTCAGAAAAACGCATGTGATTTTCTTGTGAATGCTTGTAAGTAGCTTAAGGCACTTTCAAAGGAAAGTGATTTTCTCTGAAAGGACAGCATTTAGAAAGTGAAGCAACACTCCTTTCACTTCGCATAGTGAATTGAAGTGTTGGAACAGACTGCTTCTCTTTCAGAGAAACGCATGTGAGTTTTTTGTGAATGCTTGTAAGTAGCTTAAGGCACTTTCAAAGGAAAGTGTTTTTCTCTGAAAAGACAGCATTTAGAAAGTGAAGCAACACTCCATTCACTTCAAATAGTGAATTGAAGTCTTGGAACAGACTGGTTCTCGTTCAGAGTAAGAGATGTGAGTTTCCTGTGAATGCTTGTAAGTAGCTTAAGACAGTTTCAAAAGGGAGTGATTTTCTCTGAAAGGAGAGCATTTAGAAAGTGAAGCAACACTCCATTCACTTCGCACAGTGAATTGAAGTGTTGGAACAGACTGCTTCTCTTTCAGTGAAACAGATGTGAGTTTCTTGTGAATGCTTGTAAGTAGCTTAAGGTACTTTCAAGGGAAAGTGATTTTCTCTGAAAGGACAGCATTTAGAAAGTGAAGCAACACTCCATTCACTTCGCACAGTGAATTGAAGTGTTGGAACAGACTGCTTCTCTTTCAGAGAAACGCATGTGAGTTTTTTGTGAATGCTTGTAAGTAGCTTAAGGTACTTTCAAGGGAAAGTGATTTTCTCTGAAAGGACAGCATTTAGAAAGTGAAGCAACACTCCATTCACTTCGCACAGTGAATTGAAGTGTTGGAACAGACTGCTTCTCTTTCAGAAAAACGCATGTGAGTTTCTTGTGAATGCTTGTAAGTAGCTTAAGGCACTTTCAAAGGAAAGTGATTTTCTCTGAAAGGACAGCATTTAGAAAGTGAAGCAACACTCCGTTCACTTCGCATAGTGTATTGAAGTGTTGGAACAGACTGCTTCTCTTTCAGAGAAACGCATGTGAGTTTTTTGTGAATGCTTGTAAGTAGCTTAAGGCACTTTCAAAGGAAAGTGATTTTCTCTGAAAGGACAGCATTTAAAAAGTGAAGCAACACTCCATTCACTTAGCACAGTGAATTGAAGTGTTGGAACAGACTGCTTCTCTTTCAGAGTAAGAGATGTGTGTTTCTTGTGAATGCTTGTAAGTAGCTTAAGGCACTTTCAAAAGGGAGTGATTTTCTCTAAAAGGAGAGCATTTAGAAAGTGAAGCAACACTCCACTCACTTCGCACAGTGAATTGAAGTTTTGGAACAGACTGCTTCTCTTTCAGAGAAACGCATGTGAATTTCTGTTGAATGTTTGTCAGTAGCTTAAGGCACTTTCAAAGGAAAGTGATTTTCTCTGAAAGGACAGCATTTAGAAAGTGAAGAAACACTCCATTCACTTCACACAGTGAATTGAAGTGTTGGAACAGACTGCTTCTCTTTCAGAAAAACGCATGTGAGTTTCTTGTGAATGCTTGTAAGTAGCTTAAGGCACTTTCAAAGGAAAGTTATTTTCTCTGAAAGGAGAGCATTTAGAAAGTGAAGCAACACTCCATTCACTTCGCACAGTGAATTGAAGTGTTCGAACAGACTGCTTCTCTTTCAGAAAAACGCATGTGAGTTTCTTGTGAATGCTTGTAAGTAGCTTAAGGCACTTTCAAAGGAAAGTTATTTTCTCTGAAAGGACAGCATTTAGAAATGAAGCAACACTCCGTTCACTTCGCATAGTGAATTGAAGTGTTGGAACAGACTGCTTCTCTTTCAGAGAAACGCATGTGAGTTTTTTGTGAATGCTTGTAAGTAGCTTAAGGTACTTTCAAGGGAAAGTGATTTTCTCTGAAAGGACAGCATTTAGAAAGTGAAGCAACACTCCATTCACTTCAAACAGTGAATTGAAGTGTTGGAACAGACTGCTTCTCTTTCAGAGTAAGAGATTTGTGTTTCTTGTGAATGCTTGTAAGTAGCTTAAGGCACTTTCAAAAGGGAGTGATTTTCTCTAAAAGGAGAGCATTTAGAAAGTGAAGCAACACTCCACTCACTTCGCACAGTGAATTGAAGTTTTGGAACAGACTGCTTCTCTTTCAGAGAACCGCATGTGAATTTCTGTTGAATGTTTGTAAGTAGCTTAAGGCACTTTCAAAGGAAAGTGATTTTCTCTGAAAGGACAGCATTTAGAAAGTGAAGAAACACTCCATTCACTTCACACAGTGAATTGAAGTGTTGGAACAGACTGCTTCTCTTTCAGAAAAACGCATGTGAATTTCTGTTGAATGCTTGTAAGTAGCTTAAGGCAGTTTCAAAGGAAAGTGATTTTCTCTGAAAGGAGAGCATTTAGAAAGTCAAGCAACACTCCATTCACTTCGCACAGTGAATTGAAGTGTTGAAAGAGACTGCTTCTCTTTCAGAAAAACGCATGTGATTTTCTTGTGAATGCTTGTAAGTAGCTTAAGGCACTTTCAAAGGAAAGTGATTTTCTCTGAAAGGACAGCATTTAGAAAGTGAAGCAACACTCCTTTCACTTCGCATAGTGAATTGAAGTGTTGGAACAGACTGCTTCTCTTTCAGAGAAACGCATGTGAGTTTTTTGTGAATGCTTGTAAGTAGCTTAAGGCACTTTCAAAGGAAAGTGTTTTTCTCTGAAAAGACAGCATTTAGAAAGTGAAGCAACACTCCATTCACTTCAAATAGTGAATTGAAGTCATGGAACAGACTGGTTCTCGTTCAGAGTAAGAGATTTGAGTTTCCTGTGAATGCTTGTAAGTAGCTTAAGACAGTTTCAAAAGGGAGTGATTTTCTCTGAAAGGAGAGCATTTAGAAAGTGAAGCAACACTCCATTCACTTCGCACAGTGAATTGAAGTGTTGGAACAGACTGCTTCTCTTTCAGTGAAACAGATGTGAGTTTCTTGTGAATGCTTGTAAGTAGCTTAAGGTACTTTCAAGGGAAAGTGATTTTCTCTGAAAGGACAGCATTTAGAAAGTGAAGCAACACTCCATTCACTTCGCACAGTGAATTGAAGTGTTGGAACAGACTGCTTCTCTTTCAGAGAAACGCATGTGAGTTTTTTGTGAATGCTTGTAAGTAGCTTAAGGTACTTTCAAGGGAAAGTGATTTTCTCTGAAAGGACAGCATTTAGAAAGTGAAGCAACACTCCATTCACTTCGCACAGTGAATTGAAGTGTTGGAACAGACTGCTTCTCTTTCAGAAAAACGCATGTGAGTTTCTTGTGAATGCTTGTAAGTAGCTTAAGGCACTTTCAAAGGAAAGTGATTTTCTCTGAAAGGACAGCATTTAGAAAGTGAAGCAACACTCCGTTCACTTCGCATAGTGTATTGAAGTGTTGGAACAGACTGCTTCTCTTTCAGAGAAACGCATGTGAGTTTTTTGTGAATGCTTGTAAGTAGCTTAAGGCACTTTCAAAGGAAAGTGATTTTCTCTGAAAGGACAGCATTTAAAAAGTGAAGCAACACTCCATTCACTTAGCACAGTGAATTGAAGTGTTGGAACAGACTGCTTCTCGTTCAGTGTAAGAGATGTGAGTTTCTTGTGAATGCTTGTAAGTAGCTTAAGGCAGTTTCAAAAGGGAGTGATTTTCTCTGAAAGGAGAGCATTTAGAAAGTGAAGCAACACTCCATTCACTTTCGCACAGTGAATTGAAGTGTTGGAACAGACTGCTTCTCTTTCAGAGAAACGCATGTGAGTTTTTTGTGAATGCTTGTAAGTAGCTTAAGGCACTTTCAAAGGAAAGTGATTTTCTCTGAAACTACAGCATTTAGAATGTGAAGCAACACTCCATTCACTTCTCACAGTGAATTGAAGTGTTGGAACAGACTGCTTCTCTTTCAGAGTAACAGATGTGAGTTTCTTGTGAATGCTTGTAAGTAGCTTAAGGAACTTTCAAGGGAAAGTGATTTTCTCTGAAAGGACAGCATTTAGAAAGTGAAGCAACACTCCATTCACTTCTCACAGTGAATTGAAGTGTTGGAACAGACTGCTTCTCTTTCAGAGTAAGAGATGTGTGTTTCTTGTGAATGCTTGTAAGTAGCTTAAGGCACTTTCAAAAGGGAGTGATTTTCTCTAAAAGGAGAGCATTTAGAAAGTGAAGCAACACTCCACTCACTTCGCACAGTGAATTGAAGTTTTGGAACAGACTGCTTCTCTTTCAGAGAAACGCATGTGAATTTCTGTTGAATGTTTGTCAGTAGCTTAAGGCACTTTCAAAGGAAAGTGATTTTCTCTGAAAGGACAGCATTTAGAAAGTGAAGAAACACTCCATTCACTTCACACAGTGAATTGAAGTGTTGGAACAGACTGCTTCTCTTTCAGAAAAACGCATGTGAGTTTCTTGTGAATGCTTGTAAGTAGCTTAAGGCACTTTCAAAGGAAAGTTATTTTCTCTGAAAGGAGAGCATTTAGAAAGTGAAGCAACACTCCATTCACTTCGCACAGTGAATTGAAGTGTTCGAACAGACTGCTTCTCTTTCAGAAAAACGCATGTGAGTTTCTTGTGAATGCTTGTAAGTAGCTTAAGGCACTTTCAAAGGAAAGTTATTTTCTCTGAAAGGACAGCATTTAGAAATGAAGCAACACTCCGTTCACTTCGCATAGTGAATTGAAGTGTTGGAACAGACTGCTTCTCTTTCAGAGAAACGCATGTGAGTTTTTTGTGAATGCTTGTAAGTAGCTTAAGGTACTTTCAAGGGAAAGTGATTTTCTCTGAAAGGACAGCATTTAGAAAGTGAAGCAACACTCCATTCACTTCAAACAGTGAATTGAAGTGTTGGAACAGACTGCTTCTCTTTCAGAGTAAGAGATTTGTGTTTCTTGTGAATGCTTGTAAGTAGCTTAAGGCACTTTCAAAAGGGAGTGATTTTCTCTAAAAGGAGAGCATTTAGAAAGTGAAGCAACACTCCACTCACTTCGCACAGTGAATTGAAGTTTTGGAACAGACTGCTTCTCTTTCAGAGAACCGCATGTGAATTTCTGTTGAATGTTTGTAAGTAGCTTAAGGCACTTTCAAAGGAAAGTGATTTTCTCTGAAAGGACAGCATTTAGAAAGTGAAGAAACACTCCATTCACTTCACACAGTGAATTGAAGTGTTGGAACAGACTGCTTCTCTTTCAGAAAAACGCATGTGAATTTCTGTTGAATGCTTGTAAGTAGCTTAAGGCAGTTTCAAAGGAAAGTGATTTTCTCTGAAAGGAGAGCATTTAGAAAGTCAAGCAACACTCCATTCACTTCGCACAGTGAATTGAAGTGTTGAAAGAGACTGCTTCTCTTTCAGAAAAACGCATGTGATTTTCTTGTGAATGCTTGTAAGTAGCTTAAGGCACTTTCAAAGGAAAGTGATTTTCTCTGAAAGGACAGCATTTAGAAAGTGAAGCAACACTCCTTTCACTTCGCATAGTGAATTGAAGTGTTGGAACAGACTGCTTCTCTTTCAGAGAAACGCATGTGAGTTTTTTGTGAATGCTTGTAAGTAGCTTAAGGCACTTTCAAAGGAAAGTGTTTTTCTCTGAAAAGACAGCATTTAGAAAGTGAAGCAACACTCCATTCACTTCAAATAGTGAATTGAAGTCTTGGAACAGACTGGTTCTCGTTCAGAGTAAGAGATTTGAGTTTCCTGTGAATGCTTGTAAGTAGCTTAAGACAGTTTCAAAAGGGAGTGATTTTCTCTGAAAGGAGAGCATTTAGAAAGTGAAGCAACACTCCATTCACTTCGCACAGTGAATTGAAGTGTTGGAACAGACTGCTTCTCTTTCAGTGAAACAGATGTGAGTTTCTTGTGAATGCTTGTAAGTAGCTTAAGGTACTTTCAAGGGAAAGTGATTTTCTCTGAAAGGAAAGCATTTAGAAAGTGAAGCAACACTCCATTCACTTCGCACAGTGAATTGAAGTGTTGGAACAGACTGCTTCTCTTTCAGAGAAACGCATGTGAGTTTTTTGTGAATGCTTGTAAGTAGCTTAAGGTACTTTCAAGGGAAAGTGATTTTCTCTGAAAGGACAGCATTTAGAAAGTGAAGCAACACTCCATTCACTTCGCACAGTGAATTGAAGTGTTGGAACAGACTGCTTCTCTTTCAGAAAAACGCATGTGAGTTTCTTGTGAATGCTTGTAAGTAGCTTAAGGCACTTTCAAAGGAAAGTGATTTTCTCTGAAAGGACAGCATTTAGAAAGTGAAGCAACACTCCGTTCACTTCGCATAGTGAATTGAAGTGTTGGAACAGAGTGCTTCTCTTTCAGAGAAACACATGTGAGTTTTTTGTGAATGCTTGTAAGTAGCTTAAGGCACTTTCAAAGGAAAGTGATTTTCTCTGAAAGGACAGCATTTAAAAAGTGAAGCAACACTCCATTCACTTCAAACAGTGAATTGAAGTGTTGGAACAGACTGCTTCTCGTTCAGAGTAAGAGATGTGAGTTTCTTGTGAATGCTTGTAAGTAGCTTAAGGCAGTTTCAAAAGGGAGTGATTTTCTCTGAAAGGAGAGCATTTAGAAAGTGAAGCAACACTCCATTCACTTCTCACAGTGAATTGAAGTGTTGGAACAGACTGCTTCTCTTTCAGAGTAACAGATGTGAGTTTCTTGTGAATGCTTGTAAGTAGCTAAAGGTACTTTCAATTGAAAGTGATTTTCTCTGAATGTACAGCATTTAGAAAGTGAAGCAACACTCCATTCACTTCAAACAGTGAATTGAAGTGTTGGAACAGACTGCTTCTCTTTCAGAGTAAGAGATGTGTGTTTCTTGTGAATGCTTGTAAGTAGCTTAAGGCACTTTCAAAAGGGAGTGATTTTCTCTAAAAGGAGAGCATTTAGAAAGTGAAGCAACACTCCACTCACTTCGCACAGTGAATTGAAGTTTTGGAACAGACTGCTTCTCTTTCAGAGAAACGCATGTGAATTTCTGTTGAATGTTTGTAAGTAGCTTAAGGCACTTTCAAAGGAAAGTGATTTTCTCTGAAAGGACAGCATTTAGAAAGTGAAGAAACACTCCATTCACTTCACACAGTCAATTGAAGTGTTGGAACAGACTGCTTCTCTTTCAGAAAAACGCATGTGAATTTCTGTTGAATGCTTGTAAGTAGCTTAAGGCAGTTTCAAAGGAAAGTGATTTTCTCTGAAAGGAGAGCATTTAGAAAGTGAAGCAACACTCCATTCACTTCGCACAGTGAATTGAAGTGTTGGAACAGACTGCTTCTCTTTCAGAAAAACGCATGTGAGTTTCTTGTGAATGCTTGTAAGTAGCTTAAGGCACTTTCAAAGGAAAGTGTTTTTCTCTGAAAGGACAGCATTTCGAAAGTGAAGCAACACTCCGTTCACTTCGCATAGTGAATTGAAGTGTTGGAACAGAGTGCTTCTCTTTCAGAGAAACGCATGTGAGTTTTTTGTGAATGCTTGTAAGTAGCTTAAGGCACTTTCAAAGGAAAGTGATTTTCTCTGAAACTAGAGCATTTAGAATGTGAAGCAACACTCCATTCACTTCGCACTGTGAATTGTAGTGTTGGAACAGACTGCTTCTCTTTCAGAGAAATGCATGTGAATTTCTGTTGAATGCTTTTAAGTAGCTTAAGGCAGTTTCAAAGGAAAGTGATTTTCTCTGAAAGGACAGCATTTAGAAAGTGAAGCAACACTCCGTTCACTTCGCATAGTGAATTGAAGTGTTGGAACAGAGTGCTTCTCTTTCAGAGAAACACATGTGAGTTTTTTGTGAATGCTTGTAAGTAGCTTAAGGCACTTTCAAAGGAAAGTGATTTTCTCTGAAAGGACAGCATTTAAAAAGTGAAGCAACACTCCATTCACTTCAAACAGTGAATTGAAGTGTTGGAACAGACTGCTTCTCGTTCAGAGTAAGAGATGTGAGTTTCTTGTGAATGCTTGTAAGTAGCTTAAGGCAGTTTCAAAAGGGAGTGATTTTCTCTGAAAGGAGAGCATTTAGAAAGTGAAGCAACACTCCATTCACTTCTCACAGTGAATTGAAGTGTTGGAACAGACTGCTTCTCTTTCAGAGTAACAGATGTGAGTTTCTTGTGAATGCTTGTAAGTAGCTAAAGGTACTTTCAATTGAAAGTGATTTTCTCTGAATGTACAGCATTTAGAAAGTGAAGCAACACTCCATTCACTTCAAACAGTGAATTGAAGTGTTGGAACAGACTGCTTCTCTTTCAGAGTAAGAGATGTGTGTTTCTTGTGAATGCTTGTAAGTAGCTTAAGGCACTTTCAAAAGGGAGTGATTTTCTCTAAAAGGAGAGCATTTAGAAAGTGAAGCAACACTCCACTCACTTCGCACAGTGAATTGAAGTTTTGGAACAGACTGCTTCTCTTTCAGAGAAACGCATGTGAATTTCTGTTGAATGTTTGTAAGTAGCTTAAGGCACTTTCAAAGGAAAGTGATTTTCTCTGAAAGGACAGCATTTAGAAAGTGAAGAAACACTCCATTCACTTCACACAGTCAATTGAAGTGTTGGAACAGACTGCTTCTCTTTCAGAAAAACGCATGTGAATTTCTGTTGAATGCTTGTAAGTAGCTTAAGGCAGTTTCAAAGGAAAGTGATTTTCTCTGAAAGGAGAGCATTTAGAAAGTGAAGCAACACTCCATTCACTTCGCACAGTGAATTGAAGTGTTGGAACAGACTGCTTCTCTTTCAGAAAAACGCATGTGAGTTTCTTGTGAATGCTTGTAAGTAGCTTAAGGCACTTTCAAAGGAAAGTGTTTTTCTCTGAAAGGACAGCATTTCGAAAGTGAAGCAACACTCCGTTCACTTCGCATAGTGAATTGAAGTGTTGGAACAGAGTGCTTCTCTTTCAGAGAAACGCATGTGAGTTTTTTGTGAATGCTTGTAAGTAGCTTAAGGCACTTTCAAAGGAAAGTGATTTTCTCTGAAAGGACAGCATTTAAAAAGTGAAGCAACACTCCATTCACTTCAAACAGTGAATTGAAGTGTTGGAACAGACTGCTTCTCGTTCAGAGTAAGAGATGTGAGTTTCTTGTGAGTGCTTGTAAGTAGCTTAAGGCAGTTTCAAAAGGGAGTGATTTTCTCTGAAAGGAGAGCATTTAGAAAGTGAAGCAACACTCCATTCACTTCTCACAGTGAATTGAAGTGTTGGAACAGACTGCTTCTCTTTCAGAGTAACAGATGTGAGTTTCTTGTGAATGCTTGTAAGTAGCTTAAGGTACTTTCAAGGGAAAGTGATTTTCTCTGAAACTACAGCATTTAGAAAGTGAAGCAACACTCCATTCACTTCAAACAGTGAATTGAAGTGTTGGAACAGACTGCTTCTCTTTCAGAGAAACGCATGTGAGTTTTTTGTGAATGCTTGTAAGTAGCTTAAGGTACTTTCAAGGGAAAGTGATTTTCTCTGAAAGGACAGCATTTAGAATGTGAAGCAACACTCCATTCACTTCAAACAGTGAATTGAAGTGTTGGAACAGACTGCTTCTCTTTCAGAGTAAGAGATGTGTGTTTCTTGTGAATGCTTGTAAGTAGCTTAAGGCACTTTCAAAAGGGAGTGATTTTCTCTAAAAGGAGAGCATTTACAAAGTGAAGCAACACTCCACTCACTTCGCACAGTGAATTGAAGTTTTGGAACAGACTGCTTCTCTTTCAGAGAAACGCATGTGAATTTCTGTTGAATGTTTGTAAGTAGCTTAAGGCACTTTCAAAGGAAAGTGATTTTCTATGAAAGGACAGCATTTAGAAAGTGAGGAAACACTAAATTCACTTCACACAGTGAATTGAAGTGTTGGAACAGACTGCTTCTCTTTCAGAAAAACGCATGTGAATTTCTGTTGAATGCTTGTAAGTAGCTTAAGGTAGTTTCAAAGGAAAGTGATTTTCTCTGAAAGGACAGCATTTAGAAAGTGAAGAAACACTCCATTCACTTCACACAGTGAATTGAAGTGTTGGAACAGACTGCTTCTCTTTCAGAAAAACGCATGTGAATTTCTGTTGAATGCTTCTAAGTAGCTTAAGGCAGTTTCAAAGGAAAGTGATTTTCGCTGAAAGGAGAGCATTTAGAAAGTGAAGAAACACACCATTCACTTCACACAGTGAATTGAAGTGTTGGAACAGACTGCTTCTCTTTCAGAAAAACGCATGTGAGTTTCTTGTGAATGCTTGTAAGAAGCTTAAGGCACTTTCAAAGGAAAGTGATTTTCTCTGAAAGGACAGCATTTAGAAAGTGAAGCAACACTCCGTTCACTTCGCATAGTGAATTGAAGTGTTGGAACAGACTGCTTCTCTTTCAGAGAAACGCATGTGAGTTTTTTGTGAATGCTTGTAAGTAGCTTAAGGCACTCTCAAAGGAAAGTGTTTTTCTCTGAAAAGACAGCATTTAGAAAGTGAAGCAACACTCCATTCACTTCAAATAGTGAATTGAAGTGTTGGAAAAGACTGGTTCTCGTTCAGAATAAGAGATGTGAGTTTCTTGTGAATGCTTGTAAGTAGCTTAAGACAGTTTCAAAAGGGAGTGATTTTCTCTGAAAGAGAGCATTTAGAAAGTGAAGCAACACTCCATTCACTTCGCACAGTGAATTGAAGTGTTGGAACAGACTGCTTCTCTTTCAGTGAAACAGATGTGAGTTTCTTGTGAATGCTTGTAAGTAGCTTAAGGTACTTTCAAGGGAAAGTGATTTTCTCTGAAAGGACAGCATTTAGAAAGTGAAGCAAAACTCCATTCACTTCGCACAGTGAATTGAAGTGTTGGAACAGACTGCTTCTCGTTCAGAGTAAGAGATGTGAGTTTCTTGTGAATTCTTATAAGTAGCTTAAGGCAGTTTCAAAAGGGAGTGATTTTCTCTGAAAGGAGAGCATTTACAAAGTGAAGCAACACTCCATTCACTTCGCACAGTGAATTGAAGTGTTGGAACAGACTGCTTCTCTTTCAGAGAAACGCATGTGAATTTCTGTTGAATGCTTGTAGGTAGCTTAAGGCAGTTTCAAAGGAAAGTGATTTTCTCTGAAAAGAGAGCATTTAGAAAGTGAAGCAACACTCCATTCACTTCGCACAGTGAATTGAAGTGTTCGAACAGACTGCTTCTCTTTCAGAAAAATGCATGTGAGTTTCTTGTGAATGCTTGTAAGTAGCTTAAGGCACTTTCAAAGGAAAGTGATTTTCTCTGAAAGGACAGCATTTAGAAAGTGAAGCAACACTCCATTCACTTCAAACATTGAATTGAAGTGTTGGAACAGACTGCTTCTCGTTAATAGTAAGAGATGTTTCTTGTGAATTCTTATAAGTAGCTTAAGGCAGTTTCAAAAGGGAGTGATTTTCTCTGAAAGAAGAGCATTAAGAAAGTGAAGCAACACTCCATTCACTTTCGCACAGTGAATTGAAGTGTTGGAACAGACTGCTTCTCTTTCAGAGAAACGCATGTGAGTTTTTTGTGAATGCTTGTAAGTAGCTTAAGGCACTTTCAAAGGAAAGTGATTTTCTCTGAAACTAGAGCATTTAGAATGTGAAGCAACACTCCATTCACTTCTCACAGTTAATTGAAGTGTTGGAACAGACTGCTACTCTTTCAGAGAAACAGATGTGAGTTTCTTGTGAATGTTTGTAAGTAACTTAAGGCAGTTTCAAAAGAGAGTGATTTTCTCTAAATGAAGAGCATTTAGAAAGTGAAGCAACACTCCATTCACTTCGCACAGTGAATTGAAGTGTTGGAATAGACTGCTTCTCTTTCAGAGAAACAGATGTGAGTTTCTTGTGAATGCTTGTAAGTAGCTTAAGGTACTTTCAAGGGAAAGTGATATTCTCTGAAAGGACAGCATTTAGAAAGTGAAGCAACACTCCTTTCACTTCGCACAGTGAATTGAAGTGTTGGAACAGACTGCTTCTCTTTCAGAGAAACGCATGTGAATTTCTGTTGAATGCTTTATGTAGCTTAAGGCAGTTTCAAAGGAAAGTGATTTTCTCTGAAAGGACAGCATTTAAAAAGTGAAGCAACACTCCGTTCACTTCCAATAGTGAATTGAAGTGTTGGAACAGACTGCTTCTCGTTCAGAGTAAGAGACGTGAGTTTCTTGTGAATGCTTGTAAGTAGCTTAAGGCAGTTTCAAAAGGGAGTGATTTTCTCTGAAAGGAGAGCATTTAGAAAGTGAAGCAACACTCCATTCACTTTCGCACAGTGAATTGAAGTGTTGGAACAGACTGCTTCTCTTTCAGAGAAACGCATGTGAGTTTTTTGTGAATGCTTGTAAGTAGCTTAAGGCACTTTCAAAGGAAAGTGATTTTCTCTGAAACTACAGCATTTAGAATGTGAAGCAACACTCCATTCACTTCTCACAGTGAATTGAAGTGTTGGAACATACTGCTTCTCTTTCAGAGTAACAGATGTGAGTTTCTTGTGAATGCTTGTAAGTAGCTTAAGGTACTTTCAATTGAAAGTGATTTTCTCTGAAACTACAGCATTTAGAAAGTGAAGCAACACTCCATTCACTTCAAACAGTGAATTGAAGTGTTGGAACAGACTGCTTCTCTTTCAGAGTAAGAGATGTGTGTTTCTTGTGAATGCTTGTAAGTAGCTTCAGGCACTTTCAAAAGGGAGTGATTTTCTCTAAAAGGAGAGCATTTAGAAAGTGAAGCAACACTCCACTCACTTCGCACAGTGAATTGAAGTTTTGGAACAGACTGCTTCTCTTTCAGAGAAACGCATGTGAATTTCTGTTGAATGTTTGTAAGTAGCTTAAGGCACTTTCAAAGGAAAGTGATTTTCTCTGAAAGGACAGCATTTAGAAAGTGAAGAAACACTCCATTCACTTCACACAGTGAATTGAAGTGTTGGAACAGACTGCTTCTCTTTCAGAAAAACGCATGTGAATTTCTGTTGAATGCTTGTAAGTAGCTTAAGGCAGTTTCAAAGGAAAGTGATTTTCTCTGAAAGGAGAGCATTAAGAAAGTGAAGCAACACTCCATTCACTTCGCACAGTGAATTGAAGTGTTGGAAGAGACTGCTTCTCTTTCAGAAAAACGCATGTGAGTTTCTTGTGAATGCTTGTAAGTAGCTAAAGGCACTTTCAAAGGAAAGTGATTTTCTCTGAAAGGACAGCATTTAGAAAGTGAAGCAACACTCCGTTCACTTCGCATAGTGAATTGAAGTGTTGGAACAGACTGCTTCTCTTTCAGAGAAACGCATGTGAGTTTTTTGTGAATGCTTGTAAGTAGCTTAAGGCATTTTCAAAGGAAAGTGTTTTTCTCTGAAAAGACAGCATTTAGAAAGGGAAGCAACACTCCATTCACTTCGCACAGTGAATTGAAGTGTTGGAACAGACTGCTTCTCGTTCAGTGAAACAGATGTGAGTTTCTTGTGAATGCTTGTAAGTAGCTTAAGTTACTTTCAAGGGAAAGTGATTTTCTCTGAAAGGACAGCATTTAGAAAGTGAAGCAAAACTCCATTCACTTCGCACAGTGAATTGAAGTGTTGGAACAGACTGCTTCTCGTTCAGAGTAAGAGATGTGAGTTTCTTGTGAATTCTTATAATTAGCTTAAGGCAGTTTCAAAAGGGAGTGATTTTCTCTGAAAGGAGAGCATTTAGAAAGTGAAGCAACACTCCATTCACTTCGCACAGTGGATTGAAGTGTTGGAACAGACTGCTTCTCTTTCAGAGAAACGCATGTGAATTTCTGTTGAATGCTTGTAGGTAGCTTAAGGCAGTTTCAAAGGAAAGTGATTTTCTCTGAAAAGAGAGCATTTAGAAAGTGAAGCAACACTCCATTCACTTCGCACAGTGAATTGAAGTGTTGGACCAGACTGCTTCTCTTTCAGAGAAACAAATGTGAGTTTCTTGTGAATGCTTGTAAGTAGCTTAAGGTACTTTGAAGGGAAAGTGATTTTCTCTGAAAGTACAGCATTTAGAAAGTGAAGCAACACTCCATTCACTTCGCACAGTGAATTGAAGTGTTGGAACAGACTGCTTCTCTTTCAGAGAAATGCATGTGAATTTCTGTTGAATGCTTTTAAGTAGCTTAAGGCAGTTTCAAAGGAAAGTGATTTTCTCTGAAAGGACAGCATTTAGAAAGTGAAGCAACACTCCGTTCACTTCGCATAGTGAATTGAAGTGTTGGAACAGAGTGCTTCTCTTTCAGAGAAACGCATGTGAGTTTTTTGTGAATGCTTGTAAGTAGCTTAAGGCACTTTCAAAGGAAAGTGATTTTCTCTTAAAGGACAGCATTTAAAAAGTGAAGCAACACTTCATTCACTTCCAACAGTGAATTGAAGTGTTGGAACAGACTGCTTCTCGTTCAGAGTAAGAGATGTGAGTTTCTTGTGAATGCTTGTAAGTAGCTTAAGGCAGTTTCAAAAGGGAGTGATTTTCTCTGAAAGGAGAGCATTTAGAAAGTGAAGCAACACTCCATTCACTTTCGCACAGTGAATTGAAGTGTTGGAACAGACTGCTTCTCTTACAGAGAAACGCATGTGAGTTTTTTGTGAATGCTTGTAAGTAGCTTAAGGCACTTTCAAAGGAAAGTGATTTTCTCTGAAACTAGAGCATTTAGAATGTGAAGCAACACTCCATTCACTTCTCACAGTGAATTGAAGTGTTGGAACAGACTGCTTCTCTTTCTGAGTAACAGATGTGAGTTTCTTGTGAATGCTTGTAAGTAGCTTAAGGTACTTTCAATTGAAAGTGATTTTCTCTGAAAGGACAGCATTTCGAAAGTGAAGCAACACTCCATTCACTTCGCACAGTGAATTGAAGTGTTGGAACAGACTGCTTCTCTTTCAGAGTAAGAGATGTGTGCTTCTTGTGAATGCTTGTAAGTAGCTTAAGGCACTTTCAAAGGAAAGTGATTTTCTCTGAAAAGACAGCATTTAGAAAGTGAAGCAACACTCCATTCACTTCCAATAGTGAATTGAAGTGTTGGAACAGACTGCTTCTCGTTCAGAGTAAGAGATGTGAGTTTCTTGTGAATGCTTGTAAGTAGCTTAAGACAGTTTCAAAAGGGAGTGATTTTCTCTGAAAGGAGAGCATTTAGAAAGTGAAGCAACACTCCATTCACTTCGCACAGTGAGTTGAAGTGTTGGAACAGACTCCTTCTCTTTCAGAGAACCGAATGTGAGTTTTTTGTGAATGCTTGTAAGTAGCTTAAGGCACTTTCAAAGGAAAGTGATTTTCTCTGAAACTACAGCATTTAGAATGTGAAGCAACACTCCATTCACATCTCACAGTGAATTGAAGTGTTGGAACAGACTGCTTCTCTTTCAGAGAAACAGATGTGAGTTTCTTGTGAATGCTTGTAAGTAGCTTAAGGTACTTTCAAGGGAAAGTGATTTTCTCTGAAAGGACAGCATTTAGAAAGTGAAGCAACACTCCATTCACTTCGCACAGTGAATTGAAGTGTTTGAACAGACTGCTTCTCTTTCAGAGAAACAGATGTGAGTTTCTTGTGAATGCTTGTAAGTAGCTTAAGGCACTTTCAAAGGAAAGTGATTTTCTCTGAAAGGACAGCATTTAGAAAGTGAAGCAAAACTCCATTCACTTCGCACAGTGAATTGAAGTGTTGGAACAGACTGCTTCTCGTTCAGAGTAAGAGATGTGAGTTTCTTGTGAATTCTTATAAGTAGCTTAAGGCAGTTTCAAAAGGGAGTGTTTTTCTCTGAAAGGAGAGCATTTAGAAAGTGAAGCAACACTCCATTCACTTCGCACAGTGAATTGAAGTGTTGGAACAGACTGCTTCTCTTTCAGAGAAACGCATGTGAATTTCTGTTGAATGCTTGTAGGTAGGTTAAGGCAGTTTCAAAGGAAAGTGATTTTCTCTGAAAAGAGAGCATTTAGAAAGTGAAGCAACACTCCATTCACTTCGCACAGTGAATTGAAGTGTTCGAACAGACTGCTTCTCTTTCAGAAAAATGCATGTGAGTTTCTTGTGAATGCTTGTAAGTAGCTTAAGGCACTTTCAAAGGAAAGTGATTTTCTCTGAAAGGACAGCATTTAGAAAGTGAAGAAACACTCCATTCACTTCACACAGTGAATTGAAGTGTTGGAACAGACTGCTTCTCGTTCAGAGTAAGAGATGTGTGTTTCTTGTGAATGCTTGTAAGTAGCTTAAGGCACTTTCAAAAGGGAGTGATTTTCTCTGAAAGGAGAGCATTTAGAAAGTGAAGCAACACTCCACTCACTTCGCACAGGGAATTGAAGTTTTGGAACAGACTGCTTCTCTTTCAGGGAAACGCATGTGAATTTCTGTTGAATGTTTGTAAGTAGCTTAAGGCATTTTCAAAGGAAAGTGATTTTCTCTGAAAGGACAGCATTTAGAAAGTGAAGAAACACTCCATTCACTTCACACAGTGAATTGAAGTGTTGGACCAGACGGCTTCTCTTTCAGAAAAACGCATGTGAATTTCTGTTGAATGCTTGTAAGTAGCTTAAGGCAGCTTCAAAGGAAAGTGATTTTCTCTGAAAGGAGAGCATTTAGAAAGTGAAGCAACACTCCATTCACTTCGCACAGTGAATTGAAGTGTTGGAACAGACTGCTTCTCTTTCAGAAAAAAGCATGTGAGTTTCTTGTGAATGCTTGTAAGTAGCTTAAGGCAGTTTCAAAGGAAAGTGATTTTCTCTGAAAAGATAGCATTTAGAAAGTGAAGCAACAGTCCATTCACTTCAAATAGCGAATTGAAGTGTTGGAACAGACTGCTTCTCGTTCAGAGTAAGAGATGTGAGTTTCTTGGGAATGCTTGTAAGTAGCTTAAGACAGTTTCAAAAGGGAGTGATTTTCTCTGAAAGGAGAGCATTTAGAAAGTGAAGCAACACTCCATTCACTTCGCAAAGTGAATTGAAGTGTTGGAACAGACTGCTTCTCTTTCAGTGAAACAGATGTGAGTTTCTTGTGAATGCTTGTAAGTAGCTTAAGGTACTTTCAAGGGAAAGTGATTTTCTCTGAAAGGACAGCATTTAGAAAGTGAAGCAAAACCCCATTCACTTCGCACAGTGAATTGAAGTGTTGGAACAGACTGCTTCTCGTTCAGAGTAAGAGATGTGAGTTTCTTGTGAATTCTTATAAGTAGCTTAAGGCAGTTCCAAAAGGGAGTGATTTTCTCTGAAAGGAGAGCATTTAGAAAGTGAAGCAACACTCCATTCACTTCGCACAGTGAATTGAAGTGTTGGAACAGACTGCTTCTCTTTCAGAGAAACGCATGTGAATTTCTGTTGAATGCTTGTAGGTAGCTTAAGGCAGTTTCAAAGGAAAGTTATTTTCTCTGAAAAGAGAGCATTTAGAAAGTGAAGCAACACTCCATTCACTTCGCACAGTGAATTGAAGTGTTCGAACAGACTGCTTCTCTTTCAGAAAAATGCATGTGAGTTTCTTGTGAATGCTTGTAAGTAGCTTAAGGCACTTTCAAAGGAAAGTGATTTTCTCTGAAAGGACAGCATTTAGAAAGTGAAGCAACACTCCATTCACTTCAAACATTGAATTGAAATGTTGGAACAGACTGCTTCTCGTTCAGAGTAAGAGATGTTTCTTGTGAATTCTTATAAGTAGCTTAAGGCAGTTTCAAAAGGGAGTGATTTTCTCTGAAAGAAGAGCATTTAGAAAGTGAAGCAACACTCCATTCACTTTCGCACAGTGAATTGAAGTGTTGGAACAGACTGCTTCTCTTTCAGAGAAATGCATGTGAGTTTTTTGTGAATGCTTGTAAGTAGCTTAAGGCACTTTCAAAGGAAAGTGATTTTCTCTGAAACTACAGCATTTAGAATGTGAAGCAACACTCCATTTACTTCTCACAGTTAATTGAAGTGTTGGAACAGACTGCTTCTCTTTCAGAGAAACAGATGTGAGTTTCTTGTGAATATTTGTAAGTAACTTAAGGCAGTTTCAAAAGAGAGTGATTTTCTCTAAATGAAGAGCATTTAGAAAGTGAAGCAACACTCCATTCACTTCGCACAGTGAATTGAAGTGTTGGAACAGACTGCTTCTCTTTCAGAGAAACAGATGTGAGTTTCTTGTGAATGCTTGTAAGTAGCTTAAGGCAGTTTCAAAAGGGAGTGATTTTCTCTGAAAAGAGAGCATTTAGAAAGTGAAGCAACACTCCATTCACTTTCGCACAGTGAATTGAAGTGTTGGAACAGACTGCTTCTCTTTCAGAAAAACGCATGTGAGTTTTTTGTGAATGCTTGTAAGTAGCTTGAGGCACTTTCAAAGGAACTGATTTTCACTGAAACTACAGCATTTAGTATGTGAAGCAACACTCCATTCACTTCTCACAGTGAATTGAAGTGTTGGAACAGACTGCTTCTCTTTCAGAGTAACAGATGTGAGTTTCTTGTGAATGCTTGTAAGTAGCTTAAGGCAGTTTCAAAGGAAAGTGATTTTCTCTGAAAGGAGAGCATTTAGAAAGTGAAGCAACACTCCATTCACCTCGCACAGTGAATTGAAGTGTTGGACCAGACTGCTTCTCTTTCAGAGAAACAGATGTGAGTTTCTTGTGAATGCTTGTAAGTAGCTTAAGGTACTTTCAAGGGAAAGTGATTTTCTCTGAAAGGAGAGCATTTAGAAAGTGAAGCAAGACTCCATTCACTTCGCACAGTGAATTGAAGTGTTGGAACAGACTGCTTCTCTTTCAGAGAAACGCATGTGAGTTTTTTGTGAATGCTTGTAAGTAGCTTAAGGCACTTTCAAAGGAAAGTGATTTTCTCTGAAAGGACAGCATTTCAAAAGTGAAGCAACACTCCATTCACTTCAAACAGTGAATTGAAGTGTTTGAACAGACTGCTTCTCTTTCATAGTAAGAGATGTGTGTTTCTTGTGAATGTTTGTAAGTAGCTTAAGGCACTTTCAAAAGGGAGTGATTTTCTCTAAAAGGAGAGCATTTAGAAAGTGAAGCAACACTCCACTCACTTCGCACAGTGAATTGAAGTTTTGGAACCGACTGCTTCTCTTTCAGAGAAACTCATGTGAATTTCTGTTGAATGTTTGTCAGTAGCTTAAGGCACTTTCAAAGGAAAGTGATTTTCTCTGAAAGGACAGCATTTAGAAAGTGAAGCAACACTCCGTTCACTTCGCATAGTGAATTGAAGTGTTGGAACAGACTGCTTCTCTTTCAGAGTAACAGATGTGAGTTTCTTGTGAATGCTTGTAAGTAGCTTAAGGCAGTTTCAAAGGAAAGTGATTTTCTCTGAAAGGAGAGCATTTAGAAAGTGAAGCAACACTCCATTCACCTCGCACAGTGAATTGAAGTGTTGGACCAGACTGCTTCTCTTTCAGAGAAACAGATGTGAGTTTCTTGTGAATGCTTGTAAGTAGCTTAAGGCACTTTCAAAAGGGAGTGATTTTCTCTAAAAGGAGAGCATTTAGAAAGTGAAGCAACACTCCACTCACTTCGCACAGTGAATTGAAGTTTTGGAACAGACTGCTTCTCTTTCAGAGAAACTCATGTGAATTTCTGTTGAATGTTTGTCAGTAGCTTAAGGCACTTTCAAAGGAAAGTGATTTTCTCTGAAAGGACAGCATTTAGAAAGTGAAGAAACACTCCATTCACTTCACACAGTGAATTGAAGTGTTGGAACAGACTGCTTCTCTTTCAGAAAAACGCATGTGAATTTCTGTTGAATGCTTGTAAGTAGCTTAAGGCAGTTTCAAAGGAAAGTGATTTTCTCTGAAAGGAGAGCATTTAGAAAGTGAAGCAACACTCCATTCACTTCGCACAGTGAATTGAGGTGTTGGAACAGACTGCCTCTCTTTCAGAAAAACGCATGTGAGTTTCTTGTGAATGCTTGTAAGTAGCTTAAGGCACTTTCAAAGGAAAGTGATTTTCTCTGAAAGGACAGCATTTAGAAAGTGAAGCAACACTCCGTTCACTTCGCATAGTGAATTGAAGTGTTGGAACAAACTGCTTCTCTTTCAGAGAAACGCATGTGAGTTTTTTGTGAATGCTTGTAAGTAGCTTAAGGCACTTTCAAAGGAAAGTGTTTTTCTCTGAAAAGACAGCATTTAGAAAGTGAAGCAACAGTCCATTCACTTCAAATAGCGAATTGAAGTGTTGGAACAGACTGCTTCTCGTTCAGAGTAAGAGATGTGAGTTTCTTGTGAATGCTTGTAAGTAGCTTAAGGCACTTTCAAAGGAAAGTGATTTTCTCTGAAAGGACAGCATTTAGAAAGTGAAGCAACACTACGTTCACTTCGCATAGTGAATTTAAGTATTGGAACAGACTGCTTCTCTTTCAGAGAAACGTATGTGAGTTTTTTGTGAATGCTTGTAAGTAGCTTAAGGCACTTTCAAAGGAAAGTGATTTTCTCTGAAAGGACAGGATTTAGAAAGTGAAGTAACATTCCATTCACTTCGCACAGTGAATTGAAGTGTTGGAACCGACTGCTTACCCTTCAGAGTAAGAGATGTGAGTTTCTTGTGAATTCTTATAAGTAGCTTAAGGCAGTTTCAAAAGGGAGTGATTTTCTCTGAAAGGAGAGCATTTAGAAAGTGAAGCAACACTCCATTCACTTCGCACAGTGAATTGAAGTGTTGGAACAGACTGCTTCTCTTTCAGAGAAACGCATGAGAATTTCTTTTGAATGCTTGTAGGTAGCTTAAGGCAGTTTCAAAGGAAAGTGATTTTCTCTGAAAAGAGAGCATTTAGAAAGTGAAGCAACACTCCATTCACTTCGCACAGTGAATTGAAGTGTTGGACCAGACTGCTTCTCTTTCAGAAAAACGCATGTGAATTTCTGTTGAATGCTTGTAAGTAGCTTAAGGCAGTTTCAAAGGAAAGTGATTTTCTCTGAAAGGAGAGCATTTAGAAAGTGAAGCAACACTCCATTCACTTCGCACAGTGAATTGAAGTGTTGGAACAGACTGCTTCTCTTTCAGAAAAACGCATGTGAGTTTCTTGTGAATGCTTGTAAGTAGCTTAAGGCAGTTTCAAAGGAAAGTGATTTTCTCTGAAAAGACAGCATTTAGAAAGTGAAGCAACAGTCCATTCACTTCAAATAGCGAATTGAAGTGTTGGAACAGACTGCTTCTCGTTCAGAGTAAGAGATGTGAGTTTCTTGGGAATGCTTGTAAGTAGCTTAAGACAGTTTCAAAAGGGAGTGATTTTCTCTGAAAGGAGAGCATTTAGAAAGTGAAGCAACACTCCATTCACTTCGCAAAGTGAATTGAAGTGTTGGAACAGACTGCTTCTCTTTCAGTGAAACAGATGTGAGTTTCTTGTGAATGCTTGTAAGTAGCTTAAGGTACTTTCAAGGGAAAGTGATTTTCTCTGAAAGGACAGCATTTAGAAAGTGAAGCAAAACCCCATTCACTTCGCACAGTGAATTGAAGTGTTGGAACAGACTGCTTCTCGTTCAGAGTAAGAGATGTGAGTTTCTTGTGAATTCTTATAAGTAGCTTAAGGCAGTTCCAAAAGGGAGTGATTTTCTCTGAAAGGAGAGCATTTAGAAAGTGAAGCAACACTCCATTCACTTCGCACAGTGAATTGAAGTGTTGGAACAGACTGCTTCTCTTTCAGAGAAACGCATGTGAATTTCTGTTGAATGCTTGTAGGTAGCTTAAGGCAGTTTCAAAGGAAAGTTATTTTCTCTGAAAAGAGAGCATTTAGAAAGTGAAGCAACACTCCATTCACTTCGCACAGTGAATTGAAGTGTTCGAACAGACTGCTTCTCTTTCAGAAAAATGCATGTGAGTTTCTTGTGAATGCTTGTAAGTAGCTTAAGGCACTTTCAAAGGAAAGTGATTTTCTCTGAAAGGACAGCATTTAGAAAGTGAAGCAACACTCCATTCACTTCAAACATTGAATTGAAATGTTGGAACAGACTGCTTCTCGTTCAGAGTAAGAGATGTTTCTTGTGAATTCTTATAAGTAGCTTAAGGCAGTTTCAAAAGGGAGTGATTTTCTCTGAAAGGAGAGCATTTAGAAAGTGAAGCAACACTCCATTCACTTTCGCACAGTGAATTGAAGTGTTGGAACAGACTGCTTCTCTTTCAGAGAAATGCATGTGAGTTTTTTGTGAATGCTTGTAAGTAGCTTAAGGCACGTTCAAAGGAAAGTGATTTTCTCTGAAACTACAGCATTTAGAATGTGAAGCAACACTCCATTTACTTCTCACAGTTAATTGAAGTGTTGGAACAGACTGCTTCTCTTTCAGAGAAACAGATGTGAGTTTCTTGTGAATATTTGTAAGTAACTTAAGGCAGTTTCAAAAGAGAGTGATTTTCTCTAAATGAAGAGCATTTAGAAAGTGAAGCAACACTCCATTCACTTCGCACAGTGAATTGAAGTGTTGGAACAGACTGCTTCTCTTTCAGAGAAACAGATGTGAGTTTCTTGTGAATGCTTGTAAGTAGCTTAAGGCAGTTTCAAAAGGGAGTGATTTTCTCTGAAAAGAGAGCATTTAGAAAGTGAAGCAACACTCCATTCACTTTCGCACAGTGAATTGAAGTGTTAGAACAGACTGCTTCTCTTTCAGAAAAACGCATGTGAGTTTTTTGTGAATGCTTGTAAGTAGCTTGAGGCACTTTCAAAGGAACTGATTTTCACTGAAACTACAGCATTTAGTATGTGAAGCAACACTCCATTCACTTCTCACAGTGAATTGAAGTGTTGGAACAGACTGCTTCTCTTTGAGAGTAACAGATGTGAGTTTCTTGTGAATGCTTGTAAGTAGCTTAAGGCAGTTTCAAAGGAAAGTGATTTTCTCTGAAAGGAGAGCATTTAGAAAGTGAAGCAACACTCCATTCACCTCGCACAGTGAATTGAAGTGTTGGACCAGACTGCTTCTCTTTCAGAGAAACAGATGTGAGTTTCTTGTGAATGCTTGTAAGTAGCTTAAGGTACTTTCAAGGGAAAGTGATTTTCTCTGAAAGGAGAGCATTTAGAAAGTGAAGCAAGACTCCATTCACTTCGCACAGTGAATTGAAGTGTTGGAACAGACTGCTTCTCTTTCAGAGAAACGCATGTGAGTTTTTTGTGAATGCTTGTAAGTAGCTTAAGGCACTTTCAAAGGAAAGTGATTTTCTCTGAAAGGACAGCATTTCGAAAGTGAAGCAACACTCCATTCACTTCAAACAGTGAATTGAAGTGTTTGAACAGACTGCTTCTCTTTCATAGTAAGAGATGTGTGTTTCTTGTGAATGTTTGTAAGTAGCTTAAGGCACTTTCAAAAGGGAGTGATTTTCTCTAAAAGGAGAGCATTTAGAAAGTGAAGCAACACTCCACTCACTTCGCACAGTGAATTGAAGTTTTGGAACCGACTGCTTCTCTTTAAGAGAAACTCATGTGAATTTCTGTTGAATGTTTGTCAGTAGCTTAAGGCACTTTCAAAGGAAAGTGATTTTCTCTGAAAGGACAGCATTTAGAAAGTGAAGCAACACTCCGTTCACTTCGCATAGTGAATTGGAGTGTTGGAACAGACTGCTTCTCTTTCAGAGTAACAGATGTGAGTTTCTTGTGAATGCTTGTAAGTAGCTTAAGGCAGTTTCAAAGGAAAGTGATTTTCTCTGAAAGGAGAGCATTTAGAAAGTGAAGCAACACTCCATTCACCTCGCACAGTGAATTGAAGTGTTGGACCAGACTGCTTCTCTTTCAGAGAAACAGATGTGAGTTTCTTGTGAATGCTTGTAAGTAGCTTAAGGCACTTTCAAAAGGGAGTGATTTTCTCTAAAAGGAGAGCATTTAGAAAGTGAAGCAACACTCCACTCACTTCGCACAGTGAATTGAAGTTTTGGAACAGACTGCTTCTCTTTCAGAGAAACTCATGTGAATTTCTGTTGAATGTTTGTCAGTAGCTTAAGGCACTTTCAAAGGAAAGTGATTTTCTCTGAAAGGACAGCATTTAGAAAGTGAAGAAACACTCCATTCACTTCACACAGTGAATTGAAGTGTTGGAACAGACTGCTTCTCTTTCAGAAAAACGCATGTGAATTTCTGTTGAATGCTTGTAAGTAGCTTAAGGCAGTTTCAAAGGAAAGTGATTTTCTCTGAAAGGAGAGCATTTAGAAAGTGAAGCAACACTCCATTCACTTCGCACAGTGAATTGAGGTGTTGGAACAGACTGCCTCTCTTTCAGAAAAACGCATGTGAGTTTCTTGTGAATGCTTGTAAGTAGCTTAAGGCACTTTCAAAGGAAAGTGATTTTCTCTGAAAGGACAGCATTTAGAAAGTGAAGCAACACTCCGTTCACTTCGCATAGTGAATTGAAGTGTTGGAACAAACTGCTTCTCTTTCAGAGAAACGCATGTGAGTTTTTTGTGAATGCTTGTAAGTAGCTTAAGGCACTTTCAAAGGAAAGTGTTTTTCTCTGAAAAGACAGCATTTAGAAAGTGAAGCAACAGTCCATTCACTTCAAATAGCGAATTGAAGTGTTGGAACAGACTGCTTCTCGTTCAGAGTAAGAGATGTGAGTTTCTTGTGAATGCTTGTAAGTAGCTTAAGGCACTTTCAAAGGAAAGTGATTTTCTCTGAAAGGACAGCATTTAGAAAGTGAAGCAACACTACGTTCACTTCGCATAGTGAATTTAAGTATTGGAACAGACTGCTTCTCTTTCAGAGAAACGTATGTGAGTTTTTTGTGAATGCTTGTAAGTAGCTTAAGGCACTTTCAAAGGAAAGTGATTTTCTCTGAAAGGACAGGATTTAGAAAGTGAAGTAACATTCCATTCACTTCGCACAGTGAATTGAAGTGTTGGAACCGACTGCTTCTCGTTCAGAGTAAGAGATGTGAGTTTCTTGTGAATTCTTATAAGTAGCTTAAGGCAGTTTCAAAAGGGAGTGATTTTCTCTGAAAGGAGAGCATTTAGAAAGTGAAGCAACACTCCATTCACTTCGCACAGTGAATTGAAGTGTTGGAACAGACTGCTTCTCTTTCAGAGAAACGCATGAGAATTTCTTTTGAATGCTTGTAGGTAGCTTAAGGCAGTTTCAAAGGAAAGTGATTTTCTCTGAAAAGAGAGCATTTAGAAAGTGAAGCAACACTCCATTCACTTCGCACAGTGAATTGAAGTGTTGGACCAGACTGCTTCTCTTTCAGAAAAACGCATGTGAATTTCTGTTGAATGCTTGTAAGTAGCTTTAGGCAGTTTCAAAGGAAAGTGATTTTCTCTGAAAGGAGAGCATTTAGAAAGTGAAGCAACACTCCATTCACTTCGCACAGTGAATTGAAGTGTTGGAACAGACTGCTTCTCTTTCAGAAAAACGCATGTGAGTTTCTTGTGAATGCTTGTAAGTAGCTTAAGGCAGTTTCAAAGGAAAGTGATTTTCTCTGAAAAGACAGCATTTAGAAAGTGAAGCAACAGTCCATTCACTTCAAATAGCGAATTGAAGTGTTGGAACAGACTGCTTCTCGTTCAGAGTAAGAGATGTGAGTTTCTTGGGAATGCTTGTAAGTAGCTTAAGACAGTTTCAAAAGGGAGTGATTTTCTCTGAAAGGAGAGCATTTAGAAAGTGAAGCAACACTCCATTCACTTCGCAAAGTGAATTGAAGTGTTGGAACAGACTGCTTCTCTTTCAGTGAAACAGATGTGAGTTTCTTGTGAATGCTTGTAAGTAGCTTAAGGTACTTTCAAGGGAAAGTGATTTTCTCTGAAAGGACAGCATTTAGAAAGTGAAGCAAAACTCCATTCACTTCGCACAGTGAATTGAAGTGTTGGAACAGACTGCTTCTCGTTCAGAGTAAGAGATGTGAGTTTCTTGTGAATTCTTATAAGTAGCTTAAGGCAGTTCCAAAAGGGAGTGATTTTCTCTGAAAGGAGAGCATTTAGAAAGTGAAGCAACACTCCATTCACTTCGCACAGTGAATTGAAGTGTTGGAACAGACTGCTTCTCTTTCAGAGAAACGCATGTGAATTTCTGTTGAATGCTTGTAGGTAGCTTAAGGCAGTTTCAAAGAAAAGTTATTTTCTCTGAAAAGAGAGCATTTAGAAAGTGAAGCAACACTCCATTCACTTCGCACAGTGAATTGAAGTGTTCGAACAGACTGCTTCTCTTTCAGAAAAATGCATGTGAGTTTCTTGTGAATGCTTGTAAGTAGCTTAAGGCACTTTCAAAGGAAAGTGATTTTCTCTGAAAGGACAGCATTTAGAAAGTGAAGCAACACTCCATTCACTTCAAACATTGAATTGAAATGTTGGAACAGACTGCTTCTCGTTCAGAGTAAGAGATGTTTCTTGTGAATTCTTATAAGTAGCTTAAGGCAGTTTCAAAAGGGAGTGATTTTCTCTGAAAGGAGAGCATTTAGAAAGTGAAGCAACTCTCCATTCACTTTCGCACAGTGAATTGAAGTGTTGGAACAGACTGCTTCTCTTTCAGAGAAATGCATGTGAGTTTTTTGTGAATGCTTGTAAGTAGCTTAAGGCACTTTCAAAGGAAAGTGATTTTCTCTGAAACTACAGCATTTAGAATGTGAAGCAACACTCCATTCACTTCTCACAGTTAATTGAAGTGTTGGAACAGACTGCTTCTCTTTCAGAGAAACAGATGTGAGTTTCTTGTGAATATTTGTAAGTAACTTAAGGCAGTTTCAAAAGAGAGTGATTTTCTCTAAATGAAGAGCATTTAGAAAGTGAAGCAACACTCCATTCACTTCGCACAGTGAATTGAAGTGTTGGAACAGACTGCTTCTCTTTCAGAGAAACAGATGTGAGTTTCTTGTGAATGCTTGTAAGTAGCTTAAGGCAGTTTCAAAAGGGAGTGATTTTCTCTGAAAAGAGAGCATTTAGAAAGTGAAGCAACACTCCATTCACTTTCGCACAGTGAATTGAAGTGTTGGAACAGACTGCTTCTCTTTCAGAAAAACGCATGTGAGTTTTTTGTGAATGCTTGTAAGTAGCTTGAGGCACTTTCAAAGGAACTGATTTTCACTGAAACTACAGCATTTAGTATGTGAAGCAACACTCCATTCACTTCTCACAGTGAATTGAAGTGTTGGAACAGACTGCTTCTCTTTCAGAGTAACAGATGTGAGTTTCTTGTGAATGCTTGTAAGTAGCTTAAGGCAGTTTCAAAGGAAAGTGATTTTCTCTGAAAGGAGAGCATTTAGAAAGTGAAGCAACACTCCATTCACCTCGCACAGTGAATTGAAGTGTTGGACCAGACTGCTTCTCTTTCATAGTAAGAGATGTGTGTTTCTTGTGAATGCTTGTAAGTAGCTTAAGGCACTTTCAAAAGGGAGTGATTTTTCTCTAAAAGGAGAGCATTTAGAAAGTGAAGCAACACTCCACTCACTTCGCACAGTGAATTGAAGTTTTGGAACAGACTGCTTCTCTTTCAGAGAAACAGATGTTAGTTTCTTGTGAATGCTTGTAAGTAGCTTAAGGTACTTTGAAGGGAAAGTGATTTTCTCTGAAAGGACAGCATTTGGAAAGTGAAGCAACACTCCATTCACTTCGCACAGTGAATTGAAGTGTTGGAACAGACTGCTTCTCTTTCTGAGTAACAGATGTGAGTTTCTTGTGAATGCTTGTAAGTAGCTTAAGGTACTTTGAAGGGAAAGTGATTTTCTCTGAAAGGAGAGCATTTAGAAAGTGAAGCAAGACTCCATTCACTTCGCACAGTGAATTGAAGTGTTGGAACAGACTGCTTCTCTTTCAGAGAAACGCATGTGAGTTTTTTGTGAATGCTTGTAAGTAGCTTAAGGCACTTTCAAAGGAAAGTGATTTTCTCTGAAAGGACAGCATTTCGAAAGTGAAGCAACACTCCATTCACTTCAAACAGTGAATTGAAGTGTTTGAACAGACTGCTTCTCTTTCATAGTAAGAGATGTGTGTTTCTTGTGAATGCTTGTAAGTAGCTTAAGGCACTTTCAAAAGGGAGTGATTTTCTCTAAAAGGAGAGCATTTAGAAAGTGAAGCAACACTCCACTCACTTCGCACAGTGAATTGAAGTTTTGGAACAGACTGCTTCTCTTTCAGAGAAACTCATGTGAATTTCTGTTGAATGTTTGTCAGTAGCTTAAGGCACTTTCAAAGGAAAGTGATTTTCTCTGAAAGGACAGCATTTAGAAAGTGAAGAAACACTCCATTCACTTCACACAGTGAATTGAAGTGTTGGAACAGACTGCTTCTCTTTCAGAAAAACGCATGTGAATTTCTGTTGAATGCTTGTAAGTAGCTTAAGGCAGTTTCAAAGGAAAGTGATTTTCTCTGAAAGGAGAGCATTTAGAAAGTGAAGCAAGACTCCATTCACTTCGCACAGTGATATGAAGTGTTGGAACAGACTGCTTCTCTTTCAGAGAAACGCATGTGAGTTTTTTGTGAATGCTTGTAAGTAGCTTAAGGCACTTTCAAAGGAAAGTGATTTTCTCTGAAAGGACAGCATTTCGAAAGTGAAGCAACACTCCATTCACTTCAAACAGTGAATTGAAGTGTTTGAACAGACTGCATCTCTTTCATAGTAAGAGATGTGTGTTTCTTGTGAATGCTTGTAAGTAGCTTAAGGCACTTTCAAAAGGGAGTGATTTTCTCTAAAAGGAGAGCATTTAGAAAGTGAAGCAACACTCCACTCACTTCGCACAGTGAATTGAAGTTTTGGAACAGACTGCTTCTCTTTCAGAGAAACGCATGTGAATTTCTGTTGAATGTTTGTAAGTAGCTTAAGGCACTTTCAAAGGAAAGTTATTTTCTCTGAAAGGACAGCATTTAGAAAGTGAAGCAACACTCCATTCACTTCAAACATTGAATTGAAGTGTTGGAACAGACTGCTTCTCGTTCAGAGTAAGAGATGTTTCTTTTGAATTCTTATAAGTAGCTTAAGGCAGTTTCAAAAGGGAGTGATTTTCTCTGAAAGGAGAACATTTAGAAAGTGAAGCAACACTCCATTCACTTTCGCACAGTGAATTGAAGTGTTGGAACAGACTGCTTCTCTTTCAGAGAAATGCATGTGAGTTTTTTGTGAATGCTTGTAAGTAGCTTAAGGCACTTTCAAAGGAAAGTGATTTTCTCTGAAACTACAGCATTTAGAATGTGAAGCAACACTCCATTCACTTCTCACAGTTAATTGAAGTGTTGGAACAGACTGCTTCTCTTTCAGAGAAACAGATGTGAGTTTCTTGTGAATGTTTGTAAGTAACTTAAGGCAGTTTCAAAAGAGAGTGATTTTCTCTAAATGAAGAGCATTTAGAAAGTGAAGCAACACTCCATTCACTTCGCACAGTGAATTGAAGTGTTGGAACAGACTGCTTTTCTATAAGAGAAACAGATGTGAGTTTCTTGTGAATGCTAGTAAGTAGCTTAAGGCACTTTCAAAGGAAAGTGATTTTCTCTGAAAGGACAGCATTTAAAAAGTGAAGCAACACTCCATTCACTTCGCACAGTGAATTGAAGTGTTGGAACAGACTGCTTCTCGTTCAGAGTAAGAGATGTGAGTTTCTTGTGAATGCATGTAAGTAGCTTAAGGCAGTTTCAAAAGGGAGTGATTTTCTCTGAAAGGAGAGCATTTAGAAAGTGAAGCAACACTCCATTCACTTTCGCACAGTGAATTGAAGTGTTGGAACAGACTGCTTCTCTTTCAGAAAAACGCATGTGAGTTTTTTGTGAATGCTTGTAAGTAGCTTGAGGCACTTTCAAAGGAACTGATTTTCTCTGAAACTACAGCATTTAGTATGTGAAGCAACACTCCATTCACTTCTCACAGTGAATTGAAGTGTTGGAACAGACTGCTTCCCTTTCAGAGTAACAGATGTGAGTTTCTTGTGAATGCTAGTAAGTAGCTTAAGGTACTTTCAAGGGAAAGTGATTTTCTCTGAAAGGACAGCATTTAGAAAGTGAAGCACCACTCCGTTCACTTCAAACAGTGAATTGAAGTGTTTGAACAGACTGCTCCTCTTTCATAGTAAGAGATGTGTGTTTCTTGTGAATGCTTGTAAGTAGCTTAAGGCACTTTCAAAAGGGAGTGATTTTTCTCTAAAAGGAGAGCATTTAGAAAGTGAAGCAACACTCCACTCACTTCGCACAGTGAATTGAAGTTTTGGAACAGACTGCTTCTCTTTCAGAGAAACAGATGTTAGTTTCTTGTGAATGCTTGTAAGTAGCTTAAGGTACTTTGAAGGGAAAGTGATTTTCTCTGAAAGGACAGCATTTGGAAAGTGAAGCAACACTCCATTCACTTCGCACAGTGAATTGAAGTGTTGGAACAGACTGCTTCTCTTTCTGAGTAACAGATGTGAGTTTCTTGTGAATGCTTGTAAGTAGCTTAAGGTACTTTCAAGGGAAAGTGATTTTCTCTGAAAGGACAGCATTTAGAAAGTGAAGCAACACTCCATTCACTTCGCACAGTGAATTGAAGTGTTGGACCAGACTGCTTCTCTATCAGAGAAACAGATGTGAGTTTCTTGTGAATGCTTGTAAGTAGCTTAAGGTACTTTCAAGGGAAAGTGATTTTCTCTGAAAGGAGAGCATTTAGAAAGTGAAGCAACACTCCATTCACTTCCCACAGTGAATTGAAGTGTTGGAACAGACTGCTTCTCTTTCAGAGAAACGCATGTGAGTTTTTTGTGAATGCTTGTAAGTAGCTTAAGGCACTTTCAAAGGAAAGTGATTTTCTCTGAAAGGACAGCATTTCGAAAGTGAAGCAACACTCCATTCACTTCTGACAGTGAATTGAAGTGTTGGAACAGACTGCTTCTCTTTCAGAGAAAGAGATGTGAGTTTCTTGTGAATGCTTGTAAGTAGCTTAAGGCACTTTCAAAAGGGAGTGATTTTCTCTAAAAGGAGATCATTTAGAAAGTGAAGCAACACTCCACTCACTTCGCACAGTGAATTGAAGTGTGGGAACAGACTGCTTCTCTTTCAGTGAAACAGATGTGAATTTCTGTTGAATGTTTGTAAGTAGCTTAAGGCAATTTCAAAAGAAAGTGATTTTCTCTGAAAGGACAGCATTCAGAAAGTGAAGAAACACTCCATTCACTTCAAATAGTGAATTGAATTGTTGGAACAGACTGCTTCTCTTTCAGAAAAACGCATGTGAATTTCTGTTGAATGCTTGTAAGTAGCTTAAGGCAGTTTCAAAGGAAAGTGATTTTCTCTGAAAGGAGAGCATTTAGAAAGTGAAGCAACACTCCATTCACTTCGCACAGTGAATTTAAGTGTTGGAACAGACTGCTTCTCTTTCAGAAAAATGCATGTGAGTTTCTTGTGAATGCTTGTAAGTAGCTTAAGGCACTTTCAAAGGAAAGTGATTTTCTCTGAAAGGACAGCATTTAGAAAGTGAAGCAACACTCCGTTCACTTCGCATAGTGAATTTAAGTGTTGGAACAGACTGCTTCTCTTTCAGAGAAACGTATGTGAGTTTTTTGTGAATGCTTGTAAGTAGCTTAAGGCACTTTCAAAGGAAAGTGATTTTCTCTGAAAGGACAGGATTTAGAAAGTGAAGCAACATTCCATTCACTTCGCACAGTGAATTGAAGTGTTGGAACAGACTGCTTCTCTTTCAGAGAAACAGATGTGAGTTTCTTGTGAATGCTTGTAAGTAGCTTAAGGTACTTTCAAGGGAAAGTGATTTTCTCTGAAAGGACAGCATTTAGAAAGTGAAGCAACACTCCTTTCACTTCGCACAGTGAATTGAAGTGTTGGAACAGACTGCTTCTCTTTCAGAGAAACAGATGTGAGTTTCTTGTGAATGCTTGTAAGTAGCTTAAGGTACTTTGAAGGGAAAGTGATTTTCTCTGAAAGGACAGCACTTAGAAAGTGAAGCAACACTCCATTCACTTCGCACAGTGAATTGAAGTGTTGGAACAGACTGCTTCACTTTCAGAGAAACAGATGTGAGTTTCTTGTAAATGCTTGTAAGTAGCTTAAGGTACTTTGAAGGGAAAGTGATTTTCTCTGAAAGGACAGCATTTAGAAAGTGAAGCAACACTCCGTTCACTTTGCATAGTGAATTGAAGTGTTGGAACAGAGTGCTTCTCTTTCAGAGAAACGCATGTGAGTTTTTTGTGAATGCTTGTAAGTAGCTTAAGGCACTTTCAAAGGAAAGTGATTTTCTCTGAAAGGACAGCATTTAAAAAGTGAAGCAACACTCCATTCACTTCAAACAGTGAATTGAAGTGTTGGAACAGACTGCTTCTCGTTCAGAGTAAGAGATGTGAGTTTCTTGTGAATGCTTGTAAGTAGCTTAAGGCAGTTTCAAAAGGGAGTGATTTTTTCTGAAAGGAGAGCATTTAGAAAGTGAAGCAACACTCCATTCACTTTCGCACAGTGAATTGAAGTGTTGGAATAGACTGCTTCTCTTTCAGAGAAACGCATGTGAGTTTTTTGTGAATGCTTGTAAGTAGCTTAAGGCACTTTCAAAGGGAAGTGATTTTCTCTGAAACTACAGCATTTAGTATGTGAAGCAACACTCCATTCACTTCTCACAGTGAATTGAAGTGTTGGAACAGACTCCTTCTCTTTCAGAGTAACAGATGTGAGTTTCTTTTGAATGCTTGTAAGTAGCTTAAGGTACTTTCAAGGGAAAGTGATTTTCTCTGAAAGGAGAGCATTTAGAAAGTGAAGCAACACTCCATTCACTTCGCACAGTGAATTGAAGTGTTGGACCAGACGGCTTCTCTATCAGAGAAACAGATGTGAGTTTCTTGTGAATGCTTGTAAGTAGCTTAAGGTACTTTCAAGGGAAAGTGATTTTCTCTGAAAGGAGAGCATTTAGAAAGTGAAGCAACACTCCATTCACTTCCCACAGTGAATTGAAGTGTTGGAACAGACTGCTTCTCTTTCAGAGAAACGCATGTGAGTTTTTTGTGAATGCTTGTAAGTAGCTTAAGGCACTTTCAAAGGAAAGTGATTTTCTCTGAAAGGACAGCATTTCGAAAGTGAAGCAACACTCCATTCACTTCAAACAGTGAATTGAAGTGTTGGAACAGACTGCTTCTATTTCAGAGTAAGAGATGTGAGTTTCTTGTGAATGCTTGTAAGTAGCTTAAGGCACTTTCAAAAGGGAGTGATTTTCTCTAAAAGGAGAGCATTTAGAAAGTGAAGCAACACTCCACTCACTTCGCACAGTGAATTGAAGTGTGGGAACAGACTGCTTCTCTTTCAGTGAAACAGATGTGAATTTCTGTTGAATGTTTGTAAGTAGCTTAAGGCAATTTCAAAAGAAAGTGATTTTCTCTGAAAGGACAGCATTCAGAAAGTGAAGAAACACTCCATTCACTTCAAATAGTGAATTGAATTGTTGGAACAGACTGCTTCTCTTTCAGAAAAACGCATGTGAATTTCTGTTGAATGCTTGTAAGTAGCTTAAGGCAGTTTCAAAGGAAAGTGATTTTCTCTGAAAGGAGAGCATTTAGAAAGTGAAGCAACACTCCATTCACTTCGCACAGTGAATTTAAGTGTTGGAACAGACTGCTTCTCTTTCAGAAAAACTCATGTGAGTTTCTTGTGAATGCTTGTAAGTAGCTTAAGGCACTTTCAAAGGAAAGTGATTTTCTCTGAAAGGACAGCATTTAGAAAGTGAAGCAACACTCCGTTCACTTCGCATAGTGAATTTAAGTGTTGGAACAGACTGCTTCTCTTTCAGAGAAACGTATGTGAGTTTTTTGTGAATGCTTGTAAGTAGCTTAAGGCACTTTCAAAAGAAAGTGATTTTCTCTGAAAGGACAGCACTTAGAAAGTGAAGCAACACTCCATTCACTTCGCACAGTGAATTGAAGTGTTGGAACAGACTGCTTCTCTTTCAGAGAAACAGATGTGAGTTTCTTGTGAATGCTTGTAAGTAGCTTAAGGTACTTTGAAGGGAAAGTGATTTTCTCTGAAAGGACAGCATTTAGAAAGTGAAGCAACACTCCGTTCACTTTGCATAGTGAATTGAAGTGTTGGAACAGAGTGCTTCTCTTTCAGAGAAACGCATGTGAGTTTTTTGTGAATGCTTGTAAGTAGCTTAAGGCACTTTCAAAGGAAAGTGATTTTCTCTGAAAGGACAGCATTTAAAAAGTGAAGCAACACTCCATTCACTTCAAACAGTGAATTGAAGTGTTGGAACAGACTGTTTCTCGTTCAGAGTAAGAGATGTGTGTTTCTTGTGAATGCTTGTAAGTAGCTTAAGGCAGTTTCAAAAGGGAGTGATTTTTTCTGAAAGGAGAGCATTTAGAAAGTGAAGCAACACTCCATTCACTTTCGCACAGTGAATTGAAGTGTTGGAACAGACTGCTTCTCTTTCAGAGAAACGCATGTGAGTTTTTTGTGAATGCTTGTAAGTAGCTTAAGGCACTTTCAAAGGAAAGTGATTTTACTGAAACTACAGCATTTAGTATGTGAAGCAACACTCCATTCACTTCTCACAGTGAATTGAAGTGTTGGAACAGACTCCTTCTCTTTCAGAGTAACAGATGTGAGTTTCTTGTGAATGCTTGTAAGTAGCTTAAGGTACTTTCAAGGGAAAGTGATTTTCTCTGAAAGGAGAGCATTTAGAAAGTGAAGCAACACTCCATTCACTTCGCACAGTGAATTGAAGTGTTGGACCAGACTGCTTCTCTATCAGAGAAACAGATGTGAGTTTCTTGTGAATGCTTGTAAGTAGCTTAAGGTACTTTCAAGGGAAAGTGATTTTCTCTGAAAGGAGAGCATTTAGAAAGTGAAGCAACACTCCATTCACTTCCCACAGTGAATTGAAGTGTTGGAACAGACTGCTTCTCTTTCAGAGAAACGCATGTGAGTTTTTTGTGAATGCTTGTAAGTAGCTTAAGGCACTTTCAAAGGAAAGTGATTTTCTCTGAAAGGACAGCATTTCGAAAGTGAAGCAACACTCCATTCACTTCAAACAGTGAATTGAAGTGTTGGAACAGACTGCTTCTCTTTCAGAGTAAGAGATGTGAGTTTCTTGTGAATGCTTGTAAGTAGCTTAAGGCACTTTCAAAAGGGAGTGATTTTCTCTAAAAGGAGAGCATTTAGAAAGTGAAGCAACACTCCACTCACTTCGCACAGTGAATTGAAGTGTGGGAACAGACTGCTTCTCTTTCAGTGAAACAGATGTGAATTTCTGTTGAATGTTTGTAAGTAGCTTAAGGCAATTTCAAAAGAAAGTGATTTTCTCTGAAAGGACAGCATTCAGAAAGTGAAGAAACACTCCATTCACTTCAAATAGTGAATTGAATTGTTGGAACAGACTGCTTCTCTTTCAGAAAAACGCATGTGAATTTCTGTTGAATGCTTGTAAGTAGCTTAAGGCAGTTTCAAAGGAAAGTGATTTTCTCTGAAAGGAGAGCATTTAGAAAGTGAAGCAACACTCCATTCACTTCGCACAGTGAATTTAAGTGTTGGAACAGACTGCTTCTCTTTCAGAAAAACTCATGTGAGTTTCTTGTGAATGCTTGTAAGTAGCTTAAGGCACTTTCAAAGGAAAGTGATTTTCTCTAAAAGGACAGCATTTAGAAAGTGAAGCAACACTCCGTTCACTTCGCATAGTGAATTTAAGTGTTGGAACAGACTGCTTCTCTTTCAGAGAAACGTATGTGAGTTTTTTGTGAATGCTTGTAAGTAGCTTAAGACACTTTCAAAAGAAAGTGATTTTCTCTGAAAGGACAGCACTTAGAAAGTGAAGCAACACTCCATTCACTTCGCACAGTGAATTGAAGTGTTGGAACAGACTGCTTCTCTTTCAGAGAAACAGATGTGAGTTTCTTGTGAATGCTTGTAAGTAGCTTAAGGTACTTTGAAGGGAAAGTGATTTTCTCTGAAAGGACAGCATTTAGAAAGTGAAGCAACACTCCGTTCACTTTGCATAGTGAATTGAAGTGTTGGAACAGAGTGCTTCTCTTTCAGAGAAACGCATGTGAGTTTTTTGTGAATGCTTGTAAGTAGCTTAAGGCACTTTCAAAGGAAAGTGATTTTCTCTGAAAGGACAGCATTTAAAAAGTGAAGCAACACTCCATTCACTTCAAACAGTGAATTGAAGTGTTGGAACAGACTGTTTCTCGTTCAGAGTAAGAGATGTGAGTTTCTTGTGAATCTTGTAAGTAGCTTAAGGCAGTTTCAAAAGGGAGTGATTTTTTCTGAAAGGAGAGCATTTAGAAAGTGAAGCAACACTCCATTCACTTTCGCACAGTGAATTGAAGTGTTGGAACAGACTGCTTCTCTTTCAGAGAAACGCATGTGAGTTTTTTGTGAATGCTTGTAAGTAGCTTAAGGCACTTTCAAAGGAAAGTGATTTTCTCTGAAACTACAGCATTTAGTATGTGAAGCAACACTCCATTCACTTCTCACAGTGAATTGAAGTGTTGGAACAGACTCCTTCTCTTTCAGAGTAACAGATGTGAGTTTCTTGTGAATGCTTGTAAGTAGCTTAAGGTACTTTCAAGGGAAAGTGATTTTCTCTGAAAGGAGAGCATTTAGAAAGTGAAGCAACACTCCATTCACTTCGCACAGTGAATTGAAGTGTTGGACCAGACTGCTTCTCTATCAGAGAAACAGATGTGAGTTTCTTGTGAATGCTTGTAAGTAGCTTAAGGTACTTTCAAGGGAAAGTGATTTTCTCTGAAAGAGAGCATTTAGAAAGTGAAGCAACACTCCATTCACTTCCCACAGTGAATTGAAGTGTTGGAACAGACTGCTTCTCTTTAGAGAAACGCATGTGAGTTTTTTGTGAATGCTTGTAAGTAGCTTAAGGCACTTTCAAAGGAAAGTGATTTTCTCTGAAAGGACAGCATTTCGAAAGTGAAGCAACACTCCATTCACTTCAAACAGTGAATTGAAGTGTTGGAACAGACTGCTTCTCTTTCAGAGTAAGAGATGTGAGTTTCTTGTGAATGCTTGTAAGTAGCTTAAGGCACTTTCAAAAGGGAGTGATTTTCTCTAAAAGGAGAGCATTTAGAAAGTGAAGCAACACTCCACTCACTTCGCACAGTGAATTGAAGTGTGGGAACAGACTGCTTCTCTTTCAGTGAAACAGATGTGAATTTCTGTTGAATGTTTGTAAGTAGCTTAAGGCAATTTCAAAAGAAAGTGATTTTCTCTGAAAGGACAGCTTTCAGAAAGTGAAGAAACACTCCATTCACTTCAAATAGTGAATTGAATTGTTGGAACAGACTGCTTCTCTTTCAGAAAAACGCATGTGAATTTCTGTTGAATGCTTGTAAGTAGCTTAAGGCAGTTTCAAAGGAAAGTGATTTTCTCTGAAAGGAGAGCATTTAGAAAGTGAAGCAACACTCCATTCACTTCGCACAGTGAATTTAAGTGTTGGAACAGACTGCTTCTCTTTCAGAAAAACGCATGTGAGTTTCTTGTGAATGCTTGTAAGTAGCTTAAGGCACTTTCAAAGGAAAGTGATTTTCTCTGAAAGGACAGCATTTAGAAAGTGAAGCAACACTCCGTTCACTTCGCATAGTGAATTTAAGTGTTGGAACAGACTGCTTCTCTTTCAGAGAAACGTATGTGAGTTTTTTGTGAATGCTTGTAAGTAGCTTAAGGCACTTTCAAAGGAAAGTGATTTTCTCTGAAAGGACAGGATTTAGAAAGTGAAGCAACATTCCATTCACTTCGCACAGTGAATTGAAGTGTTGGAACAGACTGCTTCTCTTTCAGAAAAACAGATGTGAGTTTCTTGTGAATGCTTGTAAGTAGCTTAAGGTACTTTCAAGGGAAAGTGATTTTCTCTGAAAGGACAGCATTTAGAAAGTGAAGCAACACTCCTTTCACTTCGCACAGTGAATTGAAGTGTTGGAACAGACTGCTTCTCTTTCAGAGAAACAGATGTGAGTTTCTTGTGAATGCTTGTAAGTAGCTTAAGGTACTTTGAAGGGAAAGTGATTTTCTCTGAAAGGACAGCACTTAGAAAGTGAAGCAACACTCCATTCACTTCGCACAGTGAATTGAAGTGTTGGAACAGACTGCTTCTCTTTCAGAAAAACAGATGTGAGTTTCTTGTGAATGCTTGTAAGTAGCTTAAGGTACTTTGAAGGGAAAGTGATTTTCTCTGAAAGGACAGCATTTAGAAAGTGAAGCAACACTCCGTTCACTTTGCATAGTGAATTGAAGTGTTGGAACAGAGTGCTTCTCTTTCAGAGAAACGCATGTGAGTTTTTTGTGAATGCTTGTAAGTAGCTTAAGGCACTTTCAAAGGAAAGTGATTTTCTCTGAAAGGACAGCATTGAAAAAGTGAAGCAACACTCCATTCACTTCAAAGAGTGAATTGAAGTGTTGGAACAGACTGCTTCTCGTTCAGAGTAAGAGATGTGAGTTTCTTGTGAATGCTTGTACGTAGCTTAAGGCAGTTTCAAAAGGGAGTGATTTTTTCTGAAAGGAGAGCATTTAGAAAGTGAAGCAACACTCCATTCACTTTCGCACAGTGAATTGAAGTGTTGGAACAGACTGCTTCTCTTTCAGAGAAACGCATGTGAGTTTTTTGTGAATGCTTGTAAGTAGCTTAAGGCACTTTCAAAGGAAAGTGATTTTCTCTGAAACTACAGCATTTAGTATGTGAAGCAACACTCCATTCACTTCTCACAGTGAATTGAAGTGTTGGAACAGACTCCTTCTCTTTCAGAGTAACAGATGTGAGTTTCTTGTGAATGCTTGTAAGTAGCTTAAGGTACTTTCAAGGGAAAGTGATTTTCTCTGAAAGGAGAGCATTTAGAAAGTGAAGCAACACTCCATTCACTTCGCACAGTGAATTGAAGTGTTGGACCAGACTGCTTCTCTATCAGAGAAACAGATGTGAGTTTCTTGTGAATGCTTGTAAGTAGCTTAAGGTACTTTCAAGGAAAAGTGATTTTCTCTGAAAGGAGAGCATTTAGAAAGTGAAGCAACACTCCATTCACTTCGCACAGTGAATTGAAGTGTTGGAACAGACTGCTTCTCTTTCAGAGAAACGCATGTGAGCTTTTTGTGAATGCTTGTAAGTAGCTTAAGGCACTTTCAAAGGAAAGTGATTTTCTCTGAAAGGACAGCATTTCGAAAGTGAAGCAACACTCCATTCACTTCGCACAGTGAATTGAAGTGTTGGAACAGACTGCTTCTCTTTCAGAGTAAGAGATGTGTGTTTCTTGTGAATGCTTGTAAGTAGCTTAAGGCACTTTCAAAAGGGAGTGATTTTCTCTAAAAGGAGAGCATTTAGAAAGTGAAGCAACACTCCACTCACTTCGCACAGTGAATTGAAATTTTGGAACAGACTGCTTCTCTTTCAGAGAAACGCATGTGAATTTCTGTTGAATGTTTGTAAGTAGCTTAAGGCACTTTCAAAGGAAAGTGATTTTCTCTGAAAGGACAGCATTTCGAATGTGAAGAAACACTCCATTCACTTCACACAGTGAATTGAAGTGTTGGAACAGACTGCTTTTCTTTCAGAAAAGCGCATGTGAATTTCTGTTGAATGCTTGTAAGTAGCTTTAGGCAGTTTCAAAGGAAAGTGATTTTCTCTGAAAGGAGAGCATTTAGAAAGTGAAGCAACACTCCATTCACTTCGCACAATTAATTGAGGTGTTGGAACAGACTGCTTCTCTTTCAGAAAAACGCATGTGAGTTTCTTGTGAATGATTGTAAGTAGCTTAAGGCACTTTCAAAGGAAAGTGATTTTCTCTGAAAGGACAGCATTTAGAAAGTGAAGCAACACTCCGTTCACTTCGCATAGTGAATTGAAGTGTTGGAACAGACTGCTCCTCTTTCAGAAAAACGCATGTGAGTTTCTTGTGAATGCTTGTAAGTAGCTTAAGGCACTTTCAAAGGAAAGTGATTTTCTCTGAAAAGACAGGATTTAGAAAGTGAAGCAACACTCCGTTCACTTCGCATAGTGATTTGAAGTGTTGGAACAGACTGCTTCTCTTTCAGAGAAACGCATGTGAGTTTTTTGTGAATGCTTGTAAGTAGCTTAAGGCACTTTCAAAGGAAAGTGTTTTTCTCTGAAAAGACAGTATTTAGAAAGTGAAGAAACAGTCCATTCACTTCAAATAGCGAATTGAAGTGTTGGAACAGACTGCTTCTCGTTCAGAGTAAGAGATGTGAGTTTCTTGGGAATGCTTGTAAGTAGCTTAAGACAGTTTCAAAAGGGAGTGATTTTCTCTGAAAGGAGAGCATTTAGAAAGTGAAGCAACACTCCATTCACTTCGCAAAGTGAATTGAAGTGTTGGACCAGACTGCTTCTCTTTCAGTGAAACAGATGTGAGTTTCTTGTGAATGCTTTTAAGTAGCTTAAGGTACTTTCAAGGGAAAGTGATTTTCTCTGAAAGGACAGCATTTAGAAAGTGAAGCAAAACTCCATTCACTTCGCACAGTGAATTGAAGTGTTGGAACAGACTGCTTCTCGTTCAGAGTAAGAGATGTGAGTTTCTTGTGAATTCTTATAAGTAGCTTAAGGCAGTTCCAAAAGGGAGTGATTTTCTCTGAAAGGAGAGCATTTAGAAAGTGAAGCAACACTCCATTCACTTCGCACAGTGAATTAAAGTGTTGGAACAGACTGCTTCTCTTTCAGAGAAACGCCTGTGAATTTCTGTTGAATGCTTGTAGGTAGCTTAAGGCAGTTTCAAAGGAAAGTGATTTTCTCTGAAAAGAGAGCATTTAGAAAGTGAAGCAACACTCCATTCACTTCGCACAGTGAATTGAAGTGTTCGAACAGACTGCTTCTCTTTCAGAAAAATGCATGTGAGTTTCTTGTGAATGCTTGTAAGTAGCTTAAGGCACTTTCAAAGGAAAGTGATTTTCTCTGAAAGGACAGCATTTAGAAAGTGAAGCAACACTCCATTCACTTCAAACATTGAATTGAAGTGTTGGAACAGACTGCTTCTCGTTCAGAGTAAGAGATGTTTCTTGTGAATTCTTATAAGTAGCTTAAGGCAGTTTCAAAAGGGAGTGATTTTCTCTGAAAGGAGAGCATTTAGAAAGTGAAGCAACACTCCATTCACTTCACACAGTTAATTGAAGTGTTGGAACAGACTGCTTCTCTTTCAGAGAAACAGATGTGAGTTTCTTGTGACTGCTTGTAAGTAGCTTAAGGCACTTTCAAAGGAACTGATTTTCTCTGAAACTAAAGCATTTAGAATGTGAAGCAACACTCCATTCACTTCTCACAGTGAATTGAAGTGTTGGAACAGACTGCTTCTCTTTCAGAGAAACAGATGTGAGTTTCTTGTGAATGCTTGTAAGTAGCTTAAGGTACTTTCAAGGGAAAGTGATTTTCTCTGAAAGGACAGCATTTAGAAAGTGAAGCAACACTCCTTTCACTTCGCACAGTGAATTGAAGTGTTGGAACAGACTGCTTCTCTTTCAGAGAAACAGATGTGAGTTTCTTGTGAATGCTTGTAAGTAGCTTAAGGTACTTTGAAGGGAAAGTGATTTTCTCTGAAAGGACAGCACTTAGAAAGTGAAGCAACACTCCATTCACTTCGCACAGTGAATTGAAGTGTTGGAACAGACTGCTTCTCTTTCAGAGAAACAGATGTGAGTTTCTTGTGAATGCTTGTAAGTAGCTTAAGGTACGTTGAAGGGAAAGTGATTTTCTCTGAAAGGACAGCATTTAGAAAGTGAAGCAACACTCCGTTCACTTTGCATAGTGAATTGAAGTGTTGGAACAGAGTGCTTCTCTTTCAGAGAAACGCATGTGAGTTTTTTGTGAATGCTTGTAAGTAGCTTAAGGCACTTTCAAAGGAAAGTGATTTTCTCTGAAAGGACAGCATTTAAAAAGTGTAGCAACACTCCATTCACTTCAAACAGTGAATTGAAGTGTTGGAACAGACTGCTTCTCGTTCAGAGTAAGAGATGTGAGTTTCTTGTGAATGCTTGTAAGTAGCTTAAGGCAGTTTCAAAAGGGAGTGATTTTTTCTGAAAGGAGAGCATTTAGAAAGTGAAGCAACACTCCATTCACTTTCGCACAGTGAATTGAAGTGTTGGAACAGACTGCTTCTCTTTCAGAGAAACGCATGTGAGTTTTTTGTGAATGCTTGTAAGTAGCTTAAGGCACTTTCAAAGGAAAGTGATTTTCTCTGAAACTACAGCATTTAGTATGTGAAGCAACACTCCATTCACTTCTCACAGTGAATTGAAGTGTTGGAACAGACTCCTTCTCTTTCAGAGTAACAGATGTGAGTTTCTTGTTAATGCTTGTAAGTAGCTTAAGGTACTTTCAAGGGAAAGTGATTTTCTCTGAAAGGAGAGCATTTAGAAAGTGAAGCAACACTCCATTCACTTCGCACAGTGAATTGAAGTGTTGGACCAGACTGCTTCTCTATCAGAGAAACAGATGTGAGTTTCTTGTGAATGCTTGTAAGTAGCTTAAGGTACTTTCAAGGGAAAGTGATTTTCTCTGAAAGGAGAGCATTTAGAAAGTGAAGCAACACTCCATTCACTTCGCACAGTGAATTGAAGTGTTGGAACAGACTGCTTCTCTTTCAGAGAAACGCATGTGAGCTTTTTGTGAATGCTTGTAAGTAGCTTAAGGCACTTTCAAAGGAAAGTGATTTTCTCTGAAAGGACAGCATTTCGAAAGTGAAGCAAGACTCCATTCACTTCGCACAGTGAATTGAAGTGTTGGAACAGACTGCTTCTCTTTCAGAGTAAGAGATGTGTGTTTCTTGTGAATGCTTGTAAGTAGCTTAAGGCACTTTCAAAAGGGAGTGATTTTCTCTAAAAGGAGAGCATTTAGAAAGTGAAGCAACACTCCACTCACTTCGCACAGTGAATTGAAATTTTGGAACCGACTGCTTCTCTTTCAGAGAAACGCATGTGAATTTCTGTTGAATGTTTGTAAGTAGCTTAAGGCACTTTCAAAGGAAAGTGATTTTCTCTGAAAGGACAGCATTTCGAATGTGAAGAAACACTCCATTCACTTCACACAGTGAATTGAAGTGTTGGAACAGACTGCTTCTCTTTCAGAAAAACGCATGTGAATTTCTGTTGAATGCTTGTAAGTAGCTTAAGGCAGTTTCAAAGGAAAGTGATTTTCTCTGAAAGGAGAGCATTTAGAAAGTGAAGCAACACTCCATTCACTTCGCACAGTTAATTGAGGTGTTGGAACAGACTGCTTCTCTTTCAGAAAAACGCATGTGAGTTTCTTGTGAATGATTGGAAGTAGCTTAAGGCACTTTCAAAGAAAGTGATATTCTCTGAAAGGACAGCATTTAGAAAGTGAAGCAACACTCCGTTCACTTCGCATAGTGAATTGAAGTGTTGGAACAGACTGCTTCTCTTTCAGAAAAACGCATGTGAGTTTCTTGTGAATGCTTGTAAGTAGCTTAAGGCACTTTCAAAGGAAAGTGATTTTCTCTGAAAGGACAGCATTTAGAAAGTGAAGCAACACTCCGTTCACTTCGCATAGTGAATTGAAGTGTTGGAACAGACTGCTTCTCTTTCAGAGAAACGCATGTGAGTTTTTTGTGAATGCTTGTAAGTAGCTTAAGGCACTTTCAAAGGAAAGTGTTTTTCTCTGAAAAGACAGTATTTAGAAAGTGAAGAAACAGTCCATTCACTTCAAATAGCGAATTGAAGTGTTGGAAAAGACTGCTTCTCGTTCAGAGTAAGAGATGTGAGTTTCTTGGGAATGCTTGTAAGTAGCTTAAGACAGTTTCAAAAGGGAGTGATTTTCTCTGAAAGGAGAGCATTTAGAAAGTGAAGCAACACTCCATTCACTTCGCAAAGTGAATTGAAGTGTTGGAACAGACTGCTTCTCTTTCAGTGAAACAGATGTGAGTTTCTTGTGAATGCTTTTAAGTAGCTTAAGGTACTTTCAAGGGAAAGTGATTTTCTCTGAAAGGACAGCATTTAGAAAGTGAAGCAAAACTCCATTCACTTCGCAGAGTGAATTGAAGCGTTGGAACAGACTGCTTCTCGTTCAGAGTAAGAGATGTGAGTTTCTTGTGAATTTTTATAAGTAGCTTAAGGCAGTTCCAAAAGGGAGTGATTTTCTCTGAAAGGAGAGCATTTAGAAAGTGAAGCAACACTCCATTCACTTCGCACAGTGAATTGAAGTGTTGGAACAGACTGCTTCTCTTTCAGAGTAAGAGATGTGTGTTTCTTGTGAATGCTTGTAAGTAGCTTAAGGCACTTTCAAAAGGGAGTGATTTTCTCTAAAAGGAGAGCATTTAGAAAGTGAAGCAACACTCCACTCACTTCGCACAGTGAATTGAAATTTTGGAACAGACTGCTTCTCTTTCAGAGAAACGCATGTGAATTTCTGTTGAATGTTTGTAAGTAGCTTAAGGCACTTTCAAAGGAAAGTGATTTTCTCTGAAAGGACAGCATTTCGAATGTGAAGAAACACTCCATTCACTTCACACAGTGAATTGAAGTGTTGGAACAGACTGCTTTTCTTTCAGAAAAGCGCATGTGAATTTCTGTTGAATGCTTGTAAGTAGCTTTAGGCAGTTTCAAAGGAAAGTGATTTTCTCTGAAAGGAGAGCATTTAGAAAGTGAAGCAACACTCCATTCACTTCGCACAATTAATTGAGGTGTTGGAACAGACTGCTTCTCTTTCAGAAAAACGCATGTGAGTTTCTTGTGAATGATTGTAAGTAGCTTAAGGCACTTTCAAAGGAAAGTGATTTTCTCTGAAAGGACAGCATTTAGAAAGTGAAGCAACACTCCGTTCACTTCGCATAGTGAATTGAAGTGTTGGAACAGACTGCTCCTCTTTCAGAAAAACGCATGTGAGTTTCTTGTGAATGCTTGTAAGTAGCTTAAGGCACTTTCAAAGGAAAGTGATTTTCTCTGAAAAGACAGGATTTAGAAAGTGAAGCAACACTCCGTTCACTTCGCATAGTGATTTGAAGTGTTGGAACAGACTGCTTCTCTTTCAGAGAAACGCATGTGAGTTTTTTGTGAATGCTTGTAAGTAGCTTAAGGCACTTTCAAAGGAAAGTGTTTTTCTCTGAAAAGACAGTATTTAGAAAGTGAAGAAACAGTCCATTCACTTCAAATAGCGAATTGAAGTGTTGGAACAGACTGCTTCTCGTTCAGAGTAAGAGATGTGAGTTTCTTGGGAATGCTTGTAAGTAGCTTAAGACAGTTTCAAAAGGGAGTGATTTTCTCTGAAAGGAGAGCATTTAGAAAGTGAAGCAACACTCCATTCACTTCGCAAAGTGAATTGAAGTGTTGGACCAGACTGCTTCTCTTTCAGTGAAACAGATGTGAGTTTCTTGTGAATGCTTTTAAGTAGCTTAAGGTACTTTCAAGGGAAAGTGATTTTCTCTGAAAGGACAGCATTTAGAAAGTGAAGCAAAACTCCATTCACTTCGCACAGTGAATTGAAGTGTTGGAACAGACTGCTTCTCGTTCAGAGTAAGAGATGTGAGTTTCTTGTGAATTCTTATAAGTAGCTTAAGGCAGTTCCAAAAGGGAGTGATTTTCTCTGAAAGGAGAGCATTTAGAAAGTGAAGCAACACTCCATTCACTTCGCACAGTGAATTAAAGTGTTGGAACAGACTGCTTCTCTTTCAGAGAAACGCCTGTGAATTTCTGTTGAATGCTTGTAGGTAGCTTAAGGCAGTTTCAAAGGAAAGTGATTTTCTCTGAAAAGAGAGCATTTAGAAAGTGAAGCAACACTCCATTCACTTCGCACAGTGAATTGAAGTGTTCGAACAGACTGCTTCTCTTTCAGAAAAATGCATGTGAGTTTCTTGTGAATGCTTGTAAGTAGCTTAAGGCACTTTCAAAGGAAAGTGATTTTCTCTGAAAGGACAGCATTTAGAAAGTGAAGCAACACTCCATTCACTTCAAACATTGAATTGAAGTGTTGGAACAGACTGCTTCTCGTTCAGAGTAAGAGATGTTTCTTGTGAATTCTTATAAGTAGCTTAAGGCAGTTTCAAAAGGGAGTGATTTTCTCTGAAAGGAGAGCATTTAGAAAGTGAAGCAACACTCCATTCACTTCACACAGTTAATTGAAGTGTTGGAACAGACTGCTTCTCTTTCAGAGAAACAGATGTGAGTTTCTTGTGACTGCTTGTAAGTAGCTTAAGGCACTTTCAAAGGAACTGATTTTCTCTGAAACTAAAGCATTTAGAATGTGAAGCAACACTCCATTCACTTCTCACAGTGAATTGAAGTGTTGGAACAGACTGCTTCTCTTTCAGAGAAACAGATGTGAGTTTCTTGTGAATGCTTGTAAGTAGCTTAAGGTACTTTCAAGGGAAAGTGATTTTCTCTGAAAGGACAGCATTTAGAAAGTGAAGCAACACTCCTTTCACTTCGCACAGTGAATTGAAGTGTTGGAACAGACTGCTTCTCTTTCAGAGAAACAGATGTGAGTTTCTTGTGAATGCTTGTAAGTAGCTTAAGGTACTTTGAAGGGAAAGTGATTTTCTCTGAAAGGACAGCACTTAGAAAGTGAAGCAACACTCCATTCACTTCGCACAGTGAATTGAAGTGTTGGAACAGACTGCTTCTCTTTCAGAGAAACAGATGTGAGTTTCTTGTGAATGCTTGTAAGTAGCTTAAGGTACGTTGAAGGGAAAGTGATTTTCTCTGAAAGGACAGCATTTAGAAAGTGAAGCAACACTCCGTTCACTTTGCATAGTGAATTGAAGTGTTGGAACAGAGTGCTTCTCTTTCAGAGAAACGCATGTGAGTTTTTTGTGAATGCTTGTAAGTAGCTTAAGGCACTTTCAAAGGAAAGTGATTTTCTCTGAAAGGACAGCATTTAAAAAGTGTAGCAACACTCCATTCACTTCAAACAGTGAATTGAAGTGTTGGAACAGACTGCTTCTCGTTCAGAGTAAGAGATGTGAGTTTCTTGTGAATGCTTGTAAGTAGCTTAAGGCAGTTTCAAAAGGGAGTGATTTTTTCTGAAAGGAGAGCATTTAGAAAGTGAAGCAACACTCCATTCACTTTCGCACAGTGAATTGAAGTGTTGGAACAGACTGCTTCTCTTTCAGAGAAACGCATGTGAGTTTTTTGTGAATGCTTGTAAGTAGCTTAAGGCACTTTCAAAGGAAAGTGATTTTCTCTGAAACTACAGCATTTAGTATGTGAAGCAACACTCCATTCACTTCTCACAGTGAATTGAAGTGTTGGAACAGACTCCTTCTCTTTCAGAGTAACAGATGTGAGTTTCTTGTTAATGCTTGTAAGTAGCTTAAGGTACTTTCAAGGGAAAGTGATTTTCTCTGAAAGGAGAGCATTTAGAAAGTGAAGCAACACTCCATTCACTTCGCACAGTGAATTGAAGTGTTGGACCAGACTGCTTCTCTATCAGAGAAACAGATGTGAGTTTCTTGTGAATGCTTGTAAGTAGCTTAAGGTACTTTCAAGGGAAAGTGATTTTCTCTGAAAGGAGAGCATTTAGAAAGTGAAGCAACACTCCATTCACTTCGCACAGTGAATTGAAGTGTTGGAACAGACTGCTTCTCTTTCAGAGAAACGCATGTGAGCTTTTTGTGAATGCTTGTAAGTAGCTTAAGGCACTTTCAAAGGAAAGTGATTTTCTCTGAAAGGACAGCATTTCGAAAGTGAAGCAAGACTCCATTCACTTCGCACAGTGAATTGAAGTGTTGGAACAGACTGCTTCTCTTTCAGAGTAAGAGATGTGTGTTTCTTGTGAATGCTTGTAAGTAGCTTAAGGCACTTTCAAAAGGGAGTGATTTTCTCTAAAAGGAGAGCATTTAGAAAGTGAAGCAACACTCCACTCACTTCGCACAGTGAATTGAAATTTTGGAACCGACTGCTTCTCTTTCAGAGAAACGCATGTGAATTTCTGTTGAATGTTTGTAAGTAGCTTAAGGCACTTTCAAAGGAAAGTGATTTTCTCTGAAAGGACAGCATTTCGAATGTGAAGAAACACTCCATTCACTTCACACAGTGAATTGAAGTGTTGGAACAGACTGCTTCTCTTTCAGAAAAACGCATGTGAATTTCTGTTGAATGCTTGTAAGTAGCTTAAGGCAGTTTCAAAGGAAAGTGATTTTCTCTGAAAGGAGAGCATTTAGAAAGTGAAGCAACACTCCATTCACTTCGCACAGTTAATTGAGGTGTTGGAACAGACTGCTTCTCTTTCAGAAAAACGCATGTGAGTTTCTTGTGAATGATTGGAAGTAGCTTAAGGCACTTTCAAAGAAAGTGATATTCTCTGAAAGGACAGCATTTAGAAAGTGAAGCAACACTCCGTTCACTTCGCATAGTGAATTGAAGTGTTGGAACAGACTGCTTCTCTTTCAGAAAAACGCATGTGAGTTTCTTGTGAATGCTTGTAAGTAGCTTAAGGCACTTTCAAAGGAAAGTGATTTTCTCTGAAAGGACAGCATTTAGAAAGTGAAGCAACACTCCGTTCACTTCGCATAGTGAATTGAAGTGTTGGAACAGACTGCTTCTCTTTCAGAGAAACGCATGTGAGTTTTTTGTGAATGCTTGTAAGTAGCTTAAGGCACTTTCAAAGGAAAGTGTTTTTCTCTGAAAAGACAGTATTTAGAAAGTGAAGAAACAGTCCATTCACTTCAAATAGCGAATTGAAGTGTTGGAAAAGACTGCTTCTCGTTCAGAGTAAGAGATGTGAGTTTCTTGGGAATGCTTGTAAGTAGCTTAAGACAGTTTCAAAAGGGAGTGATTTTCTCTGAAAGGAGAGCATTTAGAAAGTGAAGCAACACTCCATTCACTTCGCAAAGTGAATTGAAGTGTTGGAACAGACTGCTTCTCTTTCAGTGAAACAGATGTGAGTTTCTTGTGAATGCTTTTAAGTAGCTTAAGGTACTTTCAAGGGAAAGTGATTTTCTCTGAAAGGACAGCATTTAGAAAGTGAAGCAAAACTCCATTCACTTCGCAGAGTGAATTGAAGCGTTGGAACAGACTGCTTCTCGTTCAGAGTAAGAGATGTGAGTTTCTTGTGAATTTTTATAAGTAGCTTAAGGCAGTTCCAAAAGGGAGTGATTTTCTCTGAAAGGAGAGCATTTAGAAAGTGAAGCAACACTCCATTCACTTCGCACAGTGAATTGAAGTGTTGGAACAGACGGCTTCTCTTTCAGAGAAACGCCTGTGAATTTCTGTTGAATGCTTGTAGGTAGCTTAAGGCAGTTTCAAAGAAAGTGATTTTCTCTGAAAAGAGAGCATTTAGAAAGTGAAGCAACACTCCATTCACTTCGCACAGTGAATTGAAGTGTTCGAACAGACTGCTTCTCTTTCAGAAAAATGCATGTGAGTTTCTTGTGAATGCTTGTAAGTAGCTTAAGGCACTTTCAAAGGAAAGTGATTTTCTCTGAAAGGACAGCATTTAGAAAGTGAAGCAACACTCCATTCACTTCAAACATTGAATTGAAGTGTTGGAACAGACTGCTTCTCGTTCAGAGTAAGAGATGTTTCTTGTGAATTCTTATAAGTAGCTTAAGGCAGTTTCAAAAGGGAGTGATTTTCTCTGAAAGGAGAGCATTTAGAAAGTGAAGCAACACTCCATTCACTTCACACAGTTAATTGAAGTGTTGGAACAGACTGCTTCTCTTTCAGAGAAACAGATGTGAGTTTCTTGTGAATGCTTGTAAGTAGCTTAAGGCACTTTCAAAGGAACTGATTTTCTCTGAAACTAAAGCATTTAGTATGTGAAGCAACACTCCATTCACTTCTCACAGTGAATTGAAGTGTTGGAACAGACTCCTTCTCTTTCAGAGTAACAGATGTGAGTTTCTTGTGAATGCTTGTAAGTAGCTTAAGGTACTTTCAAGGGAAAGTGATTTTCTCTGAATGGAGAGCATTTAGAAAGTGAAGCAACACTCCATTCACTTCGCACAGTGAATTGAAGTGTTGGACCAGACTGCTTCTCTATCAGAGAAACAGATGTGAGTTTCTTGTGAATGCTTGTAAGTAGCTTAAGGTACTTTCAAGGGAAACTGATTTTCTCTGAAAGGAGAGCATTTAGAAAGTGAAGCAACACTCCATTCACTTCGCACAGTGAATTGAAGTGTTGGAACAGACTGCTTCTCTTTCAGAGAAACGCATGTGAGCTTTTTGTGAATGCTTGTAAGTAGCTTAAGGCACTTTCAAAGGAAAGTGATTTTCTCTGAAAGGACAGCATTTCGAAAGTGAAGCAAGACTCCATTCACTTCGCACAGTGAATTGAAGTGTTGGAACAGACTGCTTCTCTTTCAGAGTAAGAGATGTGTGTTTCTTGTGAATGCTTGTAAGTAGCTTAAGGCACTTTCAAAAGGGAGTGATTTTCTCTAAAAGGAGAGCATTTAGAAAGTGAAGCAACACTCCACTCACTTCGCACAGTGAATTGAAATTTTGGAACCGACTGCTTCTCTTTCAGAGAAACGCATGTGAATTTCTGTTGAATGTTTGTAAGTAGCTTAAGGCACTTTCAAAGGAAAGTGATTTTCTCTGAAAGGACAGCATTTCGAATGTGAAGAAACACTCCATTCACTTCACACAGTGAATTGAAGTGTTGGAACAGACTGCTTCTCTTTCAGAAAAACGCATGTGAATTTCTGTTGAATGCTTGTAAGTAGCTTAAGGCAGTTTCAAAGGAAAGTGATTTTCTCTGAAAGGAGAGCATTTAGAAAGTGAAGCAACACTCCATTCACTTCGCACAGTTAATTGAGGTGTTGGAACAGACTGCTTCTCTTTCAGAAAAACGCATGTGAGTTTCTTGTGAATGATTGGAAGTAGCTTAAGGCACTTTCAAAGAAAGTGATATTCTCTGAAAGGACAGCATTTAGAAAGTGAAGCAACACTCCGTTCACTTCGCATAGTGAATTGAAGTGTTGGAACAGACTGCTTCTCTTTCAGAAAAACGCATGTGAGTTTCTTGTGAATGCTTGTAAGTAGCTTAAGGCACTTTCAAAGGAAAGTGATTTTCTCTGAAAGGACAGCATTTAGAAAGTGAAGCAACACTCCGTTCACTTCGCATAGTGAATTGAAGTGTTGGAACAGACTGCTTCTCTTTCAGAGAAACGCATGTGAGTTTTTTGTGAATGCTTGTAAGTAGCTTAAGGCACTTTCAAAGGAAAGTGTTTTTCTCTGAAAAGACAGTATTTAGAAAGTGAAGAAACAGTCCATTCACTTCAAATAGCGAATTGAAGTGTTGGAAAAGACTGCTTCTCGTTCAGAGTAAGAGATGTGAGTTTCTTGGGAATGCTTGTAAGTAGCTTAAGACAGTTTCAAAAGGGAGTGATTTTCTCTGAAAGGAGAGCATTTAGAAAGTGAAGCAACACTCCATTCACTTCGCAAAGTGAATTGAAGTGTTGGAACAGACTGCTTCTCTTTCAGTGAAACAGATGTGAGTTTCTTGTGAATGCTTTTAAGTAGCTTAAGGTACTTTCAAGGGAAAGTGATTTTCTCTGAAAGGACAGCATTTAGAAAGTGAAGCAAAACTCCATTCACTTCGCAGAGTGAATTGAAGCGTTGGAACAGACTGCTTCTCGTTCAGAGTAAGAGATGTGAGTTTCTTGTGAATTTTTATAAGTAGCTTAAGGCAGTTCCAAAAGGGAGTGATTTTCTCTGAAAGGAGAGCATTTAGAAAGTGAAGCAACACTCCATTCACTTCGCACAGTGAATTGAAGTGTTGGAACAGACGGCTTCTCTTTCAGAGAAACGCCTGTGAATTTCTGTTGAATGCTTGTAGGTAGCTTAAGGCAGTTTCAAAGAAAGTGATTTTCTCTGAAAAGAGAGCATTTAGAAAGTGAAGCAACACTCCATTCACTTCGCACAGTGAATTGAAGTGTTCGAACAGACTGCTTCTCTTTCAGAAAAATGCATGTGAGTTTCTTGTGAATGCTTGTAAGTAGCTTAAGGCACTTTCAAAGGAAAGTGATTTTCTCTGAAAGGACAGCATTTAGAAAGTGAAGCAACACTCCATTCACTTCAAACATTGAATTGAAGTGTTGGAACAGACTGCTTCTCGTTCAGAGTAAGAGATGTTTCTTGTGAATTCTTATAAGTAGCTTAAGGCAGTTTCAAAAGGGAGTGATTTTCTCTGAAAGGAGAGCATTTAGAAAGTGAAGCAACACTCCATTCACTTCACACAGTTAATTGAAGTGTTGGAACAGACTGCTTCTCTTTCAGAGAAACAGATGTGAGTTTCTTGTGAATGCTTGTAAGTAGCTTAAGGCACTTTCAAAGGAACTGATTTTCTCTGAAACTAAAGCATTTAGTATGTGAAGCAACACTCCATTCACTTCTCACAGTGAATTGAAGTGTTGGAACAGACTCCTTCTCTTTCAGAGTAACAGATGTGAGTTTCTTGTGAATGCTTGTAAGTAGCTTAAGGTACTTTCAAGGGAAAGTGATTTTCTCTGAATGGAGAGCATTTAGAAAGTGAAGCAACACTCCATTCACTTCGCACAGTGAATTGAAGTGTTGGACCAGACTGCTTCTCTATCAGAGAAACAGATGTGAGTTTCTTGTGAATGCTTGTAAGTAGCTTAAGGTACTTTCAAGGGAAACTGATTTTCTCTGAAAGGAGAGCATTTAGAAAGTGAAGCAACACTCCATTCACTTCGCACAGTGAATTGAAGTGTTGGAACAGACTGCTTCTCTTTCAGAGAAACGCATGTGAGCTTTTTGTGAATGCTTGTAAGTAGCTTAAGGCACTTTCAAAGGAAAGTGATTTTCTCTGAAAGGACAGCATTTCGAAAGTGAAGCAAGACTCCATTCACTTCGCACAGTGAATTGAAGTGTTGGAACAGACTGCTTCTCTTTCAGAGTAAGAGATGTGTGTTTCTTGTGAATGCTTGTAAGTAGCTTAAGGCACTTTCAAAAGGGAGTGATTTTCTCTAAAAGGAGAGCATTTAGAAAGTGAAGCAACACTCCACTCACTTCGCACAGTGAATTGAAATTTTGGAACCGACTGCTTCTCTTTCAGAGAAACGCATGTGAATTTCTGTTGAATGTTTGTAAGTAGCTTAAGGCACTTTCAAAGGAAAGTGATTTTCTCTGAAAGGACAGCATTTCGAATGTGAAGAAACACTCCATTCACTTCACACAGTGAATTGAAGTGTTGGAACAGACTGCTTCTCTTTCAGAAAAACGCATGTGAATTTCTGTTGAATGCTTGTAAGTAGCTTAAGGCAGTTTCAAAGGAAAGTGATTTTCTCTGAAAGGTGAGCATTTAGAAAGTGAAGCAACACTCCATTCACTTCGCACAGTTAATTGAGGTGTTGGAACAGACTGCTTCTCTTTCAGAAAAACGCATGTGAGTTTCTTGTGAATGATTGGAAGTAGCTTAAGGCACTTTCAAAGAAAGTGATTTTCTCTGAAAGGACAGCATTTAGAAAGTGAAGCAACACTCCGTTCACTTCGCATAGTGAATTGAAGTGTTGGAACAGACTGCTTCTCTTTCAGAAAAACGCATGTGAGTTTCTTGTGAATGCTTGTAAGTAGCTTAAGGCACTTTCAAAGGAAAGTGATTTTCTCTGAAAGGACAGCATTTAGAAAGTGAAGCAACACTCCGTTCACTTCGCATAGTGAATTGAAGTGTTGGAACAGACTGCTTCTCTTTCAGAGAAACGCATGTGAGTTTCTTGTGAATGCTTATAAGTAGCTTAAGGCACTTTCAAAGGAAAGTGTTTTTCTCTGAAAAGACAGTATTTAGAAAGTGAAGAAACAGTCCATTCACTTCAAATAGCGAATTGAAGTGTTGGAACAGACTGCTTCTCGTTCAGAGTAAGAGATGTGAGTTTCTTGGGAATGCTTGTAAGTAGCTTAAGACAGTTTCAAAAGGGAGTGATTTTCTCTGAAAGGAGAGCATTTAGAAAGTGAAGCAACACTCCATTCACTTCGCAAAGTGAATTGAAGTGTTGGAACAGACTGCTTCTCTTTCAGTGAAACAGATGTGAGTTTCTTGTGAATGCTTTTAAGTAGCTTAAGGTACTTTCAAGGGAAAGTGATTTTCTCTGAAAGGACAGCATTTAGAAAGTGAAGCAAAACTCCATTCACTTCGCACAGTGAATTGAAGTGTTGGAACAGACTGCTTCTCATTCAGAGTAAGAGATGTGAGTTTCTTGTGAATTCTTATAAGTAGCTTAAGGCAGTTCCAAAAGGGAGTGATTTTCTCTGAAAGGAGAGCATTTAGAAAGTGAAGCAACACTCCATTCACTTCGCACAGTGAATTGAAGTGTTGGAACAGACTGCTTCTCTTTCAGAGAAACGCCTGTGAATTTTGTTGAATGCTTGTAGGTAGCTTAAGGCAGTTTCAAAGGAAAGTGATTTTCTCTGAAAAGAGAGCATTTAGAAAGTGAAGCAACACTCCATTCACTTCGCACAGTGAATTGAAGTGTTCGAACAGACTGCTTCTCTTTCAGAAAAATGCATGTGAGTTTCTTGTGAATGCTTGTAAGTAGCTTAAGGCACTTTCAAAGGAAAGTGATTTTCTCTGAAAGGACAGCATTTAGAAAGTGAAGCAACACTCCATTCACTTCAAACATTGAATTGAAGTGTTGGAACAGACTGCTACTCGTTCAGAGTAAGAGATGTTTCTTGCGAATTCTTATAAGTAGCTTAAGGCAGTTTCAAAAGGGAGTGATTTTCTCTGAAAGGAGAGCATTTAGAAAGTGAAGCAACACTCCATTCACTTCACACAGTTAATTGAAGTGTTGGAACAGACTGCTTCTCTTTCAGAGAAACAGATGTGAGTTTCTTGTGAATGATTGTAAGTAGCTTAAGGCACTTTCAAAGGAACTGATTTTCTCTGAAACTAAAGCATTTAGTATGTGAAGCAACACTCCATTCACTTCTCACAGTGAATTGAAGTGTTGGAACAGACTGCTTCTCGTTCAGAGTAAGAGATGTGAGTTTCTTGTGAATGCTTGTAAGTAGCTTAAGGTACTTTCAAGGGAAAGTGATTTTCTCTGAAAGGACAGCATTTAGAAAGTGAAGCAACACTCCTTTCACTTCGCACAGTGAATTGAAGTGTTGGAACAGACTGCTTCTCTTTCAGAGAAACAGATGTGAGTTTCTTGTGAATGCTTGTAAGTAGCTTAAGGTACTTTGAAGGGAAAGTGATTTTCTCTGAAAGGACAGCACTTAGAAAGTGAAGCAACACTCCATTCACTTCGCACAGTGAATTGAAGTGTTGGAACAGACTGCTTCTCTTTCAGAGAAACAGATGTGAGTTTCTTGTGAATGCTTGTAAGTAGCTTAAGGTACTTTGAAGGGAAAGTGATTTTCTCTGAAAGGACAGCATTTAGAAAGTGAAGCAACACTCCGTTCACTTTGCATAGTGAATTGAAGTGTTGGAACAGAGTGCTTCTCTTTCAGAGAAACGCATGTGAGTTTTTTGTGAATGCTTGTAAGTAGCTTAAGGCACTTTCAAAGGAAAGTGATTTTCTCTGAAAGGACAGCATTTAAAAAGTGAAGCAACACTCCATTCACTTCAAACAGTGAATTGAAGTGTTGGAACAGACTGCTTCTCTTTCAGAGTAAGAGATGTGAGTTTCTTGTGAATGCTTGTAAGTAGCTTAAGGCAGTTTCAAAAGGGAGTGATTTTTTCTGAAAGGAGAGCATTTAGAAAGTGAAGCAACACTCCATTCACTTTCGCACAGTGAATTGAATTGTTGGAACAGACTGCTTCTCTTTCAGAGAAACGCATGTGAGTTTTTTGTGAATGCTTGTAAGTAGCTTAAGGCACTTTCAAAGGAAAGTGATTTTCTCTGAAACTACAGCATTTAGTATGTGAAGCAACACTCCATTCACTTCTCACAGTGAATTGAAGTGTTGGAACAGACTCCTTCTCTTTCAGAGTAACAGATGTGAGTTTCTTGTGAATGCTTGTAAGTAGCTTAAGGTACTTTCAAGGGAAAGTGATTTTCTCTGAAAGGAGAGCATTTAGAAAGTGAAGCAACACTCCATTCACTTCGCACAGTGAATTGAAGTGTTGGACCAGACTGCTTCTCTATCAGAGAAACAGATGTGTGTTTCTTGTGAATGCTTGTAAGTAGCTTAAGGCACTTTCAAAGGAACTGATTTTCTCTGAAACTACAGCATTTAGTATGTGAAGCAACACTCCATTCACTTCTCACAGTGAATTGAAGTGTTGGAACAGACTGCTTCTCTTTCAGAGAAACAGATGTGAGTTTCTTGTGAATGCTTGTAAGTAGCTTGAGATACTTTCAAGGGAAAGTGATTTTCTCTGAAAGGAGAGCATTTAGAAAGTGAAGCAAGACTCCATTCACTTCGCACAGTGAATTGAAGTGTTGGAACAGACTGCTTCTCTTTCAGAGAAACGCATGTGAGTTTTTTGTGAATGCTTGTAAGTAGCTTAAGGCACTTTCAAAGGAAAGTGATTTTCTCTGAAAGGACAGCATTTCGAAAGTGAAGCAACACTCCATTCACTTCAAACAGTGAATTGAAGTGTTTGAACAGACTGCTTCTCTTTCAGAGTAAGAGATGTGTGTTTCTTGTGAATGCTTGTAAGTAGCTTAAGGCACTTTCAAAAGGGAGTGATTTTCTCTAAAAGGAGAGCATTTAGAAAGTGAAGCAACACTCCACTCACTTCGCACAGTGAATTGAAGTTTTGGAACAGACTGCTTCTCTTTCAGAGAAACGCATGTGAATTTCTGTTGAATGTTTGTAAGTAGCTTAAAGGCACTTTCAAAGGAAAGTGATTTTCTCTGAAAGGACAGCATTTAGAAAGTGAAGAAACACTCCATTCACTTCACACAGTGAATTGAAGTGTTGGAACAGACTGCTTCTCTTTCAGAAAAACGCATGTGAATTTCTGTTGAATGCTTGTAAGTAGCTTAAGGCAGTTTCAAAGGAAAGTGATTTTCTCTGAAAGGAGAGCATTTAGAAAGTGAAGCAACACTCCATTCACTTCGCACAGTGAATTGAGGTGTTTTAACAGACTGCTTCTCTTTCAGAAAAACGCATGTGAATTTCTGTTGAATGCTTGTAAGTAGCTTAAGGCAGTTTCAAAGGAAAGTGATTTTCTCTGAAAGGACAGCATTTAGAAAGTGAAGCAACACTCCATTCACTTCAAACAGTGAATTGAAGTGTTGGAACAGACTGCTTCTCGTTCAGAGTAAGAGATGTGAGTTTCTTGTGAATGCTTGTAAGTAGCTTAAGGCAGTTTCAAAAGGGAGTGATTTTCTCTGAAAGGAGAGCATTTAGAAAGTGAAGCAACACTCCATTCACTTTCGCACAGTGAATTGAAGTTTTGGAACAGACTGCTTCTCTTTCAGAGAAACGCATGTGAGTTTTTTGTGAATGCTTGTAAGTAGCTTAAGGCACTTTCAAAGGAAAGTGATTTTCTCTGAAACTACAGCATTTAGTATGTGAAGAAACACTCCATTCACTTCTCACAGTGAATTGAAGTGTTGGAACAGACTGCTTCTCTTTCAGAGTAACAGATGTGAGTTTCTTGTGAATGCTTGTAAGTAGCTTAAGGTACTTTCAAGGGAAAGTGATTTTCTCTGAAAGGACAGCATTTAGAAAGTGAAGCAACACTCCATTCACTTCGCACAGTGAATTGAAGTGTTGGACCAGACTGCTTCTCTATCAGAGAAACAGATGTGAGTTTCTTGTGAATGCTTGTAAGTAGCTTAAGGTACTTTCAAGGGAAAGTGATTTTCTCTGAAAGGAGAGCATTTAGAAAGTGAAGCAACACTCCATTCACTTCGCACAGTGTATTGAAGTGTTGGAACAGACTGCTTCTCTTTCAGAGAAACGCATGTAAGTTTTTTTGAATGCTTGTAAGTAGCTTAAGGCACTTTCAAAGGAAAGTGATTTTCTCTGAAAGGACAGCATTTCGAAAGTGAAGCAACACTCCATTCACTTCGCACAGTGAATTGAAGTGTTGGAACAGACTGCTTCTCTTTCAGAGTAACAGATGTGAGTTTCTTGTGAATGCTTGTAAGTAGCTTAAGGCAGTTTCAAAAGGGAGTGATTTTCTCTGAAAGGAGAGCATTTAGAAAGTGAAGCAACACTCCATTCACTTTCGCACAGTGAATTGAAGTGTTGGAACAGACTGCTTCTCTTTCAGAGAAATGCACGCGAGTTTTTTGTGAATGCTTGTAAGTAGCTTAAGGCACTTTCAAAGGAAAGTGATTTTCTCTGAAACTACAGCATTTAGAATGTGAAGCAACACTCCATTCACTTCTCACAGTTAATTGAAGTGTTGGAACAGACTGCTTCTCTTTCAGAGAAACAGATGTGAGTTTCTTGTGAATGTTTGTAAGTAACTTAAGGCAGTTTCAAAAGAGAGTGATTTTCTCTAAATGAAGAGCATTTACAAAGTGAAGCAACACTCCATTCACTTCGCACAGTGAATTGAAGTGTTGGAACAGACTGCTTCTCGTTCAGAGTAAGAGATGTGAGTTTCTTGTGAATGCTTGTAAGTAGCTTAAGGCAGTTTCAAAAGGGAGTGATTTTCTCTGAAAGGAGAGCATTTTGAAAGTGAAGCAACACTCCATTCACTTTCGCACAGTGAATTGAAGTGTTGGAACAGACTGCTTCTCTTTCAGAGAAACGCATGTGAGTTTTTTGTGAATGCTTGTAAGTAGCTTAAGGCACTTTCAAAGGAAAGTGATTTTCTCTGAAACTACAGCATTTAGTATGTGAAGCAACACTCCATTCACTTCTCACAGTGAATTGAAGTGTTGGAACAGACTGCTTCTCTTTCAGAGTAACAGATGTGAGTTTCTTGTGAATGCTTGTAAGTAGCTTAAGGTTCTTTCAAGGGAAAGTGATTTTCTCTGAAAGGACAGCATTTCGAAAGTGAAGCAACACTCCATTCACTTCGCACAGTGAATTGAAGTGTTGGACCAGACTGCTTCTCTATCAGAGAAACAGATGTGAGTTTCTTGTGAATGCTTGTAAGTAGCTTAAGGTACTTTCAAGGGAAAGTGATTTTCTCTGAAAGGAGAGCATTTAGAAAGTGAAGCAAGACTCCATTCACTTCGCACAGTGAATTGAAGTGTTGGAACAGACTGCTTCTCTTTCAGAGAAACGCATGTGAGCTTTTTGTGAATGCTTGTAAGTAGCTTAAGGCACTTTCAAAGGAAAGTGATTTTCTCTGATAGGACAGCATTTCGAAAGTGAAGCAACACTCCATTCACTTCAAACAGTGAATTGAAGTGTTGGAACAGACTGCTTCTCTTTCAGAGAAAGAGATGTGTGTTTCTTGTGAATGCTTGTAAGTAGCTTAAGGCACTTTCAAAAGGGAGTGATTTTCTCTAAAAGGAGAGCATGTAGAAAGTGAAGCAACACTCCACTCACTTCGCACAGTGAATTGAAATTTTGGAACCGACTGCTTCTCTTTCAGAGAAACGCATGTGAATTTCTGTTGAATGTTTGTAAGTAGCTTAAGGCACTTTCAAAGGAAAGTGATTTTCTCTGAAAGGACAGCATTTAGAATGTGAAGAAACACTCCATTCACTTCACACAGTGAATTGAAGTGTTGGAACAGACTGCTTCTCTTTCAGAAAAACGCATGTGAATTTCTGTTGAATGCTTGTAAGTAGCTTAAGGCAGTTTCAAAAGGGAGTGATTTTCTCTGAAAGGAGAGCATTTAGAAAGTGAAGCAACACTCCATTCACTTTCGCACAGTGAATTGAAGTGTTGGAACAGACTGCTTCTCTTTCAGAGAAACGCATGTGAGTTTTTTGTGAATGCTTGTAAGTAGCTTAAGGCACTTTCAAAGGAAAGTGATTTTCTCTGAAACTACAGCATTTAGTATGTGAAGCAACACTCCATTCACTTCTCACAGTGAATTGAAGAGTTGGAACAGACTGCTTCTCTTTCAGAGTAACAGATGTGAGTTTCTTGTGAATGCTTGTAAGTAGCTTAATGTACTTTCAAGGGAAAGTGATTTTCTCTGAAAGGACAGCATTTAGAAAGTGAAGCAACACTCCATTCACTTCGCACAGTGAATTGAAGTGTTGGACCAGACTGCTTCTCTATCAGAGAAACAGATGTGAGTTTCTTGTGAATGCTTGTAAGTAGCTTAAGGTACTTTCAAGGGAAAGTGATTTTCTCTGAAAGGAGAGCATTTAGAAAGTGAAGCAACACTCCATTCACTTCGCACAGTGAATTGAAGTGTTGGAACAGACTGCTTCTCTTTCAGAGAAACGCATGTGAGTTTTTTGTGAATGCTTGTAAGTAGCTTAAGGCACTTTCAAAGGAAAGTGATTTTCTCTGAAAGGACAGCATTTCGAAAGTGAAGCAACACTCCATTCACTTCAAACAGTGAATTGAAGTGTTGGAACAGACTGCTTCTCTTTCAGAGTAAGAGATGTGTGTTTCTTGTGAATGCTTGTAAGTAGCTTAAGGCACTTTCAAAAGGGAGTGATTTTCTCTAAAAGGAGAGCATTTAGAAAGTGAAGCAACACTCCACTCACTTCGCACAGTGAATTGAAATTTTGGAACAGACTGCTTCTCTTTCAGAAAAACGCATGTGAATTTCTGTTGAATGTTTGTAAGTAGCTTAAGGCACTTTCAAAGGAAAGTGATTTTCTCTGAAAGGACAGCATTTAGAATGTGAAGAAAGACTCCATTCACTTCACACAGTGAATTGAAGTGTTGGAACAGACTGCTTCTCTTTCAGAAAAACGCATGTGAATTTCTATTGAATGCTTGTAAGTAGCTTAAGGCAGTTTCAAAGGAAAGTGATTTTCTCTGAAAGGAGAGCATTTAGAAAGTGAAGCAACACTCCATTCACTTCGCACAGTGAATTGAAGTGTTGGAACAGACTGCTTCTCTTTCAGAAAAACGCATGTGAGTTTCTTGTGAATGCTTGTAAGTAGCTTAAGGCACTTTCAAAGGAAAGTGATTTTCTCTGAAAGGACAGGATTTGGAAAGTGAAGCAACATTCCATTCACTTCGCACAGTGAATTGAAGTGTTGGAACAGACTGCTTCTCTTTCAGAGAAACGCATGTGAGTTTTTTGTGAATGCTTGTAAGTAGCTTAAGGCACTTTCAAAGGAAAGTGATTTTCTCTGAAAGGACAGCATTTCGAAAGTGAAGCAACACTCCATTCACTTCAAACAGTGAATTGAAGTGTTGGAACAGACTGCTTCTCTTTCAGAGTAAGAGATGTGTGTTTCTTGTGAATGCTTGTAAGTAGCTTAAAGCACTTTCAAAAGGGAGTGATTTTCTCTAAAAGGAGAGCATTTAGAAAGTGAAGCAACACTCCACTCACTTCGCACAGTGAATTGAAATTTTGGAACCGACTGCTTCTCTTTCAGAGAAACGCATGTGAATTTCTGTTGAATGTTTGTAAGTAGCTTAAGGCACTTTCAAAGGAAAGTGATTTTCTCTGAAAGGACAGCATTTAGAATGTGAAGAAACACTCCATTCACTTCAAACAGTGAATTGAAGTGTTGGAACAGACTGCTTCTCTTTCAGAGAAAGAAATGTGTGTTTCTTGTGAATGCTTGTAAGTAGCTTAAGGCACTTTCAAAAGGGAGTGATTTTCTCTAAAAGGAGAGCATGTAGAAAGTGAAGCAACACTCCACTCACTTCGCACAGTGAATTGAAATTTTGGAACCGACTGCTTCTCTTTCAGAGAAACGCATGTGAATTTCTGTTGAATGTTTGTAAGTAGCTTAAGGCACTTTCAAAGGAAAGTGATTTTCTCTGAAAGGACAGCATTTAGAATGTGAAGAAACACTCCATTCACTTCACACAGTGAATTGAAGTGTTGGAACAGACTGCTTCTCTTTCAGAAAAACGCATGTGAATTTCTGTTGAATGCTTGTAAGTAGCTTAAGGCAGTTTCAAAAGGGAGTGATTTTCTCTGAAAGGAGAGCATTTAGAAAGTGAAGCAACACTCCATTCACTTTCGCACAGTGAATTGAAGTGTTGGAACAGACTGCTTCTCTTTCAGAGAAACGCATGTGAGTTTTTTGTGAATGCTTGTAAGTAGCTTAAGGCACTTTCAAAGGAAAGTGATTTTCTCTGAAACTACAGCATTTAGTATGTGAAGCAACACTCCATTCACTTCTCACAGTGAATTGAAGAGTTGGGACAGACTGCTTCTCTTTCAGAGTAACAGATGTGAGTTTCTTGTGAATGCTTGTAAGTAGCTTAAGGTACTTTCAAGGGAAAGTGATTTTCTCTGAAAGGACAGCATTTAGAAAGTGAAGCAACACTCCATTCACTTCGCACAGTGAACTGAAGTGTTGGACCAGACTGCTTCTCTATCAGAGAAACAGATGTGAGTTTCTTGTGAATGCTTGTAAGTAGCTTAAGGTACTTTCAAGGGAAAGTGATTTTCTCTGAAAGGAGAGCATTTAGAAAGTGAAGCAACACTCCATTCACTTCGCACAGTGAATTGAAGTGTTGGAACAGACTGCTTCTCTTTCAGAGAAACGCATGTGAGTTTTTTGTGAATGCTTGTAAGTACTTAAGGCACTTTCAAAGGAAAGTGATTTTCTCTGAAAGGACAGCATTTCGAAAGTGAAGCAACACTCCATTCACTTCAAACAGTGAATTGAAGTGTTGGAACAGACTGCTTCTCTTTCAGAGTAAGAGATGTGTGTTTCTTGTGAATGCTTGTAAGTAGCTTAAGGCACTTTCAAAAGGGAGTGATTTTCTCTAAAAGGAGAGCATTTAGAAAGTGAAGCAACACTCCACTCACTTCGCACAGTGAATTGAAATTTTGGAACAGACTGCTTCTCTTTCAGAAAAACGCATGTGAATTTCTGTTGAATGTTTGTAAGTAGCTTAAGGCACTTTCAAAGGAAAGTGATTTTCTCTGAAAGGTCAGCATTTAGAATGTGAAGAAAGACTCCATTCACTTCACACAGTGAATTGAAGTGTTGGAACAGACTGCTTTTCTTTCAGAAAAACGCATGTGAATTTCTATTGAATGCTTGTAAGTAGCTTAAGGCAGTTTCAAAGGAAAGTGATTTTCTCTGAAAGGAGAGCATTTAGAAAGTGAAGCAACACTCCATTCACTTCGCACAGTGAATTGAAGTGTTGGAACAGACTGCTTCTATTTCAGAAAAACGCATGTGAGTTTCTTGTGAATGCTTGTAAGTAGCTTAAGGCACTTTCAAAGGAAAGTGATTTTCTCTGAAAGGACAGCATTTAGAAAGTGAAGCAACACTCCGTTCACTTCGCATAGTGAATTTAAGTGTTGGAACAGACTGCTTTTCTTTCAGAGAAACGTATGTGAGTTTTTTGTGAATGCTTGTAAGTAGCTTAAGGCACTTTCAAAGGAAAGTGATTTTCTCTGAAAGGACAGGATTTGGAAAGTGAAGCAACATTCCATTCACTTCGCACAGTGAATTGAAGTGTTGGAACAGACTGCTTCTCTTTCAGAGAAACGCATGTGAGTTTTTTGTGAATGCTTGTAAGTAGCTTAAGGCACTTTCAAAGGAAAGTGATTTTCTCTGAAAGGACAGCATTTCGAAAGTGAAGCAACACTCCATTCACTTCAAACAGTGAATTGAAGTGTTGGAACAGACTGCTTCTCTTTCAGAGTAAGAGATGTGTGTTTCTTGTGAATGCATGTAAGTAGCTTAAAGCACTTTCAAAAGGGAGTGATTTTCTCTAAAAGGAGAGCATTTAGAAAGTGAAGCAACACTCCACTCACTTCGCACAGTGAATTGAAATTTTGGAACTGACTGCTTCTCTTTCAGAGAAACGCATGTGAATTTCTGTTGAATGTTTGTAAGTAGCTTAAGGCACTTTCAAAGGAAAGTGATTTTCTCTGAAAGGACAGCATTTAGAATGTGAAGAAACACTCCATTCACTTCACACAGTGAATTGAAGTGTTGGAACAGACTGCTTCTCTTTCAGAAAAACGCATGTGAATTTCTGTTGAATGCTTGTAAGTAGCTTAAGGCAGTTTCAAAGGAAAGTGATTTTCTCTGAAAGGAGAGCATTTAGAAAGTGAAGCAACACTCCATTCACTTCGCACAGTGAATTGAAGTGTTGGAACAGACTGCTTCTCTTTCAGAAAAACGCATGTGAGTTTCTTGTGAATGCTTGTAAGTAGCTTAAGGCACTTTCAAAGGAAAGTGATTTTCTCTGAAAGGACAGCATTTAGAAAGTGAAGCAACACTCCGTTCACTTCGCATAGTGAATTTAAGTGTTGGAACAGACTGCTTCTCTTTCAGAGAAATGTATGTGAGTTTTTTGTGAATGCTTGTAAGTAGCTTAAGGCACTTTCAAAGGAAAGTGATTTTCTCTGAAAGGACAGGATTTGGAAAGTGAAGCAACATTCCATTCACTTCGCACAGTGAATTGAAGTGTTGGAACAGACTGCTTCTCTTTCAGAGAAACAGATGTGAGTTTCTTGTGAATGCTTGTAAGTAGCTTAAGGTACTTTCAAGGGAAAGTGATTTTCTCTGAAAGGACAGCATTTAGAATGTGAAGCAACACTCCATTCACATCTCACAGTGAATTGAAGTGTTGGAACAGACTGCTTCTCGTTCAGAGTAAGTGATGTGAGTTTCTTGTGAATGCTTGTAAGTAGCTTAAGGCAGTTTCAAAGGAAAGTGATTTTCTCTGAAAGGACAGCATTTAGAAAGTGAAGCAACACTCCGTTCACTTTGCATAGTGAATTGAAGTGTTGGAACAGAGTGCTTCTCTTTCAGAGAAACGCATGTGAGTTTTTTGTGAATGCTTGTAAGTAGCTTAAGGCACTTTCAAAGGAAAGTGATTTTCTCTGAAATGAGAGCATTTAAAAAGTGAAGCAACACTCCATTCACTTCAAACAGTGAATTGAAGTGTTGGAACAGACTGCTTCTCGTTCAGAGTAAGAGATGTGAGTTTCTTGTGAATGCTTGTAAGTAGCTTAAGTCAGTTTCAAAAGGGAGTGATTTTCTCTGAAAGGAGAGCATTTTGAAAGTGAAGCAACACTCCATTCACTTTCGCACAGTGAATTGAAGTGTTGGAACCGACTGCTTCTCTTTCAGAGAAACGCATGTGAGTTTTTTGTGAATGCTTGTAAGTAGCTTAAGGCACTTTCAAAGGAAAGTGATTTTCTCTGAAACTACAGCATTTAGTATGTGAAGCAACACTCCATTCACTTCTGACAGTGAATTGAAGTGTTGGAACAGACTGCTTCTCTTTCAGAGTAACAGATGTGAGTTTCTTGTGAATGCTTGTAAGTAGCTTAAGGTACGTTCAAGGGAAAGTGATTTTCTCTGAAAGGACAGCATTTAGAAAGTGAAGCAACACTCCATTCACTTCGCACAGTGAATTGAAGTGTTGGACCAGACTGCTTGTCTATCAGAGAAACACATGTGAGTTTCTTGTGAATGCTTGTAAGTAGCTTAAGGTACTTTCAAGGGAAAGTGATTTTCTCTGAAAGGAGAGCATTTAGAAAGTGAAGCAACACTCCATTCACTTCGCACAGTGAATTGAAGTGTTGGAACAGACTGCTACTCTTTCAGAGAAACGCATGTGAGTTTTTTGTGAATGCTTGTAAGTAGCTTAAGGCACTTTCAAAGGAAAGTGATTTTCTCTGAAAGGACAGCATTTCGAAAGTGAAGCAACACTCCATTCACTTCACACAGTGAATTGAAGTGTTGGAACAGACTGCTTCTCTTTCAGAGTAAGAGATGTGAGTTTCTTGTGAATGCTTGTAAGTAGCTTAAGGCACTTTCAAAAGGGAGTGATTTTCTCTAAAAGGAGAACATTTAGAAAGTGAAGCAACACTCCACTCACTTCGCACAGTGAATTGAAGTGTTGGAACAGACTGCTTCTCTTTCAGTGAAACAGATGTGAATTTCTGTTGAATGTTTGTAAGTAGCTTAAGGCAATTTCAAAGGAAAGTGATTTTCTCTGAAAGGACAGCATTCAGAAAGTGAAGAAACACTCCATTCACTTCAAATTGTGAATTGAATTGTTGGAACAGACTGCTTCTCTTTCAGAAAAACGCATGTGAATTTCTGTTGAATGTTTGTAAGTAGCTTAAGGCAGTTTCAAAGGAAAGTGATTTTCTCTGAAAGGAGAGCATTTAGAAAGTGAAGCAACACTCCATTCACTTCGCACAGTGAATTTAAGTGTTGGAACAGACTGCTTCTCTTTCAGAAAAACGCATGTGAGTTTCTTGTGAATGCTTGTAAGTAGCTTAAGGCACTTTCAAAGGAAAGTGATTTTCTCTGAAAGGACAGCATTTAGAAAGTGAAGGAACACTCTGTTCACTTCGCATAGTGAATTGAAGTGTTGGAACAGACTGCTTCTCTTTCAGAGAAACGTATGTGAGTTTTTTGTGATTGCTTGTAAGTAGCTTAAGGCACTTTCAAAGGAAAGTGATTTTCTCTGAAAGGACAGGATATAGAAAGTGAAGCTACATTCCATTCACTTTGCACAGTGAATTGAAGTGTTGGAACAGACTGCTTCTCTTTCAGAGAAACAGATGTGAGTTTCTTGTGAATGCTTGTAAGTAGCTTAAGGTACTTTCAAGGGAAAGTGATTTTCTCTGAAAGGACAGCATTTAGAAAGTGAAGCAACACTCCTTTCACTTCGCACAGTGAATTGAAGTGTTGGAACAGACTGCTTCTCTTTCAGAGTAAGAGATGTGTGTTTCTTGTGAATGCTTGTAAGTAGCTTAAAGCACTTTCAAAAGGGAGTGATTTTCTCTAAAAGGAGAGCATTTAGAAAGTGAAGCAACACTCCACTCACTTCGCACAGTGAATTGAAATTTTGGAACCGACTGCTTCTCTTTCAGAGAAACGCATGTGAATTTCTGTTGAATGTTTGTAAGTAGCTTAAGGCACTTTCAAAGGAAAGTGATTTTCTCTGAAAGGACAGCATTTAGAATGTGAAGAAACACTCCATTCACTTCAAACAGTGAATTGAAGTGTTGGAACAGACTGCTTCTCTTTCAGAGAAAGAAATGTGTGTTTCTTGTGAATGCTTGTAAGTAGCTTAAGGCACTTTCAAAAGGGAGTGATTTTCTCTAAAAGGAGAGCATGTAGAAAGTGAAGCAACACTCCACTCACTTCGCACAGTGAATTGAAATTTTGGAACCGACTGCTTCTCTTTCAGAGAAACGCATGTGAATTTCTGATGAATGTTTGTAAGTAGCTTAAGGCACTTTCAAAGGAAAGTGATTTTCTCTGAAAGGACAGCATTTAGAATGTGAAGAAACACTCCATTCACTTCACACAGTGAATTGAAGTGTTGGAACAGACTGCTTCTCTTTCAGAAAAACGCATGTGAATTTCTGTTGAATGCTTGTAAGTAGCTTAAGGCAGTTTCAAAAGGGAGTGATTTTCTCTGAAAGGAGAGCATTTAGAAAGTGAAGCAACACTCCATTCACTTTCGCACAGTGAATTGAAGTGTTGGAACAGACTGCTTCTCTTTCAGAGAAACGCATGTGAGTTTTTTGTGAATGCTTGTAAGTAGCTTAAGGCACTTTCAAAGGAAAGTGATTTTCTCTGAAACTACAGCATTTAGTATGTGAAGCAACACTCCATTCACTTCTCACAGTGAATTGAAGAGTTGGGACAGACTGCTTCTCTTTCAGAGTAACAGATGTGAGTTTCTTGTGAATGCTTGTAAGTAGCTTAAGGTACTTTCAAGGGAAAGTGATTTTCTCTGAAAGGACAGCATTTAGAAAGTGAAGCAACACTCCATTCACTTCGCACAGTGAACTGAAGTGTTGGACCAGACTGCTTCTCTATCAGAGAAACAGATGTGAGTTTCTTGTGAATGCTTGTAAGTAGCTTAAGGTACTTTCAAGGGAAAGTGATTTTCTCTGAAAGGAGAGCATTTAGAAAGTGAAGCAACACTCCATTCACTTCGCACAGTGAATTGAAGTGTTGGAACAGACTGCTTCTCTTTCAGAGAAACGCATGTGAGTTTTTTGTGAATGCTTGTAAGTAGCTTAAGGCACTTTCAAAGGAAAGTGATTTTCTCTGAAAGGACAGCATTTCGAAAGTGAAGCAACACTCCATTCACTTCAAACAGTGAATTGAAGTGTTGGAACAGACTGCTTCTCTTTCAGAGTAAGAGATGTGTGTTTCTTGTGAATGCTTGTAAGTAGCTTAAGGCACTTTCAAAAGGGAGTGATTTTCTCTAAAAGGAGAGCATTTAGAAAGTGAAGCAACACTCCACTCACTTCGCACAGTGAATTGAAATTTTGGAACAGACTGCTTCTCTTTCAGAAAAACGCATGTGAATTTCTGTTGAATGTTTGTAAGTAGCTTAAGGCACTTTCAAAGGAAAGTGATTTTCTCTGAAAGGTCAGCATTTAGAATGTGAAGAAAGACTCCATTCACTTCACACAGTGAATTGAAGTGTTGGAACAGACTGCTTTTCTTTCAGAAAAACGCATGTGAATTTCTATTGAATGCTTGTAAGTAGCTTAAGGCAGTTTCAAAGGAAAGTGATTTTCTCTGAAAGGAGAGCATTTAGAAAGTGAAGCAACACTCCATTCACTTCGCACAGTGAATTGAAGTGTTGGAACAGACTGCTTCTATTTCAGAAAAACGCATGTGAGTTTCTTGTGAATGCTTGTAAGTAGCTTAAGGCACTTTCAAAGGAAAGTGATTTTCTCTGAAAGGACAGCATTTAGAAAGTGAAGCAACACTCCGTTCACTTCGCATAGTGAATTTAAGTGTTGGAACAGACTGCTTTTCTTTCAGAGAAACGTATGTGAGTTTTTTGTGAATGCTTGTAAGTAGCTTAAGGCACTTTCAAAGGAAAGTGATTTTCTCTGAAAGGACAGGATTTGGAAAGTGAAGCAACATTCCATTCACTTCGCACAGTGAATTGAAGTGTTGGAACAGACTGCTTCTCTTTCAGAGAAACGCATGTGAGTTTTTTGTGAATGCTTGTAAGTAGCTTAAGGCACTTTCAAAGGAAAGTGATTTTCTCTGAAAGGACAGCATTTCGAAAGTGAAGCAACACTCCATTCACTTCAAACAGTGAATTGAAGTGTTGGAACAGACTGCTTCTCTTTCAGAGTAAGAGATGTGTGTTTCTTGTGAATGCATGTAAGTAGCTTAAAGCACTTTCAAAAGGGAGTGATTTTCTCTAAAAGGAGAGCATTTAGAAAGTGAAGCAACACTCCACTCACTTCGCACAGTGAATTGAAATTTTGGAACTGACTGCTTCTCTTTCAGAGAAACGCATGTGAATTTCTGTTGAATGTTTGTAAGTAGCTTAAGGCACTTTCAAAGGAAAGTGATTTTCTCTGAAAGGACAGCATTTAGAATGTGAAGAAACACTCCATTCACTTCACACAGTGAATTGAAGTGTTGGAACAGACTGCTTCTCTTTCAGAAAAACGCATGTGAATTTCTGTTGAATGCTTGTAAGTAGCTTAAGGCAGTTTCAAAGGAAAGTGATTTTCTCTGAAAGGAGAGCATTTAGAAAGTGAAGCAACACTCCATTCACTTCGCACAGTGAATTGAAGTGTTGGAACAGACTGCTTCTCTTTCAGAAAAACGCATGTGAGTTTCTTGTGAATGCTTGTAAGTAGCTTAAGGCACTTTCAAAGGAAAGTGATTTTCTCTGAAAGGACAGCATTTAGAAAGTGAAGCAACACTCCGTTCACTTCGCATAGTGAATTTAAGTGTTGGAACAGACTGCTTCTCTTTCAGAGAAATGTATGTGAGTTTTTTGTGAATGCTTGTAAGTAGCTTAAGGCACTTTCAAAGGAAAGTGATTTTCTCTGAAAGGACAGGATTTGGAAAGTGAAGCAACATTCCATTCACTTCGCACAGTGAATTGAAGTGTTGGAACAGACTGCTTCTCTTTCAGAGAAACAGATGTGAGTTTCTTGTGAATGCTTGTAAGTAGCTTAAGGTACTTTCAAGGGAAAGTGATTTTCTCTGAAAGGACAGCATTTAGAATGTGAAGCAACACTCCATTCACATCTCACAGTGAATTGAAGTGTTGGAACAGACTGCTTCTCGTTCAGAGTAAGTGATGTGAGTTTCTTGTGAATGCTTGTAAGTAGCTTAAGGCAGTTTCAAAGGAAAGTGATTTTCTCTGAAAGGACAGCATTTAGAAAGTGAAGCAACACTCCGTTCACTTTGCATAGTGAATTGAAGTGTTGGAACAGAGTGCTTCTCTTTCAGAGAAACGCATGTGAGTTTTTTGTGAATGCTTGTAAGTAGCTTAAGGCACTTTCAAAGGAAAGTGATTTTCTCTGAAATGAGAGCATTTAAAAAGTGAAGCAACACTCCATTCACTTCAAACAGTGAATTGAAGTGTTGGAACAGACTGCTTCTCGTTCAGAGTAAGAGATGTGAGTTTCTTGTGAATGCTTGTAAGTAGCTTAAGTCGGTTTCAAAAGGGAGTGATTTTCTCTGAAAGGAGAGCATTTTGAAAGTGAAGCAACACTCCATTCACTTTCGCACAGTGAATTGAAGTGTTGGAACCGACTGCTTCTCTTTCAGAGAAACGCATGTGAGTTTTTTGTGAATGCTTGTAAGTAGCTTAAGGCACTTTCAAAGGAAAGTGATTTTCTCTGAAACTACAGCATTTAGTATGTGAAGCAACACTCCATTCACTTCTGACAGTGAATTGAAGTGTTGGAACAGACTGCTTCTCTTTCAGAGTAACAGATGTGAGTTTCTTGTGAATGCTTGTAAGTAGCTTAAGGTACGTTCAAGGGAAAGTGATTTTCTCTGAAAGGACAGCATTTAGAAAGTGAAGCAACACTCCATTCACTTCGCACAGTGAATTGAAGTGTTGGACCAGACTGCTTGTCTATCAGAGAAACACATGTGAGTTTCTTGTGAATGCTTGTAAGTAGCTTAAGGTACTTTCAAGGGAAAGTGATTTTCTCTGAAAGGAGAGCATTTAGAAAGTGAAGCAACACTCCATTCACTTCGCACAGTGAATTGAAGTGTTGGAACAGACTGCTACTCTTTCAGAGAAACGCATGTGAGTTTTTTGTGAATGCTTGTAAGTAGCTTAAGGCACTTTCAAAGGAAAGTGATTTTCTCTGAAAGGACAGCATTTCGAAAGTGAAGCAACACTCCATTCACTTCACACAGTGAATTGAAGTGTTGGAACAGACTGCTTCTCTTTCAGAGTAAGAGATGTGAGTTTCTTGTGAATGCTTGTAAGTAGCTTAAGGCACTTTCAAAAGGGAGTGATTTTCTCTAAAAGGAGAACATTTAGAAAGTGAAGCAACACTCCACTCACTTCGCACAGTGAATTGAAGTGTTGGAACAGACTGCTTCTCTTTCAGTGAAACAGATGTGAATTTCTGTTGAATGTTTGTAAGTAGCTTAAGGCAATTTCAAAGGAAAGTGATTTTCTCTGAAAGGACAGCATTCAGAAAGTGAAGAAACACTCCATTCACTTCAAATTGTGAATTGAATTGTTGGAACAGACTGCTTCTCTTTCAGAAAAACGCATGTGAATTTCTGTTGAATGTTTGTAAGTAGCTTAAGGCAGTTTCAAAGGAAAGTGATTTTCTCTGAAAGGAGAGCATTTAGAAAGTGAAGCAACACTCCATTCACTTCGCACAGTGAATTTAAGTGTTGGAACAGACTGCTTCTCTTTCAGAAAAACGCATGTGAGTTTCTTGTGAATGCTTGTAAGTAGCTTAAGGCACTTTCAAAGGAAAGTGATTTTCTCTGAAAGGACAGCATTTAGAAAGTGAAGGAACACTCTGTTCACTTCGCATAGTGAATTGAAGTGTTGGAACAGACTGCTTCTCTTTCAGAGAAACGTATGTGAGTTTTTTGTGATTGCTTGTAAGTAGCTTAAGGCACTTTCAAAGGAAAGTGATTTTCTCTGAAAGGACAGGATATAGAAAGTGAAGCTACATTCCATTCACTTTGCACAGTGAATTGAAGTGTTGGAACAGACTGCTTCTCTTTCAGAGAAACAGATGTGAGTTTCTTGTGAATGCTTGTAAGTAGCTTAAGGTACTTTCAAGGGAAAGTGATTTTCTCTGAAAGGACAGCATTTAGAAAGTGAAGCAACACTCCTTTCACTTCGCACAGTGAATTGAAGTGTTGGAACAGACTGCTTCTCTTTCAGAGAAACAGATGTGAGTTTCTTGTGAATGCTTGTAAGTAGTTTAAGGTACTTTGAAGGGAAAGTGATTTTCTCTGAAAGGACAGCATTTAGAAAGTGAAGCAACACTCCATTCACTTCGCACAGTGAATTGAAGTGTTGGAACAGACTGCTTCTCTTTCAGAGAAACGCATGTGAATTTCTGTTGAATGCTTTTAAGTAGCTTAAGGCAGTTTCAAAGGAAAGTGATTTTCTCTGAAAGGACAGCATTTAGAAAGTGAAGCAACACTCCGTTCACTTTGCATAGTGAATTGAAGTGTTGGAACAGAGTGCTTCTCTTTCAGAGAAACGCATGTGAGTTTTTTGTGAATGCTTGTAAGTAGCTTAAGGCACTTTCAAAGGAAAGTGATTTTTTCTGAAAGGACAGCATTTAAAAAGTGAAGCAACACTCCATTCACTTCAAACAGTGAATTGAAGTGTTGGAACAGACTGCTTCTCGTTCAGAGTAAGAGATGTGAGTTTCTTGTGAATGCTTGTAAGTAGCTTAAGGCAGTTTCAAAAGGGAGTGATTTTCTCTGAAAGGAGAGCATTTAGAAAGTGAAGCAACACTCCATTCACTTTCGCACAGTGAATTGAAGTGTTGGAACAGACTGCTTCTCTTTGAGAGAAACGCATGTGAGTTTTTTGTGAATGCTTGTAAGTAGCTTAAGGCACTTTCAAAGGAAAGTGATTTTCTCTGAAACTACAGCATTTAGTATGTGAAGCAACACTCCATTCACTTCTCACAGTGAATTGAAGTGTTGGAACAGACTGCTTCTCTTTCAGAGTAACAGATGTGAGTTTCTTGTGAATGCTTGTAAGTAGCTTAAGGTACTTTCAAGGGAAAGTGATTTTCTCTGAAAGGACAGCATTTAGAAAGTGAAGCAACACTCCTTTCACTTCGCACAGTGAATTGAAGTGTTGGAACAGACTGCTTCTCTTTCAGAGAAACAGATGTGAGTTTCTTGTGAATGCTAGTAAGTAGCTTAAGGTACTTTGAAGGGAAAGTGATTTTCTCTGAAAGGACAGCATTTAGAAAGTGAAGCAACACTCCATTCACTTCGCACAGTGAATTGAAGTGTTGGAACAGACTGCTTCTCTTTCAGAGAAACGCATGTGAATTTCTGTTGAATGCTTTTAAGTAGCTTAAGGCAGTTTCAAAGGAAAGTGATTTTCTCTGAAAGGACAGCATTTAGAAAGTGAAGCAACACTCCGTTCACTTTGCATAGTGAATTGAAGTGTTGGAACAGAGTGCTTCTCTTTCAGAGAAACGCATGTGAGTTTTTTGTGAATGCTTGTAAGTAGCTTAAGGCACTTTCAAAGGAAAGTGATTTTCTCTGAAAGGACAGCATTTAAAAAGTGAAGCAACACTCCATTCACTTCAAACAGTGAATTGAAGTGTTGGAACAGACTGCTTCTCGTTCAGAGTAAGAGATGTGAGTTTCTTGTGAATGCTTGTAAGTAGCTTAAGGCAGTTTCAAAAGGGAGTGATTTTCTCTGAAAGGAGAGCATTTAGAAAGTGAAGCAACACTCCATTCACTTTCGCACAGTGAATTGAAGTGTTGGAACAGACTGCTTCTCTTTCAGAGAAACGCATGTGAGTTTTTTGTGAATGCTTGTAAGTAGCTTAAGGCACTTTCAAAGGAAAGTGATTTTCTCTGAAACTACAGCATTTAGTATGTGAAGCAACACTCCATTCACTTCTCACAGTGAATTGAAGTGTTGGAACAGACTGCTTCTCTTTCAGAGTAACAGATGTGAGTTTCTTGTGAATGCTTGTAAGTAGCTTAAGGTACTTTCAAGGGAAAGTGATTTTCTCTGAAAGGACAGCATTTAGAAAGTGAAGCAACACTCCTTTCACTTCGCACAGTGAATTGAAGTGTTGGACCAGACTGCTTCTCTATCAGAGAAACAGATGTGAGTTTCTTGTGAATGCTTGTAAGTAGCTTAAGGTACTTTCAAGGGAAAGTGATTTTCTCTGAAAGGAGAGCATTTAGAAAGTGAAGCAACACTCCATTCACTTCGCACAGTGAATTGAAGTGTTGGAACAGACTGCTTCTCTTTCAGAGAAACGCATGTGAGCTTTTTGTGAATGCTTGTAAGTAGCTTAAGGTACTTTCAAGGGAAAGTGATTTTCTCTGAAAGGACAGCATTTAGAAAGTGAAGCAACAATCCATTCACTTCGCACAGTGAATTGAAGTGTTGGAACAGACTGCTTCTCTTTCAGAGAAACGCATGTGAGTTTTCTGTGAATGCTTGTAAGTAGCTTAAGGCACTTTCAAAGGAAAGTGATTTTCTCTGAAAGGACAGCATTTAGAAAGTGAAGCAACACTCCATTCACTTCAAACAGTGAATTGAAGTGTTGGAACAGACTGCTTCTTTCTCAGAGAAACGCATGTGAATTTCTGTTAAATGCTTGTAAGTAGCTGAAGGCACTTTCAAAGGAAAGTGATTTTCTCTGAAAGGACAGCATTTAGAAAGTGAAGCAACACTCCATTCTCTTCGCACAGTGAATTGAAGTGTTGGAACAGACTGCTTCTCTTTCAGAAAAATGCATGTGAGTTTCTTTTGAATGCTTGTAAGTAGCTTAAGGCAGTTTCAAAAGGGAGTGATTTTCTCTTAAAGGAGAGCATTTAGAAAGTGAAGCAACACTCCATTCACTTCGCACAGTGAATTGAAGTGTTGGAACAGACTCCTTCTCTTTCAGAGAACCGCATGTGAGTTTTTTGTGAATGCTTGTAAGTCGCTTAAGGCACTTTCAAAGGAAAGTGATTTTCTCTGAAACTACAGCATTTAGAATGTGAAGCAACACTCCATTCACATCTCACAGTGAATTGAAGTGTTGGAACAGACTGCTTCTCTTTCAGAGAAACAGATGTGAGTTTCTTGTGAATGCTTGTAAGTAGCTTAAGGTACTTTCAAGGGAAAGTGATTTTCTCTGAAAGGAGAGCATTTAGAAAGTGAAGCAACACTCCATTCACTTCGCACAGTGAATTGAAGTGTTGGAACAGACTGCTTCTCTTTCAGAGTAAGAGATGTGTGTTTCTTGTGAATGCTTGTAAGTAGCTTAAGGCACTTTCAAAAGGGAGTGATTATCTCTAAAAGGAGAGCATTTAGAAAGTGAAGCAACACTTCACTCACTTCACACAGTGAATTGAAGTTTTGGAACCGACTGCTTCTCTTTCAGAGAAACGCATGTGAATTTCTGTTGAATGTTTGTAAGTAGCTTAAGGCAATTTCAAAGGAAAGTGATTTTCTCTGAAAGGACAGCATTCAGAAAGTGAAGAAACACTCCATTCACTTCAAATTGTGAATTGAATTGTTGGAACAGACTGCTTCTCTTTCAGAAAAACGCATGTGAATTTCTGTTGAATGTTTGTAAGTAGCTTAAGGCAGTTTCAAAGGAAAGTGATTTTCTCTGAAAGGAGAGCATTTAGAAAGTGAAGCAACACTCCATTCACTTCGCACAGTGAATTTAAGTGTTGGAACAGACTGCTTCTCTTTCAGAAAAACGCATGTGAGTTTCTTGTGAATGCTTGTAAGTAGCTTAAGGCACTTTCAAAGGAAAGTGATTTTCTCTGAAAGGACAGCATTTAGAAAGTGAAGGAACACTCTGTTCACTTCGCATAGTGAATTGAAGTGTTGGAACAGACTGCTTCTCTTTCAGAGAAACGTATGTGAGTTTTTTGTGATTGCTTGTAAGTAGCTTAAGGCACTTTCAAAGGAAAGTGATTTTCTCTGAAAGGACAGGATATAGAAAGTGAAGCTACATTCCATTCACTTTGCACAGTGAATTGAAGTGTTGGAACAGACTGCTTCTCTTTCAGAGAAACAGATGTGAGTTTCTTGTGAATGCTTGTAAGTAGCTTAAGGTACTTTCAAGGGAAAGTGATTTTCTCTGAAAGGACAGCATTTAGAAAGTGAAGCAACACTCCTTTCACTTCGCACAGTGAATTGAAGTGTTGGAACAGACTGCTTCTCTTTCAGAGAAACAGATGTGAGTTTCTTGTGAATGCTTGTAAGTAGTTTAAGGTACTTTGAAGGGAAAGTGATTTTCTCTGAAAGGACAGCATTTAGAAAGTGAAGCAACACTCCATTCACTTCGCACAGTGAATTGAAGTGTTGGAACAGACTGCTTCTCTTTCAGAGAAACGCATGTGAATTTCTGTTGAATGCTTTTAAGTAGCTTAAGGCAGTTTCAAAGGAAAGTGATTTTCTCTGAAAGGACAGCATTTAGAAAGTGAAGCAACACTCCGTTCACTTTGCATAGTGAATTGAAGTGTTGGAACAGAGTGCTTCTCTTTCAGAGAAACGCATGTGAGTTTTTTGTGAATGCTTGTAAGTAGCTTAAGGCACTTTCAAAGGAAAGTGATTTTTTCTGAAAGGACAGCATTTAAAAAGTGAAGCAACACTCCATTCACTTCAAACAGTGAATTGAAGTGTTGGAACAGACTGCTTCTCGTTCAGAGTAAGAGATGTGAGTTTCTTGTGAATGCTTGTAAGTAGCTTAAGGCAGTTTCAAAAGGGAGTGATTTTCTCTGAAAGGAGAGCATTTAGAAAGTGAAGCAACACTCCATTCACTTTCGCACAGTGAATTGAAGTGTTGGAACAGACTGCTTCTCTTTGAGAGAAACGCATGTGAGTTTTTTGTGAATGCTTGTAAGTAGCTTAAGGCACTTTCAAAGGAAAGTGATTTTCTCTGAAACTACAGCATTTAGTATGTGAAGCAACACTCCATTCACTTCTCACAGTGAATTGAAGTGTTGGAACAGACTGCTTCTCTTTCAGAGTAACAGATGTGAGTTTCTTGTGAATGCTTGTAAGTAGCTTAAGGTACTTTCAAGGGAAAGTGATTTTCTCTGAAAGGACAGCATTTAGAAAGTGAAGCAACACTCCTTTCACTTCGCACAGTGAATTGAAGTGTTGGAACAGACTGCTTCTCTTTCAGAGAAACAGATGTGAGTTTCTTGTGAATGCTAGTAAGTAGCTTAAGGTACTTTGAAGGGAAAGTGATTTTCTCTGAAAGGACAGCATTTAGAAAGTGAAGCAACACTCCATTCACTTCGCACAGTGAATTGAAGTGTTGGAACAGACTGCTTCTCTTTCAGAGAAACGCATGTGAATTTCTGTTGAATGCTTTTAAGTAGCTTAAGGCAGTTTCAAAGGAAAGTGATTTTCTCTGAAAGGACAGCATTTAGAAAGTGAAGCAACACTCCGTTCACTTTGCATAGTGAATTGAAGTGTTGGAACAGAGTGCTTCTCTTTCAGAGAAACGCATGTGAGTTTTTTGTGAATGCTTGTAAGTAGCTTAAGGCACTTTCAAAGGAAAGTGATTTTCTCTGAAAGGACAGCATTTAAAAAGTGAAGCAACACTCCATTCACTTCAAACAGTGAATTGAAGTGTTGGAACAGACTGCTTCTCGTTCAGAGTAAGAGATGTGAGTTTCTTGTGAATGCTTGTAAGTAGCTTAAGGCAGTTTCAAAAGGGAGTGATTTTCTCTGAAAGGAGAGCATTTAGAAAGTGAAGCAACACTCCATTCACTTTCGCACAGTGAATTGAAGTGTTGGAACAGACTGCTTCTCTTTCAGAGAAACGCATGTGAGTTTTTTGTGAATGCTTGTAAGTAGCTTAAGGCACTTTCAAAGGAAAGTGATTTTCTCTGAAACTACAGCATTTAGTATGTGAAGCAACACTCCATTCACTTCTCACAGTGAATTGAAGTGTTGGAACAGACTGCTTCTCTTTCAGAGTAACAGATGTGAGTTTCTTGTGAATGCTTGTAAGTAGCTTAAGGTACTTTCAAGGGAAAGTGATTTTCTCTGAAAGGACAGCATTTAGAAAGTGAAGCAACACTCCTTTCACTTCGCACAGTGAATTGAAGTGTTGGACCAGACTGCTTCTCTATCAGAGAAACAGATGTGAGTTTCTTGTGAATGCTTGTAAGTAGCTTAAGGTACTTTCAAGGGAAAGTGATTTTCTCTGAAAGGAGAGCATTTAGAAAGTGAAGCAACACTCCATTCACTTCGCACAGTGAATTGAAGTGTTGGAACAGACTGCTTCTCTTTCAGAGAAACGCATGTGAGCTTTTTGTGAATGCTTGTAAGTAGCTTAAGGTACTTTCAAGGGAAAGTGATTTTCTCTGAAAGGACAGCATTTAGAAAGTGAAGCAACAATCCATTCACTTCGCACAGTGAATTGAAGTGTTGGAACAGACTGCTTCTCTTTCAGAGAAACGCATGTGAGTTTTCTGTGAATGCTTGTAAGTAGCTTAAGGCACTTTCAAAGGAAAGTGATTTTCTCTGAAAGGACAGCATTTAGAAAGTGAAGCAACACTCCATTCACTTCAAACAGTGAATTGAAGTGTTGGAACAGACTGCTTCTTTCTCAGAGAAACGCATGTGAATTTCTGTTAAATGCTTGTAAGTAGCTGAAGGCACTTTCAAAGGAAAGTGATTTTCTCTGAAAGGACAGCATTTAGAAAGTGAAGCAACACTCCATTCTCTTCGCACAGTGAATTGAAGTGTTGGAACAGACTGCTTCTCTTTCAGAAAAATGCATGTGAGTTTCTTTTGAATGCTTGTAAGTAGCTTAAGGCAGTTTCAAAAGGGAGTGATTTTCTCTTAAAGGAGAGCATTTAGAAAGTGAAGCAACACTCCATTCACTTCGCACAGTGAATTGAAGTGTTGGAACAGACTCCTTCTCTTTCAGAGAACCGCATGTGAGTTTTTTGTGAATGCTTGTAAGTCGCTTAAGGCACTTTCAAAGGAAAGTGATTTTCTCTGAAACTACAGCATTTAGAATGTGAAGCAACACTCCATTCACATCTCACAGTGAATTGAAGTGTTGGAACAGACTGCTTCTCTTTCAGAGAAACAGATGTGAGTTTCTTGTGAATGCTTGTAAGTAGCTTAAGGTACTTTCAAGGGAAAGTGATTTTCTCTGAAAGGACTGCATTTAGAAAGTGAAGCAACACTCCATTCACTTCGCACAGTGAATTGAAGTGTTGGAACAGACTGCTTCTCTTTCAGAGTAAGAGATGTGTGTTTCTTGTGAATGCTTGTAAGTAGCTTAAGGCACTTTCAAAAGGGAGTGATTATCTCTAAAAGGAGAGCATTTAGAAAGTGAAGCAACACTTCACTCACTTCACACAGTGAATTGAAGTTTTGGAACCGACTGCTTCTCTTTCAGAGAAACGCATGTGAATTTCTGTTGAATGTTTGTAAGTAGCTTAAGGCACTTTCAAAGGAAAGTGATTTTCTCTGAAAGGACAGCATTTAGAAAGTGAAGAAACACTCCATTCACTTCACACAGTGAATTGAAGTGTTGGAACAGACTGCTTCTCTTTCAGAAAAACGCATGTGAATTTCTGTTGAATGCTTGTAGGTAGCTTAAGGCAGTTTCAAAGGAAAGTGATTTCTCTGAAAGGAGAGCATTTAGAAAGTGAAGCAACACTCCATTCACTTTCGCACAGTGAATTGAAGTGTTGGAACAGACTGCTTCTCTTTCAGAAAAACGCATGTGAGTTTCTTCTGAATGCTTGTAAGTAGCTTAAGTCACTTTCAAAGGAAAGTGATTTTCTCTGAAAGGACACCATGTAGAAAGTGAAGCAACACTCTGTTCACTTCGCATAGTGAATTTAAGTGTTGGAACAGACTGCTTCTCTTTCAGAGAAATGTATGTGAGTTTTTTGTGAATGCTTGTAAGTAGCTTAAGGCACTTTCAAAGGAAAGTGATTTCTCTGAAAGGACAGGATTTAGAAAGTGAAGCAACATTCCACTCACTTCGCACAGTGAATTGAAGTGTTGGAACAGACTGCTTCTCTTTCAGAGAAACGCATATGAATTTCTGTGGAATGCTTGTAAGTAGCTTAAGGCAGTTCAAAGGAAAGTGATTTTCTCTGAAAGGACAGCATTTAGAAAGTGAAGCAACACTCCGTTCACTTCGCATAGTGATTTGAAGTGTTGGAATAGACTGCTTCTCTTTCAGAGAAACGCATGTGAGTTTTTTGTGAATGCTTGTAAGTAGCTTAAAGCACTTTCAAAGGAAAGTGATTTTCTCTGAAAGGACAGCATTTAAAAAGTGAAGCAACACTCCATTCACTTCAAACAGTGAATTGAAGTGTTGGAACAGACTGCTTCTCGTTCAGAGTAAGAGATGTGAGTTTCTTGTGAATGCTTGTAAGTAGCTTAAGGCAGTTTAAAAAGGGAGTGATTTTCTCTGAAAGGAGAGCATTTCGAAAGTGAAGCAACACTCCATTCACTTCGCACAGTGAATTGAAGTGTTGGAACAGACTGCTACTCTTTCAGTGAAACAGATGTGAGTTTCTTGTGAATGCTTGTAAGTAGCTTAAGGTGCTTTCAAGGGAAAGTGATTTTCTCTGAAAGGACAGCATTTAGAAAGTGTAGCAACACTCCATTCACTTCAAACAGTGAATTGAAGTGCTGGAACAGACTGCTTCTCGTTCAGAGAAACGCGTGTGAATTTCTTGTGAATGCTTGTAAGTAGCTTAAGGCACTTTCAAAGGAAAGTGATTTTCTCTGAAAGGACAGCATTTAGAAAGTGAAGCAACACTCCATTCACTTCAAACAGTGAATTGAAGTGTTGGAACAGACTGCTTCTCGTTCAGAGTAAGAGATGTGAGTTTCTTGTGAATGCTTGTAAGTAGCTTAAGGCAGTTTCAAAAGGGAGTGTTTCTCTCTGAAAGGAGAGCATTTAGAAAGTGAAGCAACACTCCATTCACTTTCGCACAGTGAAATGAAGTGTTGGAACAGACTGATTCTCTTTCAGAGAAATGCATGTGAGTTTTTTGTGAATGTTTGTAAGTAGCTTAAGGCACTTTCAAAGGAAAGTGATTTTCTCTGAAACTACAGGATTTAGAATGTGAAGCAACACTCCATTCACTTCGCACAGTGAATTGAAGTGTTGGAACAGACTGCTTCTCTTTCAGTGAAACAGATGTGAGTTTCTTGTGAATGCTTGTAAGTAGCTTAAGGTACTTTCAAGGGAAAGTGATTTTCTCTGAAAGGACAGCATTTAGAAAGTGAAGCAACACTCCATTCACTTCGCACAGTGAATTGAAGTGTTGGAACAGACTGCTTCTCTTTCAGAGAAACGCATGTGAATTTCTGTTGAATGTTTGTAAGTAGCTTAAGGCAGTTTCAAAGGAAAGTGATTTTCTCTGAAAGGACAGCATTTAGAAAGTGAAGCAACACTCCGTTCACTTCGCATAGTGAATTGAAGTGTTGGAACAGACTGCTTCTCGTTCAGAGAAACGCATGTGAGTTTTTTGTGAATGCTTGTAAGTAGCTTAAGGCACTTTCAAAGGAAAGTGATTTTCTCTGAAAGGACAGCATTTAGAAAGTGAAGCAACACTCCATTCACTTCAAACAGTGAATTGAAGTGTTGGAACAGACTGCTTCTTTTTCAGAGAAACGCATGTGAATTTCTGTTAAATGCTTGTAAGTAGCTGAAGGCACTTTCAAAGGAAAGTGATTTTCTCTGAAAGGACAGCATTTAGAAAGTGAAGCAACACTCCATTCTCTTCGCACAGTGAATTGAAGTGTTGGAACAGACTGCTTCTCTTTCAGAAAAATGCATGTGAGTTTCTTTTGAATGCTTGTAAGTAGCTTAAGGCAGTTTCAAAAGGGAGTGATTTTCTCTTAAAGGAGAGCATTTAGAAAGTGAAGCAACACTCCATTCACTTCGCACAGTGAATTGAAGTGTTGGAACAGACTGCTTCTCTTTCAGAGAAACAGATGTGAGTTTCTTGTGAATGCTTGTAAGTAGCTTAAGGTACTTTCAAGGGAAAGTGATTTTCTCTGAAAGGACTGCATTTAGAAAGTGAAGCAACACTCCATTCACTTCGCACAGTGAATTGAAGTGTTGGAACAGACTGCTTCTCTTTCAGAGTAAGAGATGTGTGTTTCTTGTGAATGCTTGTAAGTAGCTTAAGGCACTTTCAAAAGGGAGTGATTTTCTCTAAAAGGAGAGCATTTAGAAAGTGAAGCAACACTTCACTCACTTCACACAGTGAATTGAAGTTTTGGAAACGACTGCTTCTCTTTCAGAGAAACGCATGTGAATTTCTGTTGAATGTTTGTAAGTAGCTTAAGGCACTTTCAAAGGAAAGTGATTTTCTCTGAAAGGACAGCATTTAGAAAGTGAAGAAACACTACATTCACTTCACACAGTGAATTGAAGTGTTGGAACAGACTGCTTCTCTTTCAGAAAAACGCATGTGAATTTCTGTTGAATGCTTGTAGGTAGCTTAAGGCAGTTTCAAAGGAAAGTGATTTTCTCTGAAAGGAGAGCATTTAGAAAGTGAAGCAACACTCCATTCACTTTGCACAGTGAATTGAAGTGTTGGAACAGACTGCTTCTCTTTCAGAAAAACGCATGTGAGTTTCTTGTGAATGCTTGTAAGTAGCTTAAGTCACTTTCAAAGGAAAGTGATTTTCTCTGAAAGGACACCATTTAGAAAGTGAAGCAACACTCCGTTCACTTCGCATAGTGAATTTAAGTGTTGGAAAAGACTGCTTCTCTTTCAGAGAAATGTATGTGAGTTTTTTTGTGAATGCTTGTAAGTAGCTTAAGGCACTTTCAAAGGAAAGTGATTTTCTCTGAAAGGACAGGATTTAGAAAGTGAAGCAACATTCCACTCACTTCGCACAGTGAATTGAAGTGTTGGAACAGACTGCTTCTCTTTCAGAGAAACGCATGTGAATTTCTGTGGAATGCTTGTAAGTAGCTTAAGGCAGTTCAAAGGAAAGTGATTTTCTCTGAAAGGACAGCATTTAGAAAGTGAAGCAACACTCCGTTCACTTCGCATAGTGATTTGAAGTGTTGGAACAGAATGCTTCTCTTTCAGAGAAACGCATGTGAGTTTTTTGTGAATGCTTGTAAGTAGCTTAAGGCACTTTCAAAGGAAAGTGATTTTCTCTGAAAGGACAGCATTTAAAAAGTGAAGCAACACTCCATTCACTTCAAACAGTGAATTGAAGTGTTGGAACAGACTGCTTCTCGTTCAGAGTAAGAGATGTGAGTTTCTTGTGAATGCTTGTAAGTAGCTTAAGGCAGTTTAAAAAGGGAGTGATTTTCTCTGAAAGGAGAGCATTTCGAAAGTGAAGCAACACTCCATTCACTTCGCACAGTGAATTGAAGTGTTGGAACAGACTGCTACTCTTTCAGTGAAACAGATGTGAGTTTCTTGTGAATGCTTGTAAGTAGCTTAAGGTGCTTTCAATGGAAAGTGATTTTCTCTGAAAGGACAGCATTTAGAAAGTGAAGCAACACTCCATTCACTTCAAACAGTGAATTGAAGTGTTGGAACAGACTGCTTCTTTCTCAGAGAAACGCATGTGAATTTCTGTTAAATGCTTGTAAGTAGCTGAAGGCACTTTCAAAGGAAAGTGATTTTCTCTGAAAGGACAGCATTTAGAAAGTGAAGCAACACTCCATTCTCTTCGCACAGTGAATTGAAGTGTTGGAACAGACTGCTTCTCTTTCAGAAAAATGCATGTGAGTTTCTTTTGAATGCTTGTAAGTAGCTTAAGGCAGTTTCAAAAGGGAGTGATTTTCTCTTAAAGGAGAGCATTTAGAAAGTGAAGCAACACTCCATTCACTTCGCACAGTGAATTGAAGTGTTGGAACAGACTCCTTCTCTTTCAGAGAACCGCATGTGAGTTTTTTGTGAATGCTTGTAAGTCGCTTAAGGCACTTTCAAAGGAAAGTGATTTTCTCTGAAACTACAGCATTTAGAATGTGAAGCAACACTCCATTCACATCTCACAGTGAATTGAAGTGTTGGAACAGACTGCTTCTCTTTCAGAGAAACAGATGTGAGTTTCTTGTGAATGCTTGTAAGTAGCTTAAGGTACTTTCAAGGGAAAGTGATTTTCTCTGAAAGGACTGCATTTAGAAAGTGAAGCAACACTCCATTCACTTCGCACAGTGAATTGAAGTGTTGGAACAGACTGCTTCTCTTTCAGAGTAAGAGATGTGTGTTTCTTGTGAATGCTTGTAAGTAGCTTAAGGCACTTTCAAAAGGGAGTGATTATCTCTAAAAGGAGAGCATTTAGAAAGTGAAGCAACACTTCACTCACTTCACACAGTGAATTGAAGTTTTGGAACCGACTGCTTCTCTTTCAGAGAAACGCATGTGAATTTCTGTTGAATGTTTGTAAGTAGCTTAAGGCACTTTCAAAGGAAAGTGATTTTCTCTGAAAGGACAGCATTTAGAAAGTGAAGAAACACTCCATTCACTTCACACAGTGAATTGAAGTGTTGGAACAGACTGCTTCTCTTTCAGAAAAACGCATGTGAATTTCTGTTGAATGCTTGTAGGTAGCTTAAGGCAGTTTCAAAGGAAAGTGATTTTCTCTGAAAGGAGAGCATTTAGAAAGTGAAGCAACACTCCATTCACTTTCGCACAGTGAATTGAAGTGTTGGAACAGACTGCTTCTCTTTCAGAAAAACGCATGTGAGTTTCTTCTGAATGCTTGTAAGTAGCTTAAGTCACTTTCAAAGGAAAGTGATTTTCTCTGAAAGGACACCATGTAGAAAGTGAAGCAACACTCTGTTCACTTCGCATAGTGAATTTAAGTGTTGGAACAGACTGCTTCTCTTTCAGAGAAATGTATGTGAGTTTTTTGTGAATGCTTGTAAGTAGCTTAAGGCACTTTCAAAGGAAAGTGATTTCTCTGAAAGGACAGGATTTAGAAAGTGAAGCAACATTCCACTCACTTCGCACAGTGAATTGAAGTGTTGGAATAGACTGCTTCTCTTTCAGAGAAACGCATATGAATTTCTGTGGAATGCTTGTAAGTAGCTTAAGGCAGTTCAAAGGAAAGTGATTTTCTCTGAAAGGACAGCATTTAGAAAGTGAAGCAACACTCCGTTCACTTCGCATAGTGATTTGAAGTGTTGGAATAGACTGCTTCTCTTTCAGAGAAACGCATGTGAGTTTTTTGTGAATGCTTGTAAGTAGCTTAAAGCACTTTCAAAGGAAAGTGATTTTCTCTGAAAGGACAGCATTTAAAAAGTGAAGCAACACTCCATTCACTTCAAACAGTGAATTGAAGTGTTGGAACAGACTGCTTCTCGTTCAGAGTAAGAGATGTGAGTTTCTTGTGAATGCTTGTAAGTAGCTTAAGGCAGTTTAAAAAGGGAGTGATTTTCTCTGAAAGGAGAGCATTTCGAAAGTGAAGCAACACTCCATTCACTTCGCACAGTGAATTGAAGTGTTGGAACAGACTGCTACTCTTTCAGTGAAACAGATGTGAGTTTCTTGTGAATGCTTGTAAGTAGCTTAAGGTGCTTTCAAGGGAAAGTGATTTTCTCTGAAAGGACAGCATTTAGAAAGTGTAGCAACACTCCATTCACTTCAAACAGTGAATTGAAGTGCTGGAACAGACTGCTTCTCGTTCAGAGAAACGCGTGTGAATTTCTTGTGAATGCTTGTAAGTAGCTTAAGGCACTTTCAAAGGAAAGTGATTTTCTCTGAAAGGACAGCATTTAGAAAGTGAAGCAACACTCCATTCACTTCAAACAGTGAATTGAAGTGTTGGAACAGACTGCTTCTCGTTCAGAGTAAGAGATGTGAGTTTCTTGTGAATGCTTGTAAGTAGCTTAAGGCAGTTTCAAAAGGGAGTGTTTCTCTCTGAAAGGAGAGCATTTAGAAAGTGAAGCAACACTCCATTCACTTTCGCACAGTGAAATGAAGTGTTGGAACAGACTGATTCTCTTTCAGAGAAATGCATGTGAGTATTTTGTGAATGTATGTAAGTAGCTTAAGGCACTTTCAAAGGAAAGTGATTTTCTCTGAAACTACAGGATTTAGAATGTGAAGCAACACTCCATTCACTTCGCACAGTGAATTGAAGTGTTGGAACAGACTGCTTCTCTTTCAGTGAAACAGATGTGAGTTTCTTGTGAATGCTTGTAAGTAGCTTAAGGTACTTTCAAGGGAAAGTGATTTTCTCTGAAAGGACAGCATTTAGAAAGTGAAGCAACACTCCATTCACTTCGCACAGTGAATTGAAGTGTTGGAACAGACTGCTTCTCTTTCAGAGAAACGCATGTGAATTTCTGTTGAATGTTTGTAAGTAGCTTAAGGCAGTTTCAAAGGAAAGTGATTTTCTCTGAAAGGACAGCATTTAGAAAGTGAAGCAACACTCCGTTCACTTCGCATAGTGAATTGAAGTGTTGGAACAGACTGCTTCTCGTTCAGAGAAACGCATGTGAGTTTTTTGTGAATGCTTGTAAGTAGCTTAAGGCACTTTCAAAGGAAAGTGATTTTCTCTGAAAGGACAGCATTTAGAAAGTGAAGCAACACTCCATTCACTTCAAACAGTGAATTGAAGTGTTGGAACAGACTGCTTCTTTTTCAGAGAAACGCATGTGAATTTCTGTTAAATGCTTGTAAGTAGCTGAAGGCACTTTCAAAGGAAAGTGATTTTCTCTGAAAGGACAGCATTTAGAAAGTGAAGCAACACTCCATTCTCTTCGCACAGTGAATTGAAGTGTTGGAACAGACTGCTTCTCTTTCAGAAAAATGCATGTGAGTTTCTTTTGAATGCTTGTAAGTAGCTTAAGGCAGTTTCAAAAGGGAGTGATTTTCTCTTAAAGGAGAGCATTTAGAAAGTGAAGCAACACTCCATTCACTTCGCACAGTGAATTGAAGTGTTGGAACAGACTGCTTCTCTTTCAGAGAAACAGATGTGAGTTTCTTGTGAATGCTTGTAAGTAGCTTAAGGTACTTTCAAGGGAAAGTGGTTTTCTCTGAAAGGACTGCATTTAGAAAGTGAAGCAACACTCCATTCACTTCGCACAGTGAATTGAAGTGTTGGAACAGACTGCTTCTCTTTCAGAGTAAGAGATGTGTGTTTCTTGTGAATGCTTGTAAGTAGCTTAAGGCACTTTCAAAAGGGAGTGATTTTCTCTAAAAGGAGAGCATTTAGAAAGTGAAGCAACACTTCACTCACTTCACACAGTGAATTGAAGTTTTGGAAACGACTGCTTCTCTTTCAGAGAAACGCATGTGAATTTCTGTTGAATGTTTGTAAGTAGCTTAAGGCACTTTCAAAGGAAAGTGATTTTCTCTGAAAGGACAGCATTTAGAAAGTGAAGAAACACTACATTCACTTCACACAGTGAATTGAAGTGTTGGAACAGACTGCTTCTCTTTCAGAAAAACGCATGTGAATTTCTGTTGAATGCTTGTAGGTAGCTTAAGGCAGTTTCAAAGGAAAGTGATTTTCTCTGAAAGGAGAGCATTTAGAAAGTGAAGCAACACTCCATTCACTTTGCACAGTGAATTGAAGTGTTGGAACAGACTGCTTCTCTTTCAGAAAAACGCATGTGAGTTTCTTGTGAATGCTTGTAAGTAGCTTAAGTCACTTTCAAAGGAAAGTGATTTTCTCTGAAAGGACACCATTTAGAAAGTGAAGCAACACTCCGTTCACTTCGCATAGTGAATTTAAGTGTTGGAAAAGACTGCTTCTCTTTCAGAGAAATGTATGTGAGTTTTTTGTGAATGCTTGTAAGTAGCTTAAGGCACTTTCAAAGGAAAGTGATTTTCTCTGAAAGGACAGGATTTAGAAAGTGAAGCAACATTCCACTCACTTCGCACAGTGAATTGAAGTGTTGGAACAGACTGCTTCTCTTTCAGAGAAACGCATGTGAATTTCTGTGGAATGCTTGTAAGTAGCTTAAGGCAGTTCAAAGGAAAGTGATTTTCTCTGAAAGGACAGCATTTAGAAAGTGAAGCAACACTCCGTTCACTTCGCATAGTGATTTGAAGTGTTGGAACAGAATGCTTCTCTTTCAGAGAAACGCATGTGAGTTTTTTGTGAATGCTTGTAAGTAGCTTAAGGCACTTTCAAAGGAAAGTGATTTTCTCTGAAAGGACAGCATTTAAAAAGTGAAGCAACACTCCATTCACTTCAAACAGTGAATTGAAGTGTTGGAACAGACTGCTTCTCGTTCAGAGTAAGAGATGTGAGTTTCTTGTGAATGCTTGTAAGTAGCTTAAGGCAGTTTAAAAAGGGAGTGATTTTCTCTGAAAGGAGAGCATTTCGAAAGTGAAGCAACACTCCATTCACTTCGCACAGTGAATTGAAGTGTTGGAACAGACTGCTACTCTTTCAGTGAAACAGATGTGAGTTTCTTGTGAATGCTTGTAAGTAGCTTAAGGTGCTTTCAATGGAAAGTGATTTTCTCTGAAAGGACAGCATTTAGAAAGTGAAGCAACACTCCATTCACTTCAAACAGTGAATTGAAGTGCTGGAACAGACTGCATCTCGTTCAGAGAAACGCGTGTGAGTTTTTTGTGAATGCTTGTAAGTAGCTTAAGGCACTTTCAAAGGAAAGTGATTTTCTCTGAAAGGACAGCATTTAGAAAGTGAAGCAACACTCCATTCACTTCAAACAGTGAATTGAAGTGTTGGAACAGACTGCTTCTCGTTCAGAGTAAGAGATGTGAGTTTCTTGTGAATGCTTGTGAGTAGCTTAAGGCAGTTTCAAAAGGGAGTGTTTCTCTCTGAAAGGAGAGCATTTAGAAAGTGAAGCAACACTCCATTCACTTTCGCACAGTGAAATGAAGTGTTGGAACAGACTGATTCTCTTTCAGAGAAATGCATGTGAGTTTTTTGTGAATGTTTGTAAGTACCTTAAGGCACTTTCAAAGGAAAGTGATTTTCTCTAAAACTACAGCATTTAGAATGTGAAGCAACACTCCATTCACTTCGCACAGTGAATTGAAGCGTTGGAACAGACTGCTTCTCTTTCAGTGAAACAGATGTGAGTTTCTTGTGAATGCTTGTAAGTAGCTTAAGGTACTTTCAAGGGAAAGTGATTTTCTCTGAAAGGACAGCATTTAGAAAGTGAAGCAACACTCCATTCACTTCGCACAGTGAATTAAAGTGTTGAAACAGACTGCTTCTCTTTCAGAGAAACGCATGTGAATTTCTGTTGAATGTTTGTAAGTAGCTTAAGGCAGTTTCAAAGGAAAGTGATTTTCTCTGAAAGGACAGCATTTAGAAAGTGAAGCAACACTCCGTTCACTTCGCATAGTGAATTGAAGTGTTGGAAAAGACTGCTTCTCGTTCAGAGAAACGCATGTGAGTTTTTTGTGAATGCTTGTAAGTAGCTTAAGGCACTTTCAAAGGAAAGTGATTTTTTCTGAAAGGACAGCATTTAGAAAGTGAAGCACCACTCCATTCACTTCAAACAGTGAATTGAAGTGTTGGAACAGACTGCTTCTTTTTCAGAGAAACGCATGTACATTTCTGTTAAATGCTTGTAAGTAGCTGAAGGCACTTTCAAAGGAAAGTGATTTTCTCTGAAAGGACAGCATTTAGAAAGTGAAGCAACACTCCATTCTCTTCGCACAGTTAATTGAAGTGTTGGAACAGACTGCTTCTCTTTCAGAAAAATGCATGTGAGTTTCTTTTGAATGCTTGTAAGTAGCTTAAGGCAGTTTCAAAAGGGAGTGATTTTCTCTTAAAGGAGAGAATTTAGAAAGTGAAGCAACACTCCATTCACTTCACACAGTGAATTGAAGTGTTGGAACAGACTCCTTCTCTTTCAGAGAACCGCATGTGAGTTTTTTGTGAATGCTTGTAAGTAGCTTAAGGCACTTTCAAAGGAAAGTGATTTTCTCTGAAACTACAGCATTTAGAATGTGAAGCAACACTCCATTCACATCTCACAGTGAATTGAAATGTTGGAACAGACTGCTTCTCTTTCAGAGAAACAGATGTGAGTTTCTTGTGAATGCTTGTAAGTAGCTTAAGGTACTTTCAAGGGAAAGTGATTTTCTCTGAAAGGACAGCATTTAGAAAGTGAAGCAAGACTCCATTCACTTCGCACAGTGAATTGAAGTGTTGGAACAGACTGCTTCTCTTTCAGAGAAATAGATGTGAGTTTCTTGTGAATGCTTGTAAGTAGCTTAAGGTACTTTCAAGGGAAAGTGATTTTCTCTGAAAGGAGAGCATTTAGAAAGTGAAGCAACACTCCATTCACTTCGCACAGTGAATTGAAGTGTTGGAACAGACTGCTTCTCTTTCAGAGAAATGCATGTGAATTTCTGTTGAATGCTTTTAAGTAGCTTAAGGCAGTTTCAAAGGAAAGTGATTTTCTCTGAAAGTACAGCATTTAGAAAGTGAAGCAACACTCCGTTCACTTCGCATAGTGAATTGAAGTGTTGGAACAGAGTGCTTCTCTTTCAGAGAAACGCATGTGGGTTTTTTGTGAATGCTTGTAAGTAGCTTAAGGCACTTTCAAAGGAAAGTGATTTTCTCTGAAAGGACAGCATTTAAAAAGTGAAGCAACACTCCATTCACTTCAAACAGTGAATTGAAGTGTTGGAACAGACTGCTACTCGTTCAGAGTAAGAGATGTGAGTTTCTTGTGAATGCTTGTAAGTAGCTGAAGGCAGTTTCAAAAGGGAGTGATTTTCTCTGAAAGGAGAGCATTTAGAAAGTGAAGCAACACTCCATTCACTTTCGCACAGTGAATTGAAGTGTTGGAACAGACTGCTTCTCTTTCAGAGAAACGCATGTGAGTTTTTTGTGAATGCTTGTAAGTAGCTTAAGGCACTTTCAAAGGAAAGTGATTTTCTGTGAAACTACAGCATTTAGTATGTGAAGCAACACTCCATTCACTTCGCATAGTGAATTGAAGTGTTGGAACAGACTGCTTCTCTTTCAGAGTAACAGATGTGAGTTTCTTGTGAATGCTTGTAAGTAGCTTAAGGTACTTTCAAGGGAAAGTGATTTTCTCTGAAAGGACAGCATTTAGAAAGTGAAGCAACACTCCATTCACTTCGCACAGTGAATTGAAGTGTTGGACCAGACTGCTTCTCTTTCAGAGAAACAGATGTGAGTTTCTTGTGAATTCTTGTAAGTAGCTTAAGGTACTTTCAAGGGAAAGTGATTTCCTCTGAAAGGAGAGCATTTAGAAAGTGAAGCAAGACTCCATTCACTTCGCACAGTGAATTGAAGTGTTGGAATAGACTGCTTCTCTTTCAGAGAAACGCATGTGAGTTTTTTGTGAATGCTTGTAAGTAGCTTAAGGCACTTTCAAAGGAAAGTGATTTTCTCTGAAAGGACAGCATTTCGAAAGTGAAGCAACACTCCATTCACTTCAAACAGTGAATTGAAGTGTTGGAATAGACTGCTTCTCTTTCAGAGTAAGAGATGTGTGTTTCTTGTGAATGCTTGTAAGTAGCTTAAGGCACTTTCAAAAGGGAGTGATTTTCTCTAAAAGGAGAGCATTTAGAAAGTGAAGCAACACTCCACTCACTTCGCACAGTGAATTGAAGTTTTGGAACAGACTGCTTCTCTTTCAGAGAAACACATGTGAATTTCTGTTGAATGTTTGTAAGTAGCTTAATGCACTTTCAAAGGAAAGTGATTTTCTCTGAAAGGACAGCATTTAGAAAGTGAAGAAACACTCCATTCACTTCACACAGTGAATTGAAGTGTTGGAACAGACTGCTTCTCTTTCAGAAAAACGCATGTGAATTTCAGTTGAATGCTTGTAAGTAGCTTAAGGCAGTTTCAAAGGAAAGTGATTTTCTCTGAAAGGAGAGCATTTAGAAAGTGAAGCAACACTCCATTCACTTCGCACAGTGAATTGAGGTGTTGGAACAGACTGCTTCTCTTTCAGAAAAACGCATGTGAGTTTCTTGTGAATGCTTGTAAGTCGCTTAAGGCACTTTCAAAGGAAAGTGATTTTCTCTGAAAGGACAGCATTTAGAAAGTGAAGCAACACTCCGTTCACTTCGCATAGTGAATTGAAGTGTTGGAACAGACTGCTTCTCGTTCAGAGAAACGCATATGAGTTTTTTGTGAAGGCTTGTAAGTAGCTTAAGGCACTTTCAAAGGAAAGTGATATTTCTCTGAAAGTACAGCATTTAGAAAGTGAAGCAACACTTCATTCACTTCAAACAGTGAATTGAAGTGTTGGAACAGACTGCTTCTTTTTCAGAAAAACGCATGTGAATTTCTGTTAAATGCTTGTAAGTAGCTGAAGGCACTTTCAAAGGAAAGTGATTTTCTCTGAAAGGACAGCATTTAGAAAGTGAAGCAACACTCCATTCTCTTCGCACAGTGAATTGAAGTGTTGGAACAGACTGCTTCTCTTTCAGAAAAATGCATGTGAGTTTCTTTTGAATGCTTGTAAGTAGCTTAAGGCACTTTCATAGGAAAGTGATTTTATCTGAAAGGAAAGCATTTAGAAAGTGAAGCAACACTCCATTCACTTTCGCACAGTGAATTGAAGTGTTGGAACAGACTGCTTCTCTTTCAGAGAATTGTATGTGAGTTTTTTGTGAATGCTTGTAAGTAGCTTAAGGTACTTTCAAGGGAAAGTGATTTTCTCTGAAAGGACAGCATTTAGAAAGTGAAGCAACACTCCATTCACTTCGCACAGTGAATTGAAGTGTTAGAACAGACTGCTTCTCTTTCAGAGAAACGCATGTGAATTTCTGTTGAATGCTTGTAAGTAGCTTAAGGCAGTTTCAAAGGAAAGTGATTTTCTCTGAAAAGAGAGCATTTAGAAAGTGAAGCAACACTCCATTCACTTCAAACAGTGAATTGAAGTGTTGGAATAGACTGCTTCTCTTTCAGAGTAAGAGATGTGTGTTTCTTGTGAATGCTTGTAAGTAGCTTAAGGCACTTTCAAAAGGGAGTGATTTTCTCTAAAAGGAGAGCATTTAGAAAGTGAAGCAACACTCCACTCACTTCGCACAGTGAATTGAAGTTTTGGAACAGACTGCTTCTCTTTCAGAGAAACACATGTGAATTTCTGTTGAATGTTTGTAAGTAGCTTAATGCACTTTCAAAGGAAAGTGATTTTCTCTGAAAGGACAGCATTTAGAAAGTGAAGAAACACTCCATTCACTTCACACAGTGAATTGAAGTGTTGGAACAGACTGCTTCTCTTTCAGAAAAACGCATGTGAATTTCAGTTGAATGCTTGTAAGTAGCTTAAGGCAGTTTCAAAGGAAAGTGATTTTCTCTGAAAGGAGAGCATTTAGAAAGTGAAGCAACACTCCATTCACTTCGCACAGTGAATTGAGGTGTTGGAACAGACTGCTTCTCTTGCAGAAAAACGCATGTGAGTTTCTTGTGAATGCTTGTAAGTCGCTTAAGGCACTTTCAAAGGAAAGTGATTTTCTCTGAAAGGACAGCATTTAGAAAGTGAAGCAACACTCCGTTCACTTCGCATAGTGAATTGAAGTGTTGGAACAGACTGCTTCTCGTTCAGAGAAACGCATATGAGTTTTTTGTGAAGGCTTGTAAGTAGCTTAAGGCACTTTCAAAGGAAAGTGATATTTCTCTGAAAGTACAGCATTTAGAAAGTGAAGCAACACTTCATTCACTTCAAACAGTGAATTGAAGTGTTGGAACAGACTGCTTCTTTTTCAGAAAAACGCATGTGAATTTCTGTTAAATGCTTGTAAGTAGCTGAAGGCACTTTCAAAGGAAAGTGATTTTCTCTGAAAGGACAGCATTTAGAAAGTGAAGCAACACTCCATTCTCTTCGCACAGTGAATTGAAGTGTTGGAACAGACTGCTTCTCTTTCAGAAAAATGCATGTGAGTTTCTTTTGAATGCTTGTAAGTAGCTTAAGGCACTTTCATAGGAAAGTGATTTTATCTGAAAGGAAAGCATTTAGAAAGTGAAGCAACACTCCATTCACTTTCGCACAGTGAATTGAAGTGTTGGAACAGACTGCTTCTCTTTCAGAGAATTGTATGTGAGTTTTTTGTGAATGCTTGTAAGTAGCTTAAGGTACTTTCAAGGGAAAGTGATTTTCTCTGAAAGGACAGCATTTAGAAAGTGAAGCAACACTCCATTCACTTCGCACAGTGAATTGAAGTGTTAGAACAGACTGCTTCTCTTTCAGAGAAACGCATGTGAATTTCTGTTGAATGCTTGTAAGTAGCTTAAGGCAGTTTCAAAGGAAAGTGATTTTCTCTGAAAAGAGAGCATTTAGAAAGTGAAGCAACACTCCATTCACTTCGCACAGTGAATTGAAGTGTTGGAACAGACTGCTTCTCGTTCAGAGTAAGAGATGTGAGTTTCTTGTGAATGCTTGTAAGTAGCTTAAGGCAGTTTCAAACGGGAGTGATTTTCTCTTAAAGGAGAGCATTTAGAAAGTGAAGCAACACTCCATTCACTTCGCACAGTGAATTGAAGTGTTGGAACAGACTCCTCTTTCAGAGAACCGCATGTGAGTTTTTTGTGAATGCTTGTAAGTAGCTTAAGGCACTTTCAAAGGAAAGTGATTTTCTCTGAAACTACAGCATTTAGAATGTGAAGCAACACTCCATTCACATCTCACAGTGAATTGAAGTGTTGGAACAGACTGCTTCTCTTTCAGAGAAACAGATGTGAGTTTCTTGTGAATGCTTGTAAGTAGCTTAAGGTACTTTCAAGGGAAAGTGATTTTCTCTGAAAGGACAGCATTTAGAAAGTGAAGCAACACTCCATTCACTTCGCACAGTGAATTGAAGTGTTGGACCAGACTGCTTCTCTTTCAGAGAAACGCGTGTGAGTTTCTTGTGAATGCTTGTAAGTAGCTTAAGGTACTTTCAAGGGAAAGTGATTTTCTCTGAAAGGACAGCATTTAGAAAGTGAAGCAACACTCCATTCACTTCGCATAGTGAGTTGAAGTGTTGCAACAGACTGCTTCTCTATCAGAGAAATGCATGTAAGTTTTTTGTGAATGCTTGTAAGTAGCTTAAGGCACTTTCAAAGGAAAGTGATTTTCTCTGAAAGGACAGCATTTAAAAAGTGAAGCAACACTCCATTCACTTCAAACAGTGAATTGAAGTGTTGGAACAGACTGCTTCTCGTTCAGAGTAAGAGTTGTGAGTTTCTTGTGAATGCTTGTAAGTAGCTTAAGGCTGTTTCAAAAGGGAGTGATTCTCTCTGAAAGGAGAGCGTTTAGAAAGTGAAGCAACACTCCATTCACTTCGCACAGTGAATTGAAGTGTTGGAACAGACTGCTTCTCTTTCAGAGAAATGCATGTGAGTTTTTTGTGAATGCTTTTAAGTAGCTTAATGCACTTTCAAAGGAAAGTGATTTTCTCTGAAACTACAGCATTTACAATGTGAAGCAACACTCCATTCACTTCGCACAGTGAATTGAAGTGTTGGAACAGACTGCTTCTCTTTCAGTGAAACAGATGTGAGTTTCTTGTGAATGCTTGTAAGTAGCTTAAGGTACTTTCAAGGGAAAGTGATTTTCTCTGAAAGGACAGCATTTAGAAAGTGAAGCAAGACTCCATTCACTTCGCACAGTGAATTGAAGTGTTGGAACAGACTGCTTCTCTTTCAGAGAAACGCATGTGAATTTCTGTTGAATGTTTGTAAGTAGCTTAAGGCAGTTTCAAAGGAAAGTGATTTTCTCTGAAAGGACAGCATTTAGAAAGTGAAGCAACACTCCGTTCACTTCGCATAGTGAATTGAAGTGTTGGAACAGACTGCTTCTCGTTCAGAGAAACGCATGTGAGTTTTTTGTGAACGCTTGTAAGTAGCTTAAGGCACTTTCAAAGGAAAGTGATTTTCTCTGAAAGGACAGTATTTAGAAAGTGAAGCAACACTCCATTCACTTCAAACAGTGAATTGAAGTGTTGGAACAGACTGGTTCTTTTTCAGAAAAACGCATGTGAATTTCTGTTAAATGCTTGTAAGTAACTGAAGGCACTTTCAAAGGAAAGTGTTTTTCTCTGAAAGGACAGCATTTAGAAAGTGAAGCAACACTCCATTCTCTTCGCACAGTGAATTGAAGTGTTGGAACAGACTGCTTCTCTTTCAGAAAAATGCATGTGAGTTTCTTTTGAATGCTTGTAAGTAGCTTAAGGTACTTTCAAGGGAAAGTGATTTTCTCTGAAAGGACAGCATTTAGAAAGTGAAGCAACACTCCATTCAGTTCGCACAGTGAATTGAAGTGTTGGAACAGACTGCTTCTCTTTCAGAGAAACGCATGTGAATTTCTGTTGAATGCTTGTAAGTAGCTTAAGGCAGTTTCAAAGGAAAGGGATTTTCTCTGAAAAGAGAGCATTTAGAAAGTGAAGCAACACTCCATTCACTTCGCACAGTGAATTGAAGTGTTGGAACAGACTGCTTCTCGTTCAGAGTAAGAGATGTGAGTTTCTTGTGAATGCTTGTAAGTAGCTTAAGGCAGTTTCAAAAGGGAGTGATTTTCTCTTAAAAGAGAGCATTTAGAAAGTGAAGCAACACTCCATTCACTTCGCACAGTGAATTGAAGTCTTGGAAAAGACTCCTTCTGTTTCAGAGAACCGCATGTGAGTTTTTTGTGAATGCTTGTAAGTAGCTTAAGGCACTTTCAAAGGAAAGTGATTTTCTCTGAAACTACAGCATTTAGAATGTGAAGCAACACTCCATTCACATCTCACAGTGAATTGAAGTGTTGCAACAGACTGCTTCTCTTTCAGAGAAACGCATGTGAATTTCTGTTGAATGCTTGTAAGTAGCTTAAGGCAGTTCAAAGGAAAGTGATTTTCTCTGAAAGGACAGCATTTAGAAAGTGAAGCAACACTCCGTTCACTTCGCATAGTGAGTTTAAGTGTTGCAACAGACTGCTTCTCTATCAGAGAAATGCATGTGAGTTTTTTGTGAATGCTTGTAAGTAGCTTAAGGCACTTTCAAAGGAAAATGATTATCTCTGAAAGGACAGCATTTAAAAAGTGAAGCAACACTCCATTCACTTCAAACAGTGAATTGAAGTGTTGGAACAGACTGTTTCTCGTTCAGAGTAAGAGTTGTGAGTTTCTTGTGAATGCTTGTAAGTAGCTTAAGGCTGTTTCAAAAGGGAGTGATTCTCTCTGAAAGGAGAGCGTTTAGAAAGTGAAGCAACACTCCATTCACTTCACACAGTGAATTGAAGTGTTGGAACAGACTGCTTCTCTTTCAGAGAAATGCATGTGAGTTTTTTGTGAATGCTTTTAAGTAGCTTAAGGCACTTTCAAAGGAAAGTGATTTTCTCTGAAACTACAGCATTTAGAATGTGAAGCAACACTCCATTCACTTTGCACAGTGAATTGAAGTGTTGGAACAGACTGTTTCTCTTTCAGTGAAACAGATGTGAGTTTCTTGTGAATGCTTGTAAGTAGCTTAAGGTACTTTCAAGGGAAAGTGATTTTCTCTGAAAGGACAGCATTTAGAAAGTGAAGCAACACTCCATTCACTTCGCACAGTGAATTGAAGTGTTGGAAAAGACTGCTTCTCTTTCAGAGAAACGCATGTGAATTTCTGTTGAATGTTTGTAAGTAGCTTAAGGCAGTTTCAAAGGAAAGTGATTTTCTCTGAAAGGACAGCATTTAGAAAGTGAAGCAACACTCCGTTCACTTCGCATAGTGAATTGAAGTGTTGGAACAGACTGCTTCTCGTTCAGAGACATGCATGTGAGTTTTTTGTGAACGCTTGTAAGTAGCTTAAGACACTTTCAAAGGAAAGTGATTTTCTCTGAAAGGACAGCATTTAGAAAGTGAAGCAACACTTCATTCACTTCAAACAGTGAATTGAAGTGTTGGAACAGACTGCTTCTTTTTCAGAAAAACGCATGTGAATTTCTGTTAAATGCTTGTAAGTAGCTGAAGGGACTTTCAAAGGAAAGTGATTTTCTCTGAAAGGACAGCATTTAGAAAATGAAGCAACACTCCATTCTCTTCGCACAGTGAATTGAAGTGTTGGAACAGACTGCTTCTCTTTCAGAAAAATGCATGTGAGTTTCTTTTGAATGCTTGTAAGTAGCTTAAGGCACTTTCATAGGAAAGTGATTTTATCTGAAAGGAAAGCATTTAGAAAGTGAAGCAACACTCCATTCACTTTCGCACAGTGAATTGAAGTGTTGGAACAGACTGCTTCTCTTTCAGAGAAATGTATGTGAGTTTTTTGTGAATGCTTGTAAGTAGCTTAAGGTACTTTCAAGGGAAAGTGATTTTCTCTGAAAGGACAGAATTTAGAAAGTGAAGCAACACTCCATTCACTTCGCACAGTGAATTGAAGTGTTGGAACAGACTGCTTCTCTTTCAGAGAAACGCATGTGAATTTCTGTTGAATGCTTGTAAGTAGCTTAAGGCAGTTTCAAAGGAAAGTGATTTTCTCTGAAAAGAGAGCATTTAGAAAGTGAAGCAACACTCCATTCACTTCGCACAGTGAATTGAAGTGTTGGAACAGACTGCTTCTCGTTCAGAGTAAGAGATGTGAGTTTCTTGTGAATGCTTGTAAGTAGCTTAAGGCAGTTTCAAAAGGGAGTGATTTTCTCTTAGAGGAGAGCATTTAGAAAGTGAAGCAACACTCCATTCACTTCGCACAGTGAATTGAAGTGTTGGAACAGACTCCTCTTTCAGAGAACCGCATGTGAGTTTTTTGTGAATGCTTGTAAGTAGCTTAAGGCACTTTCAAAGGAAAGTGATTTTAACAGAAACTACAGCATTTAGAATGTGAAGCAACACTCCATTCACATCTCACAGTGAATTGAAGTGTTGGAACAGACTGCTTCTCTTTCAGAGAAACAGATGTGAGTTTCTTGTGAATGCTTGTAAGTATCTTAAGGTACTTTCAAGGGAAAGTGATTTTCTCTGAAAGGACAGCATTTAGAAAGTGAAGCAACACTCCATTCACTTCGCACAGTGAATTGAAGTGTTGGAACAGACTGCTTCTCTTTCAGAGAAACGCGTGTGAGTTTCTTGTGAATGCTTGTAAGTAGCTTAAGGTACTTTCAAGGGAAAGTGATTTTCTCTGAAAGGACAGCATTTAAAAAGTGAAGCAACACTCCATTCACTTCAAACAGTGAATTGAAGTGTTGGAACAGACTGCTTTTCGTTCAGAGTAAGAGTTGTGAGTTTCTTGTGAATGCTTGTAAGTAGCTTAAGGCAGTTTCAAAGGAAAGTGATTTTCTCTGAAAAGAGAGCATTTAGAAAGTGAAGCAACACTCCATTCACTTCGCACAGTGAATTGAAGTGTTGGAACAGACTGCTTCTCGTTCAGAGTAAGAGATGTGAGTTTCTTGTGAATGCTTGTAAGTAGCTTAAGGCAGTTTCAAAAGGGAGTGATTTTCTCTTAAAGGAGAGCATTTAGAAAGTGAAGCAACACTCCATTCACTTCGCACAGTGAATTGAAGTGTTGGAACAGACTGCTTCTCGTTCAGAGTAAGAGATGTGAGTTTCTTGTGAATGCTTGTAAGTAGCTTAAGGCAGTTTCAAAAGGGAGTGATTTTCTCTGAAAGGAGAGCATTTAGAAAGTGAAGCAACACTCCATTCACTTTCGCACAGTGAATTAAAGTGTTGGAACAGACTGCTTCTCTTTCAGAGAAACGCATGTGAGTTTTTTGTGAATGCTTGTAAGTAGCTTAAGGCACTTTCAAAGGAAAGTGATTTTCTCTGAAACTACAGCATTTAGAATGTGAAGCAACACTCCATTCACTTCTCACAGTGAATTGAAGTGTTGGAACAGACTGCTTCCCTTTCAGAGAAACAGATGTGAGTTTCTTGTGTATGTTTGTAAGTAGCTTAAGGCACTTTCAAAAGAGAGTGATTTTCTCTAAAAGGAGAGCATTTAGAAAGTGAAGCAACACTCCATTCACTTCGCACAGTGAATTGAAGTGTTGGAACAGAATGCTTCTCTTTCAGAGAAACAGATGTGAGTTTCTTGTGAATGCTTGTAAGTAGCTTAAGGTACTTTCAAGGGAAAGTGATTTTCTCTGAAGGACAGCATTTAGAAAGTGAAGCAACACTCCATTCACTTCGCACAGTGAATTGAAGTGTTGGAACAGACTGCTTCTTTTTCAGAAAAACGCATGTGAATTTCTGTTAAATGCTTGTAAGTAGCTGAAGGCACTTTCAAAGGAAAGTGATTTTCTCTGAAAGGACAGCATTTAGAAAGTGAAGCAACACTCCATTCTCTTCGCACAGTGAATTGAAGTGTTGGAACAGACTGCTTCTCTTTCAGAAAAATGCATGTGAGTTTCTTTTGAATGCTTGTAAGTAGCTTAAGGCACTTTCATAGGAAAGTGATTTTATCTGAAAGGAAAGCATTTAGAAAGTGAAGCAACACTCCATTCACTTCGCACAGTGAATTGAAGTGTTGGAACAGACTGCTTCTCTTTCAGAGAAATGTATGTGAGTTTTTTGTGAATGCTTGTAAGTAGCTTAAGGTACTTTCAAGGGAAAGTGATTTTCTCTGAAAGGACAGCATTTAGAAAGTGAAGCAACACTCCATTCACTTCGCACAGTGAATTGAAGTGTTGGAACAGCCTGCTTCTCTTTCAGAGAAACGCATGTGAATTTCTGTTGAATGCTTGTAAGTAGCTTAAGGCAGTTTCAAAGGAAAGTGATTTTCTCTGAAAAGAGAGCATTTAGAAAGTGAAGCAACACTCCATTCACTTCGCACAGTGAATTGAAGTGTTGGAACAGACTGCTTCTCGTTCAGAGTAAGAGATGTGAGTTTCTTGTGAATGCTTGTAAGTAGCTTAAGGCAGTTTCAAAAGGGAGTGATTTTCTCTTAAAGGAGAGCATTTAGAAAGTGAAGCAACACTCCATTCACTTCGCACAGTGAATTGAAGTGTTGGAACAGACTCCTCTTTCAGAGAACCACATGTGAGTTTTTTGTGAATGCTTGTAAGTAGCTTAAGGCACTTTCAAAGGAAAGTGATTTTCTCTGAAACTACAGCATTTAGAATGTGAAGCAACACTCCATTCACATCTCACAGTGAATTGAAGTGTTGGAACAGACTGCTTCTCTTTCAGAGAAACAGATGTGAGTTTCTTGTGAATGCTTGTAAGTAGCTTAAGGTACTTTCAAGGGAAAGTGATTTTCTCTGAAAGGACAGCATTTAGAAAGTGAAGCAACACTCCATTCACTTCGCACAGTGAATTGAAGTGTTGGACCAGACTGCTTCTCTTTCAGAGAAACGCGTGTGAGTTTCTTGTGAATGCTTGTAAGTAGCTTAAGGTACTTTCAAGGGAAAGTGATTTTCTCTGAAAGGACAGCATTTAGAAAGTGAAGCAAAACTCCATTCACTTCGCACAGTGAATTGAAGTGTTGGAACAGACTGCTTCTCTTTCAGAGAAACGCATGTGAATTTCTGTTGAATGCTTGTAAGTAGCTTAAGGCAGTTCAAAGGAAAGTGATTTTCTCTGAAAGGACAGCATTTAGAAAGTGAAGCAACACTCCGTTCACTTCGCATAGTGAATTGAAGTGTTGCAACAGACTGCTTCTCTATCAGAGAAATGCATGTGAGTTTTTTGTGAATGCTTGTAAGTAGCTTAAGGCACTTTCAAAAGAAAGTGATTTTCTCTGAAAGGACAGCATTTAAAAAGTGAAGCAACACTCCATTCACTTCAAACAGTGAATTGAAGTGTTGGAACAGACTGCTTCTCGTTCAGAGTAAGAGTTGTGAGTTTCTTGTGAATGCTTGTAAGTAGCTTAAGGCTGTTTCAAAAGGGAGTGATTCTCTCTGAAAGGAGAGCGTTTAGAAAGTGAAGCAACACTCCATTCACTTCGCAGAGTGAATTGAAGTGTTGGAACAGACTGCTTCTCTTTCAGAGAAATGCATGTGAGTTTTTTGTGAATGCTATTAAGTAGCTTAAGGCACTTTCAAAGGAAAGTGATTTTCTCTGAAACTACAGCATTTAGAATGTGAAGCAACACTCCATTCACTTCGCACAGTGAATTGAAGTGTTGGAACAGACTGCTTCTCTTTCAGTGAAACAGATGTGAGTTTCTTTTGAATGCTTGTAAGTAGCTTAAGGCACTTTCATAGGAAAGTGATTTTATCTGAAAGGAAAGCATTTAGAAAGTGAAGCAACACTCCATTCACTTTCGCACAGTGAATTGAAGTGTTGGAACAGACTGCTTCTCTTTCAGAGAAATGTATGTGAGTTTTTTGTGAATGCTTGTAAGTAGCTTAAGGTACTTTCAAGGGAAAGTGATTTTCTCTGAAAGGACAGCATTTAGAAAGTGAAGCAACACTCCATTCACTTCGCACAGTGAATTGAAGTGTTGGAACAGACTGCTTCTCTTTCAGAGAAACGCATGTGAATTTCTGTTGAATGTTTGTAAGTAGCTTAAGGCAGTTTCAAAGGAAAGTGATTTTCTCTGAAAGGACAGCATTTAGAAAGTGAAGCAACACTCCGTTCACTTCGCATAGTGAATTGAAGTGTTGGAACAGACTGCTTCTCGTTCAGAGAAACGCATGTGAGTTTTTTGTGAATGCTTGTAAGTAGCTTAAGGCACTTTCAAAGGAAAGTGATTTTCTCTGAAAGGACAGCATTTAGAAAGTGAAGCAACACTCCATTCACTTCAAACAGTGAATTGAAGTGTTGGAACAGACTGCTTCTTTTTCAGAGAAACGCATGTGAATTTCTGTTAAATGCTTGTAAGTAGCTGAAGGCACTTTCAAAGGAAAGTGATTTTCTCTGAAAGGACAGCATTTAGAAAGTGAAGCAACACTCCATTCTCTTCGCACAGTGAATTGAAGTGTTGGAACAGACTGCTTCTCTTTCAGAAAAATGCATGTGAGTTTCTTTTGAATGCTTGTAAGTAGCTTAAGGCAGTTTCAAAAGGGAGTGATTTTCTCTTAAAGGAGAGCATTTAGAAAGTGAAGCAACACTCCATTCACTTCGCACAGTGAATTGAAGTGTTGGAACAGACTGCTTCTCTTTCAGAGAAACAGATGTGAGTTTCTTGTGAATGCTTGTAAGTAGCTTAAGGTACTTTCAAGGGAAAGTGATTTTCTCTGAAAGGACTGCATTTAGAAAGTGAAGCAACACTCCATTCACTTCGCACAGTGAATTGAAGTGTTGGAACAGACTGCTTCTCTTTCAGAGTAAGAGATGTGTGTTTCTTGTGAATGCTTGTAAGTAGCTTAAGGCACTTTCAAAAGGGAGTGATTTTCTCTAAAAGGAGAGCATTTAGAAAGTGAAGCAACACTTCACTCACTTCACACAGTGAATTGAAGTTTTGGAAACGACTGCTTCTCTTTCAGAGAAACGCATGTGAATTTCTGTTGAATGTTTGTAAGTAGCTTAAGGCACTTTCAAAGGAAAGTGATTTTCTCTGAAAGGACAGCATTTAGAAAGTGAAGAAACACTACATTCACTTCACACAGTGAATTGAAGTGTTGGAACAGACTGCTTCTCTTTCAGAAAAACGCATGTGAATTTCTGTTGAATGCTTGTAGGTAGCTTAAGGCAGTTTCAAAGGAAAGTGATTTTCTCTGAAAGGAGAGCATTTAGAAAGTGAAGCAACACTCCATTCACTTTGCACAGTGAATTGAAGTGTTGGAACAGACTGCTTCTCTTTCAGAAAAACGCATGTGAGTTTCTTGTGAATGCTTGTAAGTAGCTTAAGTCACTTTCAAAGGAAAGTGATTTTCTCTGAAAGGACACCATTTAGAAAGTGAAGCAACACTCCGTTCACTTCGCATAGTGAATTTAAGTGTTGGAAAAGACTGCTTCTCTTTCAGAGAAATGTATGTGAGTTTTTTTGTGAATGCTTGTAAGTAGCTTAAGGCACTTTCAAAGGAAAGTGATTTTCTCTGAAAGGACAGGATTTAGAAAGTGAAGCAACATTCCACTCACTTCGCACAGTGAATTGAAGTGTTGGAACAGACTGCTTCTCTTTCAGAGAAACGCATGTGAATTTCTGTGGAATGCTTGTAAGTAGCTTAAGGCAGTTCAAAGGAAAGTGATTTTCTCTGAAAGGACAGCATTTAGAAAGTGAAGCAACACTCCGTTCACTTCGCATAGTGATTTGAAGTGTTGGAACAGAATGCTTCTCTTTCAGAGAAACGCATGTGAGTTTTTTGTGAATGCTTGTAAGTAGCTTAAGGCACTTTCAAAGGAAAGTGATTTTCTCTGAAAGGACAGCATTTAAAAAGTGAAGCAACACTCCATTCACTTCAAACAGTGAATTGAAGTGTTGGAACAGACTGCTTCTCGTTCAGAGTAAGAGATGTGAGTTTCTTGTGAATGCTTGTAAGTAGCTTAAGGCAGTTTAAAAAGGGAGTGATTTTCTCTGAAAGGAGAGCATTTCGAAAGTGAAGCAACACTCCATTCACTTCGCACAGTGAATTGAAGTGTTGGAACAGACTGCTACTCTTTCAGTGAAACAGATGTGAGTTTCTTGTGAATGCTTGTAAGTAGCTTAAGGTGCTTTCAATGGAAAGTGATTTTCTCTGAAAGGACAGCATTTAGAAAGTGAAGCAACACTCCATTCACTTCAAACAGTGAATTGAAGTGTTGGAACAGACTGCTTCTTTCTCAGAGAAACGCATGTGAATTTCTGTTAAATGCTTGTAAGTAGCTGAAGGCACTTTCAAAGGAAAGTGATTTTCTCTGAAAGGACAGCATTTAGAAAGTGAAGCAACACTCCATTCTCTTCGCACAGTGAATTGAAGTGTTGGAACAGACTGCTTCTCTTTCAGAAAAATGCATGTGAGTTTCTTTTGAATGCTTGTAAGTAGCTTAAGGCAGTTTCAAAAGGGAGTGATTTTCTCTTAAAGGAGAGCATTTAGAAAGTGAAGCAACACTCCATTCACTTCGCACAGTGAATTGAAGTGTTGGAACAGACTCCTTCTCTTTCAGAGAACCGCATGTGAGTTTTTTGTGAATGCTTGTAAGTCGCTTAAGGCACTTTCAAAGGAAAGTGATTTTCTCTGAAACTACAGCATTTAGAATGTGAAGCAACACTCCATTCACATCTCACAGTGAATTGAAGTGTTGGAACAGACTGCTTCTCTTTCAGAGAAACAGATGTGAGTTTCTTGTGAATGCTTGTAAGTAGCTTAAGGTACTTTCAAGGGAAAGTGATTTTCTCTGAAAGGACTGCATTTAGAAAGTGAAGCAACACTCCATTCACTTCGCACAGTGAATTGAAGTGTTGGAACAGACTGCTTCTCTTTCAGAGTAAGAGATGTGTGTTTCTTGTGAATGCTTGTAAGTAGCTTAAGGCACTTTCAAAAGGGAGTGATTATCTCTAAAAGGAGAGCATTTAGAAAGTGAAGCAACACTTCACTCACTTCACACAGTGAATTGAAGTTTTGGAACCGACTGCTTCTCTTTCAGAGAAACGCATGTGAATTTCTGTTGAATGTTTGTAAGTAGCTTAAGGCACTTTCAAAGGAAAGTGATTTTCTCTGAAAGGACAGCATTTAGAAAGTGAAGAAACACTCCATTCACTTCACACAGTGAATTGAAGTGTTGGAACAGACTGCTTCTCTTTCAGAAAAACGCATGTGAATTTCTGTTGAATGCTTGTAGGTAGCTTAAGGCAGTTTCAAAGGAAAGTGATTTTCTCTGAAAGGAGAGCATTTAGAAAGTGAAGCAACACTCCATTCACTTTCGCACAGTGAATTGAAGTGTTGGAACAGACTGCTTCTCTTTCAGAAAAACGCATGTGAGTTTCTTCTGAATGCTTGTAAGTAGCTTAAGTCACTTTCAAAGGAAAGTGATTTTCTCTGAAAGGACACCATGTAGAAAGTGAAGCAACACTCTGTTCACTTCGCATAGTGAATTTAAGTGTTGGAACAGACTGCTTCTCTTTCAGAGAAATGTATGTGAGTTTTTTGTGAATGCTTGTAAGTAGCTTAAGGCACTTTCAAAGGAAAGTGATTTCTCTGAAAGGACAGGATTTAGAAAGTGAAGCAACATTCCACTCACTTCGCACAGTGAATTGAAGTGTTGGAATAGACTGCTTCTCTTTCAGAGAAACGCATATGAATTTCTGTGGAATGCTTGTAAGTAGCTTAAGGCAGTTCAAAGGAAAGTGATTTTCTCTGAAAGGACAGCATTTAGAAAGTGAAGCAACACTCCGTTCACTTCGCATAGTGATTTGAAGTGTTGGAATAGACTGCTTCTCTTTCAGAGAAACGCATGTGAGTTTTTTGTGAATGCTTGTAAGTAGCTTAAAGCACTTTCAAAGGAAAGTGATTTTCTCTGAAAGGACAGCATTTAAAAAGTGAAGCAACACTCCATTCACTTCAAACAGTGAATTGAAGTGTTGGAACAGACTGCTTCTCGTTCAGAGTAAGAGATGTGAGTTTCTTGTGAATGCTTGTAAGTAGCTTAAGGCAGTTTAAAAAGGGAGTGATTTTCTCTGAAAGGAGAGCATTTCGAAAGTGAAGCAACACTCCATTCACTTCGCACAGTGAATTGAAGTGTTGGAACAGACTGCTACTCTTTCAGTGAAACAGATGTGAGTTTCTTGTGAATGCTTGTAAGTAGCTTAAGGTGCTTTCAAGGGAAAGTGATTTTCTCTGAAAGGACAGCATTTAGAAAGTGTAGCAACACTCCATTCACTTCAAACAGTGAATTGAAGTGCTGGAACAGACTGCTTCTCGTTCAGAGAAACGCGTGTGAATTTCTTGTGAATGCTTGTAAGTAGCTTAAGGCACTTTCAAAGGAAAGTGATTTTCTCTGAAAGGACAGCATTTAGAAAGTGAAGCAACACTCCATTCACTTCAAACAGTGAATTGAAGTGTTGGAACAGACTGCTTCTCGTTCAGAGTAAGAGATGTGAGTTTCTTGTGAATGCTTGTAAGTAGCTTAAGGCAGTTTCAAAAGGGAGTGTTTCTCTCTGAAAGGAGAGCATTTAGAAAGTGAAGCAACACTCCATTCACTTTCGCACAGTGAAATGAAGTGTTGGAACAGACTGATTCTCTTTCAGAGAAATGCATGTGAGTATTTTGTGAATGTATGTAAGTAGCTTAAGGCACTTTCAAAGGAAAGTGATTTTCTCTGAAACTACAGGATTTAGAATGTGAAGCAACACTCCATTCACTTCGCACAGTGAATTGAAGTGTTGGAACAGACTGCTTCTCTTTCAGTGAAACAGATGTGAGTTTCTTGTGAATGCTTGTAAGTAGCTTAAGGTACTTTCAAGGGAAAGTGATTTTCTCTGAAAGGACAGCATTTAGAAAGTGAAGCAACACTCCATTCACTTCGCACAGTGAATTGAAGTGTTGGAACAGACTGCTTCTCTTTCAGAGAAACGCATGTGAATTTCTGTTGAATGTTTGTAAGTAGCTTAAGGCAGTTTCAAAGGAAAGTGATTTTCTCTGAAAGGACAGCATTTAGAAAGTGAAGCAACACTCCGTTCACTTCGCATAGTGAATTGAAGTGTTGGAACAGACTGCTTCTCGTTCAGAGAAACGCATGTGAGTTTTTTGTGAATGCTTGTAAGTAGCTTAAGGCACTTTCAAAGGAAAGTGATTTTCTCTGAAAGGACAGCATTTAGAAAGTGAAGCAACACTCCATTCACTTCAAACAGTGAATTGAAGTGTTGGAACAGACTGCTTCTTTTTCAGAGAAACGCATGTGAATTTCTGTTAAATGCTTGTAAGTAGCTGAAGGCACTTTCAAAGGAAAGTGATTTTCTCTGAAAGGACAGCATTTAGAAAGTGAAGCAACACTCCATTCTCTTCGCACAGTGAATTGAAGTGTTGGAACAGACTGCTTCTCTTTCAGAAAAATGCATGTGAGTTTCTTTTGAATGCTTGTAAGTAGCTTAAGGCAGTTTCAAAAGGGAGTGATTTTCTCTTAAAGGAGAGCATTTAGAAAGTGAAGCAACACTCCATTCACTTCGCACAGTGAATTGAAGTGTTGGAACAGACTGCTTCTCTTTCAGAGAAACAGATGTGAGTTTCTTGTGAATGCTTGTAAGTAGCTTAAGGTACTTTCAAGGGAAAGTGGTTTTCTCTGAAAGGACTGCATTTAGAAAGTGAAGCAACACTCCATTCACTTCGCACAGTGAATTGAAGTGTTGGAACAGACTGCTTCTCTTTCAGAGTAAGAGATGTGTGTTTCTTTTGAATGCTTGTAAGTAGCTTAAGGCACTTTCAAAAGGGAGTGATTTTCTCTAAAAGGAGAGCATTTAGAAAGTGAAGCAACACTTCACTCACTTCACACAGTGAATTGAAGTTTTGGAAACGACTGCTTCTCTTTCAGAGAAACGCATGTGAATTTCTGTTGAATGTTTGTAAGTAGCTTAAGGCACTTTCAAAGGAAAGTGATTTTCTCTGAAAGGACAGCATTTAGAAAGTGAAGAAACACTACATTCACTTCACACAGTGAATTGAAGTGTTGGAACAGACTGCTTCTCTTTCAGAAAAACGCATGTGAATTTCTGTTGAATGCTTGTAGGTAGCTTAAGGCAGTTTCAAAGGAAAGTGATTTTCTCTGAAAGGAGAGCATTTAGAAAGTGAAGCAACACTCCATTCACTTTGCACAGTGAATTGAAGTGTTGGAACAGACTGCTTCTCTTTCAGAAAAACGCATGTGAGTTTCTTGTGAATGCTTGTAAGTAGCTTAAGTCACTTTCAAAGGAAAGTGATTTTCTCTGAAAGGACACCATTTAGAAAGTGAAGCAACACTCCGTTCACTTCGCATAGTGAATTTAAGTGTTGGAAAAGACTGCTTCTCTTTCAGAGAAATGTATGTGAGTTTTTTGTGAATGCTTGTAAGTAGCTTAAGGCACTTTCAAAGGAAAGTGATTTTCTCTGAAAGGACAGGATTTAGAAAGTGAAGCAACATTCCACTCACTTCGCACAGTGAATTGAAGTGTTGGAACAGACTGCTTCTCTTTCAGAGAAACGCATGTGAATTTCTGTGGAATGCTTGTAAGTAGCTTAAGGCAGTTCAAAGGAAAGTGATTTTCTCTGAAAGGACAGCATTTAGAAAGTGAAGCAACACTCCGTTCACTTCGCATAGTGATTTGAAGTGTTGGAACAGAATGCTTCTCTTTCAGAGAAACGCATGTGAGTTTTTTGTGAATGCTTGTAAGTAGCTTAAGGCACTTTCAAAGGAAAGTGATTTTCTCTGAAAGGACAGCATTTAAAAAGTGAAGCAACACTCCATTCACTTCAAACAGTGAATTGAAGTGTTGGAACAGACTGCTTCTCGTTCAGAGTAAGAGATGTGAGTTTCTTGTGAATGCTTGTAAGTAGCTTAAGGCAGTTTAAAAAGGGAGTGATTTTCTCTGAAAGGAGAGCATTTCGAAAGTGAAGCAACACTCCATTCACTTCGCACAGTGAATTGAAGTGTTGGAACAGACTGCTACTCTTTCAGTGAAACAGATGTGAGTTTCTTGTGAATGCTTGTAAGTAGCTTAAGGTGCTTTCAATGGAAAGTGATTTTCTCTGAAAGGACAGCATTTAGAAAGTGAAGCAACACTCCATTCACTTCAAACAGTGAATTGAAGTGCTGGAACAGACTGCTTCTCGTTCAGAGAAACGCGTGTGAGTTTTTTGTGAATGCTTGTAAGTAGCTTAAGGCACTTTCAAAGGAAAGTGATTTTCTCTGAAAGGACAGCATTTAGAAAGTGAAGCAACACTCCATTCACTTCAAACAGTGAATTGAAGTGTTGGAACAGACTGCTTCTCGTTCAGAGTAAGAGATGTGAGTTTCTTGTGAATGCTTGTGAGTAGCTTAAGGCAGTTTCAAAAGGGAGTGTTTCTCTCTGAAAGGAGAGCATTTAGAAAGTGAAGCAACACTCCATTCACTTTCGCACAGTGAAATGAAGTGTTGGAACAGACTGATTCTCTTTCAGAGAAATGCATGTGAGTTTTTTGTGAATGTTTGTAAGTACCTTAAGGCACTTTCAAAGGAAAGTGATTTTCTCTAAAACTACAGCATTTAGAATGTGAAGCAACACTCCATTCACTTCGCACAGTGAATTGAAGCGTTGGAACAGACTGCTTCTCTTTCAGTGAAACAGATGTGAGTTTCTTGTGAATGCTTGTAAGTAGCTTAAGGTACTTTCAAGGGAAAGTGATTTTCTCTGAAAGGACAGCATTTAGAAAGTGAAGCAACACTCCATTCACTTCGCACAGTGAATTAAAGTGTTGAAACAGACTGCTTCTCTTTCAGAGAAACGCATGTGAATTTCTGTTGAATGTTTGTAAGTAGCTTAAGGCAGTTTCAAAGGAAAGTGATTTTCTCTGAAAGGACAGCATTTAGAAAGTGAAGCAACACTCCGTTCACTTCGCATAGTGAATTGAAGTGTTGGAAAAGACTGCTTCTCGTTCAGAGAAACGCATGTGAGTTTTTTGTGAATGCTTGTAAGTAGCTTAAGGCACTTTCAAAGGAAAGTGATTTTTTCTGAAAGGACAGCATTTAGAAAGTGAAGCACCACTCCATTCACTTCAAACAGTGAATTGAAGTGTTGGAACAGACTGCTTCTTTTTCAGAGAAACGCATGTACATTTCTGTTAAATGCTTGTAAGTAGCTGAAGGCACTTTCAAAGGAAAGTGATTTTCTCTGAAAGGACAGCATTTAGAAAGTGAAGCAACACTCCATTCTCTTCGCACAGTTAATTGAAGTGTTGGAACAGACTGCTTCTCTTTCAGAAAAATGCATGTGAGTTTCTTTTGAATGCTTGTAAGTAGCTTAAGGCAGTTTCAAAAGGGAGTGATTTTCTCTTAAAGGAGAGAATTTAGAAAGTGAAGCAACACTCCATTCACTTCACACAGTGAATTGAAGTGTTGGAACAGACTCCTTCTCTTTCAGAGAACCGCATGTGAGTTTTTTGTGAATGCTTGTAAGTAGCTTAAGGCACTTTCAAAGGAAAGTGATTTTCTCTGAAACTACAGCATTTAGAATGTGAAGCAACACTCCATTCACATCTCACAGTGAATTGAAATGTTGGAACAGACTGCTTCTCTTTCAGAGAAACAGATGTGAGTTTCTTGTGAATGCTTGTAAGTAGCTTAAGGTACTTTCAAGGGAAAGTGATTTTCTCTGAAAGGACAGCATTTAGAAAGTGAAGCAAGACTCCATTCACTTCGCACAGTGAATTGAAGTGTTGGAACAGACTGCTTCTCTTTCAGAGAAATAGATGTGAGTTTCTTGTGAATGCTTGTAAGTAGCTTAAGGTACTTTCAAGGGAAAGTGATTTTCTCTGAAAGGAGAGCATTTAGAAAGTGAAGCAACACTCCATTCACTTCGCACAGTGAATTGAAGTGTTGGAACAGACTGCTTCTCTTTCAGAGAAATGCATGTGAATTTCTGTTGAATGCTTTTAAGTAGCTTAAGGCAGTTTCAAAGGAAAGTGATTTTCTCTGAAAGTACAGCATTTAGAAAGTGAAGCAACACTCCGTTCACTTCGCATAGTGAATTGAAGTGTTGGAACAGAGTGCTTCTCTTTCAGAGAAACGCATGTGGGTTTTTTGTGAATGCTTGTAAGTAGCTTAAGGCACTTTCAAAGGAAAGTGATTTTCTCTGAAAGGACAGCATTTAAAAAGTGAAGCAACACTCCATTCACTTCAAACAGTGAATTGAAGTGTTGGAACAGACTGCTACTCGTTCAGAGTAAGAGATGTGAGTTTCTTGTGAATGCTTGTAAGTAGCTGAAGGCAGTTTCAAAAGGGAGTGATTTTCTCTGAAAGGAGAGCATTTAGAAAGTGAAGCAACACTCCATTCACTTTCGCACAGTGAATTGAAGTGTTGGAACAGACTGCTTCTCTTTCAGAGAAACGCATGTGAGTTTTTTGTGAATGCTTGTAAGTAGCTTAAGGCACTTTCAAAGGAAAGTGATTTTCTGTGAAACTACAGCATTTAGTATGTGAAGCAACACTCCATTCACTTCGCATAGTGAATTGAAGTGTTGGAACAGACTGCTTCTCTTTCAGAGTAACAGATGTGAGTTTCTTGTGAATGCTTGTAAGTAGCTTAAGGTACTTTCAAGGGAAAGTGATTTTCTCTGAAAGGACAGCATTTAGAAAGTGAAGCAACACTCCATTCACTTCGCACAGTGAATTGAAGTGTTGGACCAGACTGCTTCTCTTTCAGAGAAACAGATGTGAGTTTCTTGTGAATTCTTGTAAGTAGCTTAAGGTACTTTCAAGGGAAAGTGATTTCCTCTGAAAGGAGAGCATTTAGAAAGTGAAGCAAGACTCCATTCACTTCGCACAGTGAATTGAAGTGTTGGAATAGACTGCTTCTCTTTCAGAGAAACGCATGTGAGTTTTTTGTGAATGCTTGTAAGTAGCTTAAGGCACTTTCAAAGGAAAGTGATTTTCTCTGAAAGGACAGCATTTCGAAAGTGAAGCAACACTCCATTCACTTCAAACAGTGAATTGAAGTGTTGGAATAGACTGCTTCTCTTTCAGAGTAAGAGATGTGTGTTTCTTGTGAATGCTTGTAAGTAGCTTAAGGCACTTTCAAAAGGGAGTGATTTTCTCTAAAAGGAGAGCATTTAGAAAGTGAAGCAACACTCCACTCACTTCGCACAGTGAATTGAAGTTTTGGAACAGACTGCTTCTCTTTCAGAGAAACACATGTGAATTTCTGTTGAATGTTTGTAAGTAGCTTAATGCACTTTCAAAGGAAAGTGATTTTCTCTGAAAGGACAGCATTTAGAAAGTGAAGAAACACTCCATTCACTTCACACAGTGAATTGAAGTGTTGGAACAGACTGCTTCTCTTTCAGAAAAACGCATGTGAATTTCAGTTGAATGCTTGTAAGTAGCTTAAGGCAGTTTCAAAGGAAAGTGATTTTCTCTGAAAGGAGAGCATTTAGAAAGTGAAGCAACACTCCATTCACTTCGCACAGTGAATTGAGGTGTTGGAACAGACTGCTTCTCTTTCAGAAAAACGCATGTGAGTTTCTTGTGAATGCTTGTAAGTCGCTTAAGGCACTTTCAAAGGAAAGTGATTTTCTCTGAAAGGACAGCATTTAGAAAGTGAAGCAACACTCCGTTCACTTCGCATAGTGAATTGAAGTGTTGGAACAGACTGCTTCTCGTTCAGAGAAACGCATATGAGTTTTTTGTGAAGGCTTGTAAGTAGCTTAAGGCACTTTCAAAGGAAAGTGATATTTCTCTGAAAGTACAGCATTTAGAAAGTGAAGCAACACTTCATTCACTTCAAACAGTGAATTGAAGTGTTGGAACAGACTGCTTCTTTTTCAGAAAAACGCATGTGAATTTCTGTTAAATGCTTGTAAGTAGCTGAAGGCACTTTCAAAGGAAAGTGATTTTCTCTGAAAGGACAGCATTTAGAAAGTGAAGCAACACTCCATTCTCTTCGCACAGTGAATTGAAGTGTTGGAACAGACTGCTTCTCTTTCAGAAAAATGCATGTGAGTTTCTTTTGAATGCTTGTAAGTAGCTTAAGGCACTTTCATAGGAAAGTGATTTTATCTGAAAGGAAAGCATTTAGAAAGTGAAGCAACACTCCATTCACTTTCGCACAGTGAATTGAAGTGTTGGAACAGACTGCTTCTCTTTCAGAGAATTGTATGTGAGTTTTTTGTGAATGCTTGTAAGTAGCTTAAGGTACTTTCAAGGGAAAGTGATTTTCTCTGAAAGGACAGCATTTAGAAAGTGAAGCAACACTCCATTCACTTCGCACAGTGAATTGAAGTGTTAGAACAGACTGCTTCTCTTTCAGAGAAACGCATGTGAATTTCTGTTGAATGCTTGTAAGTAGCTTAAGGCAGTTTCAAAGGAAAGTGATTTTCTCTGAAAAGAGAGCATTTAGAAAGTGAAGCAACACTCCATTCACTTCAAACAGTGAATTGAAGTGTTGGAATAGACTGCTTCTCTTTCAGAGTAAGAGATGTGTGTTTCTTGTGAATGCTTGTAAGTAGCTTAAGGCACTTTCAAAAGGGAGTGATTTTCTCTAAAAGGAGAGCATTTAGAAAGTGAAGCAACACTCCACTCACTTCGCACAGTGAATTGAAGTTTTGGAACAGACTGCTTCTCTTTCAGAGAAACACATGTGAATTTCTGTTGAATGTTTGTAAGTAGCTTAATGCACTTTCAAAGGAAAGTGATTTTCTCTGAAAGGACAGCATTTAGAAAGTGAAGAAACACTCCATTCACTTCACACAGTGAATTGAAGTGTTGGAACAGACTGCTTCTCTTTCAGAAAAACGCATGTGAATTTCAGTTGAATGCTTGTAAGTAGCTTAAGGCAGTTTCAAAGGAAAGTGATTTTCTCTGAAAGGAGAGCATTTAGAAAGTGAAGCAACACTCCATTCACTTCGCACAGTGAATTGAGGTGTTGGAACAGACTGCTTCTCTTGCAGAAAAACGCATGTGAGTTTCTTGTGAATGCTTGTAAGTCGCTTAAGGCACTTTCAAAGGAAAGTGATTTTCTCTGAAAGGACAGCATTTAGAAAGTGAAGCAACACTCCGTTCACTTCGCATAGTGAATTGAAGTGTTGGAACAGACTGCTTCTCGTTCAGAGAAACGCATATGAGTTTTTTGTGAAGGCTTGTAAGTAGCTTAAGGCACTTTCAAAGGAAAGTGATATTTCTCTGAAAGTACAGCATTTAGAAAGTGAAGCAACACTTCATTCACTTCAAACAGTGAATTGAAGTGTTGGAACAGACTGCTTCTTTTTCAGAAAAACGCATGTGAATTTCTGTTAAATGCTTGTAAGTAGCTGAAGGCACTTTCAAAGGAAAGTGATTTTCTCTGAAAGGACAGCATTTAGAAAGTGAAGCAACACTCCATTCTCTTCGCACAGTGAATTGAAGTGTTGGAACAGACTGCTTCTCTTTCAGAAAAATGCATGTGAGTTTCTTTTGAATGCTTGTAAGTAGCTTAAGGCACTTTCATAGGAAAGTGATTTTATCTGAAAGGAAAGCATTTAGAAAGTGAAGCAACACTCCATTCACTTTCGCACAGTGAATTGAAGTGTTGGAACAGACTGCTTCTCTTTCAGAGAATTGTATGTGAGTTTTTTGTGAATGCTTGTAAGTAGCTTAAGGTACTTTCAAGGGAAAGTGATTTTCTCTGAAAGGACAGCATTTAGAAAGTGAAGCAACACTCCATTCACTTCGCACAGTGAATTGAAGTGTTAGAACAGACTGCTTCTCTTTCAGAGAAACGCATGTGAATTTCTGTTGAATGCTTGTAAGTAGCTTAAGGCAGTTTCAAAGGAAAGTGATTTTCTCTGAAAAGAGAGCATTTAGAAAGTGAAGCAACACTCCATTCACTTCGCACAGTGAATTGAAGTGTTGGAACAGACTGCTTCTCGTTCAGAGTAAGAGATGTGAGTTTCTTGTGAATGCTTGTAAGTAGCTTAAGGCAGTTTCAAACGGGAGTGATTTTCTCTTAAAGGAGAGCATTTAGAAAGTGAAGCAACACTCCATTCACTTCGCACAGTGAATTGAAGTGTTGGAACAGACTCCTCTTTCAGAGAACCGCATGTGAGTTTTTTGTGAATGCTTGTAAGTAGCTTAAGGCACTTTCAAAGGAAAGTGATTTTCTCTGAAACTACAGCATTTAGAATGTGAAGCAACACTCCATTCACATCTCACAGTGAATTGAAGTGTTGGAACAGACTGCTTCTCTTTCAGAGAAACAGATGTGAGTTTCTTGTGAATGCTTGTAAGTAGCTTAAGGTACTTTCAAGGGAAAGTGATTTTCTCTGAAAGGACAGCATTTAGAAAGTGAAGCAACACTCCATTCACTTCGCACAGTGAATTGAAGTGTTGGACCAGACTGCTTCTCTTTCAGAGAAACGCGTGTGAGTTTCTTGTGAATGCTTGTAAGTAGCTTAAGGTACTTTCAAGGGAAAGTGATTTTCTCTGAAAGGACAGCATTTAGAAAGTGAAGCAACACTCCATTCACTTCGCATAGTGAGTTGAAGTGTTGCAACAGACTGCTTCTCTATCAGAGAAATGCATGTAAGTTTTTTGTGAATGCTTGTAAGTAGCTTAAGGCACTTTCAAAGGAAAGTGATTTTCTCTGAAAGGACAGCATTTAAAAAGTGAAGCAACACTCCATTCACTTCAAACAGTGAATTGAAGTGTTGGAACAGACTGCTTCTCGTTCAGAGTAAGAGTTGTGAGTTTCTTGTGAATGCTTGTAAGTAGCTTAAGGCTGTTTCAAAAGGGAGTGATTCTCTCTGAAAGGAGAGCGTTTAGAAAGTGAAGCAACACTCCATTCACTTCGCACAGTGAATTGAAGTGTTGGAACAGACTGCTTCTCTTTCAGAGAAATGCATGTGAGTTTTTTGTGAATGCTTTTAAGTAGCTTAATGCACTTTCAAAGGAAAGTGATTTTCTCTGAAACTACAGCATTTACAATGTGAAGCAACACTCCATTCACTTCGCACAGTGAATTGAAGTGTTGGAACAGACTGCTTCTCTTTCAGTGAAACAGATGTGAGTTTCTTGTGAATGCTTGTAAGTAGCTTAAGGTACTTTCAAGGGAAAGTGATTTTCTCTGAAAGGACAGCATTTAGAAAGTGAAGCAAGACTCCATTCACTTCGCACAGTGAATTGAAGTGTTGGAACAGACTGCTTCTCTTTCAGAGAAACGCATGTGAATTTCTGTTGAATGTTTGTAAGTAGCTTAAGGCAGTTTCAAAGGAAAGTGATTTTCTCTGAAAGGACAGCATTTAGAAAGTGAAGCAACACTCCGTTCACTTCGCATAGTGAATTGAAGTGTTGGAACAGACTGCTTCTCGTTCAGAGAAACGCATGTGAGTTTTTTGTGAACGCTTGTAAGTAGCTTAAGGCACTTTCAAAGGAAAGTGATTTTCTCTGAAAGGACAGTATTTAGAAAGTGAAGCAACACTCCATTCACTTCAAACAGTGAATTGAAGTGTTGGAACAGACTGGTTCTTTTTCAGAAAAACGCATGTGAATTTCTGTTAAATGCTTGTAAGTAACTGAAGGCACTTTCAAAGGAAAGTGTTTTTCTCTGAAAGGACAGCATTTAGAAAGTGAAGCAACACTCCATTCTCTTCGCACAGTGAATTGAAGTGTTGGAACAGACTGCTTCTCTTTCAGAAAAATGCATGTGAGTTTCTTTTGAATGCTTGTAAGTAGCTTAAGGTACTTTCAAGGGAAAGTGATTTTCTCTGAAAGGACAGCATTTAGAAAGTGAAGCAACACTCCATTCAGTTCGCACAGTGAATTGAAGTGTTGGAACAGACTGCTTCTCTTTCAGAGAAACGCATGTGAATTTCTGTTGAATGCTTGTAAGTAGCTTAAGGCAGTTTCAAAGGAAAGGGATTTTCTCTGAAAAGAGAGCATTTAGAAAGTGAAGCAACACTCCATTCACTTCGCACAGTGAATTGAAGTGTTGGAACAGACTGCTTCTCGTTCAGAGTAAGAGATGTGAGTTTCTTGTGAATGCTTGTAAGTAGCTTAAGGCAGTTTCAAAAGGGAGTGATTTTCTCTTAAAAGAGAGCATTTAGAAAGTGAAGCAACACTCCATTCACTTCGCACAGTGAATTGAAGTCTTGGAAAAGACTCCTTCTGTTTCAGAGAACCGCATGTGAGTTTTTTGTGAATGCTTGTAAGTAGCTTAAGGCACTTTCAAAGGAAAGTGATTTTCTCTGAAACTACAGCATTTAGAATGTGAAGCAACACTCCATTCACATCTCACAGTGAATTGAAGTGTTGCAACAGACTGCTTCTCTTTCAGAGAAACGCATGTGAATTTCTGTTGAATGCTTGTAAGTAGCTTAAGGCAGTTCAAAGGAAAGTGATTTTCTCTGAAAGGACAGCATTTAGAAAGTGAAGCAACACTCCGTTCACTTCGCATAGTGAGTTTAAGTGTTGCAACAGACTGCTTCTCTATCAGAGAAATGCATGTGAGTTTTTTGTGAATGCTTGTAAGTAGCTTAAGGCACTTTCAAAGGAAAATGATTATCTCTGAAAGGACAGCATTTAAAAAGTGAAGCAACACTCCATTCACTTCAAACAGTGAATTGAAGTGTTGGAACAGACTGTTTCTCGTTCAGAGTAAGAGTTGTGAGTTTCTTGTGAATGCTTGTAAGTAGCTTAAGGCTGTTTCAAAAGGGAGTGATTCTCTCTGAAAGGAGAGCGTTTAGAAAGTGAAGCAACACTCCATTCACTTCACACAGTGAATTGAAGTGTTGGAACAGACTGCTTCTCTTTCAGAGAAATGCATGTGAGTTTTTTGTGAATGCTTTTAAGTAGCTTAAGGCACTTTCAAAGGAAAGTGATTTTCTCTGAAACTACAGCATTTAGAATGTGAAGCAACACTCCATTCACTTTGCACAGTGAATTGAAGTGTTGGAACAGACTGTTTCTCTTTCAGTGAAACAGATGTGAGTTTCTTGTGAATGCTTGTAAGTAGCTTAAGGTACTTTCAAGGGAAAGTGATTTTCTCTGAAAGGACAGCATTTAGAAAGTGAAGCAACACTCCATTCACTTCGCACAGTGAATTGAAGTGTTGGAAAAGACTGCTTCTCTTTCAGAGAAACGCATGTGAATTTCTGTTGAATGTTTGTAAGTAGCTTAAGGCAGTTTCAAAGGAAAGTGATTTTCTCTGAAAGGACAGCATTTAGAAAGTGAAGCAACACTCCGTTCACTTCGCATAGTGAATTGAAGTGTTGGAACAGACTGCTTCTCGTTCAGAGACATGCATGTGAGTTTTTTGTGAACGCTTGTAAGTAGCTTAAGACACTTTCAAAGGAAAGTGATTTTCTCTGAAAGGACAGCATTTAGAAAGTGAAGCAACACTTCATTCACTTCAAACAGTGAATTGAAGTGTTGGAACAGACTGCTTCTTTTTCAGAAAAACGCATGTGAATTTCTGTTAAATGCTTGTAAGTAGCTGAAGGCACTTTCAAAGGAAAGTGATTTTCTCTGAAAGGACAGCATTTAGAAAATGAAGCAACACTCCATTCTCTTCGCACAGTGAATTGAAGTGTTGGAACAGACTGCTTCTCTTTCAGAAAAATGCATGTGAGTTTCTTTTGAATGCTTGTAAGTAGCTTAAGGCACTTTCATAGGAAAGTGATTTTATCTGAAAGGAAAGCATTTAGAAAGTGAAGCAACACTCCATTCACTTTCGCACAGTGAATTGAAGTGTTGGAACAGACTGCTTCTCTTTCAGAGAAATGTATGTGAGTTTTTTGTGAATGCTTGTAAGTAGCTTAAGGTACTTTCAAGGGAAAGTGATTTTCTCTGAAAGGACAGAATTTAGAAAGTGAAGCAACACTCCATTCACTTCGCACAGTGAATTGAAGTGTTGGAACAGACTGCTTCTCTTTCAGAGAAACGCATGTGAATTTCTGTTGAATGCTTGTAAGTAGCTTAAGGCAGTTTCAAAGGAAAGTGATTTTCTCTGAAAAGAGAGCATTTAGAAAGTGAAGCAACACTCCATTCACTTCGCACAGTGAATTGAAGTGTTGGAACAGACTGCTTCTCGTTCAGAGTAAGAGATGTGAGTTTCTTGTGAATGCTTGTAAGTAGCTTAAGGCAGTTTCAAAAGGGAGTGATTTTCTCTTAGAGGAGAGCATTTAGAAAGTGAAGCAACACTCCATTCACTTCGCACAGTGAATTGAAGTGTTGGAACAGACTCCTCTTTCAGAGAACCGCATGTGAGTTTTTTGTGAATGCTTGTAAGTAGCTTAAGGCACTTTCAAAGGAAAGTGATTTTAACAGAAACTACAGCATTTAGAATGTGAAGCAACACTCCATTCACATCTCACAGTGAATTGAAGTGTTGGAACAGACTGCTTCTCTTTCAGAGAAACAGATGTGAGTTTCTTGTGAATGCTTGTAAGTATCTTAAGGTACTTTCAAGGGAAAGTGATTTTCTCTGAAAGGACAGCATTTAGAAAGTGAAGCAACACTCCATTCACTTCGCACAGTGAATTGAAGTGTTGGAACAGACTGCTTCTCTTTCAGAGAAACGCGTGTGAGTTTCTTGTGAATGCTTGTAAGTAGCTTAAGGTACTTTCAAGGGAAAGTGATTTTCTCTGAAAGGACAGCATTTAAAAAGTGAAGCAACACTCCATTCACTTCAAACAGTGAATTGAAGTGTTGGAACAGACTGCTTTTCGTTCAGAGTAAGAGTTGTGAGTTTCTTGTGAATGCTTGTAAGTAGCTTAAGGCAGTTTCAAAGGAAAGTGATTTTCTCTGAAAAGAGAGCATTTAGAAAGTGAAGCAACACTCCATTCACTTCGCACAGTGAATTGAAGTGTTGGAACAGACTGCTTCTCGTTCAGAGTAAGAGATGTGAGTTTCTTGTGAATGCTTGTAAGTAGCTTAAGGCAGTTTCAAAAGGGAGTGATTTTCTCTTAAAGGAGAGCATTTAGAAAGTGAAGCAACACTCCATTCACTTCGCACAGTGAATTGAAGTGTTGGAACAGACTGCTTCTCGTTCAGAGTAAGAGATGTGAGTTTCTTGTGAATGCTTGTAAGTAGCTTAAGGCAGTTTCAAAAGGGAGTGATTTTCTCTGAAAGGAGAGCATTTAGAAAGTGAAGCAACACTCCATTCACTTTCGCACAGTGAATTAAAGTGTTGGAACAGACTGCTTCTCTTTCAGAGAAACGCATGTGAGTTTTTTGTGAATGCTTGTAAGTAGCTTAAGGCACTTTCAAAGGAAAGTGATTTTCTCTGAAACTACAGCATTTAGAATGTGAAGCAACACTCCATTCACTTCTCACAGTGAATTGAAGTGTTGGAACAGACTGCTTCCCTTTCAGAGAAACAGATGTGAGTTTCTTGTGTATGTTTGTAAGTAGCTTAAGGCACTTTCAAAAGAGAGTGATTTTCTCTAAAAGGAGAGCATTTAGAAAGTGAAGCAACACTCCATTCACTTCGCACAGTGAATTGAAGTGTTGGAACAGAATGCTTCTCTTTCAGAGAAACAGATGTGAGTTTCTTGTGAATGCTTGTAAGTAGCTTAAGGTACTTTCAAGGGAAAGTGATTTTCTCTGAAGGACAGCATTTAGAAAGTGAAGCAACACTCCATTCACTTCGCACAGTGAATTGAAGTGTTGGAACAGACTGCTTCTTTTTCAGAAAAACGCATGTGAATTTCTGTTAAATGCTTGTAAGTAGCTGAAGGCACTTTCAAAGGAAAGTGATTTTCTCTGAAAGGACAGCATTTAGAAAGTGAAGCAACACTCCATTCTCTTCGCACAGTGAATTGAAGTGTTGGAACAGACTGCTTCTCTTTCAGAAAAATGCATGTGAGTTTCTTTTGAATGCTTGTAAGTAGCTTAAGGCACTTTCATAGGAAAGTGATTTTATCTGAAAGGAAAGCATTTAGAAAGTGAAGCAACACTCCATTCACTTCGCACAGTGAATTGAAGTGTTGGAACAGACTGCTTCTCTTTCAGAGAAATGTATGTGAGTTTTTTGTGAATGCTTGTAAGTAGCTTAAGGTACTTTCAAGGGAAAGTGATTTTCTCTGAAAGGACAGCATTTAGAAAGTGAAGCAACACTCCATTCACTTCGCACAGTGAATTGAAGTGTTGGAACAGCCTGCTTCTCTTTCAGAGAAACGCATGTGAATTTCTGTTGAATGCTTGTAAGTAGCTTAAGGCAGTTTCAAAGGAAAGTGATTTTCTCTGAAAAGAGAGCATTTAGAAAGTGAAGCAACACTCCATTCACTTCGCACAGTGAATTGAAGTGTTGGAACAGACTGCTTCTCGTTCAGAGTAAGAGATGTGAGTTTCTTGTGAATGCTTGTAAGTAGCTTAAGGCAGTTTCAAAAGGGAGTGATTTTCTCTTAAAGGAGAGCATTTAGAAAGTGAAGCAACACTCCATTCACTTCGCACAGTGAATTGAAGTGTTGGAACAGACTCCTCTTTCAGAGAACCACATGTGAGTTTTTTGTGAATGCTTGTAAGTAGCTTAAGGCACTTTCAAAGGAAAGTGATTTTCTCTGAAACTACAGCATTTAGAATGTGAAGCAACACTCCATTCACATCTCACAGTGAATTGAAGTGTTGGAACAGACTGCTTCTCTTTCAGAGAAACAGATGTGAGTTTCTTGTGAATGCTTGTAAGTAGCTTAAGGTACTTTCAAGGGAAAGTGATTTTCTCTGAAAGGACAGCATTTAGAAAGTGAAGCAACACTCCATTCACTTCGCACAGTGAATTGAAGTGTTGGACCAGACTGCTTCTCTTTCAGAGAAACGCGTGTGAGTTTCTTGTGAATGCTTGTAAGTAGCTTAAGGTACTTTCAAGGGAAAGTGATTTTCTCTGAAAGGACAGCATTTAGAAAGTGAAGCAAAACTCCATTCACTTCGCACAGTGAATTGAAGTGTTGGAACAGACTGCTTCTCTTTCAGAGAAACGCATGTGAATTTCTGTTGAATGCTTGTAAGTAGCTTAAGGCAGTTCAAAGGAAAGTGATTTTCTCTGAAAGGACAGCATTTAGAAAGTGAAGCAACACTCCGTTCACTTCGCATAGTGAATTGAAGTGTTGCAACAGACTGCTTCTCTATCAGAGAAATGCATGTGAGTTTTTTGTGAATGCTTGTAAGTAGCTTAAGGCACTTTCAAAAGAAAGTGATTTTCTCTGAAAGGACAGCATTTAAAAAGTGAAGCAACACTCCATTCACTTCAAACAGTGAATTGAAGTGTTGGAACAGACTGCTTCTCGTTCAGAGTAAGAGTTGTGAGTTTCTTGTGAATGCTTGTAAGTAGCTTAAGGCTGTTTCAAAAGGGAGTGATTCTCTCTGAAAGGAGAGCGTTTAGAAAGTGAAGCAACACTCCATTCACTTCGCAGAGTGAATTGAAGTGTTGGAACAGACTGCTTCTCTTTCAGAGAAATGCATGTGAGTTTTTTGTGAATGCTATTAAGTAGCTTAAGGCACTTTCAAAGGAAAGTGATTTTCTCTGAAACTACAGCATTTAGAATGTGAAGCAACACTCCATTCACTTCGCACAGTGAATTGAAGTGTTGGAACAGACTGCTTCTCTTTCAGTGAAACAGATGTGAGTTTCTTGTGAATGCTTGTAAGTAGCTTAAGGTACTTTCAAGGGAAAGTGATTTTCTCTGAAAGGACAGCATTTAGAAAGTGAAGCAACACTCCATTCACTTCGCACAGTGAATTGAAGTGTTGGAACAGACTGCTTCTCGTTCAGAAAAATGCATGTGAGTTTCTTTTGAATGCTTGTAAGTAGCTTAAGGCACTTTCATAGGAAAGTGATTTTATCTGAAAGGAAAGCATTTAGAAAGTGAAGCAACACTCCATTCACTTTCGCACAGTGAATTGAAGTGTTGGAACAGACTGCTTCTCTTTCAGAGAAATGTATGTGAGTTTTTTGTGAATGCTTGTAAGTAGCTTAAGGTACTTTCAAGGGAAAGTGATTTTCTCTGAAAGGACAGCATTTAGAAAGTGAAGCAACACTCCATTCACTTCGCACAGTGAATTGAAGTGTTGGAACAGACTGCTTCTCTTTCAAAGAAACGCATGTGAATTTCTGTTGAATGCTTGTAAGTAGCTTAAGGCAGTTTCAAAGGAAAGTGATTTTCTCTGAAAAGAGAGCATTTAGAAAGTGAAGCAACACTCCATTCACTTCGCACAGTGAATTGAAGTGTTGGAACAGACTGCTTCTCGTTCAGAGTAAGAGATGTGAGTTTCTTGTGAATGCTTGTAAGTAGCTTAAGGCAGTTTCAAAAGGGAGTGATTTTCTCTTAAAGGAGAGTATTTAGAAAGTGAAGCAACACTCCATTCAGTTCGCACAGTGAATTGAAGTGTTGGAACAGACTGCTTCTCGTTCAGAGTAAGAGATGTGAGTTTCTTTTGAATGCTTGTAAGTAGCTTAAGGCAGTTTCAAAAGGGAGTGATTTTCTCTTAAAGGAGAGCATTTAGAAAGTGAAGCAACACTCCATTCACTTCGCACAGTGAATTGAAGTGTTGGAACAGACTGCTTCTCGTTCAGAGTAAGAGATGTGTCTTTCTTGTGAATGCTTGTAAGTAGCTTAAGGCAGTTTCAAAAGGGAGTGATTTTCTCTGAAAGGAGAGCATTTAGAAAGTGAAGCAACACTCCATTCACTTTCGCACAGTGAATTAAAGTGTTGGAACAGACTGCTTCTCTTTCAGAGAAACGCATGTGAGTTTTTTGTGAATGCTTGTAAGTAGCTTAAGGCACTTTCAAAGGAAAGTGATTTTCTCTGAAACTACAGCATTTAGAATGTGAAACAACACTCCATTCACTTCTCACAGTTAATTGAAGTGTTGGAACAGACTGCTTCTCTTTCAGAGAAACAGATGTGAGTTTCTTGTGTATGTTTGTAAGTAGCTTAAGGCACTTTCAAAAGAGAGTGATTTTCTCTAAAAGGAGAGCATTTAGAAAGTGAAGCAACACTCCATTCACTTCGCACAGTGAATTGAAGTGTTGGAACAGACTGCTTCTCTTTCAGAGAAACAGATGTGAGTTTCTTGTGAATGCTTGTAAGTAGCTTAAAGTACTTTCAAGGGAAAGTGATTTTCTCTGAAGGACAGCATTTAGAAAGTGAAGCAACACTCCATTCACTTCGCACAGTGAATTGAAGTGTTGGAACAGACTGCTTATCTTTCAGAGAAACAGATGTGAGTTTCTTGTGAATGCTTGTATGTGGCTTAAGGGACTTTCAAAGGAAAGTGATTTTCTCTGAAAGGACAGCATTTAGAAAGTGAAGCAAAACTCCATTCACTTCGCACAGTGAATTGAAGTGTTGGAACAGACTGCTTCTCTTTCAGAGAAACGCACGTGAATTTCTGTTGAATGCTTGTAAGTAGCTTAAGGCAGTTCAAAGGAAAGTGATTTTCTCTGAAAGGACAGCATTTAGAAAGTGAAGCAACACTCCGTTCACTTCGCATAGTGAGTTGAAGTTTTGCAACAGACTGCTTCTCTATCAGAGAAATGCATGTGAGTTTTTTGTGAATGCTTGTAAGTAGCTTAAGGCACTTTCAAAGGAAAGTGATTTTCTCTGAAAGGACAGCATTTAAAAAGTGAAGCAACACTCCATTCACTTCAAACAGTGAATTGAAGTGTTGGAACAGACTGCTTCTCGTTCAGAGTAAGAGATGTGAGTTTCTTGTGAATGCCTGTAAGTAGCTTAAGGCTGTTTCAAAAGGGAGTGATTCTCTCTGAAAGGAGAGCGTTTAAAAAGTGAAGCAACACTCCATTCACTTTCGCACAGTGAATTGAAGTGTTGGAACAGACTGATTCTCTTTCAGAGAAATGCATGTGAGTTTTTTGTTAATGCTTGTAAGTAGCTTAAGGTACTTTCAAGGGAAAGTGATTTTCTCTGAAAGGACAGCATTTAGAAAGTGAAGCAACACTCCATTCACTTCGCACAGTGAATTGAAGTGTTGGAACAGACTGCTTCTCTTTCAGAAAAACGCATGTGAGTTTCTTGTGAATGCTTGTAAGTAGCTTAAGGTACTTTCAAGGGAAAGTGATTTTCTCTGAAAGGACAGCATTTAGAAAGTGAAGCAAAACTCCATTCACTTCGCACCGTGAATTGAAGTGTTGGAACAGACTGCTTCTCGTTCAGAGTAAGAGATGTGAGTTTCTTGTGAATTCTTATAAGTAGCTTAAGGCAGTTTCAAAAGGGAGTGATTTTCTCTGAAAGGAGAGCATTTAGAAAGTGAAGCAACACTCCATTCACTTCGCACAGTGAATTGAAGTGTTGGAACAGACTGCTTCTCTTTCAGAGAAACGCATGTGAATTTCTGTTGAATGCTTGTAGGTAGCTTAAGGCAGTTTCAAAGGAAAGTTATTTTCTCTGAAAAGAGAGCATTTAGAAAGTGAAGCAACACTCCATTCACTTCGCACAGTGAATTGAAGTGTTCGAACAGACTGCTTCTCTTTCAGAAAAATGCATGTGAGTTTCTTGTGAATGCTTGTAAGTAGCTTAAGGCAGTTTCAAAGGAAAGTGATTTTCTCTGAAAGGACAGCATTTAGAAAGTGAAGCAACACTCCATTCACTTCAAACATTGAATGGAAGTGTTGGAACAGACTGCTTCTCGTTCAGAGTAAGAGATGTTTCTTGTGAATTCTTATAAGTAGCTTAAGGCAGTTTCAAAAGGGAGTGATTTTCTCTGAAAGGAGAGCATTTAGAAAGTGAAGCAACACTCCATTCACTTCGCATAGTGAATTGAAGTGTTCGAACAGACTGCTTCTCTTTCAGAAAAATGCATGTGAGTTTCTTGTGAATGCTTGTAAGTAGCTTAAGGCACTTTCAAAGGAAAGTGATTTTCTCTGAAAGGACAGCATTTAGAAAGTGAAGCAACACTCCATTCACTTCAATCATTGAATTGAAGTGTTGGAACAGACTGCTTCTCGTTCAGAGTAAGAGATGTTTCTTGTGAATTCTTATCAGTAGCTTAAGGCAGTTTCAAAAGGGAGTGATTTTCTCTGAAAGGAGAGCATTTAGAAAGTGAAGCAACACTCCATTCACTTTCGCACAGTGAATTGAAGTGTTGGAAGAGACTGCTTCTCTTTCAGAGAAACGCATGTGAGTTTTTTGTGAATGCTTGTAAGTAGCTTAAGGCACTGTCAAAGGAAAGTCATTTTCTCTGAAACTACAGATTTAGAATGTGAAGCAACACTCCATTCACTTCTCACAGGTAATTGAAGTGTTGGAACAGACTGCTTCTCTTTCAGAAAAACGCATGTGAATTTCTGTTGAATGCTTGTAAGTAGCTTAAGGCAGTTTCAAAGGAAAGTGATTTTCTCTGAAAGGAGAGCATTTAGAAAGTGAAGCAACACTCCATTCACTTCGCACTGTGAATTGAAGTGTTGGAACAGACTGATTCTCAGAAAAACGCATGTGAGTTTCTTGTGAATGCTTGTGAGTAGCTTAAGGCACTTTCAAAGGAAAGTGATTTTCTCTGAAAGGACATCATTTAGAAAGTGAAGCAACAATCCGTTCACTTCGCATAGTGAATTTAAGTGTTGGAACAGACTGCTTCTCTTTCAGAGAAACGTATGTGAGTTTTTTGTGAATGCTTGTAGGTAGCTTAAGGCACTTTCAAAGGAAAGTGATTTTCTCTGAAAGGATAGGATTTAGAAAGTGAAGCAACATTCCATTCACTTCGCACAGTGAATTGAAGTGTTGGAACAGACTGCTTCTCTTTCAGAGAAACGCATGTGAATTTCTGTTGAATGCTTGCAGGTAGCTTAAGGCAGTTTCAAAGGAAAGTGATTTTCTCTGAAAAGAGAGCATTTAGAATGTGAAGCAACACTCCACTCACTTCGCACAGTGAATTGAAGTTTTCGAACAGACTGCTTCTCTTTCAGAGAAACGCATGTGAGTTTCTGTTGAATGTTTGTAAGTAGCTTAAGGCACTTTCAAAGGAAAGTGATTTTCTCTGAAAGGACAGCATTTAGAAAGTGAGGAAACACTAAATTCACTTTACACAGTGAATTGAAGTGTTGGAACAGACTGCTTCTCTTTCAGAAAAACGCATGTGAATTTCTGTTGAATGCTTGTAAGTAGCTTAAGGCAGTTTCAAAGGAAAGTGATTTTCTCTGAAAGGAGAGCATTTAGAAAGTGAAGGAACACTACGTTCACTTCGCATAGTGAATTGAAGTGTTGGAACAGAGTGCTTCTCTTTCAGAGAAACGCATATGAGTTTTTTGTGAATGCTTGTAAGTAGCTTAAGGCACTTTCAAAGGAAAGTGATTTTCTCTGAAAGGACAGCATTTAAAAAGTAAAGCAACACTCCATTCACTTCAAACCGTGAATTGAAGTGTTGGAACAGACTCTCGTTCAGAGTAAGAGATGTGAGTTTCTTGTGAATGCTTGTAAGTAGCTTAAGGCAGTTTCAAAAGGGAGTGATTTTCTCTGAAAGGAGAGCATTTAGAAAGTGAAGCAACACTCCATTCACTTTCGCACAGTGAATTGAAGTGTTGGAACAGACTGCTTCTCTTTCAAAGAAACGCATGTGAGTTTTTTGTGAATGCTTGTAAGTAGCTTAAGGCACTTTCAAAGGAAAGTGATTTTCTCTGAAACTACAGCATTTAGAATGTGAAGCAACACTCCATTTACATCGCACAGTGAATTGAAGTGTTGGAACAGACTGCTTCTCTTTCAGAGTAACAGATGTGAGTTTCTTGTGAATGCTTGTAAGTAGCTTAAGGTACTTTCAAGGGAAAGTGATTTTCTCTGAAAGGACAGCATTTAGAAAGTGAAACAACACTCCATTCACTTCGCACAGTGAATTGAAGTGTTGGACCAGACTGCTTCTCTTTCAGAGAAACAGATGTGAGTTTCTTGTGAATGCTTGTAAGTAGCTTAAGGTACTTTCAAGGGAAAGTGATTTTCTCTGAAAGGACAGCATTTAGAAAGTGAAGCCACACTCCTTTCACTTCGCACAGTGAATTGAAGTGTTGGAACAGACTGCTTCTCTTTCAGAGAAACGCATGTGAATTTCTGTTGAATGCTTTTAAATAGCTTAAGGCAGTTTCAAAGGAAAGTGATTTTCTCTGAAAGGACAGCATTTAGAAAGTGAAGCAACACTCCGTTCACTTCGCATAGTGAATTGAAGTGTTGGAACAGAGTGCTTCTCTTTCAGAGAAACGCATGTGAGTTTTTTGTGAACGCTTGTAAGTAGCTTAAGGCACTTTCAAAGGAAAGTGATTTTCTCTGAAAGGACAGCATTTAAAAAGTGAAGCAACACTCCATTCACCTCAAACAGTGAATTGAAGTGTTGGAACAGACTGCTTCTCGTTCAGAGTAAGAGATGTGAGTTTCTTGTGAATGCTTGTAAGTAGCTTAAGGCAGTTTCAAAAGGGAGTGATTTTCTCTGAAAGGACAGCATTTAGAAAGTGAAGCAACACTCCATTCACTTTCGCACAGTGAATTGAAGTGTTGGAACAGACTGCTTCTCTTTCAGAGAAACGCATGTGAGTTTTTTGTGAATGCTTGTAAGTAGCTTAAGGCACTTTCAAAGGAAAGTGATTTTCTCTGAAAGGACAGCATTTAAAAAGTGAAGCAACACTCCATTCACTTCAAACAGTGAATTGAAGTGTTGTAACAGACTGCTTCTCGTTCAGAGTAAGAGATGTGAGTTTCTTGTGAATGCTTGTAAGTAGCTTAAGGCACTTTCAAAAGGGAGTGATTTTCTCTGAAAGGACAGCATTTAGAAAGTGAAGCAACACTCCTTTCACTTCGAACAGTGAATTGAAGTGTTGGAACAGACGGCTTCTCTTTCAGAAAAACGCATGTGAATTTCTGTTGAATGCTTGTAAGTAGCTTAAGGCAGTTTCAAAGGAAAGTGATTTTCTTTGAAAGGAGAGCATTTAGAAAGTGAAGCAACACTCCATTCACTTCGCACAGTGAATTGAAGTGTTGGAACAGACTGCTTCTCTTTCAGAGAAACGCATGTGAGTTTTTTTTGAATGCTTGTAAGTAGCTTAAGGTACTTTCAAGGGAAAGTGATTTTCTCTGAAAAGAGAGCATTTCGAAAGTGAAGCAACACTCCGTTCACTTCAAACAGTGAATTGAAGTGTTGGAACAGACTGCTTCTCTTTCAGAGTAAGAGATGTGTGTTTCTTGTGAATGCTTGTAAGTAGCTTAAGGCACTTTCAAAAGGGAGTGATTTTCTCTGAAAGAAGAGCATTTAGAAAGTGAAGCAACACTCCATTCACTTCGCACAGTGAATTGAAGTGTTGGAACAGACTCCTTCTCTTTCAGAGAACCGCATGTGAGTTTTTTGTGAATGCTTGTAAGTAGCTTAAGGCACTTTCAAAGGAAAGTGATTTTCTCTGAAACTACAGCATTTAGAATGTGAAGCAACACTCGATTCACTTCTCACAGTGAATTGAAGTGTTGGAACAGACTGCTTCTCTTTCAGAGAAACAGATGTGAGTTTCTTGTGAATGCTTGTAAGTAGCTTAAGGCACTTTCAAAGGAAAGTGATTTTCTCTGAAAGGACAGGATTTAGAAAGTGAAGCAACATTTCATTCACTTCGCACAGTGAATTGAAGTGTTGGAACAGACTGCTTCTCTTTCAGAGAAACGCATGTGAATTTCTGTTGAATGCTTGTAGGTAGCTTAAGGCAGTTTCAAAGGAAAGTGATTTTCTCTGAAAAGAGAGCATTTAGAATGTGAAGCAACACTCCATTCACTTCGCACAGTGAATTGAAGTTTTCGAACAGACTGCTTCTCTTTCAGAAAAATGCATGTGAGTTTCTTGTGAATGCTTGTAAGTAGCTTAAGGCACTTTCAAAGGAAAGTGATTTTCTCTGAAAGGACAGCATTTAGAAAGTGAAGCAACACTCCATTCACTTCAAACAGTGAATTGAAGTGTTGGAACCGACTGCTTCTCGTTCAGAGTAAGAGATGTGAGTTTCTTGTGAATTCTTATAAGTAGCTTAAGGCACTTTCAAAAGGGAGTGATTTTCTCTGAAAGGAGAGCATTTAGAAAGTGAAGCAACACTCCATTCACTTTGCACAGTGAATTGAAGTGGTGGAACAGACTGCTTCTCTTTCAGAGAAACGCATGTGATTTTCTGTTGAATGCTTGTAGGTAGCTTAAGGCAGTTTCAAAGGAAAGTGATTTTCTCTGAAAAGAGAGCATTTAGAAAGTGAAGCAACACTCCATTCACTTCGCACAGTGAATTGAAATTTTCGAACAGACTGCTTCTCTTTCAGAAAAATGCATGTGAGTTTCTTGTGAATGCTTGTAAGTATCTTAAGGCAGTTTCAAAGGACAGCGATTTTCTCTGAAAAGAGAGCATTTAGAATGTGAAGCAACACTCCATTCACTTCGCACAGTGAATTGAAATTTTCGAACAGACTGCTTCTCTTTTAGAAAAATGCATGTGAGTTTCTTGTGAATGCTTATAAGTAGCTTAAGGCACTTTCAAAGGAAAGTGATTTTCTCTGAAAGGACAGCATTTAGAAAGTGAAGCAACACTCCATTCACTTCAAACAGTGAATTGAAGTGTTGGAACCGACTGCTTCTCGTTCAGAGTAAGAGATGTGAGTTTCTTGTGAATTCTTATAAGTAGCTTAAGGCACTTTCAAAAGGGAGTGATTTTCTCTGAAAGGAGAGCATTTAGAAAGTGAAGCAACACTCCATTCACTTTCGCACAGTGAATTGAAGTGTTGGAACAGACTGCTTCTCTTTCAGAGAAACGCATGTGAGTTTTTTGTGAATGCTTGTAAGTAGCTTAAGGCACTTTCAAAGGAAAGTGATTTTCTCTGAAACTACAGCATTTAGAATGTGAGGCAACACTCCATTCACTTCTCACAGTTAATTGAAGTGTTGGAACAGACTGCTTCTCTTTCAGAGAAAGAGATGTGAGTTTCTTGTGAATGCTTGTAAGTAGCTTAAGGTACTTTCAAGGGAAAGTGATTTTCTCTGAAAGGACAGCATTTAGAAAGTGAAGCAACACTCCATTCACTTCGCACAGTGAATTGAAGTGTTGGAACAGACTGTTTCTCTTTCAGAGAAACGCATGTGAATTTCTGTTGAATTCTTGTAAGTAGCTTAAGGCAGTTTCAAAGGAAAGTGATTTTCTCTGAAAGGACAGCATTTAGAAAGTGAAGCAACACTCCTTTCACTTCGCACAGTGAATTGAAGTGTTGGAACAGACTGCTTCTCTTTCAGAAAAACGCATGTGAGTTTCTTGTGAATGCTTGTAAGTAGCTTAAGGTACTTTCAAGGGAAAGTGATTTTCTCTGAAAGGACAGCATTTAGAAAGTGAAGCAAAACTCCATTCACTTCGCACAGTGAATTGAAGTGTTGGAACAGACTGCTTCTCGTTCAGAGTAAGAGATGTGAGTTTCTTGTGAATTCTTATAAGTAGCTTAAGGCAGTTTCAAAAGGGAGTGATTTTCTCTGAAAGGAGAGCATTTAGAAAGTGAAGCAACACTCCATTCACTTCGCACAGTGAATTGAAGTGTTGGAACAGACTGCTTCTCTTTCAGAGAAACGCATGTGAATTTCTGTTGAATACTTGTAGGTAGCTTAAGGCAGTTTCAAAGGAAAGTGATTTTCTCTGAAAGGAGAGCATTTAGAAAGTGAAGCAAAACTCCATTCACTTCGCACAGTGAATTGAAGTGTTCGAACAGACTGCTTCTCTTTCAGAAAAATGCATGTGAGTTTCTTGTGAATGCTTATAAGTAGCTTAAGGCACTTTCAAAGGAAAGTGATTTTCTCTGAAAGGAGAGCATTTAGAAAGTGAAGCCACACTCCATTCACTTCAAACATTGAATTGAAGTGTTGGAACAGACTGCTTCTCGTTCAGAGTAAGAGATGTTTCTTGTGAATTCTTATAAGTAGCTTAAGGCAGTTTCAAAAGGGAGTGATTTTCTCTGAAAGGAGAGCATTTAGAAAGTGAAGCAACACTCCATTCACTTTCGCACAGTGAATTGAAGTGTTGGAACAGACTGCTTCTCTTTCAGAGAAACAGATGTGAGTTTCTTGTGAATGTTTGTAAGTAACTTAAGGCAGTTTCAATAGAGAGTGATTTTCTGTAAATGAAGAGCATTTAGAAAGTGAAGTAACACGCCATTCACTTCGCACAGTGAATTGAAGTGTTGGAACAGACTGCTTCTCTTTCAGAGAAACAGATGTGAGTTTCTTGTGAATGCTTGTAAGTAGCTTAAGGTACTTTCAAGGGAAAGTGATTTTCTCTGAAAGGACAGCATTTAGAAAGTGAAGAAACACTCCATTCACTTCGCACAGTGAATTGAAGTGTTGGAACAGACTGTTTCTCTTTCAGAGAAACGCATGTGAATTTCTGTTGAATTCTTGTAAGTAGCTTAAGGCAGTTTCAAAGGATAGTGATTTTCTCTGAAAGGACAGCATTTAGAAAGTGAAGCAACACTCCTTTCACTTCGCACAGTGAATTGAAGTGTTGGAACAGACTGCTTCTCTTTCAGAAAAACGCATGTGAGTTTCTTGTGAATGCTTGTAAGTAGCTTAAGGTACTTTCAAGGGAAAGTGATTTTCTCTGAAAGGACAGCATTTAGAAAGTGAAGCAAAACTCCATTCACTTCGCACAGTGAATTGAAGTGTTGGAACAGACTGCTTCTCGTTCAGAGTAAGAGATGTGAGTTTCTTGTGAATTCTTATAAGTAGCTTAAGGCAGTTTCAAAAGGGAGTGATTTTCTCTGAAAGGAGAGCATTTAGAAAGTGAAGCAACACTCCATTCACTTCGCACAGTGAATTGAAGTGTTGGAACAGACTGCTTCTCTTTCAGAGAAACGCATTTGAATTTCTGTTGAATGCTTGTAAGTAGCTTAATGCAGTTCAAAGGAATGTGATTTTCTCTGAAAGGACAGAATTTAGAAAGTGAAGCAACACTCCGTTCACTTCGCATAGTGAGTTGAAGTGTTGGAACAGACTGCTTCTCTTTCAGAGAAACGCATGTGAGTATTTTGTGAATGCTTGTAAGTAGCTTAAGGCACTTTCAAAGGAGAGTGATTTTCTCTGAAAGGACAGCATTTAAAAAGTGAAGCAACACTCCAATCACTTCAAACAGTGAATTGAAGTGTTGGAACAGACTGCTTCTCATTCAGAGTAAGAGATGTGAGTTTCTTGTGAATGCTTGTAAGTAGCTTAAGGCTGTTTCAAAAGGGAGAGATTCTCTCTGAAAGGAGAGCGTTTAGAAAGTGAAGCAACACTCCATTCAGTTTCGCACAGTGAATTGAAGTGTTGGAACAGACTGCTTCTCTTTCAGAGAAACAGATGTGAGTTTCTTGTGAATGCTTGTAAGTAGCTTAAGGTACTTTGAAGGGAATGTGATTTTCTCTGAAAGGACAGCATTTAGAAAGTGAAGCAACACTCCATTCACTTCGCACAGTGAATTGAAGTGTTGGAACAGACTGCTTCTCTTTCAGAGAAATGCATGTGAATTTCTGTTGAATGCTTGTAAGTAGCTTATGGCTGTTTCAAAGGAAAGTGATTTTCTCTGAAAAGAGAGCATTTAGAAAGTGAAGCAACACTCCATTCACTTCGCACAGTGAATTGAAGTGTTGGAACAGACTGCTTCTCTTTCAGAGAAACGCATGTGAGTTTTTTGTGAATGCTTGTAAGTAGCTTAAGGCACTTTCAAAGGAAAGTGATTTTCTCTGAAACTACAGCATTTAGAATGTGAAGCAACACTCCATTCACTTCTCACAGTTAATTGAAGTGTTGGAACAGACTGCTTCTCTTTCAGAGAAACAGATGTGAGTTTCTTGTGAATGTTTGTAAGTAACTTAAGGCAGTTTCAAAAGAGAGTGATTTTCTCTAAAAGGAGAGCATTTAGAAAGTGAAGCAACACGCCATTCACTTCGCACAGTGAATTGAAGTGTTGGAACAGACTGCTTCTCTTTCAGAGAAACAGATGTGAGTTTCTTGTGAATGCTTGTAAGTAGCTTAAGGTACTTTCAAGGGAAAGTGATTTTCTCTGAAAGGACAGCATTTAGAAAGTGAAGCAACACTCCTTTCACTTCGCACAGTGAATTGAAGTGTTGGGACAGACTGCTTCTCTTTCAGAGAACCGCATGTGAGTTTTTTGTGAATGCTTGTAAGTAGCTTAAGGCACTTTCAAAGGAAAGTGATTTTCTCTGAAACTACAGCATTTAGAATGTGAAGCAACACTCCATTCACATCTCACAGTGAATTGAAGTGTTGGAACAGACTGCTTCTCTTTCAGAGAAACAGATGTGAGTTTCTTGTGAATGCTTGTAAGTAGCTTAAGGCACGTCCAAAGAACGTGATTTTCTCTGAAAGGACAGCATTTAGAAAGTGAAGCAACACTCCATTCACTTCGCACAGTGAATTGAAGTGTTGGACCAGACTGCTTCTCTTTCAGAGAAACAGATGTGAGTTTCTTGTGAGTGCTTGTAAGTAGCTTAAGGTACTTTCAAGGGAATGTGATTTTCTCTGAAAGGACAGCATTTAGAAAGTGAAGCAAAACTCCATTCACTTCGCACAGTGAATTGAAGTGTTGGAACAGACTGCTTCTCTTTCAGAGAAACGCATTTGAATTTCTGTTGAATGCTTGTAAGTAGCTTAATGCAGTTCAAAGGAAAGTGATTTTCTCTGAAAGGACAGCATTTAGAAAGTGAAGCAACACTCCGTTCACTTCGCATAGTGAGTTGAAGTGTTGGAACAGACTGCTTCTCTTTCAGAGAAACGCATGTGAGTTTTTTGTGAATGCTTGTAAGTAGCTTAAGGCACTTTCAAAGGAAAGTGATTTTCTCTGAAAGGACAGCATTTAAAAAGTGAAGCAACACTCCAATCACTTCAAACAGTGAATTGAAGTGTTGGAACAGACTGCTTCTCATTCAGAGTAAGAGATGTGAGTTTCTTGTGAATGCTTGTAAGTAGCTTAAGGCTGTTTCAAAAGGGAGGGATTCTCTCTGAAAGGAGAGCGTTTAGAAAGTGAAGCAACACTCCATTCAGTTTCGCACAGTGAATTGAAGTGTTGGAACAGACTGCTTCTCTTTCAGAGAAATGCATGTGAGTTTTTTGTGAATGCTTGTAAGTAGCTTAAGGTACTTTCAAGGGAAAGTGATTTTCTCTGAAAGGACAGCATTTAGAAAGTGAAGCAACACTCCATTCACTTCGCACAGTGAATTGAAGTGTTGGAACAGACTGCTTCTCTTTCAGAGAAACGCATGTGAATTTCTGTTGAATGCTTGTGAGTAGCTTATGGCTGTTTCAAAGGAAAGTGATTTTCTCTGAAAAGAGAGCATTTAGAAAGTGAAGCAACACTCCATTTACTTCGCACAGTGAATTGAAGTGTTGGAACAGACTGCTTCTCTTTCAGAGAAACAGATGTGAGTTTCTTGTGAATGCTTGTAAGTAGCTTAAGGTACTTTCAAGGGAAAGTGATTTTCTCTGAAAGGAGAGCATATAGAAAGTGAAGCAACACTCCATTCACTTCGCACAGTGAATTGAAGTGTTGGAACAGACTGCTTCTCTTTCAGAGAAACGCATGTGAGTTTTTTGTGAATGCTTGTAAGTAGCTTAAGGCACTTTCAAAGGAAAGTGATTTTCTCTGAAACTACAGCATTTAGAATGTGAAGCAACACTCCATTCACTTCTCACAGTTAATTGAAGTGTTGGAACAGACTGCTTCTCTTTCAGAGAAACAGATGTGAGTTTCTTGTGAATGTTTGTAAGTAACTTAAGGCAGTTTCAAAAGAGAGTGATTTTCTCTAAAAGGAGAGCATTTAGAAAGTGAAGCAACACGCCATTCACTTCGCACAGTGAATTGAAGTGTTGGAACAGACTGCTTCTCTTTCAGAGAAACAGATGTGAGTTTCTTGTGAATGCTTGTAAGTAGCTTAAGGTACTTTCAAGGGAAAGTGATTTTCTCTGAAAGGACAGCATTTAGAAAGTGAAGCAACACTCGATTCACTTCGCACAGTGAATTGAAGTGTTGGAACAGACTGCTTCTCTTTCAGAGAAACAGATGTGAGTTTCTTGTGAATGCTTGTAAGTAGCTTAAGGTACTTTCAAGGGAAAGTGATTTTCTCTGAAAGGACAGCATTTAGAAAGTGAAGCAACACTCCATTCACTTCGCACAGTGAATTGAAGTGTTGGAAAAGACTGCTTCTCTTTCAGAGAAACGCATGTGAATTTCTGTTGAATTCTTGTAAGTAGCTTAAGGCAGTTTCAAAGGAAAGTGATTTTCTCTGAAAGGACAGCATTTCGAAAGTGAAGCAACACTCCTTTCACTTCGCACAGTGAATTGAAGTGTTGGAACAGACTGCTTCTCTTTCAGAAAAACGCATGTGAGTTTCTTGTGAATGCTTGTAAGTAGCTTAAGGTACTTTCAAGGGAAAGTGATTTTCTCTGAAAGGACAGCATTTAGAAAGTGAAGCAAAACTCCATTCACTTCGCACAGTGAATTGAAGTGTTGGAACAGACTGCTTCTCGTTCAGAGTAAGAGATGTGAGTTTCTTGTGAATTCTTATAAGTAGCTTAAGGCAGTTTCAAAAGGGAGTGATTTTCTCTGAAAGGAGAGCATTTAGAAAGTGAAGCAACACTCCATTCACTTCGCACAGTGAATTGAAGTGTTGGAACAGACTACTTCTCTTTCAGAGAAACGCATGTGAATTTCTGTTGAATGCTTGTAGGTAGCTTAAGGCAGTTTCAAAGGAAAGTGATTTTCTCTGAAAAGAGAGCATTTAGAAAGTGAAGCAACACTCCATTCACTTCGTAGAGTGAATTGAAGTGTTCGAACAGACTGCTTCTCTTTCAGAAAAATGCATGTGTGTTTCTTGTGAATGCTTGTAAGTAGCTTAAGGCACTTTCAAAGGAAAGTGATTTTCTCTGAAAGGAGAGCATTTAGAAAGTGAAGCAACACTCCATTCACTTCAAACATTGAATTGAAGTGTTGGAACAGACTGCTTCTCGTTCAGAGTAAGAGATGTTTCTTGTGAATTCTTATAAGTAGCTTAAGGCAGTTTCAAAAGGGAGTGATTTTCTCTGAAAGGAGAGCATTTAGAAAGTGAAGCAACACTCCATTCACTTTCGCACAGTGAATTGAAGTGTTGGAACAGACTGCTCTTCTTTCAGAGAAACAGATGTGAGTTTCTTGTGAATGTTTGAAAGTAACTTAAGGCAGTTTCAAAAGAGAGTGATTTTCTCTAAATGAAGAGCATTTAGAAAGTGAAGGAACACTCCATTCACTTCGCACAGTGAATTGAAGTGTTGGAACAGACTGCTTCTCTTTCAGAGAAACAGATCTGGGTTTCTTGTGAATGCTTGTAAGTAGCTTAAGGTACTTTCAAGGGAAAGTGATTTTCTCTGAAAGGACAGCATTTAGAAAGTGAAGCAACACTCCTTTCACTTCGCACAGTGAATTGAAGTGTTGGAACAGACTGCTTCTCTTTCAGAGAAACGCATGTGAATTTCTGTTGAATGCTTATAAGTAGCTTAAGGCAGTTTCAAAGGAAAGTGATTTTCTCTGAAAGGGCAGCATTTAGAAAGTGAAGCAACAGTCCATTCACTTTCGCACAGTGAATTGAAGTGTTGGAACAGACTGCTTCTCTTTCAGAGAACCGCATGTGAGTTTTTTGTGAATGCTTGTAAGTAGCTTAATTCACTTTCAAAGGAAAGTGATTTTCTCTGAAACTACAGCATTTAGAATGTGAAGCAACACTCCATTCACATCTCACAGTGAATTGAAGTGTTGGAACAGACTGCTTCTCTTTCAGAGAAACAGATGTGAGTTTCTTGTGAATGCTTGTAAGTAGCTTAAGGCACGTCCAAAGAACGTGATTTTCTCTGAAAGGACAGCATTAAGAAAGTGAAGCAACACTCCATTCACTTCGCACAGTGAATTGAAGTGTTGGACCAGACTGCTTCTCTTTCAGAGAAACGCGTGTGAGTTTCTTGTGAGTGCTTGTAAGTAGCTTAAGGTACTTTCAATTGAAAGTGATTTTCTCTGAAACTACAGCATTTAGAATGTGAAGCAACACTCCATTCACTTCGCACAGTGAATTGAAGTGTTGGAACAGACTGCTTCTCTTTCAGAGCAACGCATGTAAATTTCTGTTGAATGCATGTAAGTAGCTTAAGGCAGTTTCAAAGGAAAGTGATTTTCTCTGAAATGACAGCATTTAGAAAGTGAAGCAACACTCCGTTCACTTCGCATAGTGAATTGAAGTGTTGGAACAGACTGCTTCTCTTTCAGAGAAACGCATGTGATTTTTGTGAATGCTTGTAAGTAGCTTAAGGCACTTTCAAAGGAAAGTGATTTTCTCTGAAAGGACAGCATTTAAAAAGTGAAGCAACACTCCATTCACTTCAAACAGTGAATTGAAGTGTTGGAACAGACTGCTTCTCGTTCAGAGTAAGAGATGTGAGTTTCTTTTGAATGCTTGTAAGTAGCTTAAGGCAGTTTCAAAAGGGAGTGATTTTCTCTGAAAGGAGAGCATTTAGAAAGTGAAGCAACACTCCATTCACTTCGCACAGTGAATTGAAGTGTTGGAACAGACTCCTTCTCTTTCAGAGAACCGCATGTGAGTTTTTTGTGAATGCTTGTAAGTAGCTTAAGGCACTTTCAAAGGAAAGTGATTTTCTCTGAAACTACAGCATTTAGAATGTGAAGCAACACTCGATTCACTTCTCACAGTGAATTGAAGTGTTGGAACAGACTGCTTCTCTTTCAGAGAAACAGATGTGAGTTTCTTGTGAATGCTTGTAAGTAGCTTAAGGTACTTTCAAGGGAAAGTGATTTTCTCTGAAAGGACAGCATTTAGAAAGTGAAGCAACACTCCATTCACTTCGCACAGTGAATTGAAGTGTTGGAACAGACTGCTTCTCTTTCAGAGAAACAGATGTCAGTTTCTTGTGAATGCTTGTAAGTAGCTTAAGGTACTTTCAAGGGAAAGTGATTTTCTCTGAAAGGACAGCATTTAGAAAGTGAAGCAAAACTCCATTCACTTCGCACAGTGAATTGAAGTGTTGGAACAGACTGCTTCTCTTTCAGAGAAATGCATGTGAATTTCTGTTGAATGCTTGTAAGTAGCTTAAGGCAGTTCAAAGGAAAGTGATTTTCTCTGAAAGGACAGCATTTAGAAAGTGAAGCAACACTCCGTTCACTTCGCATAGTGAGTTGAAGTGTTGGAACAGACTGCTTCTCTATCAGAGAAATGCATGTGCGTTTTTTGTGAATGCTTGTAAGTAGCTTAAGGCACTTTCAAAGGAAAGTGATTTTCTCTGAAAGGACAGCATTTAAAAAGTGAAGCAACACTCCATTCACTTCAAACAGTGAATTGAAGTGTTGGAACAGACTGCTTCTCGTTCAGAGTAAGAGATGTGAGTTTCTTGTGAATGATTGTAAGTAGCTTAAGGCAGTTTCAAAAGGGAGTGATTCTCTCTGAAAGGAGAGCATTTAGAAACTGAAGCAACACTCCATTCACTTTGGCACAGTGTATTGAAATGTTGGAACAGACTGCTTCTCTTTCAGAGAAATGCATGTGAGTTTTTTGTGAATGCTTTTAAGTAGCTTAAGGCACTTTCAAAGGAAAGTGATTTTCTCTGAAACTACAGCATTTAGAATGTGAAGCAACACTCCATTCACTTCGCACAGTGAATTGAAGTGTTTGAACAGACTGCTTCTCTTTCAGAGAAACGCATGTGAATTTCTGTTGAATGCTTGTAAGTAGCTTTAGGCAGTTCAAAGGAAAGTGATTTTCTCTGAAAGGACAGCATTTAGAAAGTGAAGCAACACTCCGTTCACTTCGCATAGTGAGTTGAAGTGTTGGAACAGACTGCTTCTCTATCAGAGAAATGCATGTGAGTTTTTTGTGAATGCTTGTAAGTAGCTTAAGGCACTTTCAAAGGAAAGTGATTTTCTCTGAAAGGACAGCATTTAGAAATGAAGCAACACTCCGTTCACTTCGCATAGTGAATTGAAGTGTTGGAACAGACTGCTTCTCGTTCAGAGTAAGAGATGTGAGTTTCTTGTGAATGCTTGTAAGTAGCTTAAGGCAGTTTCAAAAGGGAGTGATTCTCTCTGAAAGGAGAGCATTTAGAAAGTGAAGCAACACTCCATTCACTTTCGCACAGTGAATTGAAGTGTTGGAACAGACTGCTTCTCTTTCAGAGAAATGCATGTGAGTTTTTTGTGAATGCTTTAAGTAGCTTAAGGCACTTTCAAAGGAAAGTGATTTTCTCTGAAACTACAGCATTTAGAATGTGAAGCAACACTCCATTCACTTCGCACAGTGAATTGAAGTGTTGGAACAGACTCCTTCTCTTTCAGTGAAACAGATGTGAGTTTCTTGTGAATGCTTGTAAGTAGCTTAAGGTACTTTGAAGGGAAAGTGATTTTCTCTGAAAGGACAGCATTTAGAAAGTGAAGCAACACTCCATTCACTTCGCACAGTGAATTGAAGTGTTGGAACAGACTGCTTCTCTTTCAGAGAAACGCATGTTAATTTCTGTTGAATGTTTGTAAGTAGCTTAAGGCAGTTTCAAAGGAAAGTGATTTTCTCTGAAAGGACAGCATTTAGAAAGTGAAGCAACACTCCGTTCACTTCGCATAGTGAATTGAAGTGTTGGAACAGACTGCTTCTCTTTCAGAGAAACGCATGTGAATTTCTGTTGAATGCTTGTAAGTAGCTTAAGGCAGTTCAAAGGAAAGTGATTTTCTCTGAAAGGACAGCATTTAGAAAGTGAAGCAACACTCTGTTCACTTCGCATAGTGAGTTGAAGTGTTGCAACAGACTGCTTCTCTATCAGAGAAATGCATGTGAGTTGTTTGTGAATGCTTGTAGGTAGCTTAAGGCACTTTCAAAGGAAAGTGATTTTCTCTGAAAGGACAGCATTTAAAAAGTGAAGCAACACTCCATTCACTTCAAACAGTGAATTGAAATGTTGGAACAGACTGCTTCTCGTTCAGAGTAAGAGATGTGAGTTTCTTGTGAATGCTTGTAAGTAGCTTAAGGCAGTTTCAAAAGGGAGTGATTCTCTCTGAAAGGAGAGCGTTTAGAAAGTGAAGCAACACTCCATTCAGTTTCGCACAGTGAATTGAAGTGTTGGAACAGACTGCTTCTCTTTCAGAGAAATGCATGTGAGTTTTTTGTGAATGCTTGTAAGTAGCTTAAGGTACTTTCAAGGGAAAGTGATTTTCTCTGAAAGGACAGCATTTAGAAAGTGAAGCAACACTCCATTCACTTCGCATAGTGAATTGAAGTGTTTGAACAGACTGCTTCTCTTTCAGAGAAACGCATGTGAATTTTTGTTGAATGCTTGTAAGTAGCTGATGGCAGTTTCAAAGGAAAGTGATTTTCTCTGAAAAGAGAGCATTTAGAAAGTGAAGCAACACTCCATTCACTTCGCACAGTGAATTGAAGTGTTGGAACAGACTGCTTCTCTTTCAGAGAAACGCATGTGAGTTTTTTGTGAATGCTTGTAAGTAGCTTAAGGCACTTTCAAAGGAAAGTGATTTTCTCTGAAACTACAGCATTTAGAATGTGAAGCAACACTCCATTCACTTCTCACAGTTAATTGAAGTGTTGGAACAGACTGCTTCTCTTTCAGAGAAACAGATGTGAGTTTCTTGTGTATGTTTGTAAGTAGCTTAAGGCAGTTTCAAAAGAGAGTGATTTTCTCTAAAAGGAGAGCATTTAGAAAGTGAAGCAACACTCCATTCACTTCGCACATTGAATTGAAGTGTTGGAACAGATTGCTTCTCTTTCAGAGAAACGCATGTAAATTTCTGTTGAATGCTTGTAAGTAGCTTAAGGCAGTTTCAAAGTAAAGTGATTTTCTCTGAAGGGACAGCATTTAGAAAGTGAAGCAACACTCCGTTCACTTCGCATAGTGAATTGAAGTGTTGGAACAGACTGCTTCTCTTTCAGAGAAACGCATGTGAGTTTTTTGTGAATGCTTGTAAGTAGCTTAAGGCACTTTCAAAGAAAGTGATTTTCTCTGAAAAGACAGCATTTAAAAATTGAAGTAACACTCCATTCACTTCAAACAGTGAATTGAAGTGTTGGAACAGACTGCTTCTCGTTCAGAGTAAGAGATGTGAGTTTCTTGTGAATGCTTGTAAGTAGCTTAAGGCAGTTTCAAAAGGGAGTGATTTTCTCTGAAAGGAGAGCATTTAGAAAGTGAAGCAACACTCCATTCACTTCGCACAGTGAATTGAAGTGTTGGAACAGACTGCAGAAAAGTTATCCATTATGATCAAGTGGGCTTCATCCCAGAGATGCAGGGTTGGTTCAACATACGCAACTCTATCAATATAATCCATCATATAAATAAACTGAAAGATAAAAACCATATGATCATTGCATTGGATGCTGAAAAAGCATTTGACAAAATTCAACACCCATTTATGATAAATGTGTTGGAGAGACTGGGGATACAAGGATCATACCTAAATATAATAAAAGCAATATACACCAAGCCGTCAGCTAACATCAAATTGAATAGAGAGAAACTCAAAGCCTTTCCACTAAAATCAGGAACACGACAAGGCTGTCCACTCTCACCATTCCTCTTCAATATAGTGCTTGAAGTTCTAGCAATAGCAATAAGACAACATAAGGGGATCAAGGGGATTCATATTGGAAAAGATGAAGTTAAACTTTCGTTATTTGCAGACGATATGATAGTGTACATCAGCGACCCCAAAGACTCTACCAAAGAACTCCTATAGTTGATAAACACCTTTAGTAATGTGGCAGTTTACAAGATCAACTCCAAAAAATCAGTAGCCCTCCTATACAGAAAGGATAAAGAAGCAGAGAGGGAAATCAGAGAATCATCACCTTTCATGATAGCCACAAATAGCATAAAATATCTTGGGGTAACTCTAACCAAGGAAGTGAAAGACCTATTTGACAAGAACTTTAAGTCTTTGAAGAAAGAAATTGTGGAGGATACCAGAAAATGGAAAGACCTTCCCTGCTCTTGGATTGGGAGAATCAACATAGTAAAAATGGCAATTCCACCAAAAGCAATCTATAGAATCAATGCAATTCCCATCAAAATTCCATCAAACTTCTTCACAGACCTTGAGAGAACAATAATCAAGTTTATATGGCAAAACAAAAAACCCAGGATAGCCAAAACAATCTTATACAATAAAGGAACCTCTGGAGGCATTACCAACCCTGACTTCAAACTCTATTACAGAGCAAAAGTATTGAAAACAGCTTGGTATTGGCATAACAACAGAGAAGTCGACCTATGGAATCGAATAGAAGACCCGGGTATTAACCCACAAACTTATGAACACCTGATTTTTGACAAGGGAGCTAAAGCTATACAATGGAAGAAAGATAGCATCTTTAACAAATGGTGCTGGCATAACTGGATGTCAACCTGTAGAAGAATGAAAATTGATCCATATCTATCACCATGCACAAAACTCAGGTCCAAATGGATAAAGGACATCTGCATTAATCCGACCACTTTGAACCTGATAGAAGAGAAAGTGGGAAGTAGTCTACAAGATATAGGCACAGGAGACCACTTCCTAAGCAGAACCCCAGCAGTGCAGACAATAAGAGAAACAATAAATAAATGGGACCTACTGAAACTGAGAAGCTTCTGTAAAGCAAAGGACACTGTCAGTAAGACAAAAAGGCTACCTTCTGACTGGGAAAAGATCTTCACAAACCCTTCAACAGATAAAGGTCTGATCTCCAAAATATACAAAGAACTCAAGAAACTAGACACTAAAACTCTAATTAACCCAATTAAAAAATGGGGTGCTGAACTTAACAGAATTCACAACAGATGAACTTCGAATGGCTAAAAAGCACTTAAGGTCATGCTCAACCTCCTTAGCAATCAGGGAAATGCAAATCAAAACCACTTTGAGATACCATCTTACACTTGTCAGAATAGCTAAAGTTAAAAACACCAATGATAGCCTATGCTGGAGAGGATGTGGAATGAGGGGAACACTCATCCATTGTTGGTGGGAATGCAAACTTGTGCAGTCACTGTGGAAATCAGTGTGGCGGTTTCTCAGGAAACTGGGAGTCAACCTCCCTCAGGACCCAGCAATTCCACTCTTGGGAATATACCCTAGAGATTCCCTAACATACTACTAAAGCATTTGTTCTACTATGTTCATAGCAGCACTATTTGTAATAGCCAGAACCTGGAAACAGCTTAGGTGCCCCTCAATAGAAGAATGTTTAAAAAAGGTGTGGACCATATACACATTAGAGTTTTACTCAGCGGTAAAAAACAATGACATCTTGAATTTTGCATGCAAATGGATGGAAATAGAAAATGCTTTACTGAGTGAGGTAAGCCAGACCCAAAAAGAGGAACACGGTATGTATTCACTCATAAGTGGATTCTAACCATAATTAAAGGTCTTTGAGCCTATTATTCGTGATCCTAGAGAAGCTAAATGAGAAGATGAACCTGATGAAGATTATATAGCTACCCGCCAGGAGGTAGGAAATAGACAAGAGTCCCAGGTAACCTAGGGTGCATGGGGGGGTTGGGAGGGTTGTCGGAAAGGGAGAGGGTTAGAGAGAAGGGAGTAGGGGAGGATTGGGGAAAGATCGGGGGACTGGGATGGGGGGGAGGGAGGAAGGATGGATATGGGATCAGGCAAGTATATACCTCAACTAAGGGAATCATTTTAGGGTTTTCAAGAGACTTGATTATAAAGGGGATCCCCGGTCCAAGGTGAGATCCCTAGATGGTTCTCTGGACAGAGGAGAGGGTGCCTGAACCGGCCTTGGCCCACAACAATACTGATGAATATTTTGCATGTCACCATAGAACCCTCATCTGGAGATGGATGGAGATGGAGGCGGAGAACCACGTTGGAACACTGGACCTAGCTCCCTAGGTCCAAATGAGAGGCAGAAGGAAAGAGATCGTGAGCAAAGAAGGCAAGGGCACAGGAAACCTTCATCCGACGTTGGATGGAGATACAAATGGAGACCCATATTGGAACACCAAACTGAGCACTCCACAGTCCAAATGAGGAACAGAAGGATGAAGAAAATAAAAAAAGTAATTAGGACTGCGAGGGATGCGAGCACCCACTGATACAAGGGGACTGATATAATGAGAGTTCACCAAGGCCTGTTGGACTTGGACTGAACGAGGACATGATCCAACCAGATTCTCTGAATGTGGCTGGCCCAGAGCCTTTTTGAAAAGCCATTGACAATGACACTGGGACTTGCTTCCTCTGCATATACTGGATTTTGGCGCTCCAGTCTGTTTGGACTCTCACCTTCCCTGGACCTGGAGGGAGGGGGGAGTAACTTGAACTTCCCACAGGGCAGGAAACCCTGACTGCTCTAGGGGATGGAGAGGGGGGAGGAGAGGGAATGGGGGGAGTGGGAGGGTTTTGGGAGGAGGGGCTGAAATGGAAACTTTTATAATTTAATAAAAAAAAAGAAAAAAAAACAACAAAACTACAAATACCCAAGTATTTTATACAGAGTTAATTCTTGAGTTTTCTGAGCATCTAGTTTCTCATATAACACTGGTTCTAAAACCCATCGTTTCTCCTTTGTTAAAGGCCATTGTTTAACTTATATTGATACTTTGTTAACCATTTTAAAAGTAGGGCTGTTGATATCTTCTGAATTTATGCCGCCCCTCCTCCCAACACCCTCCCATTTACCCAACTCCCTCTCCTCTTCCCTTTCCATCCCTAAGAGCAGACAGGGTTTCCTGCCATGTGGGAAGTTCAAGTTCCTCCCCCTTCTCTCCAGGTCCAGGAAGGTGAGTATCCAAACAGACTGTTAATTATTTTATTTATTAAAAATTTCTACTTATTCCCCATCTACCTTTTTCCTCTCTCTCCCCACCTACCTCTCCCTCTCTAGTCCTAAGAGCAGTCAGGGTACTGTGCTTCATGGCAAGTCCAAGGTTCTTCCCACTCCATCCAGGTATATAAAGTTGAGCATCCAAACAGACCAGGCTCCCACAATGTCAGTCCATGCAATAGAATCAAAATCCAGTGCCATTGTCCTTGGCTTCTCAGTCAGTCCTCATTGCCAACCACATTCAGAGTATTCAGTTTGATCACATGCTCCATCTCTCCCATTTCAGCTGGCATTGAATTCTCCCAGTATATCAGTTCCACTATCTCAGTGCATGGACACATCCCTCATTGTAATACTTGTCTCTGTAGTTATTGTTCGTTTACCCAGATTTTTCATACCCAGCCTTCCCTCGATTTGTGTTTTCTTCATTACCTCCATTTCATTTTTCAAATCTTGAACTGTTTCCCTTATGGTTTTCCTTTCTGTTTCTTGATTTTCTAGGTTATCTATGAGAGATTTCCTCATTTCATCTGCTTTTGTTTTTGTTATCTCCATTTCTTTATGGCAGTTTTTCACCTCCTGTTTAAGTTCCTCTATCATTTTCATATAGTTCTGTTTAAAGTCGATTTCTTCTATTTCTTCTGGAGAAGGTTGTTCAGTTCTCCTTGTTGCATGATCCCTGGATTCTGATGTTACCCTTCAGATTGTTGGAGGAATTCTTGCATTGGTGCCTGCCCTACTCTCCTTCAAATGCAGCCAGGAGAGTCTTGGCATCTTGGTCTAAACTTTGTTATGACTGACTCTGAGTGGATCTCCTCAGTGCAGGAGAAGGAACTGTTCCTGGGCCCAGAACCTCCCAGACAATAGGGCAGGCAATGGGGGATGGTCAGGGATGTGTGAATAAACAAGCCTCTGCATCAAGATATAAAGGGGCCCAGTGTTCCTTTCACATAATGACTTTATGTAATTAACCTGGGTCTAGATCAGGGGACACAATACAGAGAGCCAGTAGTCATTAGTGCCATGATCTTGGGCAAGGGTTTTTGTGTGCAGCCACCTGACTTATGGCTTAAGGATAAAAGGAGAGGTATGGCTGTCCTTCTGGCTTCTTTGCCATTATGTTAAGATTTCTGTTACTCACATTGAGGATATGCATACTGCCTCCTCTCATTGACCTACTCAGTCAGAAAGTAGGTTTCCCAACAGAGGCAAATTGTCTCTGGGCAGCAAGAATGCATCTCTGAGACAGTTACACTGAGCTGTAGAGAATATTTTGCTAATTTTCCTACTATTGTCTTATGACAAAATTACATTTATGCATCCAAAACTATTTAGCACTGTCTTCATCACCTGTAACAAAATACTTCCAGAAAAGAGTCTTATCCTCATGACCTCTCCTTCTTTTCCTTGCAGACACTAATGGTGGAAGCAATGACTTCATATGTGATTTAAAGTGTCGAGTTCTTCCATCTCAGAGAGTGGACAAGTATGAAGCCCAAGCACAGAAAAAGAGCCAAAAGATAGTGGACCAGGAGTGCTGTGGCAAACCACACTAGTCTAAAGACACGAGGAAGATGCCTCTGAGTATGAGAGGTGAGCAAACACTCCAGAGGAGGGATGGGTCACCTCTCCAGAAGCAAAAACCGTTCAGGCCTTTCAAGACCATAGAGAATACTGGTGGCCACAGAATTTCTCATGGATGGAAGGAAGGCAATGAACCAGTCACCCAATGGGATGCTATCATTCTAGATTAACTGCCTCCAAAACCCTATGTCTATTTGTTGAAGTATGATGGGATTGATTGTGTCTATGGACTGGAGCTTCACGATGATGAAAGTATTTTAAACCTTAGGATACTGCCTAATAAAGTGTCATTTCCTCAGGAAACAAAAACTCACTTTGCAAATGTCATCATGGGCAAAGCAGTAAAACAAATATTTGAGGGCACAAATGGCTCTAAGGATGAGTGGAGAGAGATGGTCCTAGAGGAGGTGCCCATCATGAAGACCTGGTTCTATACTACCTACAAGAAAGATCCGGTCTTGTACATTTATGATTTCCTGAAGGACTACATTGAAGGCAACCTCCACATCATATCAGGCTCTCTGGATGAGTCAAGTGGCGTGACCCCAGATGAGGTGCCAACCATTACAACCATGTTCTACTTTTCAAACAAGAAAGATACTGTCCTGTACCCTTACCACCATCTGGATGACTACATTGAAGGCACCCTCCACATTATGCCAGAGTATCCTCCAGAAGAGGAAGCAGGCATGGATGTCTTGACAGGAAAATGTGTGCAGTACAATAAAAGAGACAGAACCCAAAAGACAGGCAAAATCATTTACAAAGTTCCCACCAAATCTTCTGTGCATTTCATCAAAATTGATAATGACTCCCATATCTATGTCTATGATTTGGTGAAGATCTGTTAAAGTGAAATTCACAAACTGTGGAGAGGCAGGCATAAAATTGCATTGGGAGGAATGCTTTGTTATTTTTTTCAGAGATAGCTCATGTCCTCTAATAACCCTGATATCTTTTTCAATGAAATTTGTCTTGGTCTAAAAATAAAAAGTTTTGAACATGGTGTGTTGTTTGGTAAATGATGAGGTTTGTCAGAACAGGACTTAGATGGTCTGGTCTCCTGGGAGAGGAAGGGACTGGAGATGAGGGGTGGGAAAGAAGAGAATATGACTGTTTAGGAAGCATAGGAGATGTGCCAAAAAGATGTAGGAACTCTGGGAAGGGTATAGATTGAGGGAGTAGCATGTCATAGGTAAGCTGTAACAGATAGCAGCATTAGGATTTGGGACTTTAGAGGAAACAGAACAGACTGATCAGGAAAGGACATAAATGAAGACTCGGAATCATAGAAAATCAGGTTTTATTTAATTAATGTTTTTTTGTAACAGCTGTAATTCACTGTGTGTGGCTCTCCACGGGAGCACGTTGAGGAACCAGGAGCAATATGCTTAGAGAAAAGTTTCCCCTTCTAGAGGCTCCTTCACAAAGGCTTGGACCTCATGTTGCCTACTTTCTCAAGGCAGGATTCTATCCACCACCTGCTTTCTTAAGCCAGGATTCTGTCTGCCACCTATTTACTCATGCCAGGATTCTGTCTGCCACTTACTTACTCATGGCGGGATTATGTCTCTCGTGACATGGTCTAGCACAGGTCTTATGCATGCTGTCCAACCCCTGTGAGTTCATTTGTACATCTGCCCTGCTGTGTAATGAAAATATTTTTCCCTTTTCCTAGCCCATGTTTTCTGAGATTTGTGCTATGAAACTGGTGAACAGACTCACCCACAGACAGGATAAACATGTATACCTTGATGCCTGTTGGTGTGTGGCATGCACACATACAATATATGCAAAGAGCTGTATGATATCAGTTAACTGAAGTATTTCTGTTGATGGTGGAGAGTAGCCTAGACCCCACACACACATCCAACCCTGCAATACCTCTAAGATATTGATGCCTGGCTTCCATCATGCCAGGATCCTGACCTTCAGTAACTGGCAATTTTTGGTTCTCCATCTTCACAAACTCGGTTACAAGGTTGGTGATGTCAAACTTAGTCAGGGTTCAGCACATAGGTTTGCTAAGCCGCGTCAGGTGACTCAGCCACAAAGTGGATGAGAATTTGAACAAAGGTATGCTGGTACACCCTTGCACCTTCTTCTCCTCATCCTCATCATTTTCACTCTCCCGGGTGCACCTGGAGCACAAAGAATCCAAAGTGGACTAGGCCTCCTTCTTAGTGGAAAACCTTTTCTTCTCTCAGCTCAGCCTGACTGTCCAAGGGAATTGCAGCACATTTTATCTTACTAGGTCTCCTCATCCATTGGTTCACTCCAAGGAATAAATGAATTCATCCTTTCTTCCCCTCCCTCTCTCTCTCTCTCTCTCTCTCTCTCTGTCTGTCTCTCTCTGTCACTCTCTCTATTCTTTCTTCCCTTCTGCCATTTACCACTGTCCCCTGTCAAAATTTTCCCAAAGAGAACATCTATGTCTCTTCAATTATAGAACCTTCCATTTAAGAAGAACTTACACTTCCAGTGGAGGAATTGGAAGATTTCTCAGTGGGTGGATACCATGTCAGGAAGAACAGAGCAGCAACCATGACAACTCTTGTGCATTAGACTTAGGTGGACCACAGAATGACAGCTGACATCCCTGTGCAATGAGTCAGAAGATCAAGAGCCCTGCCCCTTATGACAGACAGAGAGACATCACTGTGGTCACACATACTTAACTCATTCAGGCTTCAGAGATCCTTGGATTGAGATTTAATTCTTGTCCTAATCTAATAAGGAAAGCAAAATGAGTAGATCAGAGGACCTTCAAGCAATGATACCAGCCTCCACTTGTGCCATCTCCTTTTCCCTGTCCATTCCATTCTTCCATACAGTGGCTATTGCTAAACCAATTTGTCCAGTCAACAAGTAACTGTAGGTTTGAACCCAGTTACCTTTGCTATCTGGAACAATGTGCTGTCCCCTTAAGGTCTCATAACAACATTGGAAGGTACATAAGAAGTTCCCTGCACCAACTTAGAGGACTTTTATGACCAAAAAGAGGCAGCAAATTATCTTTATTGGTAATAAATTAGTTTGGCAGGACAAAAGGATGTAGAATTGAGAAACAGCATGGTGTACTCAATATGATTGCTTGTGATACGGCACACACAAGATTCTATTTCTGAATACTTAGTCCTCAGGAGGTTTTGGAGGATTTGTAGACAGAGAACCTGACTGGAGGAATTGAGTTAAGTAAGGAAATGACTTAAAGATTCATGACATCTTTGTTCTTGGTCTCCACTCTTTCCTGCTATTCCTACTGTGAACAAGCAACCTCTTACTCCCACTGCCATACCTTCCCCATCATGAACAGAGAGAACACCCTCCACACCCAGGTTGCTTTCCTCACGTATTTTGTCATAGCAATAAGAGGAAAAGAAAATTGTCAGTGGGAAAATCCTATTTTCCTTTTCTTTTCAGTACTTCAGGATACTTCACAGAGAAAGGATGCGTCATGCATGAATGTCACCAATGATTTCCCTTAGAGGAGAAAACCACACAGATCCCCAACAGCAGCAGAAGCATTCAACAACACCTCCATGCCTTCTTTGCCTTGCCTTTAACGGTGCACTAAACGATGCTGCTAGGTAATCTGTGCAAGTGAAGTGAATTTCCCCTTAACGAAACTGACAGAGTTGAAAGTCTATCTTAAACACTTCTGGGTTTTTTGTTTTCCAATATAACGTTGATTATTGTTCCCTCAAGGTCTGTGAAGAATTTTGATAGGACTTTGATGGGGATTGCATTGAATCTATAAATTGCTTCTGGTAGCATTGCCATTTTTACTATGTTGATTCTCCCAATCCATGAGCAAGGCAAGTTTTTTAATTTTGAGGTATCTTCCTCAATTTCTTTCTTCAAAGACTTATAGTTCTTGTCAAATAGGTCTGTCACCTCCTTGGTGACAGTTATACCAAGATATTTTATGCTATTTGTGGCTATCGTGGAAGGTGAAAATATTCTGATTTCCCTTCCTGCTTCTTTATCCTTTGTGAATCGGAGAGCACCTTTTTCTTTTTTTTCGAGATGATCTTTTACCCTGCTACATTACTAATTAACTTATTGAATTTCCACCAAATTTCTCTGTCACCATGAGAGAACAAAGATGAAAGTTCACATTCCCCATCACCAAAGTCTCATCTTATGTCTATTTTTCTCATATATTCTCTCACTTCTCTGATGGTATCATGTCTAAATGAGTTTACTGGTGTTTTATATTCAGAGGTTAGATGATTTTCTCATAAGATTTATGAAATATGTCAGAGCTAATATTGAACTTCTTAAGGAAAGAAGGCATTACAAGTTAATCTCTTGAATTGCCTACTGAAATCATCTTTATTATTTTCTCATCTTTGAAGGGATTGTGTTTACTGATATTTACCTTTGTCAGATGAAAACTTTTAATTTTATTTATTGATTTTTGAAACTATTTTTGTGGTATTAGTGTCTTGGTCTAGAAGTCCGTTCCTATACTTTTAATATTTGAAAGTTTTCCCTATCTTTGACCATGTACAAAAATCAATTCAATGTTTATAAATGTCTAGATTTGAAATATTGTTTACATATTAAGAAGCAATCTCTTTTCTCCATTTTTCTCATAGCAGAATCCTATACCTTTTCTGGATCCATCTTCTTCTTTCCTTCTCCCACCATGGGTTTGAGATTTATGGATATTTTAGTACGTTCCGCTCTATATGTGTTAGTTGTTCTTTTTTATTTGTTTTGTTTTTTTGGACTTAAATTTGCAAATGAAACATTGTTAAATAAATATCAAAGACAGGGTTTGAGGCTTCAATTGAGCTTCATCAGACAAGATGTTCCAAGTTTACATCCATTTTTCACTCAGTCTGCATTTTTCAAAATATACATGTCAGTCAGTACTACCCATCAACACATTCCCATATATGTTTACTGACAGAAGATATGTTCATTATTAGATCCAAGATATTCTGAGAAAAATTGTTGATATTTCCAGGCTTTTAAAAATCACAGAGTTGTAATTTTTTACAGAGAACTAATATGAAAACCCATCCAAGAATGCCCCCAATCCTACTGAGAGTAAATTCTACTCAGTAATTCAGAAGCAGTGATCAAAATCTCTCAGTCAATAACTTCAAAGTGGCTTTGCCAACACATTATACACAATGACAGAAGGTCAGGGAGAACCTATTGAAATATCACCAGTTCATGTCTGTGAAGAAATCACCTGGCCATATTAGTCCTAATTAGAAATCCCTTATGAAAATTCCATTAGAAAACAATAGCAGAAACAATCAGTAGAGATTACTGCATAGGATCAATTGATTTTATTAGCAATAAATGAGTTTTGTAAACAGTTATTTTTCCCGGCAGATACTTTAACCACCTGTAGCATTCTTGTATTTGAAAATTTTTTATGAAAAGAAATGCTTAAAATTAATCACTCACAAGCTCAGAATTGAAAGTAACAGAGAGTTATTTATTTATGTGTAGACTCACATATCACAATTCATCTATCAAATGTAAAACAGCAATCGAATCCAGCAGCATGGAAAGAGGGCGTGAATTTGCTTTACTTTGCCATATATAGTATCAGAGTTCAAGTCCAAGTGGATGTGTATCTTAAAGGATAATGGCAGTAGGAAATTATATAACAACTCCCTCTTTTCTTTAAATGAGAACTTTCTAAGCCTAATACCAAGTTATTTACCATAAAAAGAAATATCAGTTAAAAAATTAAAATTGCAAGCAGCATAAACAATAACAAACAAGATACATACAATAAATGTTTTAATAAGTACCCTATCTTCTTGAGTTCCAGTCTTGTTTAATAAATAACGAGGACAAATATAAGAAGAAAGTAACTAATATTCCTGCAGAAATGAAAGAGGACATGGTTCACAAGAAAATAACCAAGTGGATGAGTTTATTAAGAGTTGGGGTATGTGACAGACAGTGAGGGAAAAACAGGAAAGATGGGAAACAGGAATGACACACTCAGATTTTTAAAAGAATCCCAGTGCATGAGCGTGAAGGAAAGGCATATCTACATCAGACACTGGTGGAGTAATTATCAATAAGCCAGCGCACATGCTGCTGGTTAATGTAGTTTCCCAGGAGAATGTCAGTAACCACAAATATCTAGTCATCAAACCTATTAAAGACTCAATAAAGGAAATATTACTTGAGTAAGCAGGAAGTACACTCAAATAACTTCTAAAAATGTGCAGAAAATGACAGATACAACTAGATACCAGGGCAATGACCCAAAATCTCACTTGCAATGATGGAACAACCAACATTGGCTAAGTTCTAGTATAACTGAGAGACCATTTTCAGAGGCAGAAAATATTCAAAACTGCATTATCTTGTCTTGGTAAGATCTGACAGTCTTTTTCTTTGCTTTTTTTTGCCTCAATTGTGACCACATTCTGAAGGTCCAGTATATCCCATGCTCTTTCAATCCCAGTCCATCTGGACTTGGTAAGCTCCCATTAGTTCAAACACACTGTCTCAGTAAGTGGACCAACCTCTCCTGGTCCTGTTTTCCATGGTCATATTCTCCCTGGATTTTCACTTCCACTGTACATTGAGAGCTCAGTCCAGTGCTCCCTTGTTGGTCTCTGACTCTATCCCCATCTGTTGCTGGAAGAAGGTTCTATTGATGAAGGTAGTAATCCTTCTGAATCTGGGACAAGACCAGATCAGTGAACACTCTCCTCCAATCCCAGGGTCCTAGCTGGCAACATTTCTGTGGACAACTGGAAATCCCTCTAGAGCAAAGAATCTTGCCAACCACAAAATGGCTCCCTGAAGTAATTTATCTTCTTCCCTACTCCCATACCTGCCCTTTCTATGTTTCAGTCAACCCTCTCCCCTAAGATCTTCCAACCCTCCGTTTCACCATTCAATATTCCCCTTCCATTCCCCTAACCCCACTACCATTGCCCAACCCCACTCCCATCCCCGCACTTCCAACTTTTGCCTGGTGTTCTTGTCTGCTTCCAATTTCCAAGAGGAGCTAGATATGCTTTCCTTTATGTTCACCTCATTAATTAGATTCTCTAGGATCAGGAAGTATATGATAAATGTCCTATGATTATGGCTAGAATTCACCAATGCATGAGTACATACCATATTCATATTTTTTGGCCTGGGTTATTTACTTTGGATAGTGTTTCTATTTCCATTCATTTTCAAGCAAAATTCAAGATGTTATTTCCTTTTTTTCCCACTGAGTAGTACTCTAATTTCTAGAAGTATCACAATTTCTTTATTCATTCTTCCATTAACGGGTTGCCTACAGGTTTTTGCTATTACAAATAATACTCTTATTTACAGAGTTGAACAAATGCTTTTGCTGGATTATTGAGCATCTCTTGGGTATCTTCCCAAGAGTGGTATTGCTGGATCCTTAGGTCAGTTTACACCCAATTTTCTGAGATACTCCCACTCTGTTTTCCAAAGTTGTTGCATTACTTTGCAAACCCACCAGCAAGAAATGAGTGTTTCCCTTACTCCACATACTCTCCGGTAAAGGCTATAACTGGTGTTTTTAATTTAGCTATTCTGACAGGTATAAGGTGGTATCTCAAAGTTGTTTTGGTTTGTATTTACTGAGAGCGAAAGAAGTTGATCATGTCCTTAAGAATCTTTTGGCCATTTAAATTTCTTCTATTGAGAATTCTTTGTTCAGTTGAGTATTCCCTTTTTGATATTTGGTTATTAGAATTTTAGTGTCCAGTTTCTTACTTTCTTTATATAATTAAGAGATCAGATATTTGTCTGATATTTGGGTTACTGAAGATTTTCTTCCATTCAGAAGGTTGCTTTCTGTTTTAATGATTGTGTCCTTTGCTTTACAGAAACTTCTCAGTTTCAGGAGGTACCTTTAATTCATTGTTGCTCTTATTGGCTATGCTACTGGGGTTCAACATGAGAAGTGGACTCCGGTGCCCATGTATTGCAGGCTAATTTCCTCTTTCTCTTCTATCAGATCCTGTGTGATTGAATTTATATTGAGGTCCTAATTGATTTAGTCTTGAGTTTGGTGAAAGGTGGTAAATAAGGATATATATTAAGTTTATTTATATGATGGATTACATTGATAGATTTTCATATGTTGAACCAGTGCTGCATCTCAGGGATGAAGTTATATCTTCATTCAAAATGGATTTTTTTAATGTGTTCTTGGATTTGGTTTACCAATATTTTATTTAGAATTTTTGCACTGGTGTTCAAGAGTGAGATTGGTCTGTAATTCCCTTTCTTGCTTGAGACTTTATGCAGTTTTGGTATAAGGGTAAGTGTATCTTCATGAAAAAATTTGTAAACGACTCTTCCATTTTTGTTATGTGCAACACATTGAGGAGTATACATATTACTTCTTTGGGGTAGAATTCTGCACAAAACCATCTTGTCATTGGATTTTTTCATAGGAAGGTTTTTGATAACAGCTCCTATTTCCTCGTGTTATTAGTTCTCCTTAAATTGTTTATGTGGTCTTGATTCGATTTGGTATATGGTATTTGCCTGAAAAGTACCCTTTTTTTACATTTTCCAAATATGTTTAGTACAAGTTTCCCCCTCCATACAGTTTTATGAAGGTGAGCATCCAAGTAAACCAGGCTCATACAAAGTCTGTCCATGCAGTCGAATCAAAACCCAGTGTCATTGTCCTTGGCTTCTCAGTCTGCCTTTATTGCCAGCCACATCCACAGTGTACAGTTTCATCATATGCTCCATCACATCCAGTACAGCAGGCCTCGGTGCACTCCCATTATATCAGTCCCGCCATCCCAGTGCATGGATGCACCTCTCGTAGGCCTGACTTTGTGCTCATGTTCTCCCTCCTTCTGCTACTCATTTGGACCTTGGGAGTAAATTCCAGTGCTCCAATGTGGGTCTCTGCCTCTATCTCCACATATGGCCAGATGAAGGTTCTATGGTGGTATGCAAGATATTCATCAGTGTGGCTATGGAACCAGGCCATCAGGCACCCTCATCTCCTGCCCAGGGAAAAATCAGGCGACCTCTCCTTGGCCCTGGGAACTTTTCTAAAGTTAAGTCTCTTGCAAACCCTAAAATATCTCCCTTAATTAAGATATTGACTTCCCTGCTGCCATTTCCACCCTTCCTCTTTCCAAAACTCCCATTTCTACAAGCTCTCTCCAATCCTTCTTTTCTCCCTTCTCTCTACAAATCTCACATTACATGCACTGCCCAGATCTCCATGCACCCATTTGTGCCTGGCAATCTAGTGTACTTCCAACATCCAGGAGGATAACTCTATGATTTTCTTTGAGTTCACCTTCTTCTTTACCTTCTCTAAGATCATGAATTATAAGCTCAATGTCCTTTCTTTGTGGCTAGCATCAACTTTTGTGTTAGTACACACCATATTTGTCTTTTTGGGTCTTGGTTATCTCACTCATTAAAGCATTTCCTATTTCCATCTATTTGCATGCAAAATTAAAGATATCATTGTTTTTTACCACTGGGTAAAACTCTAATGTGTATATGATCCACACATTCACTAACCATTCTTCTCTTGAGGGACACCTAGGTTGTTTCCAGGCTATGACTTTTACAGACTGTGCTGCTATGATCATAGTTGAGCAAATGCTTTTTTAGTATGACAGGACATACCCAAGAGTTGCATACTGGTTCCTGATGTTGGGTGACTCCCAATTTCTTTAGAAACTGCCACACTGATTTCCAAAGTGGCAGCACATATTTGCACCCCCACCAACAATGGATGAGTGTTCCCCTCACTCCACATCCTCTCCAGGACAGGTTATCTTCGGTGTTATTTATTCTAGGTATTCTGACAGGTGTAAGATGGTATCTCAAAGTTGTTTTGATTTGCATATCCCTGAACACTAAAAAGTTGGAGCATATCCTTAGGTGTCTTTTGGACATTTGAATTTCTAATGTTGAGAATTTTCTGTTCAGTTCAGTAGCTCATTTTTAATTTGGTTGAATAAAATTTTAGTGCCTATTTTCTTTAATTCTTTGCACATTTTGGAGATCAGACCTTTGTCTGATGAGGGGTTGTTGAAGATATTTTCCCAGTAAGTAGGTTGAATTTTTGTCTTAATAACAGTGTCCTTTGATGTACAGAAGATATTCAGGTTCACAGGGTCCATTCATTCACTATTGCTCTTATTGTCTGTGCTACTGGAATTCTACCTAGGATATGATCTCCTGTGACCATGTCTTGCAGACTACTTCCTACTTTCTCTTCTATCAGGTTCAATGTGGTCAGATTAATATTGAGGTCTTTAATCCATTTTGACTTGAGTTCTGTACATGGTGATAGACATGGATCTATTTTCGTTCTTCTACAGGTTGACATCCAATTATGCCAGCACCATTCGTTGAAGGTTCTTTCTTTCTAATATTGTACAGTTTTAGATTTTTTGTCAAAAATCTTTTGTTCATAGGTTTGAGGATTAATATCTGGGACCTCGATTCGATTCCATTGGTCAACATCTCTGGTTTTTTGCCAATACCATGCAGTTTTTTTTTTTTTTTTACTGTATCTCTGTATTAGAGTTTGACGTCAGGCATGGTAATGTCTCAGGAATACTTTTATTGTATAGAATTTAGACTATCCTGGGTTTTTATTTGTCATTTAAACTTTGTTACTGTTCTGTCTATGTCTGAGGAATTTTGTTGGGATTTTGGTGAGCATTGTCAGACTTAGAATGTTTTGGCACAGGGTAGGGCTATTGATCCTTCCCTGTGGGAGAATGTTCCACTGGTATATCTCTGTTGGCTATGAGTCATAAGACAGAATTATGAAAGAAAATTTTTCTCTGTCCTCTTGGAAAATATACTAAAGAAATAATTTAAGTCAATATTCCATCCTTTTGGTAATAGAGAAAGCAGAGGAATTCCAGACTCTAGAGAGCTTATAGTTGAATCACCTTGAGAGTTCTTAGATCTCTCAGCCTTCTCCATTTACCAGATTTCTTTCTAACAACAAATACAGGATAATTAAAGAGCTTGTTCATTATTCAATATGGCAAACATCTATTTGCTTTTGTACCAGCTCTCCTAAAGCCTGAAGTTTGTCTTGTTAAAGCCATTCTTTAAGCCATATGTGATTCTCTGTTAACCTTATTAAAGGCAAGACTGTTAGTAATTCTGAAGGTTTGCCCAATGTTCTGTATTGTTGTACAACCTGAATGGCTAGTAACTTTTTTATAATACCTCATGATTTTCTTTCCCGAAATATGAGTTTTGGGGAGTACAGGATGTTAACTTGAGTATTCTTTTGCAACAATAAATCATGACCCATTCAGTTCACTGTGATATTAGATACACATGAGAGTAGACTTTGTTTCTGTCCTCTGGCTCCATAATTTCAACCCGAATTTGTGCTTTGTTTCACTTGAAACAAGGTTCCAATTTCAAGGAAATGAGTATCTTTAAGAGGCCAAATTGCATGCCAGTAAACTAGAGTTATGATTCTAACATCGACATCTGTATCTAATAAGCCCTCAATTACAATGTCATTTATATGCACTCTTTGATTATTCTTTGATCATTTTCCAAGTATGACAAAATATAGCTACATATTTCCGATTGGAGTTTTTGATTCATCCTCCATGTTTATTATCATCCTCTCTGGATTGTTTAATTTCCCTGGTGATCCATGTTCTCTGCATGACTGGGATTGACTGAAATTTTTTTGACATTGGAGACTGTGAGAGCCCCCCAATAAGTATCCCAGTGTATCATAATTTCTTGTCTGTCTTTTATCGACCTACATTTGTTGGTCCAATGTCAGCATTTGCCCCTCCTCATATATTTACCAGAAGACTGAATCCTCCTATTATTACCGTACCTAGAGGAGTCATTTTTCCTACTAATAACTTATCTAAAGTTGATTTTTAGATGTCCTTTACTACAACAGTTAAAACATTTGACATTGTGGTGTCTCCGCATACCACTGAAAATCGCTTTTCCTACCCTAGTCTTAGTGCTTCAGTCAAATGTTTCAACATTAATTGTATGTAAAATTCATTTACCTATGGTGTGCAGATGTGACCAGTAAACACCCAAAAATCATCTTATATTCTAACGTGACATTTTCAAAAGCCAAATTTCGATTTTAATATATCAAGCTTCAGGCTCTGTCACTCCTACTTTTATAGCCTTAATTAATGTTTTTAAGAAGTCACTAAAGTGTTCTCTCTGACCCTGTTTAACCATAATATATGACCCATTACTCTTTCTTGGCTTCTGAATCCCTACCCCAGCATTTATTGCTGCTGTGCTACATAGTAAGAACGTGTGTTTGCTCTAGCCATCCTGTTTCTGAGGTTTGGAGTAATGACCCTCTCCCAGAATTTAATCTTGGAAGTGTGAAATCTATTTTCTTCCCCATCTTGTTCTAAAACTTTTATCTCTCTTCTCCATTACCATTTCCAATGCAAGCAAAGTACATTATCTCGGACTACTAATATTTATGGAAACTATTCTCTTGGGAATCCTTAGTGCTTGAAGCCCAACTTTCACCATTTTATGACAGTAGATGGATAAATCCCATTAGAAATACATGCTTGAGGTGGTACAACCCTTATGAATGCTGATTTGGTGATTATTTAGAAAATTATGCAACAACCTTCCTCAAAACCCGGTAACACTACTTTTGAGTATATATTCAAAGGAGGAGGATGCTCAATCATGCCACAAGGGCATGTGCTCAACTATATTTATAGCAGCAGTTTTGTCATATCCTGAACCTGGACACAAAGTAAATGCCCTGCAATTGAAGAAAAGATAATGAAAATGTGGTACATTTACCCAATGGAATACTACACTGCAGAAAACCAAAATGACATCTTGAAATTTGTAGGAAAATGTATGGAGATACATGGCATGTATCTCTTCTACCATTCATAATTTTCTCATTAAGTTTTATTACATAAAATAGTATATGTTAAATATGCTTTTTCATTCACATATATTATATATTTTAGTTTATTTTGCAAATATTAAACCATATATTTTATATAGGTGTGTATTAAGAGGCCTCCTTAATTAAAGAATATAATCTTACTTTAGAGTTCCTACTATCTGTGGACTTCTGCTTTCCTAATTTCATGCCACTTATCAATTTCTCCTCATTCATCATATACTATTTCCTCTCACTCACTTTCAGGTATAAACAAGTATTGAAATTATGTGCCCTGCTTTCTTTCCTTTTGAATTTGTTGTTTTTAATTCATGCCTTTCTTCCTTTATGATTTCCTTTTATCACTTGTAAATGTCTCTTCTTAACTGTGCTCAATGTTGAGTACATGAAGGAAATATGTGTCACACAATATATCTTCATGCAAAGATAGTCATTATCATTACCATCTTATAGGAACTGTGTGATTAGAATTACACATTTAACATCTGAGTTTTCAAGCAGATGTAAGACTTAAAGTTTGCAAATACGATATGTGTCAGGGTGAGAAAAAGGAGAATGAGCCTTCCATGCTGGGATGGAGTATTGTTTCAATCCATGGAAGAGGAAGCAGATTGTGTGTCCAGGTTTCAATAACTGTGACAAAATTAACAATGTTATAATCTGAAGTACCTGATTGATTTTAATTTGTGAAATTTTATCTCTATTTGCTCAAAATTCACTAGAGACTAATAAGGTATAATATTTAAAAAGTCTTATATTTTCAATTTTCCATAACCAGAGAACATTCTTTGTAAAGGAAGTGCGTGATCACCGGTAGAATATTTTCAAGCATATATCCTACTTACAATGTATCATAGTTGTTTGGCTTCACATTGTCTACAATATGGTAAGACATAATGTATTTTGTGTTGTACTCTAGAGAGGTTTCTGTCCCACCTGGTCTACCAGACATTCATTCACAAATAAAATACAAAAAGATCTACAGTAATTATATACTGATTGGCCCAATATCTCAGGCTCTTCTTACTAACTAATTCTTATAACCTATATTATTCCATGATTCTTGTCTGTGAAAACAATGTGGCTTGATGAGTTTTTCAGAGAGGCAGTCACTTCTTGCCTCATCTGTGGCTGGGTCATGACTTAAGATGGTTTGTTTCTTCTTCTGATAATCCTCTATATCTTGTATAGTTAACCCAACCATACCTTATGCGTGGTTTATCCACCTATACTTCCTGCCTGTCTACTAGCTAATGAGCCTCCTATTTAACTACAATTGACAGGGTACAGACCATTGTTCCACAGTTCCATGGGATTCTTCAAAGCATGACTTACTAAGTTGAGATAAGGAACAATATCCTATCACATACATAAAGGCATTAAAAGGTATTCCAGCATGGGGTAAAAGTTGCAAAGAGTTATTTTATGTACCATATTAGTTCCGTTTCTTACTGCTTGAGGTAAAAAGACCAAATAATTATATACAACTCTCAACATACATGCAAAGGTCCTAGGTTAATTTGTAGTCAATAATCTCTTCTTTTGAGGCAACAGAAGAGATTATTAGTCCAAAATATATAGAACAGTTTTTCTTACAGTGAATTCCATAAGCAGCACCTGTTGAGACCTCACTGCTATTCTTCAGGAACAAAGAAAACTTGACTGACAAAATGGAGGTTTTAGAGTCAGTTTGATTAAGAAGGAGGATAACAAGTCTTCAGGTTCAGATGTCTTTTTCATTGGATGTCACAAAAGTTTCAAAAGTATTTAGGTGGCATTTACAGGCTCATGAGTTACAGAAGATATGAAATGCATTTCTTAAGGGAAAAATGTAAGTTGCAAAAAAATGTAGAAAAAACAGACACCTCTAGTTAAATTCGATAAAAGATTTATGTGACCATGTGTGTTTTGAACACCACAGCCATTAACTGTGTTCTACATTTGTGCATGTGTGGGTGTTTGTGTGTTTCTGTTAAGCGAATGTTTAGATTTTCTGTCATTTAGCTTGTGACTTTGTGTTCTGTACTGAAACTAGTATTCATACACCTGTTTTCTCCATTCATTTTCTCAATTCCATTGGTATAAAGTTCAGCTAAAGAAAAGTATATGAAAGCTATTTGTTTTCATTTGAAAAAGAAGGGGATGAATAAGTGACAGGTAGAAGAGACATAATGCTGTTTCCATCCTTTTAATATAAGAACTTCAGTATATGGATTATATCTACGTTTTTGTCTGTCTCCTAGAATAGCATAGTGATGACTTCACTTATATGTGTGCTGGACCACACATCTTTTTGGTAGTTGTGGAATAGGAGAAGTAGAGAAAGCTACAAGACTGATGGAGATTTGTGTCTTTTGGATAAAGTTAGAGGATGTATTGAGAAGTCATAAGTGGGTATAGTTGATTTTAAATATGTGAGTAGATTATATTGTGACACTCTGCTTAATGTTATTGCCTGGTGTAAGCCTCCGCACTTTCTGTGGATACCCAGGCCTGATCCAGGAGCGCACTTTCCTGAACCAGGGCCACGAGAATGGACGACTGTCCTAAGGGTTTAAACAGACAAACACAAGAGACCTGCTTGCTTGCCAAAGAGTAAAACAGCCTTTATTAAACTCAAGTCGGGTATTTATACCAGGAGGCAAAAGGGTTCAAAAGGGCATGGCCCCCTCCCATCAGGAGCAGTAGAATAGATTGAAATATTCCCAGCACCTCAGGCAGAATCAGCTACAGGGGAGGCAGGCGTGGGAGGCGTGTAGGGCCCGCAGCTGCAACCTTGTTTACAGGTGGAATTACCATAATAAAGACAGCCAAGTTCTTTCTAAGCTACCCTCAAGCCATTGCTAGTGCAGAATCTCCAGGGGCCAGAGGTCAAACAGCCCTGCAAAATGCCAAGAAAGAAAAGGGAAAGAGACCTGAGTACCTACAAGTCTCCCTTTAAATATATATAAATATGATGGCAGAAACCTGTCTTAGGTGCCACCGGGATCCAGCACAAATCCGGGTCCGTCATCAGGATCATGTCTCAGGTCCAGATGTGTCCCATGTCTTAGATTGGAACAACCTGCCCAGTGATCTAGACCCGTCTCTGGTTAAAGCCATCCTCCAACGTGTTCAACCGATATTATGCTGAAAGATATTCCAAGGCGAACGCTTATTAGGGCCAGGCCATGGCAGACCTGAGAGTCATTGGCCAGATGAAGACTCTCCAGCATACACATAAGCATTCCTGGAAGAGATAGTGCTTGCACAATATCTAAAAAGTTTGCTCAGAATAGAGCCCCTTGAGTAGGGCTACAGCACCGACCAAAGGGACCCCCAGCATGACTATTCAAACTAAAGTAGAGCCAATTAGTAATTTGTATTCTGGGGTCCGAGGAAAAGCAGCAAAATCTTGACCTGTGACCAGCAGAGGTCAAAATCCACACCTAGTTTGTAAAGATCAACTACAGCATCCAATGGAGAATTTAGATTACTTTGAATAGTTATGGTAATTCTGTCTATCTGGCAAGGTTTTTGCCACGAGCACCCAACGCTGCAATCAGGGCAGGGGAGGTAGCTGTTTTCCCCTCAGGGGGTCAAGCAGCCTGGGCAGATCAAGGCAGAGCAAGACAGAAGGCTGGGAAAGGGGGAATATCAGGTGCTGGATCATCTCTCAGGAATCTGCCAACTCCGCCGCCGCCTCCGCCGCCGTGTCCGTGGGAACTCTTGATCTCGCCTCATCCTCAGGACTCTGAGTAGGGGAATTCACGGTCCGCACCAGACATTCAGGGACCCAGATCAGGAGCTCTGCATCCTGTGGAAATACACAAACCGCTCCTCTGCCCCAAATTAAGATCCGGTCCGGACCACACCAAGTACCGTTTGCCAGATTTTTCCTCTTTACTAAGGGCTTCCTGGGTGAGCTAGGCTGCCAGTGATTCTCTGCCACCGTACGGGAGCCAGCATCCACGGTCAGAAAGTTTAAAATGTATAAAATGAACGATAGATGCTCTCTGGGGGTAGAACTGTAATCCCCCTTTTTGTTTTGTGCAGAGAAGCCTTAAGAGTTCGGTGGGTCCTCTCTACGACTGCCTGCCCCTGGGGGTTATGGGGTATACCGGTTTTGTGAGAAATATGAAACTCACGGCAGAACTTAGCAAAACCAGTACTGGTATAGGCTGGTCCGTTGTCCGTTTTGAGAGATTTAGGGACCCCCATGTAGGCAAAGGCCTGCAGACAGTGGCTTTTAACATCCCGTAATTTTTCTCCTGTATGAGCTGAGGCAAAGATAAAGTGTGAATATGTGTCCACAGTTACGTGAACATACTGCAAACATCCAAAAGAAGGAACGTGGGTAACATCCATCTGCCATAAATGGTTGGGAGCCAGGACACGAGGGTTAATTCCCAATTGGGGAGCAATCAAAAATTCTACACATAAAGGGCACTTCTTAACAATATCAGTGGCTTGCTCCTGAGATATTTTATAATGAAATCTCAAAGACCCAGCATTGAGATGAAAGCAATTATGAGCTTCCTTAGCAGCTTCATAAGATTCTTGACTAACTGTATAAACCTGGCGAGTGAGTTCATCAGCCAAGGCATTGCCTTCACTCAAGGGGCCAGGAAGATCGCTATGTGCCCTCAAATGTCCCATGTAAATGGGAACAGACCTGGCCCAAAGCAATACCTGAAGAGCCAGAAGCTGAATCTGGACTCGAGATACAGAAGCAATATAAGCTGCAATTTCTAAAGGTGCAAGAATTTTGCTAATATACTGACTGTCAGTATAGAGGTTAAATGGAATGTCAGCATATTTTTCCAGAGCCAGTTGTACTGCGGTTAATTCAGTTACCTGAGCTGAGTTAGTATCAACGGTCTGAGTGCAAACATCAGGTGAGGAGAACACCACAGCTCTCCCGGTGGAGGAGCCGTCAGTAAATACATTCCTAGCCCCAGCCAAAGGCCTTAAGGAAATAACTTTAGGGGAACACACCGGATGATTTTTTTTATTATTTTATTTTGATTTTTGAGACAGGGTTTCTCTGTAGTTTTTGGTGCCTGTCCTGGAACTAGCTCTTGTAGACCAGGCTGGCCTCGAACTCACAGAGATCCGCCTGCCTCTGCCTCCCGGGTGCTGGAATTAAAGGCGTGCGCCACCACCGCCCGGCCTACACCGGATGATTTTTGAAAAAGGTGACTAGCTTATTATAAGGGTAATGATTATCAAACTTACAGGGATTGGTGCATAGAAATAAGGTCCAATCCTCAGCAAAATTCTGCAGCCAAGTTATTTCTGACTGGGTATACGGTGTAATAACTTTATCAGGCAACATACCAAAGGTTTGCAAACACAGTTTATATCCTTTCTGAATAATGCGCAGCACAGCTGATGGATAAGATATAACAATTTTTATGGGTGACACGTGTTCATGCACCCATAGGATTGGCCCTGTTTGCCAAAAAACTCCAGTAGGGCTATGTTTGGAAGGGAAAATTATTAAGAACAGAGGTTGATTATAGTCTATATACTGGACATGAGCAGAGGCAAGCCTTTCTTCAATCAGTGAAATACACTGTCTTGCCTGGGGTGTTAACTCTCGAGGGGAAGTTGGGTCTGAGTTTCCCTGCAGGATGTCAAAAAGTGGCTTTAGGGTTCCAGTAGGGATACCCAAACAAGGCCGGATCCAATTGAGGTCCCCAAGTAGCTTTTGAAAATCATTTAGAGTTTGTAATTTATCTAGGCGGAGAGTGCCTCGAAGGTCTCTTGTGTTGTGTCACCTTTGATCCTGGTGCCTAGCTTTTCCACGAGCTGCAGTAGCTGATCTGCTAACTGCCCTTCTAACTCTGAAGTGGATATTTCGGCACCCATTTTCCTCAAAATCAAGTTTATTCACCCCCTTATCATACGTGCACAATTGCACACTACAAAACTGGCCAGTTTCCGGATCGTGGGGGGACCCTTGCCTCTTGGGCTCTCGTGGTGGATCCAGAGACAGCAGAACGCGGTTCTTCAGTCCTTCTTCAAGTGCCCACCCAGGGACGCCATCTGTAAGCCTCCACACTTCCTGAGCGCACTTTCCTGAACCAGGGCCACGAGAATGGACGACTGTCCTAAGGGTTTAAACAGACAAACACAAGAGACCTGCTTGCTTGCCAAAGAGTAAAACAGCCTTTATTAAACTCAAGTCGGGTATTTATACCAGGAGGCAAAAGGGTTCAAAAGGGCATGGCCCCCTCCCATCAGGAGCAGTAGAATAGATTGATACATTCCCAGCGCCTCAGGCAGAATCAGCTACGGGGGAGGCAGGCGTGGGAGGCATGTAGGGCCCACAACTGCAACCTTGTTTACAGGTGGAATTACCATAATAAAGACAGCCAAGTTCTTTCTAAGCTACCCTCAAGCCATTGCTAGTACAGAATCTCCAGGGGCCAGAGGTCAAACAGCCCTGCGAAATGCCAAGGAAGAAAAGGGAAAAAGACCTGGGTACCTACAGCCTGGAAACAATGGAAGAATTTTCTCTGCCCATTATGAGACCAAGAAGCTGCTATAACTCTGAGATGTAGTGCTCTTTATGTATTTTATTCTTCCAAGGCTTGTGATCAATTATGACCATTAATATTAGCTTCCATTTTAAGTGAGTCTCCCAATCAACCCAGGACCAAAACCTTGGACATTGGTCATGTAACTGAACGTGTTGCCTAAAGGAAGAGTACAAAATTTCACTGATTATTGTCTGTGAAGGAGCTGTTCAACATTTTTCTTTGTCGTATAGGTTCTCCTCCATAAGAAGTAAAGTTCTTGAAACAGGTGTGCATAGAATCAACACTATCCACCAAAGGGTAGAGAAGATCTTTAATCTTACCTTTGTTAACAAAGTTTAAGCCATTTCTTAGAATGGAGGGAGGTTGTTGAATTATGTGTTTCTATCAAATTTGGTAAATGCACAACATACTCAGTCAGAAGGTATTTCAAACCTTGAATCCAGAGTGTCAGTATCTCCTTTGAAGTTTTAGTTTATAAATGTCAGGTTAGTGAGTATTCCTGAAAGGCTAAGGTCCTAGAGTACTCTCCATGTTATGATGCACTATTGCATAGATTGGAAAATATATCTTGTATCATTGTTAGCAGACTTTTCTTATGTCCTGCTCCAGGCCTTGGTTATCCCTACTAGTCCCTGGCCCTACTGCTGGGCCTTGCCCTCAACCCTAGAGGACTTAAGCCACTCAGAAGTAGGTCACAACATCCAGAACCAATTGGTGCATAGTCCAACTGTTACCAGAGAGTCTTCTCCCAGCAACTATGGAAACAAATGCAGATACCCACAGGCAAACATTCTCAAGATTAAGCCTGGAGAATTCTGTGGGAGAAAGGAGGAAAAATTATAGGACACAATGGTGTCAAGGGTACCACCTGAAAATCCACTGAAATATCAAACCTGGGCTCTTGGGTTTAACAGAGGCTGAAATGATAACCAAGGGTCCTTATGGGACCTCTGCATATATGTTACAGTTGTGTTACTTGGTTGTAATGTGGGCCTCGTATCAGTGAAAGCAGGTGATGTCTCTAACTCTGTTGCCTAATTTTGGGACCCATTTCTTCCGCAGGATTGACTCATCTAACGTTGCTGATGGTGGGGTAGTCTGGTCACAGTGCAGCTTGATATACCTTGACTGACTGATATCCATGGCCTGTATCTGAGTAGAAAAAATGGAGGGGTAGTAGATAGGGCAATGGGAAGAAAAAAGAGATAAGGGGAGGGGTTAGGAAAAGGGGAGGGACAGGACAAGAAGATTAGGTTAGGATTTAAATATCACAAAAAAGGAATCGCAAGTACATTATTCTTGGTATTTTCACTCACTGAACTTGTAATTCAGAGTTATTTTTACGAGCTGACTCCTGTAAACTGCATAAAAATATATCTTTTAGGTTCCTTGCTGTTGAGATTCATATAAAACGTGATAAAAAATATGAGAGAATTTGAAAGAATTGGAGCATCATTGTATTTTATTTTATTTAATTTTTATTGTTCTTTTTCCTTATTTATTTATTTAAAGAATTTCCACTTCCTCTCCTCCCCCCAATACCCTCCTGCTCCCCCCACTCACTCTCCTCCTCCCTCACCACTCCCAAGGGCAGTCAGGGTTTACTGCCCTGTGGGAAATCCAAGCTTCTCCCCCCTCCCTCCAGGTCCAGGAAGATGAGCATCCAAACAGGCCAGGATCTCAAAAAGCCAGTCCATTCAGACGAAACAAGACCCAGTGCCATTGTCAATGGCTTCTCATTGAGCCCCCTTTTCAGTCACATTCAGAGAATCTGGATTGATCACATGCTCATTCAGTCCCAGTCCAGCTGGCCTTGGTGAGCTCTCATTCGATCAGTCCCTTGTATCAGTGGGTGAACGCACCCTTGGCGGTCATGACTTCCTTTTTCATGTTCTCCTTCCCTCTGCTCTGCAATTGAACGTTGGTAGCTAGGTCCAGTGCTCCAATGTGGGTCTCCATCTCAATCTCCATTCATCGTTGGATGAAGGCCCCCCCTGATTTAGCTTACCTCACTCAGTAAAGCGTTTTCTATTTCCATCCATTTGCAAGCAAAATTCAAGATGTCATTGTTTTTTACTGCTGAGTAAAACTCTAATGCATTCCACACCTTTTTTTAACCATTCTGCTATTGAGGGGCACCTAGGTTGTTTCCATGTTCTGGCTATTACAAAGAGTGCAGCTATGAACATAGTTGAACAAATACTTTTGTAGTATGATAGGGCATCTCTTGGGTATCTTCCCAAGAGTGAAATTGCTGGGTCCTGGGGGAGGTTTTCAACAAAGGAGCTAAAAGTATACAATGGAAAAAAGAAAGCATCTTTAACAAACGGTGCTGGCATAACTGGATGTCAACCTGTAGAAGAATGAAAGTAGATCCATATCTATCACCATGCACAAAACTCAAGTCCAAATGGATTAAAGACCTCAATATAAATTTGAGCACATTTAACCTGATAGAAGAGAAAGTGAGAAATAGTCTGTAGTACATGGTCACAGGAGACCACTTCCTAGGTAGAACCCCAGTAGCATAGACAATAAGAGATTTGAGTTATAAATGGGACCTCCTGAAACTGAGAATCTTCTGCAAAGCAAAGGACACTGTCATTAAGAACAAAAGGCAACCTACAGATTGGGAGAAGATCTTCACCAACCCCTCAACAGACATAGGTCTGATCTCCAAAATATACAAAGAACACCAGAAACTAGACACTAAAACTCTAATTAACCCAATTAAAAAATGGGGTACTCTACTGAACAGAGAATTCACAACAGATGAAGTTCGAATGGCCAAAAGGCACTTAAGGTCATGCTCAACCTCCATAGCGATCAGGGAAATGCAAATCAAAACAACTTTGAGATACCATCTTACACCTGTCAGAATAGCTAAAATCAAAAACAGCAATGATTGCCTATGCTGGAGAGGATGTGGAATGAGGGAAAGACTCATCCATTGTTGGTGGGAATGCAAACTTTTGCAGCCACTGTGGAAATCAGTGTGGGGGATTCTCAGGAAACTGGGAGTCAACTTCCCTCAGGACCCAGCAATTCCACTCTTGGGAATATACCCAAGAGATGCCCTATCATACTACAAAGGCATTTGAGCAACTATATTCATAGCAGCACTATTTGTAATAGCCAGAACCTGGAAACAACCTAGGTGCCCCTCAAGAGAAGAATGGTTAAAGAAGGTATATGTGTGGAACATATACACATGAGAATTTTACTCAGAGGTAAAAAACAGTGACATCTTGAATTTTGCATGCAAATGGATGGAAATAGAAAACGCTTTACTAAGGACGTATCCCAGACCCAAAAGGAGAAATATGGTATGAACTCACTCATAAGTGTATTCTAGGCATAAATAAAGAACATTGAGCCTATAATTCGTGATACTAGAGAAGCTAAATAAGAAGGTGAACCCAAAGAAAATCATATAGCTATCCTATTGGATATTGGAAGTAGACAAGATTGCCAGGCAAAACTTGGGTGCACGGGGCTGGGGGATGGATCTAAGGGGAGATGGGTAGAGAGAAGGGAGAAGGGGAGGATTCAGGAGAGCTTGAGGCAATGAGATGGGTGGGAGGGAGGAAGGGTGGATATGGGAGCAGGGGAAGTAAATATCTTAATTAAGGGAGCCATTTTAGGGTTTGCAAGAGACTTGTCTCTAGAGGCGTTCCCAGGTTCAAAGAAAGGTCGCTAGATTGTTCCTTGTGCAGCAGAGGAGAGGGTGCCTGAACTGGCCTTGTCTTATAACCACACTAATATCTTGCATATCACCATAGAACCTTCATCTGGTGATGGATGGAGATAGAGACAGAGACCCACATTGGAACACTGGACCTAGCTCCCAAGGTTCAGTTGCAGAGTAGAAGGAGGGAGAACATGTACAAGAAAGTCAGGATCATGAGGGGTGCGTCCACGCACTCAGACATTGGGACTGATGTAATGGGAGCTGACCAAGGCCAGCTGGACAGGGGAGTAATGGAGCATGTGATCAAAATGGACACTCTGAATGTGGCTGACAATGAAGGCTGACTGAGAAGCCAAAGACAATTGCAATGGGTTTTTTAAAAAAAATTTACTTATTTATTTATGTATAAAAATTTCCACTTTCTCCCCTCCTCCAAATGCCCTCCCATTCCCCCCATTCCCTCTTCTCCTCCCTCTCCAGTCCTAAGAGCACTCAGGGATTCCTCCCAATACCCTACCATTCCCCCCATTCCTTCCCCCTCCCTCGAGGTCTAGGAAGGTGAGCATTCAAACAGACTAGGATTCCAAAAAGTCAGTACATGCAAACGAAACAAGACCCATTGCCATTGTCAATGGCTTCTCAGTCAGCCCCCATGTCAGCCACATTCAGAGAATCCAATTTGATCACATGCTCATTCAATCCGAGTCCAGCTGGTCTTGGTGAGCTCTCATTAGATCAGTCCCCATCTATCAGTGGGTGAACGCACACCCCGCGGTCCTGACATCCTTTGTCATGTTCTCCCTCCTTCTGATCCTCATTTGGACCTTGGGGGCTCAGTCCAGTGTTCCAATGTGGGTCTCCATCTCTCTCTCCATCCATCGATGGATGAGGTTTCCCTCTGATCCTGCCTTCCTTGCTCACGTTCTGCATCTCCATCTGCATCTCGTTTGGACCTAGGGAGTTAAGTCCAGTGTTCCAATGTGGGTCTCTGTCTCTATCTTCATCCATCGCCAGATGAAGGTTCTATGGTAATATGCAAAATATTCATCAGTATGGTTATGGACCAAGGCCAGTTCAGGTACCCCCGTGAAGCAAAGGACATTGTCAGTAAGACAAAAAGGCTACCTTCAGACTGGGAAAAGATCTTCACCAACCCCTCATCATACAAAGGTCTCATCTCCAAAATATACAAAGAACTCAAGAAACAAGACACTAAAACTCTAATTAAGCCAATTAAAAAATGGGGTACTGAACTGAACAGAGAATTCACAACAGATGAACTTCGAATGGCCAGAAGGACATGCTCAACCTCCTTAGCAATCAGGGAAATGCAAATCAAAACAACTTTGAGATATCATCTTACACCTGTCAGATTAGACAAACTCAAAAACACCAATGATAGCCTATGCTGGAGAGGATGTGGAGTGAGGGGAACTCTCATCCATTGTTGGTGGGAATGCAAACTTGTGCAGCCACTGTGGAAATCATTGTGGCAGTTTCTCAGGAAACTGGGAGTCAACCTCCCTCAGGACCCAACAATTCCACTCTTGGGAATATACCCAAGAGATGCTCTATCATACTACAAAAGTATTTGTTCAATTATGTTCATAGCTGCATGATTTGTAATAGCCAGAACCTGGAAACAGCCTAGGTGCCCCTCAATAGAAGAATGGTTAAAAAAGGTGTGGAACATATACACATTAGAGTTTTACTCAGCGGTAAAAAACAATGACATCTTGAATTTTGCATGTAAATGGATGGAAATAGAAAACGCTTTACTGAGGATGTAACCCAGACCCAAAAAGAGGAATATGGTATGTACTCACTCATAAGTGGTTTTTAGCCATAATTAAAGGTCTTTGAGTCTATAATTTGTGATCCTAGAGAAGTTGAATAAGAAGGTGTGTAGGAAGCAACCTAGAGGCACAGGTGGTCCTGCAGTTTGGAGGTATACAAGCCCATACCTGGCTTAGCCACGTGGGGCTGAGCACCCTTGTCTGCACCCTTGCTTGCACATGCTCAGACCAGCAGAATGGCATTAACCAATCAGGACAGCGTTCAAGCTTCTCCACCGTTTAAAAGCAGCTGCCTCTGGGCTCAGCTTCCTCTCTCTAAGCTTTCTCTCATCCCTGCTCTATCTTCCCTTCCCCCAATTTTCCTCAATCAAAGGGCTCTGAATAAAGACGTGACCAGGGAAGGAATTCTCGTTTTTAGTGGCGTTCATTCCTGCTGGTCAGGATGCGCTTCGCAACTGGTGCCGAAACCCAGGACGCCGAGGGACCCTGACAACTACGCGGGGGACCCTGAGAAGGAAGCGCCCAGCAACAGGTGCTGAAAGCCCGGGAAGAAAAATCCGAGATCAGACACCAGGACACAGAGAGCCGTGAATTTCAAAACTCTGAACACGTGGAGCAGTGAGTGACATCAGTTAAATCCTCCAGAAAGGGGAGGAAAAAGAATGAAAAAAGTATAGGCCTAAAAAGAAAAGAAAAAAAAATCAAAGTTAAGGTATCTGAAAGAAGGTACAGAAAGCAACGGGGGAAAAAAACCCTTAAGTTCAGTGCAGGTGGAGCTGAGAAAAAGCGAGGTTTACGGTTGGGATATCCGCGGCTTCCTCCGTCCGTACTCGCTGTTAGAGACTCGGGGCAACAGTCTCATAGGGAGGCGGGTTTGATCATGCTTAAAGACTGCCTTTCCTATTCTTAAAGAGCCACAGAGCTTTTGAAGGTGATTTTCGCCTAATTTTGTTAAGAGAGCACAGTCTCTGGCTCTCACGTACAAAAAGCTTTAATTTTGATTGAGGAAGTAGACGGCGTGGTGGCGCACGCCTTTAATTCCAACACTTGAGCTCTGAGCGGCTCTGCAAAAAAACCGCGTTTCCATAGCAACATAGGCGGGCACAGTTAGAGTGCACAGTTCACAAAAACAGGATAAACCGGTGAGACCGCACACGGCCCGGGGCGGGGCCATGCCTTTGGGCCATGCGGAGCGCGCCACAATGGGCCACAATGGGCCACGCCTCAGCCGCGGCCGCCAAAAATTCAGTCAGATAAAAACATTTGTTGCCAAAAATTCAGTCAGATAAAAACATTTATCCCCCAAAAAATGTGCATCGTCCCGTCGTCAACAAAAAGTAGTCAGATCGATTGTCGACGCCCATTTTCCCTCAAAAAACTGGTCGTAATTATCATAATAAAGGCGTGTCAACCTGGTTACCCGTTACGGACCTATTGCCTCAGACAACGGGTGGAATAAAACAATGCTACCTAGAGGTTTTTTCATTTGAATGCGGGCCTGGAGAGATGGCTCAGTGGTTAAGAGCACTGACTGCTCTTCCAAAGGTCATGAGTTCAATTCCCAGTGACAACTGTTTTGGTTTTAGACAATAGAGGGGGACTACCAGTGACAGCTTCCCCCAGAGAAAGGATTTCTCTTGCACTCTTTACTCTTAATTTTTTAATTCAAAATATTGCTGGAAAAACAGCAACAGACAGGCATGCCCTGTTTGAAAGCTCTACAGAGCAAGATTTGGTCATGTGAAAGGATGTATTGATTAATAAATGGTGTGGACCGGATCCGGTAATTACCAGATCCAGGGGAGCAATTTGCATTTTCCCTGAAAATCGTGACGATCCAATCTGGGTGCCAGCGAGACTGACAAGAGAAATAAAGAAAAAAGATGATCCAGTGGATGCTGAGTATCCTGCTGTGGAAGATTCGTGCGGAGGCAGCAGAGATGACACTCTGGGCGGTGTCAAGAGCAGCTCTCTCACGTTATCACCTTGAGCAGCACCCTGTGCAACCTCTTATCTCTTAACAATTTTCTGACTGACTCTATTCTGCCTTTTCCTTCCTTAGGAATGGGTGGGAGCAGAGATATTCTTGGCATGCTGTGTCTAGGTGGAAGTGCTGTATGTCTTTGATTGGTGTGCTACCTGCTAGCCCAAGTGAGGAGGGACAAGGTCTTTGTGGCACAGGCCTTGGCAGCCTTGGAATGTGTATCCTCACCCCAAGTTTGGCTCTCAGCCTCAAAAGAGCTCTTAGGCAATTAGCCATACATAGCCTTTGTATTTACAGTAGAAGGGGGAGATGTAGGAAGTCACCTGGAGGCAAAGGTGGTCCTGCAGTTTGGAGGTATACAAGCCCATACCTGGCTTAGCCACGTGGGGCTGAGCACCCTTGCCTGCACCCTTGCTTGCACATGCTCAGACCAGCAGAATGGCATTAACCAATCAGGACAGCGTTCAAGCTTCTCCACCGTTTAAAAGCAGCTGCCTCTGGGCTCAGCTTCCTCTCTCTAAGCTTTCTCTCATCCCTGCTCTATCTTCCCTTCCCCCAATTTTCCTCAATCAAAGGGCTCCGAATAAAGACGTGACCAGGGAAGGAATTCTCGTTTTTAGTGGCGTTCATTCCTGCTGGTCAGGATGCGCGTCGTAAAGGTGAACCTGAAGAAAATCATATAGTTATCCTCCTGGATATTAGAAGTAGGCAAGATTGCCAGGCAAACTTGGGTGCATGGGGGTTGGTGGGGTGGAAGCACGGGGAGATGGTTAGGGAGAGGGGAGAGGGGTAGGATCGGGGATGAATTGGGGAAATGGGAGAGGGGACGGAGGAAGGATGGTTATGGGAGCAGGGAAGTTTATATCTCAACTAAGTGAGCCATTTAGGTGTATACAAGAGACTTGATTTTGGAGGGGTTCCCAGGCCCAAGGAGAAGTCCCCAGATTGTACTCTGGGCAGCAGAGGAGAGGGTGCCTGATCTGTCCTTGGCCCATAACCATACTGATGAATATTTTGCATATCACCACAGAACCTTCATATGGCGATGGATGGTGATCGAGACAGAGACACATATTGGAACACTGGACTTAACTCCCTAGGCCCAAATGAGAAGCAGTGGGAGGGAGATCGTGAGCAAGGAAAGCAAAATCAGAGGGGGCCTTCATCTGAAGATGGATGGAGATAGAGACGGAGACCCACATTGGAGCACTGGAAGTCAGGACCGCGAAGGGTACATTCACCCACTGATACAAGGGGACTGAACGAATGAGAGCTCTATTCATGAGAACCAGAAACTGAAAACCACCTAAACGTCTTTAAACAGACTAATGGATCATTAAAATATGCTTCAGACACACAGTGGAATGTTGTTCAACTGCTATGAAAAATGACAGTGTGACACTTACTGGAAAATGGCTAGAACTAGAAAAGGCCATAGAGTGAGGTATCCTACAGTTTCTGTCTCACCTGCAGATTCGAGCCACAAACATTCAGATGTGAATTTATGACATGGAATAAATTCAGAAATCAGGAATGTACAAAGGCTGTAGGTGCACTAAGGCAAGTTGGGAGAAGAGTATTTGGATAGGGATAATTTAAAGATGGAAATTGGGTCACTATGTCCCAGCCTCCTTCAAGGATGGAGCCCACCTTCTTGATCAGAGATCACTCCAGATGCCAGAACTCCAAGTAGGTCACCCACCTGAAGACACCTTCCCCAAATCTTGAGGTACCTGCCTAACCTAGCCCAAACCATAGTCTTCTTCATCTCCATGTCTTGACCCCCAGTTCAGATGGAGACCCCCTGCTTGATCATGGGCCACTGTGACCACTAGAACTTCAGGTAGATCTATGGCTCACGGATCTCCCCTACTCTCCAGATTGCTGCACACAATACACAATTCTAACTCTCCTCCCCCTTCACAGAGTTTCTCTGTGTAGCTTTGGAGCTTGTCCTAGAACTCGCTCTGTAGATCAGGCTGGCCTCAAACTCATAGAGATCCACCTGCCTCTGCCCCTTAACTGCTGAGATTAAAGGCGTGCACAATCATCAACTGGCAACTGCCTCTCATTCTTTTCTTTTTTATAATATTTCAGTATTTTATTTGTGGTTCAGTCTATGTTAAACTAACTTGAAAGAGGAGAGGAAATGTTGTTAATATTAAAAAGACCTATGCCATATTCAACATCAAAAATAAAATATGGGAAAATATTTAAGTGAAGGTGACAACACAACATTATTTCTTTGCATTAACAATCGTTCTTTTTTGCCATGTCCCAGATCCCAATTTGGACAGATACTCCTTCTTTAGCCAGAGGCAACGATTCTCACCAGAAGTTTAGGTAGTCCAACTGCTAACAGATGCCTCTCACTCTCACGGTGCCTGCCCTACCAAGGCCTCCTTCCTTCCTGGTCACTGTGTCCCAGTCCCTGAATTAGACAGAGACTCTCAGCTCGCCCAGAAGCTATGCTGTCTGCCAGAAATCCATGGAACAAATTACCCATCCAAAACTGACAAAATCAGAAATTGTTAAGTAAGCCTATAGTCACCACAAATGCAGAGGCCTAGATGACAGCATAAGAACACAATCAAAGGTAGGCAAAGCAGTTTATCACTACTAGAGCTCAGTTGTCCTAGTACAACAATCCCTGAAAATCCCTACATGCTGAAGCACACACACACAGGCCTTAAATCTAACCTAATGAAAATGTCAGATATCCCTAAAGAAGAAATTATTAAATAAATCCCTTTTAGAAATTGAGAAAAAGGCTAACAACTCTTGTGGAAAATGAATAAATCCTTTCATGAAAGCCAAGGAAAAACAGTCAAAAGAAATGGATAAAACTATTCAAGACTTGAATACAAAGATATAAGGAATAAAGAAAGCACAAATTGGAATACTGAAAAAGAGAAGTCAAGGTGAGCAAACTGAAACTATAAATTCAAGAATCACTAACAAAATACAGGAAATGGAAGAGAGAATCTTAGGCATTGAAGATTTGAGAGAAGTAGGCATACCAGTCAAAGAAAATGATAAATATAAAAAAGTGAAAATGTCTAATTGAAGAATTCCTGACACCGAACATCCAGGAAGCCTAACTGATGTAATTACTTGAAGGAATATGGGTAAGGGGTTACTTATAGATAGAATCGCTCAAGGGCAGTTGCATCATCAAAGAACACATCCCATGTCAGTTTCTATTGTACAGACACTTCTAGTCAAGCCTCATGACCGGAATTCTATCCCAAAACCCTCATGGTCGTAAAAGCAAACCAGCTCTCATTGGTCATCTTATGACCTCCAAGTACACTTTACTCTAAAAATCTCTCAGTTACCATTCACATACACAGACAAATACACATTAAATAAAAAGCCCACCTCAACACGAGTCACAACTTACAAACACTGCATCCCTGGAGCTCTTCATATGACCTTCAGGTCACTCAGCTCCTCTGAAAATATTCTCAACCTAGAAATTGATGCTTCTTTTCTGGTATTCTCTCATATTTTGCATCTTAAATGCAGTTTCTCTTTCCTCCTCTTCCCCCAAACCCCTCCCTCCTCCCGTTTCCCACCTCCATTTTCTTCAGGTCAAATGGACCTAAATCACTACAAAATAGGGGATGTTCTATACCTTGATCAGAACTCTGTATCTATGGATAATTCTTGGCATCTCCTCCAATTTCTCTTCTACTAAAAATCATAAGTCCATGTCAGGATTCAGAAAAAAGATTTGGGGTCATGATATCACTTCACGTCTTCCTCTTTGTAATGGGAACAATTCACATCTCCCTTCCTCGCCTTCTGCCATCATTTTGCCTTGCTAAAGCTTATTGAGTCTAACATCTTAGCAATGCTTCATTTGGGAATTTCACATAAAGTTCTTGCAATGGTGGTATGCATTCCAACAACTTGAACGCATGTCACTCCTCTGCCATTCCCTATTTCTGATACTGTGGTCTCCATGAAGTACTGGGATGAATTCTATCTCATTTTCCCTTTAGGCACTTTTACACTCTCCTTCACATCTTCTTCCTCTATTCCAATAGTTTTCAACCTTTGGGTTCTGCCACTTGGGGGGTTGAATGCCCTTTCACAGGGGTTGCATATCAGGTATTTACATTATGATTCACGACAGTAGCAAAATTAGAGTTAAGAAGTAACAATGAAATAATTTTATGCTTGAGGGATACCACAACATGAGGAACTCTATTAAAAGGGTCAACACATTAGCAAGGCTGAGAACCTCTGCTCTATGCCTTAATGGAGTAAAAACTTCTGAAAAAAATTACACTGAAAATTTCAGAGTCTAAATTTAGCTATTTCATGTAAATTTGGAGAGGTGGCTTCCCCTGGAGACTGAATTGCCTTCTAACTGATGTCTGAGAACAAACAATGACTGAGGTGGAAGTCCTGGAAACTAAACTTTCCACCCATATCTTCAGTTTATATTATGAGTTATTTATTTATGTATTTATGTATTTATTTATTTGCCGAAGCATACCTCTTTAGAATGTGGAACAAGAGGACCTTGTGTGGTTCTATTTTCCTACCAATTTCTGTCAGAATCCTCTTACTATAGCACAGCTTCCATCCATATGGAGAAAGTGTGGGTCTAACTCAATTGTTCTTTAAAAGGGAGATACACTATCTGTGAGAGGTTATATATGTGACAATGAATGCCCATGGTTGGGTTCTTCACAAAAGGGAAATAGAAGTGTGCTAGTGCCCCGTAGTGGGCAGTGCCCATGGATATCCCTCGTTTAGCTCAATTGCACATTGTGGACTCTATCTCCCCAATCTCAACACAGTCAGTGGTGCCAAAGATCAGAGATTTTGCTCCAACCTCCAAAGCAGTATAAAAACTAAGGACTCCACAGTGGAGATATAGTTGCTTTCCTGTTTGTTGGTGAGAGCTTATTTATGAACCTCCTTTTAGCCTGGAGTTGGTCATGTGTATCAATGCAACTTGAACTCTTCTCTGCCCTTGTTTGTATCCTGCCTTTGCTTTAAGTATCTCTATGTACAATCCTGGCCTATATTTCCAGAAATGAAGACCTTAAGAGATGGTAGTGCATTTGTAGAGTAGAGCAAGTCGTAAGCAGGTGACAAACATGGGTAATGCAGTTAACGTTTTATTTGACATGAGTAGATGACCAGAGCATGTTTATGTGCATACAGAAAGTATCATGAAGGAGTCTCCTGGCAGATGTTGCTGATACAGGAGCCCTTAGCTCAATTCTACAGACAGTGATCTATTTAGGCAACTATTGACTTCACTGTGGCTTTTGCTTTATAATTGACCACATCTCATAAAGCAATGTAATGATGCTGATGACTGAAAGCACAGCTGTCAGCATCCCCAGTGGTAGCACATGGGTTTTCTGCTTCCTTATCAGATCCTTTTTACTGACCGGAAATGTTAGTGGAAAGTCAAGGGTGCTTTGACCATAAATGTCCACCAGGTGGTTCAAACTCACAGCCAGAACTGTGCAAATGATGTTGAAGATCAGAAATAAGACAGATGTTTTGTAGCACAGGATCATGAAATCAGGGTATGGGGCTCTGATCCAGCAGACCATAATGGCCACTGAGGTAAAAATAAGAACTACGGGCTGCATAAAATTAGACAATATTATCAGGCCCCTTGCATACTCAAGTTCCATTGAAATGGTCCAGTTGGAGTTCATAGCACTGTACACTGGCACCCTGGTTATTGAACCTGAATTGTTGACTTCTTGATAATAATAAGCTTCCCACAGTCCAATGTACAACAGGTGTAGAGCCTTGCTGTTGAATTCCCAAATGCGCCAGTATCTACTGGTAGCTAGGCTTATCCCAAAACCCCAGACCAAAAAACTGCAAAGGAGGCTTGTCAGTCTGAAGATCCACTCCTTCACTTCGGCAGAGTTGTAGATGCTGTCAGGAAAGTGTGGAATCAACCAGGAACATGAGGGAAAAGAGAAGACACAGAACAAATCATTGTTAGAGGCCTAAAGAGCCATTTTGTTTCTCCTGTCTAAAAGTTGCATTGAAAAGCTATTTCTATATATTACTCCTGCACATTCTGTAGATAATAATAAAAGAAACAAGGCTGGTGACCCTTCAGTGGATAAGAGTACTTCCTATTCTTGCAAATGACCAGAGTTTCTTTCCTAGCACCTTCCCTGAGCTACTCACAACCACCTCCAGGGGATTTGATGCCCTCTTCTGGCCTCCAAGGGCATGGTACCAACATGCCCAACCCCTACACATACATCTATAACAAAACAAAATAGATTATTATTTTATGTTTTGGTGTGTTTTGCTTGCATATACATGTATGTACCTTTTGTGTGCCTGATACCTAAAGAGTTCAGAACAGAGTGTCAGAAACTGGCACTGGAGTTACAACTGGTTTTGAGCTGCTATGTTGGTGCTGAGAATTGAACTCCAAACCTCTCACAAATGAGCCATTGAACTCATTTGTATCCATGAAATACAAGTGACTTATTTATACATGTAAAGAGATATATTCATCTTTAAGTGTGAAAGATGAACACAAAACTGTAACTTCAGGGAGAACAGTTATCTATCCAGTTGACTTCAGTAGTCAGTGACATTCTTATTTGCATATTTGTTACAATTTATAAGATTTTTGCTAAAGAAAGCAATAGAGAAAAGCACAATTAAAATCATAATGGCTTTACCATTGACGATGTATTTAAAAAAATGAAATATGATAACATATTTAGGTGATATATTCATTGCCTAGTATGTATTGGATACTTATTTCTATCAATAACACACCTATACACACACACAAAGTATGTAAAACAGAAATCATGGCAGACTTTGTGGACATTTTTGTCCTTATCACTTCCTCCAATTTCTATCTTTGAATAACCAAAGTCACTTCATTAACATGTGCAAAGTATGTTGACAAATTTTGAATAAACAACTATTTTCTGTGAAGTAAAACAACATTTTACTTGATCCTGCGAACCATGTTATCAGGATGTCTTATCAGTTTAAATCCTTGGGTGTAAGTGAAAATGATCAGATGGAAAATTATGCCCCAGGGATCTCAGCTTGGTTGTTTTGCAGAAAGGTAAAAGATGGAGTCTTTTTATCAGTAGAAATGTGGACTGTGTCAGTGACTGCATATGAAGAACCGTTTGGGGAACCTACAAACTATATTTTCTTGCCCAGAAATACTTTCTCTTATACACCCACTGTGTTCTAACTGAATGAAGGCACAGATGTCCTACTTGAAAACTTACACCAACATGATGGGTTTGGAATTGATAGCCAGCTTGGTTAATACACTGTCTATAGCACAGCGCTGAAGGAGAGTGGATCAAGATTCAGACTGTTGAAGACTTTGTTAATTCCACGTCTGATATCTGTGGGGTGGATGCATGTTTATTTTTCAGAAAAAGTTTGAAGATCACAGTATAGGTTTCTCCTTAGCCCTTACCTCTGCCTTTTGTAGTAGTATTTATACATTTTGAAGATGAATTCAGATGGGCTTAGTTACTTAGTAGTAATAAGAAATGTTGAACTGGACAGGGAATTATGGGAGAAAGTGAAGCACCTGCAAAAAAAGAAAAAAGAAAAAGAGAAAAGTACAGTGATGCAGAGTGTGACTCATATAACAAATCCTCACCCATCCCTGGAACACAGACCCATCCTCACAGTCCAGTTCTCTGGATTTGCATTAATGTTTATAAGCATATACGCAATAACAAAACCTTCAGTACTACAAGCCCCCATGCCTAACTCAGACACTATCTCCAATCGAAAGGAAAAGCTTGTTTTCACCAAAGGAATCTCACTGGGTATACCAACTACTCTTTAGAACAGGCACCATCTGCATCTGTTTCTTGTTTTTCTTCTTTGGCCCTTTCTCCTGGTATTTTGTCTATTTTACCTATTCTGTTATTTTTTTAATCATCTTGGGATATCCATTTGCTTTCCAGTGTGAGAGAGAATGAATGGGTGTGCATTTGGGGAGACAGAGAGTCAGGGAGGATCTGAGAGGAGTTGGGGGAAGGGAATCCATTACCAGTAGGTATTGTATGCAAAAACATTTTTCAGTAAAAATCTTTCAAGCCTCATGAAAGTGAAATAACAGGCACATAGCAATGATCTCAAACTTTTGTAGGTTAGGAGCAAAGTGCAAAATAGTGAAGTAATATACTTGAATTTAATACTTTATAGAGATATAATGGATTATCCAGTCTCCCGATAGTTTACAGTCAAAGACAGTGCTCCTTGGCTCTGCTAAAAGTAGATAAATTTTATTCACATAGAAACTTTACCAACAAATACATGAATTGTATGATATATACAGCAGTGGTCAACAGTGGTCATCCCTATGTCTTATAAAAAGGAAAGTGATGACTGATAGAAATTTGTGAAAAATATAAAATACTCACCTCTTTTTCCTTTTTATTTCAGCTTGAATAAAACATTTTATGCACAATACTTTTTTATAAGAAGAAAAACACAGAACTGCAAGAGAAGGTGTGAGACTGTTAAAAATCTTTATGCATTGCCAGTGGAGCAAGCAGGCAATGTAGAAAACTAGATAGTTATCCCTCATAGGCTAGAACAGATAATTGCCATAAGATCTATCATTTTAGTTTCAGGGCCTATTCCCTAAAGAATTCAAGAATCATCTTGAATACATGTTCATTCAACAACATTCATGGCACTCTTCTCAGTAAGCAAAGGTGTCATCCATGTGCATGTTCCTTGATGGCTGAAGACATATACAAATCTGAAGGGGGAAATTCTGACTTTGTTTAATATATGAGATCTTTGAGAACATAACAGTATGTGGATAGAGAAAAATCACAGAGAAACAATTATGGCATCATTTCCCACTTATGAGACACCCCATAGGGTGAAATATACAGATGTGGAAAGTACAGTGGGGGTTACCAGGGACTGGACAGTGGGTGAGGATAAATCAAAATGAAAAAGACAAAAAAGTTCCAGAAATGTCTATAAACAAACCACCTTAAGTCAGTGAACTGTATACTTCAAATTCAAGATAGCCAGTTTTCTGTTACATGTATTCCCATGGTAAAAGTGTACAGCACCAAGAGGTAGAAAAGTGGAGAAGTCCTGGGAGGAATTGAGGGGGGACCAAAATAGGATAAAATACAATGCATGAAAAATACTGGGAAGAAATGCTTTTTTAAAAAAAATAATATAGTTTATAAAGTCCGATGATGGATTCTATTTATAGAAGGAAGAGAGGGATACCCCCATGGTGTGGCAGCACCATCATTTGAGTTATTGAGTCATAATTTAACCAATTCATTTCCTGGTCCATGCTCAATAATATAACTGATACATAGAAAGGAGGATGTGATGATTCACACCACATGATTCAATTCTGGGATTTGTTCCTTTTCAAAGGGACCTTCAGAATGACTTACCTCAAGATACAGAACACAGAGCAAGAGAGGTAGCATTAAAAAGACAAAGATGACTGTATATCAAGGGCGATATGGATTGAGATGAGCAGGTTTGGGGAACATCCAATGATGTTGAAGTTCTTCCTGAAGACCATGAGCTGTTTAGACCACACAGACATCCAAGAAGTCTTAAGACTCTTCAAATTATTTTCCAGAATGGACAAATGACAGCGGTTGCTTAGTACAGAAACTCTAAACATTCTAATGTTTCCATGACTATTTGTCTTGGGTAGTGGATTCTGAGCAGTGAAAATATTCTAAGTCTTGTAATCCTAAAGAACTAATACCTATTGTATTATTTGAAATGTTGAAACATCTTTCTCAATCAGAAATCTTTTTATGGTCCCATATAAAATAGCCAGTGTAATTTATGAAGGTCATAAGAGGAAATTGATAAAAATAAAAGGAAAAAACCAATAATAATATTAGTATTAATAGTTTACTAAATTATTAATAAAAATATCACCTGCAACTGAAATACTTTGTCAGCTAAATGGTCCTGGACTTGAGAAAGTGTACTTTCCTTAGGTGACTGGTCCTTGTCAAGGTGTCTATACTCTAGTGGAGGACCTGAGCACAAGAATATAAGAAGAGCAACAATTATATTCTATGGTTGAAGTAGAGGGGATATGTATTTGGAAAGAGGATGTGATATGATATTGGGGGGTTACTAACCAAACAAGTGGGAGACCTGGATGACAAGAACTTTAAGCCTTTGAAGAAAGAAATTTAAGAAGATATCAGAAATGGAAAGCTTTGATAGGTAGGATCAACATACTAAAAATATTAATCTTACCAAAAGCAATCTACAGATTCAATGCATTCCTCATCAATATCACACCACAATTCTTCACAGACCTCAAATTCATATGGGAAAACAAAAATCACAGGATAACCAAACCAATACTCTACAATAAAGTAACTTCCAGATGTATCGCATTCACTGATTTCAAGCTCTACTACAGAGTTACAGTAATAAAAACATCTTGGTATTGGCATAGAAACAGACAAATCTACCAACTGAATCAAATCAAAGCCTATGACATTATTCCACACACCCACAAACACCTGATTTTTGACAAAGAAATAGGTTTGGATGTGTAAATGCAATTTTGTCATAAGACAATAGTAGGAAAATTAGCAAAATATTCTCTACAGCTCAGTGTATCTGTCTCAGAGATGCATTCTTGCTGCTCAGAGGCAATTCCCCTCTGTTGGGAAACCTGCTTTCTGACTGAGTAGGTCAATAAGAGGAGGCAGTACGCCTATCCTCCACATGAGTAATAAAAATGTGCACAGAATGGCAAAGAAGCCAGAACGACAGTCATACCTCTCCTTTTACCCTCAAGCCATGAGTCAGGTGGCTGCACACAAAAACACTTGCCCAAGATCATGGCACTACTGACTGCAAGCTTTCTCTATTGTGTCTCCTGATCTAGACCCAGGTTAAATACATAAAGTTATTCTGTGAAAGGAACATTGGGCCACTTTAGCTCTTGATGCAGGGACTTCTTTATTCACACATCCCTGACCACCTCCCTTTGCCTGCCCTATTGTCTGGGAGGTTCTGGGCCCAGGAACAGTTCCTTCTCCTGCACTGAGGAGATCCACTCAGAGTCAGTCACAAAAGTTTAGACCAAGATGCCAAGACTCTCCTGGCTGCATTTGAAGGAGAATAGGGCAGGCACCAATGCAAGAATTCCTCCAACCATCTGAAAGGCAACATAACAACACCAGAATCCAGGGATCATGCAACAAGGAGAATTGAACAACCTTCTCCAGAAAAATATAGAAGAAATCGACTTTAAACGGAACTATACGAAAATGATAGAGGAACTTAAACAGGAGGTGAAAAACTGCGGTAAAGAAATGGAGATAACAAAAACAAAAGCAGATGAAATGAGGAAATCTCTCATAGATAACCTAGAAAATCAAAAAAGAGCAAGGAAAAAGGTAAGGGAAACAGTTCAAGATTTGAAAAACAAAATGGAGGTAATGAAGAAAACACAAACCGAGGGAAAGCTGGGTATGAAAAATCTGGATAAACTAACAGGAACTACAGAGACAAGTATTACAACGAGGGACAGTGGAACTGTTATACTGGGAGATTACCAATGCCAGCTGAACTGGGGGTGATGGAGCATGTGATCAAACTGAACCCTCTGAATGTGGCTGGCAATGGGGACTGACTGAGATGCCAAGGACAATGGCACTGGGTTTTGATTCTATTGCATGGACTGACATTGTGGGAGCCTGGTCTGTTTGGATGCTCAACTTTATATACCTGGATGGAGTGGGTAGGACCTTTGTCTTGCCATGAAGCAGAGTACCCTGACTGCTCTTAGGACTAAGGGCTAGAGAGGGAGAGATAGGTGGGGAGAGAGAGGAAAAAGGTAGATTGGGAAGAAGTAGAAATTTTAAATAAATAAAATAATCATTTAAAATAAAAAAATAAAAATAAAAATAACAGATCCAGAAGCTAGATGTGTACTTACTGACTCTCTGACAGTTGAAATTTTTTACATAAGAATACAAGAAGAAATGTGACCTTAAGATTAGAGACGCATCAATGGATGACTGGTTCATGCACACTGACAGTTTTCAATCATTTGACTATAATACTGAGGCGTGGATAAGAAAAGCAATTTCCAAATATTTGAAGAAATATCAAGATACAAATGGTTTTAACTGTGGTAGAATACGACACCTGGATTTTAGACAATGCATTCCTACAAATACTGTTTCCTGTGGGAATTACACAAAGAGAATGTCCCAAATTTCTGGACCTTTTCAAAGATGTGGCAAAGGCATACATTTTATCAATGAATATAGATAAACAAGGGTCAAACAAGGCATCCAATTAACATCAAAAACTTCTAGGTAGGGCTCTCACAGTCCCCCAGGTCAAACATAATCCAATCACTCCCACACTGTGGGGTACTTGTCTCCCCAGGAAAATTAAAATATCCAGTGCCTGTTGTAAAACCCACACTGTTCTGGATTAATGAATAAACAAGAAGGATGAATCAAACATTGCAATAGGATCGAGAACACATATATTTTGGTAGATGTCTATGCATGATCAAAACTCAAAGATGAGAGTCCAATTCCATAACATTTTAATTGATGGATTACTGGTCATGGGAAGTAATGTGAAAATTTTTACTCCAGAGTCTTGGCATGTGAATTGAACTCTTCAGGAGGCAGATGTTCATTTATTAGGAATTGGAGTCCTATCTCAAGGAAATCAACACCAGATATTGTTTGGATATATAGGACCAGAAAGAGAGAGAGGAAATCTGAGGCCATATGTGACTAAGTGAGAAGTGAATCTATGTGTCTGTGATCTGTTGCAGCAAAGGAATATGCAATTTAAAATTCCTGCAGTCTCAGAAAAGGAACATAAACCTACTCATATTTCTGTGAAGTATATTGCAAGATACTATAAATCTTTCAACAACCATTCAAGTTATGAAAATATAATAAATAACAACTAGCATAAATTCAGAAGATATCAACAGCCCTACCTTTAAAATTGTTAACAAAGGATCAATATAGGTTAAACAATGGCCTTTAACAAAGGAGAAACGATGGGTTTTAGAATCAGTGTTATATGAGAAACTAGATGCTCAGAAAACTCAAGAATTAATTCTGTATTAAATTCTTTGTATTTGTAGTTTTAAAGTAATATTGAAGATAAGGCTCTTCTAAAAGGGGAAGTTTAGTAGACAACACGGTGCTAAGATTTTGTAAGTCATCCATTGTAAATAATTTACAAGCAATTTCCTAAATTGGTAATTTCTATCAACATGGAAGACATTTTGCTATCTTATTCTGATATAGAATCTGTAGAAAGAATGTTTGAAGGAGTAAGAAACATTTGCCTATTTGGGAATTACAAATTGCTCCTGGAACAAATACAAAGAGGACAGGATATAAATTTTCTTGGATATAAATTATGTCTAGAGAAAAACAGAATATATAAAGAGCAAATAAGGAGAGATTTATTACAAACTCTTAAAGATTTACAAAGATTGCTAGGACATATTTCCAATCTACAGCACACATTTGAGATTCCACCTGCTCTAATAATTTATTTATTCATAACTTACATGATAACAAAGACATACATAGTCCTACCAAATTAAAATTGGTATTGAATAGACTTATCTTTGATTGAAAAGAAATTCCAGAAGGTACATATGGATAATGTGGACCCAAATATAAAGTGTCAAATTCTGGTCATTTTACTCTCCCAATAAGCCCGTACAGGAATTTTGATATATGTAAGATATTTTGTGGAATGAATATTTCTACCAAATTTCCTGAGTAGTGAAAAATAAATAAAATATAATGATGTAAAAACACAACTGACAGAATACAGACAATTCTCCCGCACCACTTTTCCCTCTTTAGATAAATAAACAAATAAATAAATAATTAAATATACAAAGGAAAATATTCATAGTCCATATTTTGGGAATGTGGCTGTAGTATTCCAGGATACTTCCAGCTCTTTGGGGGCACTAATAATCTTATGGGGACCTAAAGGAAATTTAGAGTTATGATCAAGTCATGACTAAAGTGTCCTGTGAGACTTCATCATCTCTGGCAGCAGTCTTGAATTTGTACTGGATGAAGTACTCTGATATCAGGCCATCTGTTCTTACCAGAGATTTCTCAGGTGGTCTCCCTTGATCAAAGTGCTACATGAGAATTGTCTGTATTATGTCAGTCATCATTTATATAAATGGTGGCTGGTCAGGCAGGAGGTGTATGTGGGAATACCAGACAGGAAGTAGAAATGATGCAAGGAGAGCAGGAGATTTCTGGGGAGGAGGAAATTGATTCCTCCTACTTTTGACCAGATCACTGAAGCAGGATATGATCTGCCCCACTGAAAAAGGTACTGAGCCACATGGCTAATATGGATCAGAAAAATGGGATAATCAAGATGTGAGAGTTAGCAAGTAAGAGACTATACCTAATGGGCCAATCAGCTTTATAACTTATGGACTCTTCTGTGTTATTTTTTGGGGGCTAAACAACTTGGGGATCTGGGCAGGACAGAAAATCCCCAACAAGTAGGCCCTTCATGTTACAACCCAGAAAGGACTGGTGAACTTGCTTAAATATGGGATGATCCTTGGGGGTTCCTGACTCATGAAAGTGTCTGCATATATTCTGCAGGATACAAAAGAAAGCGAATGGAAAACTGCCAATATAGGTGGAACTGTCTTTGAAATTTCATGCTTCATTGAAGAGTTTGTTGGACAACAAACCTGAAGATGGATGCCCCATTGGAGCAGCAGATCTGATCTTTGGGTGACTGTTCAGGCAGTAACATGTCTATAACAATTCTAGAGTTTTGGAAGTTGATCACACTGTACTTCCTTTTTACTTAGATCCTTTTGGAGTATTTGATGGTGTTGAAAAATTTATAGTCATAGCTTTTTTAATTATGGTAACAGAAGGTGTAGATATAAATATTATAACTGAATTTTTTTACTTCCAAGCTCTTTGTTACATATACTATTACTAGGTTAAATTTAAAGCTTTTTTAAATTTAAATAGTAAAGGTCAAATGGTATGGGAGATCCATCTTTCTATGTGTTGCTTTTATTGGTTAATAAATAAAGAATCTGGTTTGGCCCATAGAATTGGTGAAGGAAGGCAGAGTCAGAAAGAATTATGGAGCTGACAGATTCAGACATGCTGAAATTTGCCCATAAGCCACTGTCACCTGGCGATACACAGGTTAATGATGATTGGTTAATTTAATATGTAAAAGTTAGCCCTTAAGAAATTAGAGTTTATGGGCCAAGTATTAATTAATTAATACAGTTTCTGCTTGATTGTTTTGGTTCTAAGGTATTCGGATTGCTGGGAACCAAAAATGTACCATCCTCTGTCTTCAACTGCCTATCATGGAAACACTAAAATCATAAGTAATTCTAACAAAATGTGATTTTCACAATTTAAACCATTGGGATAGTGTCAGATTCAAAGACTGTACAGTATTTTTTTTTACTTCACTCAAACATTCCTCTAGCAAAATTGAAACCACCCTAATGGTCAGAGACCATATGTATAGAAATATAAATGAATGGATAGAGACTTCTTCCTGATGAATTGTTTCTGATATTAGTGTAAAGAGTCCATCTCTATCTCCTCTGATAGATTTCAGGGTATTTTACCTGGTGGTAGTATTGGCGTGTTTCCCTTCTTTGAGTTGTAGATTTGTAGGGTTGTCAGATGATTGTGTTATATTGCTGGCACAGGAGGCAGGAAAGATATAGTAAAGAAGACCAAAGGAAGAAAGGGCACATAAATATGAAGGAACTATTTATATATTTAGAGATGCATATTAATATTTTTGTAGATTAATATGTATATATTAAATTTGCAACAATAACTCTCTATATACATATGATAATCTATGCTCATATATATATATTCAAAAAAGTCATGGGAACTGGTGCCATGAATGTTCAAAGAAATTTACTTAATTGGTTTTGCAACTACAAATGTTCAAGATTTTATTGTATTATTATTAACTAGTTTAAAAGGAAGTGATATTACCACTTTCGATGACTGTATTACCCATTCTCAGAACTCCAGTGATTTGTATCCTTTTTTTAAGGGTTAAGGTCCCTTGTTATTTTGCTGTTACACTTTGGAACTTCTGTTGCTTTTTTGTATGATAAGTTTGATATAATGGTAGTATAATGTAAGAAAAGAAAGAACATTCTGGCATTTACTGGATATGCCACAAACATGTCCACAAACATGGAGAACTAATATAACAATAGTTAAATTTATGCAAATCTGAGTCACATTGTTTAAAATTACATTGTGCTCTCAACTCAAGGATATAGTCCAGAATCACCAATCCCATTGAGAACCCAAGAATTGAGAAATGGGAGTGATTAGAGAGGTCAGAAACACCCATGGACACTTTACTGTTTATTTGGTGTGACTTTGTTCTCTGCAGAGAAGCAATTGAATAATAACAGGAAAGAGCCTTCTTTTACAATATCCACATATATTTCCCTTGATTGATAAAATTTTACTTTACACCCGTAATAAGTCAGCAAGGGAACTCAGAGAATATATCTTCTATTTCATCCTGGTCAGGAACATGCTTTTCAGTTTTCAGTCAAAGCAAGAAAAATGCTGTGCTGTTTTAAAATGTCGGCTTTCTGAGCCACCCTTCCAGGGCAAACTCTGACTCCTTCATGCAGACTGTCCGACTGAGTGTGGTCTGTGAGCAGAATGCTGTAGCTTGCTTGCCGGAGAGATCTTGAAATACTGTAGAGTTATGGCAATAAACGTGGCTGCAGCTAGTATCTCTGCACTGAGTTTAAAATTGCAAAAAGCTAAGGAATGGAAAGTATCCAGCTGTCAAAACCCTGACTTTCATCCTTCAAATACTGCTTAGTAAAGACTTGTGTATTCAGAAAAGTGAGATATACATAAGGAGAGATTCAAACAGGAAGAAAACCCCTAAACAGTTTACAACGTCTTAAAAATACATGCTGTATAAAAGTTAAAGTTCTTAAAGTAAAAAAATAAGAGAGTAGTTTGGTGTGGTGGTACACACCTTTAATCCCAATGCCTGGGAGGCTGAGGTAGATTGAGCTCTGTGTTTTCAAGGTTTGGTAACATACACCTTTATCCCCAGCACTGGGAAGGCAGGGACAGACAGACCTCTGTGAGTTCAAGGACAGTCTGGTCTAAGATTTATTCCATGACAAAGTTATACAGAGAACCTGTCTCAAAAAATAAAAGTAAAAATGAAAAAAATAGAGGTTAAAATAAAGCCACCTTAAGATGGAAAATACACAGAGAATCTTGATACTGTATGCCTTTGTGTTCTCTTTGAATTGTTTGAATCCTAAGGAAGGAGCAACAGCTGCTAACAAGACTTTTGTTTATAATTGTTGCTGAACTAATCCAAGATAGGTATTTGGAGAGTACTTTGGCTTCAAAACCGAATTCAAAACGTATGCAACATTGGAGAAGGGATTTTGCTTTTGTTTCCACAGAAAATGAGAGGCTGTGCATTCGTTCTGATCTAAGAAAAATCAGATTTGATCAAGGAAGACTACCTGAGAAATCCCTGGTAGGAACAGATGGCCCAGATGTCTGAGTTCTACATCCAGAACTGATTCAAGACTGCTGCCTGAGATGATTGAGACACAATGCATTTTACATCAAGACTTAATAACTCTAAACTTTCTTTAGGTCCCCATGAGATTATCAGTGCCTCCAATTAGCAGGAAATAGTGTGGAACAATGCCTATATTCCCCCCCAAAAAAATGGACTATGGATATTTTCCTTTGTTAAAACATAAAGATTGGGAAATGGTGTGGGAGATTGTCTGTAATCTGTCAATTATATTTTTAATAAATGCTGATTGATCAGGCAGGAAGTATAGAAAGGAAAACAAAACATGAAGTACAGTTGATGCAAGGGGAACAGGAGAATGCTGAGAAGAAGAAAGTCCATTGCTCAACATTCCTGCACAGAACACAGTGAATTAAGATGAATCCTGCCCTACTGGAACAGGTACTGATCCACAAGATTAACACAGACAAGAATTATGGTTTGCCATAAGATGTAAAACTTAGTTAATGAGAAGACTGGGCTAATGGCCTAATCAGTTTAATAATCTTATGGAGTCCTCTCTATGATTTTCTTTGGAGTATACTGGCTGTGGGGTGCCAGGCATGACAGATACACCAACAAGTCGGCCCCTCAAGTTACAATTAATTCTAGAATTCTGCTAACTGCACTGGAAACTAGAGTATACAGAGATATCCCTGGACTTTTAAACATTTGGGACTTCAAACACAGAATGAAACGTGCCTTTCCTCATAAATAAAGAACCCTTTTAATTCAAATGCTGACAAGGGAAACAAGAAATATACTGATTATATTACTAAAAAAATTTTGCTTCAAGATAACATATCCTCAGAAAACCAAGCTGCTATTGCCTAGTTTCACTCATGTGGATCAATTTTGAAAAACACCCTTGTCCTTTACCTGCCTACCACACAAAGCCCACTAACTTAGGTAATTTTACCAACAAGTGTTTGTCACAGTTACATTTCTGGGAGGGTATTCAGTTTAAAGACTGTGCAAGAATACCATTTTTGATCAATTCAAATGACAGTAAACCAAATATTGAGAAAATAATATGTGTGTGTATGTGTGTTTACATATAAATGTATCTATGAAAGATATGAATATATATGTAAAAACTCATTAGATGGAAATATTAGAGTAGCCTCAGAAAAAGTCTGCTAACAATGAGACAAGATACATTTCCCAATCTATGCAACAGTGCATCATAACACGTTGTCATGGAGAGGACTCTGGGATGTTAGCCTTTTCAGGAATACACACTAACCTGACATATATATATATATATATATATATATATATATATATATATATATATATATACTGAAATTTCACAGGAGATACTGACTCTCTGGATTCAAGGTTTGAAATACCTTCTGACAGTGTATTTTGTGCATTTACCAAATTTGAGATTAACACAGAACACAACAACCTCACTCCATTCTAAGAAATGGCTTAAAACTTTGTTAAACACAGGTAGATTAAAAAAATTCTCTACCCTTTGGTGGATAGTGTTGATTCTATGCACACCTGATTCAAGAACTTTACTTCTTAATGGGGAGAACCTACACAAACAAAAAAAATGATGAACAGCTCCTTCACAGATTATAATCAATGAAATTTTGTACCCTTCCTTGGGTAATACTTTCATTTTCATGACCAATGTCTAAGGTATTGGGCTTAGGTTGATTGGGAGACTAATTTAAAATGGAGTCAGATATTAATTGTCATAATTGGTCACATGCCTCTGAAGAATAAAATACATAATGAGCACTACATCTCAGATTCCTAGCAGCTTATTGGTCCCAAATGGGCAAAAACATTCTGCCATTTTTTCTAGGCAGCAGCACTAATCAGAGTGTCCCAATATAATCTACCTACCTTCCTCGGTCAACCCATTAACAAGATCCTCGAGCCCATAATTTACTCCGGAGATCTTGTCATTTTCTATTTCCCATGTAGTGTAGATCTATTTAATCTCTTTTAGTGTTGTCATCTTTGTCTATGTTCTCTGGGATTGTGATTTGTAGTCTGGTTTTCTTTGCTTTATGTTCAAAAACCACCTATGAGTGAGTACATGTCATAACTGTTTCTTGGTCTGCATTACCTCACTAAAAATAGTGTTTTTTTAGCTCCATACATTTTTTTCTACAAATTTCAAGATGTCATTTTCTGTAGTGTAGTATTCCATTGTGTAAATGTATCACATTTTCCTTATCTTTTCTTCAATTGCAGGGTATTTAGGTTGTGTCCAGGTTCTGGATATGACAAAAAAGCTGCTATAAATATAGTTGAGCACATGCCCTTGTGTCATGATTGAGCATCCTCCTCCTTTGAATATATACTCGAAAGTAGTTTTGCCGGGTTTTGAGGAAGGTTGTTGCATAATTTTCTAAATAATCACCAAATTAACATTAAAAGAGGTTCTACCACCTCAAGCATGAATTTCTTGTGGGATTTATCCACCTTCGGTCTGGAAAATGGTAAAAGTTTTGGCTTCAAGCACTAAGGCTTCCCAACAGCATAGTTTCCATAAGTATCAGTAGTCCGAGATAATGTACTTTTCTTGCATTGGAAATGTTAATGGAGAAGAGAGATAAAAGTTTTAGAACAAGAAGGGAAAGAAAATAGATTTCACACTTCCAAGATTAAATTCTGGGAGAGGGTCATTACTCCAAACCTCAGAAACAGGATGGCTACAGCAAAAATACATTGTTCCTATGTAGCACAGCAGCAATAAATGCTTGGAGAAGGATTCAGAAGCCAAGAAAGAGGATTGAGTCATATATCAGGGTTAAATAGGGTCAGAGAGAACACTTTAGTGACTTCTTAAAAACATTAAGGCTATAAAAGTAGGAGTGACAGGCTGTGAAGCTTGATATATTAAAAACAAAATTTGACTTTTGAAAATGTCAAGTTAGAATATAAAAAATTTTGGGGTCTTTACTGGTCACATCTGCACACCATAGGTAAATGAATTTTACATACAATAAATGTTGAAACATTTGACTGAAGCACTAAGACTATGGTAGGAAAAGCCATTTTTAGTGGTATGAGGAGACACCACAATGTCAAATGTTTTAACTGTTGTAGAAAAGGACATCTAAGAAGCAACTTTAGATAAGATATCAGTAGGAAAAATGACTCCTCTAGGTACGGTAAGAATAGGAGGATTCAGTCTTCTGGTAAATATAGGAGGTGTGGCAAATGCTGACATTGGACTAATAAATGAAGGTCAATAAAAGACTAACAAGACAGTCTGATACACTGGGAAACTCATTGGGGGGCTCTCACAGGCTCCACTGTCAAATAAATTTCAGTCAATCTCTGTCATGTTGAGAACATTGCTCATCAGGAAAATTAAACAATACTGAGAGGATTATAAAAAACATAATTTTATGGATGATGGAGTAAACATGGAAGATGAATGAAAAACTCAAATTGGAAATATGAAGCTATATTTGCTCATACTTCGAAAATGATCAAAAGCTAATCAAAGAGTGCATATAAATGATATTGTAATTGAGGGCTTATAAGAAACAGATGCTGATGTTAGAATCATAATTCTAGCTTATTGGCATGCAGATTGGCCTCTTAAAGATATTCCTTTCCTTGAAATTGGAACCTTGTTTCAAGTGATACAAAGCACAAATTGGGTTGAAATTATAGAGCCAGAAGGACAGAAACAAAGTCTGCTGTCATGTGTATCTAATATCACAGTGTATTTTTTGGGTCATGATTTATTGTAGCAATAGAATTCTCTAGTTAACATTCATGTACACCACAAAACTCATATTTCTGGAAACAAAATCATAAGGTGATATTAAAAAGTCACTAGCCATTCAGTATGTGCAACAAGACAAAACAGTGGTCAAACAATCAGAATTACTAACAGCCTTGCCTTTAAAATAATTAACTGTGAAACATATATGGCTTAAACAATGGCTTTAACAAAACAAAATTCAGGTTTTAGGAGATCTGATAATAAAGCAAATAGATGTTACCACATTGAATAATGAACAAAGTCTTTAAATTTTCCTGTATTATTGTTAGAAAGAAATCTGGTAAATGGAGAAGGATGAGAGATCTAAGAGCTCTCAAGGTGATTCAGCTATAGGCTCTCTACAGTCTGGAATTCCTCTGCCTTCTCTATTACCAAAAGAATGGAATATTGATTTAAACTATTTCTTCACTATACCTTTCCAAGAGGACAGAGAAAAATTAAAGACCTCAATATTAATCTTACCACTTTGAACCTGATAGAAGAGAAAGTAGGAAATAGTCTTCAAGACATGATCACAAGAGATCACTTCCTAGGGAGAACTCCAGTAGCACAGAAAATAAGAGCAACAGTGAATAAATGGACCTCTTGAACCTGAATATCTTCTGTACATCAAAGGACACTCTTATTAAGACAAAATGTCAACCTACTGACTGGGAGAATATCTTCAACAATGACTCATCAAACAAAAGTCTGATCTCCAAAATACACAAAGAACTGAAGAAACTAGAAACTAAAACTTTATTCAACCCAATTAAAAATGGGATACTGAACTGAACAGAGAATTCTCAACAAAAGAAATTAAAATGTCCAAAAGACACCTAAGGTTATGCTCTACCTCTTTAGTTATCAGGGAAATACAAATCAAAACAAAATTGAGATACCATCTTACACCTGTCAGAATAGCTAGAATCAATAACACCGATGATAACTTATGTTGGAGAGGATTTGGAGTGAGAGGTATGCTCATCCATTTTTGGTGGGGGTGCAAAAATGTGAAGCCACTTTGGAAATCAGTGTGCCAGTTTCTAAAGAAGTTGGGAGTCACCCAACCTCAGGAACCAGTAATTCCACTCTTGGGTATGTACCCAGAGATGTCCTGTCATACTACAAAAGAATTTGTTCAACTATGATCATAGCATGATCACTATGTTCATAAGTTCAACTATGGTCATAGCTATGTAATAGCCATAGACTGGAAACAACCTAGGTGTCCCTCAAGAGAAGAATGGTTAATGAAAGTGTGGATCATATACACATTGGAGTTTTACCCAGTGGTAAAAAGCAATGATATCTTGAATTTTGCATGCAAATGGATGGAAATAGAAAACGCTTTAATAAGTGAGATAACACAGACCCAAAAATAGAAATATGGTATATACTAACTCATAAGTTGATCCTAGCCATAAATAAAGAATATTGAGCTTATAATTCGTGATCTTAGAGAAGGTAAATAAGAAGGTGAATCCAGGCAAAATTTGGTGCATGGAGATCTGGGGGTGGATGTAAGGGGAGATTTCTAGAGAGAACTTAGAAAGGTAAAATTCAAGAGAGCTTGGTGGAATGGGATGTGTGGGATAGAGGAAGGGTGGAAATGGGAGCAGGGAAGTAAATATCTTAATTAAGGGAGCCATTTTAGGGTCTGCAAAAGACTTAACTTTAGAGGCCTTCCTGGTCCAAGGAGAGGTCCTCTGATTTTTCCCTGGGCAGCAGATGAGCTAATGCCTGATGGTCTTGTTCCATAGCCACACAGAAAAATATCTTGCAAACCATCACAGAATCTTCATCTGGCCATGGATGGGGCTAGAGACAGAGACCCACATTGGAGCACTGGATTTTGCTCCCAAGGTCCAATTGAGTTCCAGAAGGAGGGAGAAGATGAGCAAGGAAGTCAGGCCTACGAAATGTGCATCCACGCACTGAGACAGTGGGACTGATCTAATGGGAGCTCACCAAGGCCAGCTGGACTGGGAATGATGGAAAATATGATCAAATTGTACACTCTGGATGTGTTTGGCAATGAAGGCTGACTGAGAAGCCAAGGACAATGGCAATGGGTTTTGATTAGACTGCATGAACAGACTTTGTATGAGCCTGGTTTGTTTGGATGCTCACCTTTATGGAACTGGATGGAGAGGGAAGCATGTACTGAACATATTTGAAAAATGTCAAAGAAATGGGTACTTCTCAGATAAATACCATATACCAAAATCGAATCAAGACCACATAAACAATTTAAATAGACCTAAGAGTCACGAGGAAATAGTAGCTGTCATCAAAAACCTTCCTACAACAAAAACCAATCACCAGACAGTTTAGTGCAGAATTCTACAAAGAAGAGCTAATACATAAACTCCTCAATGTGTTGCTCATAACAAAAATAGAAGAGTCATTTACAAATTTTTCATGAAGCTATAGTTACTCTTATACGAAAACCACAGAAAAACTGAAGCAAGAAAGCGAATTAGAGACCATTCTCACACATGAACATCATTCAAAAATTTTAAATAAAATATTGGTAAACCAAATCCAAAACACATCAAAAAATCCATTTTGAATGATCAGATAACTTCATCTCTGAGATGCAGGACTGGTTCAACGTACAAAAATCTATCAATGTAATCTAAGATAATAATAAACTGAATATATATCCTTATTTATCACCTTTCACCAACTCAAGTGTAAATCAATTAAAGACCTCAATATAAATTCAATCACACAGGATCAGAGAGAAGAGAAAGAGGAAATTAGCCTGCAATACATGGGCACCGGAGTCCACTTCCTATGTTGAAACGAGTAGCATAGCCAATAAGAGCAACAATGAATTAAAGGGACCTCCTGAAACTGGGAAGCTTCTGTAAAGCAAAGGACACAATCATTAAGACAAAAAGGCAACCTTCTGAATGGAAGAAAATCTTCAGTAACCCAAATATCAGACAAAGATCTTATTTGCAAAATATATAAGTAAAGCAAGAAACTAGACACTAAAATTCTAAATAATCCAAAATGAATAGGGGATACTCAACTGAATAATGAATTCTCAATAGAAGAAATTTAAATGGCCAAAAGATTCATAAGGACATGTTCAACTTCCATCACTATCAGGGAAATACAAATCAAAACAACTTTGAGATACCATCTTACACCTGTCAGAATAGCTAAATAAAAACACCAGTGACAGCCTTTAATGGAGAGTATGTGGAGTAAGGGAAACACTCATTTCTTGCTGGTGGGTTGGCAAAGTAATGCAACTACTTTGGAAAGCAGAGTGGGAGTATCTCAGAAAATTGGGAGTCAACCTACCTAAGGATCCAGCAATATCACTCTTGGTAATATATCCACGAGATGCCCAATCATCCTACAATAGCATTTGTTCAACTATGATCATAATAGAATTATTTGCAATAGCAAAACCCGAAAACAACCTGTTAATGGAAGAATGGATAAAGAAATTGTGACACTTCTGGAAATTAGAGTGGGAAATAAAATAATATCTTGAATTTTGCTTGAAAACGGATGGAAATAGAAACACTATCCAAAGTGAGATAACCCAGACCCAAAAATATGAACATGGTATGTACTCATGCATTGGTGAATTCTATCCATAATCATAAAACATTTAGCATATACTTCCTGATCCTAGAGAATCTAAGTAACTTGGTGAACATAAAGGAAAATATAACTAGGTCCTCTTGGAAATAGGAAGTAGACAAGACCACCAGGCAAAAGTTGCAAGTATGGGGATGGGAGTGGGGTTATACAATGGAAATGTGATTAGGGGAAGGAAAGGGGAATAGTGAATTGTGAAACATAGGGTTGGAAGATCTTTGGGGAGTGTGTTAGTTGAAAAATAGGAAGGGCAGATATGGGAAAAGGGAAGACGATAAATTACTTCAGGGAGCCATTTTGTGGTTGGCAAGATTCTTTGCTCTAGAAGGATTTCCAGTTGTCCACAAAATGTTGCCAGCTAGGACCCTGGTCATTGGAGGAGAGGGTCAACTGATCTGGCCTTGTCCCGGATTAAGACTGATAACTATCTTCATCTATAAAATCTTCCTCCAGCTACAGATGGGGATAGAAAAAGAGACCGACATGGGAGCACTCGACTGAGCTCTCAATGGACAGTGGAAGAGCAAATGGAGGGAGAATATGACCAAGGAAAACAGGACCGGGAGTGGTTGGTCCACTTACCCAGACAGTGTATTTGAACTAATGGGAGCTTACCAAATCCAGATGGACTGGGTCTGAAATAGCATGGGATATACTGGACCCTCAGAGTGTGGTCACATTTGAGGCAGACAGAGAAGCCAATAAGAATGATACTGTGATTTGCCTCTACTGCATTTACTGTTTTTCTTTGGGGAGGGATCCTCTTATATTTGGATGAATACCTTTCTAAGCCTGGATGGATGGGGGAAGGCTTTGGACTTTCCACAAGGCAGGGTACACTGTCCTTTCTTAGAACTGTAGGGGGAAGGGAAGAGGGGATGTTGGGGTATGGGAGGGAAATGATAGAAGGGGAGGAGGTGGAAACATTGGTTCCTATTTTATATAATGTTATAAAACTATCAGAGAAAAAAGCAAAGAAAAAGACTGTCCGATCTTACCAAGACAAGGTAATGCAGTTTTGAATATTTTCTGCCTCTGAAAATGGTCTCTCAGTTACTCTAGATCTTTGCCAATGTTGGTTGTTCCACCATTGCAAATGAGATTTTGAGTGATTGTTCAGGTAGCCAGTTGTCTCTGTCATTTACTGCACATTTTTGGAAGTTACTTGAGTGTACTTCATGCTTATTCAAGTAATATTTCTCTTCTAGGGTCTTTAATGGGTTTGACAAGTAGATATTTGTGGTTACTGATATTCTCCCGGGAAACTACATTTCCCAGCAGCATATGTACTGGCTGATTGATATTCACTTCACCATGGTCTGATGTAGATATGCCTTCCCTTCAGGCTCATGCACTGGGATTGTTTTAAAAATCTGAGTGTTTCATTCCCGTTCCCCTTCTTTCCTGTTTTTCCCTCACTGTCCCCCAACTCTTAATAAACTCATCCACTTTGGTCCTTTTTTCATGAACCGTGTCCTCTTTCATCTCCGCAGGAATGTTAGTTACTTTCCTCTTATATTTGGCCTAGTTATTTATTATACAAGACTTGAACTCAAGAGGATTGGGTAATTATTAAAACATTTATTGTATGTATCTTGTTTGTTATCGTTTATGATGCTTGCAATTTTAATTTTTAACTGATATTTCTTTTTATTTTAAATAACATTGTATTAGGATTTGAAAGTTCTCATTTAAACAAAGTAGGGAGTTGTTATTTGATTTCCTACTGCCAGTATTGTTCAAGATACAGACCCACTTGGACTTGAACTCTGATACTATATATGTCGATGTAAATCACATGTACGTCCTCTTTCCAGGCTGCTGGATTTGAATGTTGTTCCACATTTCATAGAAGAATTGTGATATGTGAGTCTACCCCTAAATAAATAACTCTCTGTTATTCTCAATTCTGAGCTAGTGTGTGATTAATTTTAAACATTTTTTCATAAATAATTTTTCAAATACAAGAATGCTACAGGTGGTAGAAGTATCTGACTGGAAAACAACTGCTTTTCAATACTCATTTCATAATAACAAAATCAATTGATCCTATGCAGGAAGCCTTACTGATTGTTTCTACTCTTGTTTTCTAATGGAATTTCCAGAAGAAAATGGGATTTCTAATTAGGACTAATATGGCCAGGTGATTTCTTCACAGACATGAACTGTGACTTTTCATATGGCTCTCCCTGACCATCTGCCGTCATGGATAATGTGTTGGCAAAGTCACTTTGAAGTTCTTGACTGAGAGATTTAGATCAGTGCCTCTGAATTACTGAGTAGAATTTGCTCTCAGCAGGATTGGGGAGGGTGTCTCATGGATTGGTTATCAAACTTAGTTATCTGTAAAAAAATTACAACTCTGTGGTTTTGAGAAGCCTAGAAATATCAACAGTTTTTCTCAGAATATCTTAGCTCTAATAATGAACAGATCTTCCCTCAGTAAATATATATTGGAATGTGTTGAAGGGTTGTACTGACTGACATGTATATTTTGCAAAATGCAGAATGAGTGAAAAAAATGGATGTAAACTTGGAACATCTTGTCTGGTGAAGCTCAATATTATCCTCAAACATTGTCTTTGATATTTATTTAATAATGTTTCATTTGCAAATTTAAGAACAAAAAACAAAACCAAAAAAGAAAAAAGAACAACTAACACATATAGAGCTGAACATACTTAAAATATCCATAAATCTCAAACCCATGTTGGGAGAAGGAAAGAGGAAGATGGATCCAGAAAATAAATAGGATGCTGCTATGAGAAAAATGGAGAAAAGAGATTGCTTCCTAAAATGGAAACAATATTTCAAGTCTAGATATTGATAAGCATTGAACTGATTTTTATACATGGCAAAAGATAGGGGAAACAATCCACTATTAAAAGTATAGGAAGGGACTTCTAGACCAAGATTCTAATAAGTAGCCTGACCTAATGGGCCAATCAGTTTATAATCCTATGGAGTCCTGTCTGTGATTTTCTTTGGTGTATGCCAGCTGTGGGGTACTGTGCAAGAACAGATACCCCAACATGCCTGCATTTAGTGTTACAACCCTTTGGACTGGATCGGGAGCAGGAGAGGGAGTGGGAGGAGTGGTAGGGTACTGGGAGGAGGGGAGAAAGTTGAAAGTTTTATAAATTAATAATAATAAAAAATACCGCCCAAAATATCTTCTAATTTTGAATACATTGTTGAAAGTTTCAGAAGCTCATGTGAGAGAATTCAAATGTCAGTTCTCTATCGAGGGGGCAGGCAGCATTTGTTCTTCTTCCCTCAGTTTCTTTCCTCTATTTGTAGTCTTAAAACATATACTTATGTACATGTATTGAGTTACTTTAATGTCAGAGCAGACTGGTCCCACATACATCCTATCTGAAATAACATTTTCAGAATGATAAAGGGGAAGGCAAAGACAATCCCACCAAGTAGGATGAATATAATTTTTATGGTCATTTTTTACCTTGTTTCTTAAGAATCAGGCAGGGAGAAACATCAACTTCTGGATCCTGTAGGCAAACTGGAGATGTCTTGGGTTAAGGACCCGCTTTCCCTTCAACATCTGTGATAACTGGCAGGTGTTGCCTGCTGTCCAACCTTAGATATTTTAGCTGACATCCACTCACTTCATTGTGACCTTATAATCTGGGCCTTCTGGCAGACTCATCTTGGCCATCAGAAAGGAGGTGTGCCCTGAGCATTGCCTCACTGGGTATAGCATATGCTCATTAGAATGAATAGAAAAAGGTAATGGGGTTGGGATAACATAATCAACATTATGAGAAAAGAAAAGATTGTTAAAATATCCATTAAATTTGTGAGATATAAGGCATTAATTCCTCCTTTGTTATTCAAAGATTCAGGTTTTGGCTTCACCTCCAATCTTCCACTTGATAAACAAGTTTTTAAAAAGTGCAGATAATAAGAAGTAGAAGACACACAATGATAAACATTGCAGAATCACAGTTTGAACCTTCCCTATTTCCCTTGGCCCTTTTACGATTGTTTTAATGCTAGTCCCATCAGAGTGTGAGGTATATTTGAATAATTCTTTCTACTTAAGATAGATTTTCAGGGACATTTCTTGTACAGTCCTCACTAAAATATTTCTTCACTTGGTATGCTGACTTCTAGGTGTGATTTTAATATGTGGAATTGAATTTGTGCAATAAACATTCATTGCCTTATAGATCTAATGTTCTCATTTCCATTCCTTACTCTTGTCCATTGCCCTTTATTTCTAACTCAAACCTTGTTTGGTAGCCTTCTAAGGTACCCTACTCTCTGTGATCTGCCTGCTCTGAACAGCAAATATGTCCTACACCAATATGGGGTGAATTTGGAGGGATTTCATTTTAGTTGAGTTTTTAAGTTGATATTTAATCTAGATACCATTCCTTCAACAGAGCAATAATTTTCAGATAGGGAACGGAAAGATGGCTGAGTGGAGAAAATGCTTACCCAAAAAGCTCAAGGATCTCATTTCAGTCCTCAGCATCCAGATAGAAAAAAACAGGTGTTCATTTGTGATCGAAAATCTCTCCAGAGAGACAGAGATGGGAAAATAACAGTGGTAAAATGACTAGATAACCACCCATAACTATTGAGTTCTCTGATTTAATGAGACACTCTGTCCCAAAACACAAGGTATATAGATGCTTATGGACAGACTGTCGCTTGAGGATGACCCCTGGCCTCTACAAACAGAGAGACAGACAGAAAGACACACCCACACACACTACACACACACATACACATGCTTTCAGGCATACACACACACACACACACACACACACACACACACACACACATAGAGTTTTACCTCTAACCAGCCATCCCACATTGATTTTCTAAGGCTTCTAATTTCTACAGTGAAACCACATGTCTTCATTGACTGTGATTCACTGTGACTCCTTAGCCCTTCCCTTGAACTTCAAACCAAGACACTTTCCTGATGCAGGACATGACCTCAGCATCTTATTTGCTTAAACAGAAGATTGGAAGTAGAACAGTGGGTGAGCTAGAACACCTCAAATATCAAGAAAGAGACCTATGGGCAATGCCACCTCATTCTCTGAAGTTTTAGGTATTGAAGTTTTTGGTGCATAAGATTGATTTCATCCATGTTTATAATGCATTCAATGAACACTCAGCCTATTAGCATTTGATTTTAGAACAAAGCACTCTTGATCTTTTTTTCAGATGTTGCACTTGATGGATAGAACAAAGCATCTTCTTAGTAACATTTAAACCTTGTTATACATTTTCAAATTAGTATAATTTTATAGTACAATGTTTATTGTTTTATTTGTCAGTAGTTTTAATGCAAAGTGGTGTTCCTGAAATCTTTCTATCAGTTATTTGTCACTAGTGAGTACTTATATTTACTCTTTGTCCCCATCCTGCTCTTCTGATGCCTTATAATTCAGAGCCATCGTGGCTTGTTAACTTCTACTGTTTTCCAGGTCTTTGTATGGTGTGTCTCTTGCCATTGTGTCTCCTTGTACTTGCCCTTTATTCCAAAGTCTCCAACACCTTTTATGCCATTTTTTGAATGGGAAGGAGATAAAGAGTAAAGTGGGCACCATCATGAACTTCACCTCCACCAGCACTTCACCTCCCAGGTGGTGGTCACTGTTTGGGTACCCTGCCTGCCACTGCAGATAGAGAGATCTAAGACACAGAGCTGAGTCAGAACATGGGCTGGAGAATCATGGTGGCCTAAATTGGAGAAGAGTTAGAGGCTTCCAGGGCCTAGGTATCTGTGGGAGGCAGTATCTGTGGTGTGAAATCATGGGCTGGGTTTGATTTTAAGCAGTGTATGACAGTACCCTGAACTCAGGACCCTGTGGATCTAACTTGGGTAATTACTAGCAGTTGGACATGAGGAAATAACAGCAAAGGGAATAGTAGAAATAGGAGTGGTAATACTGATAGCTTCAGAGAAATGTTTTGAGATACAGGAGTTTTATGTGAGATTTAAGAGGTACCTCCACAAAGCCTAGCATTTCATATTTTGTATTAGAACCTAACAATTTTCCAATCTTTATTGAACAACTGTCTAGTTGTTTGTTATTTATTTCTCTTTTCTCACTGCAAGTCATCACCCATGGAGTGAGGAATTATGTAGATAAGACCATATGGTTGAAAATGAGACTACCTGAATGTTAGTCTTTGTTTTCCAATGTACAGCCCTGACCTGGTGACTGGTTTGGTTTGTTCTCTAGTTCCCTCAACTATAAATTTTGAGCAACAGTGTTACAAAAAAATCTGAAAAGGTCAGAGAAATAATGCATTGGGGGCTAACATCAAAGTCCCCATCTGCTGCTCATTCAGGTGTATGGGGTTTGAATGGAAGTGTCCCCCACTTGAATGAGACTGTCCCCCATAAGTTCATGTGTTTGAACACTAGGTCCACAGCAGCTGGTGTTGTTCTGGGAGTTAATGGGACCTCCAGAAGGCAGAGTCTTTCTGGGGAAAGAATATCCCTTGTCGTGGGGGATGTTGAGATAGTACCCGACTTTCTTATCATATACTACTCTGCTTCCTGAGTATATGTACAATATAATCAGTCATTTTTTTCCTTAGCCCTTTAGGCCATGCAATCCTCACCATGATGGACAATATCCTTTGGGAACTGTGAAACAAAAATCAACCCTTTTCCCCTACATTGCTTTTAGAAGGGGCATTTTATGACAGTGACGAAAATAAAATTAAAACTTCAGTCAGGTATTTAATCTGGTGCTGTGCCAAGGAGACTTTACAGATGCAATTACAGCCAGGTACCAATCTATCTTAGGATGTTGAGATGATCCAGGAAGGGCAGACCCATCAGATGAGGCCCTTAAAACAGAGCCTCCACTCTAGTTGGTGGTAGAAGGGCTTTAGAGAGTCCTGAAGGGTTGAGGACAAAGGGATGGCTGACCTTGAAGATGGAGTGAATATTGCTTCATGGAATTGGATGGAGTTCCTGCTCCAGCACCAAGGCCACACACACCCAGAGGACCAGGGAACAGTTTTTACTTCTGCACTGAGGAGATGCACTCAGAATCACACAGCAAAGTTTAGACCAATGCAAAGATTCTCCTGGCTGCATTTGAAGTAAGAGTTGGGCAGGCACCAATGCAAGAATTCCTCCAATAATCTGAAAGGCAACATGACAACACCAGATTCCAGTGATCATTCAACAAGAAGATTTGAACACCATTCTCCAGAAGAAATAGAAGAAATCAACTTTAAATGGAACTATAAGAAAATGATAGAGGAACTTAAACAGGTGGTGAAAAACTGCCATGAAGAAATGGAGATAACAAACAAAAATTTGAAGAAATGAGGAAATCTCTCATAGATGACCAATAAAATCAAGAAAAAGCAAGCTAAAAAGGTAAGGGAAACAGTTCAAGATTTGAAAAACCAAATGGAGGTAAAGAAGAAAACACAAACCGAGGGAAGGCTGGGTATGGGAAATATGGGTAAACGTACAGGGAACTACAGAGACAAGTATTACTATGAGGGGTGTGTCCACGCACTGAGACAGTTTAACTGATATACTGGGGGATTACCAATGCCAGCTTAACTGGAAGTGATGGAGCATTGATCAAACTTAACCCTCTGAATGTTTCTGGCAATGAGGACTGACTGAGAAGCCAAGGACAATGGCACTGGATTTTTACAAATTGCTCCTGGAACAAATACAAAGAGGACATGATATAAATTTTCTTGGATATAAATTATGTTTACAGAAAAACAGAATATATGAAGTGCAAATAATGAGAGATTAATTACAAACTGTTAAAGAATTCCAAAGATTGCTAGGACATATTTCCAATCTACAGCACAGATTTGAGATTCCACCTGATGTAATATTTTATTTTTTATAACTTCCATGGTAACAAAGACATACATAGCCCTACAAAATTAAAATTTGGTGTTTTATAAAATTAACTTTGATTGAAAAGAAATTACAGAAGGTACATGTAGATTATGCAGACCCAAATCATTTTTTTGAAAGTAATTTCATTAAATTATAAAAGTTTCAATTTCCGCCCCTCCTCCCAACACCCTCCCACTTCCCCCACTCCCTTTCCTCCACCCTCTCCATCACTAAGAGCAGTCAGAGTTTCCTGCCCTGTGGAAAGTTCCAGTTCCTCCCCCCTCCCTCCAGGTCCAGGAAGGTGATTGTCCAGAAAGACTGGATCGGCAAAATCCAGAATATGCAGAGGAAACAAGTCCCAGTTTCATTGTCAATGGCTTTTCAGAAAGACTCCGGGCCAGCCACATTAAGAGAATCCGGCCACATTCAGAGAATCTAGTTGGATCGCGTCCTAGTTCAATCCCAGTCCAACTGGCCTTGGTAAACTCTCATTAGATCTGTCCCCTTGTATCAGTGGGTGATCGCATCCCTCGCAGTCCTGATTTCCTTTTTCATTTTCTTCATCCTTCTGCTCCTCATTTGGACCTTGGGGGGCTCAGTCTGGTGCTCCAATATGGGTCTCCATCTATATCACCATCCTTGGTCGGATGTAGGTTTCCTCTGGTCTTGTCTTCTTTGCTCGCGTTCTCTTTCCTTCTGCATCTCGTTTGGACCTAGGGAGTTAAGTCTAGTGTTCCGATGTGGGTCTCTGTCTCTATCTCCATCTATCGCCAGATGAAGGTTCTATGATGATAAGTAAAATATTCATCAGTATGGTTATGGGCCTAAGCTGTTTCAGGCACGCTCTCTTCTGTCCAGAGAACAATCTGGGGATCTCTCCTTGGACCTGGGATCCCATTTATAATCACGTCTCCTGTAAACCCTAAAATGACTCCCTTATTGAAATATATTCTTCCCTGAACCCATATCCATCCTTCCTCCCCCCCATCCCAGTCCACCAAGCTTTCCCCATTCCTCCCCTACTCCCTTCTCTCTAACTCTCTCCCTTTCCAACAATGCACTTCCCCGTGCACCCGAGGTTACCTGGGACTCTTGTCTATTTCCAATCTCCAGACAGATAGCTGCATGATTTTCATCAGGTTCATCTTCTTATTTAGCTTCTCTAGGATCATAATAAAAGGCAAAATTCAGTATGTCATTGTTTTTTACCGCTGAGTAAAACTCTAGTGTGTATATATTCCACACCTTTTTAACCATTCTTCTATTGAGGGGCACCTAGGTTGTTTCCAGGTTCTGGCTATTACAAATAGTGAAGCTATGAACATAGTTGAACAAATACTTTTGTAGTATGATATGGCATCTCTTGGGTATATTCCCAAGAGTGGAATTGCTGGGTCCTGAGGGAAGGTGACTCCCAGTTTCCTGAGAAACAGCCACACTGATTTCCACAGTGGCTGTACAAGTTTGCATTCCCATCAACAATGGATGAGTGTTTCCCTCATTCCACATCTTCTCCAGCATAGGCTATCATTGGTATTTTTGTGTTTGGCTCTTCTGACAGGTGTAAGATGATATCTCATAGTTGTTTTGATTTGCATTTCCCTGATCGCTAAGGAGGTTGAGCATGACCTTAAGTGCCTTTTGGCCATTTGAAGTTCATCTGTTGTGAATTCTCTGTTCAGTTCAGTAACCCATTTTTTAATTGGGTTAATTAGAGTTTTATTGTCTAGTTTCTTGAATTCTTTGTATATTTTGGAGATCAGACCTTTTTCTGATGAGGGCTTTGTGAAGATCTTCTCCCAGTCGGAAGGTAGCCTTTTTGTCTTAATGACAGTGTCCTTTGCTTTGCAGAAGATTCTCAGTTTCAGGAGGTCCCATTTATTCATTGATTCTCTTAATGTCTGTGCTCCTGGGGTTCTGCTTAGGAACTGGTCTCCTGTGCCTACAACTTTTAGACTACTTTCCACTTTCTCTTCTATCAGGTTCAAAGTGATCGGATTAATGTTGATGTCTTTAATCCATTTGAACCTGAGTTTTGTGCATGGTGATAGCTATGGATATATTTTCATTCTTCTACAGGTTCACATCCAGTTATGCCAGCACCATTTGTTAAAGATGCTTTCCTTCTTCCATTGTATACTTTTAGCCCCCTGGTCGAAAATCAAGTGTTCATAAGTGCTCAAGATTCTTTACTCTTTCGCTTGTATTCTGTTGGTTTTACTTATTTCTGTAGTTTCTGTTCATTTACTAGATTTTCCATTTCCAGAGTTCCCTCAATTTTCATTTTCTTTTATTACCACTATTTCTATTTTAAGTCTTTAACTGTTTCCTTTGCCTGATTGATTGTATTTTTCAGTTTTCTTGATTGTCTTTGAGGGATTTATTCATTTTTGTCAGCTTTTTGTTTTTCTTCAACTCCTTTGATATGCTAATTATCTAGAGACACATATGTTCAGCATTCCTAATGGAAAAATTTTAAAATAGAAAATAATAAAGAAAAATTGAACAAATGAATGGGAAATGAAGAAATGAACAAAAGAAAAAGATATAAAATTAAAATTCAAAATAAAAATTATATATGAGAGTAATAAATGGTAAATTTTAGAAAGTGATTCAGGATACTGAAAGGTAGAAGACACAATTAACTAAGAAAAAATGCAACAGGAACAGATTACAAAATACATCGTAGTTGTTTTTTAGAGAACAATATTCCTTTGTTTATGAATTATGTTTTTATTAATAATTATTGAAAAATAGGGCATGAAATTTCAAGAAAAAATATTTGTAGTTATGATTTTATTGTAATACTATTTTATCTAAAAGAAAATAGTTATATTGAGTAACAAATAGTTTTCTGCATTTGGAATCTTTTTTCTCCCACTCTTTTCATTCCTAAACATCTTCCAAAACTTTCCAAACATCTGAGTTCTCTTATTGTCTTTGATATATATTTTATAGTATGCACAGTGAGATATAGTATCTCTTCTTTAATTTACCACACTCATGTTTATACTGTCATACTGATAATGTTTTATCAGAGTACAGAGAATCTGCAATATTAATTGAGATGCAGTGGAAATGGCAAAGTAATAGGGAAATAAAAATATTCTGAAGTGAGCAAGGAAGGCAGGATCAGAGGGAACCTTCATCCGAAGATGGATGGAGATTGAGACAGACCCACATTAGAGCACCGGACTGAGCCCCCAAGGTCCAAATTAGGAGCCAAAGGAAGGAGAACATGAACAAGGAAAGCATGACTGCGACGGGTGCGTTCACTCACTGATACAAGGGGACTGATCTAATGAGAGCTCACCAAGGCCAGCTGGACTGGGACTGAACGAGCACGTGATCAAGCTAGGTTCTCTGAATGTGGCTGACATTGGGGCTGTCTGAGAAGCCATTGATAACAGCACTGGGACTTGTTTCCTCTGCATGTTTTGGATTTTTGGGATCCTAGCCTGTTTGGATACTCACCTTCCTGGACCTGGAGGGAGGGGGGAGGAACTTGAACTTCCCACAGGGCTGGAAACCCTGACTGCTTTTAGGGCTGGAGAGGGAGGAGGAGAGGAAGTGGGGGGAGTGGGAGGGTATTGGAAGGAGGGGCAGAAGTGGAAACTTTTATAAATTAAAATAAATAAATAAATGGTTTTAAATGTTAAAAAAATGTTAAAATAAATTAAACATTTTTGGAAAGATGTAAAACCATGAGAAGAGACCAGAATTTTAAGGATGTGTTGTAATTTTTTGAAAGCGATAGATAGAATGCATTTGGCAGTTGCCACCTCACATACATTCTTTACTTAAATAAATATCTGTTTGAAAAAATCTTCTTAAAAGTGGAGGACAGTTGATGCACAATTGGGACTAGGCCCATCCCCTGAGAATATTTAACTGATATTTTCTACCAATAGAACATTGGTGGCAACTGTCAAAAAAAAACCCCACACAGTCCCCATCATAACCTTTTCCCTCTTGTGTATAAACAGGAAGGCCAGGACAGTAAATCACATCAATCCAGAAACTGGAAAACTGTACCCAAAAACGTCCACTAACAAAAAGGTGTGTGTTGATAAATCAATAATTTTGTTCAATTTCTATCTAAATTTTTCCTCGGTAACAGCCCTTCATATTGTTAGTTGTATTATATCTCTCTTTGAGTCTTAATGTGAGGTATGACTTTGTAGTGTTCATTGACTGTCTCCTGCCCAAATACCTATTCATCTGAACAGTAACACTAAATAGAACCTAAATTAATGAGGGTAGAAATGGAAAACTAACCATTTTGAGACCCATGAGCCTTTTAATTTTTTACTTAAGAGTTTTATTTCTCAGTGAAAAGGATATATATCCACAAAAGCTTCTGAAATTCTTTCCCAGAAAGGTTATTCAATGAAATTATGTACCCATGCTTTGAGAAGTATTGCTAACTAAGAATCTCTATGCCAGGAAGTTGACCATAGTCTTTTTTACAGATTAACCTTCCAACAAAGTTACCAAGAAATGTATAAGACACTTGTAGGTCATCTGAATACTACAAAGCAAACATTGCATCCCTGATACTCCCTACAACCTGGGACCTAGAAATGAACAACAAGAATGTTGCTTGGGTTGCCTAGACACACTTATGATATAACAGCCTGCCATATTTTTTTTCTTTTTTCTTTTCATTTCTTTCCTTTTTTGGGGGGGAGGGGGTTGAATACAGGGTATCTCTCTGGTTTTGGTACCTGTCCTGAAATTAACTCTTGTTAATCAAGATGACTTCAGTCTAATAGAGATTCATATGCCTCTTGCTCCCCAAAACTGGGATTAAGAGTATGTTCTACCACTATCTACCAGCCTATTTCCTTCCACATTCTAATACATCTTCATTTTTTATACAATCATCACCAGTCTATAGCTTTTACCTTATATTCTTATCTTCATTGTATTAAGTAGAAAAATATCTGTGTGAGTTATAAGGATTTTTTCTCATACACCACAGCTTCATACTAACACTGCAGTAAAGCATACAAGCAAAAGACAGCATCACTATGTCACTATACTAGACTAATAAGCAATTCTGTGTGGACCATATACTCCAGATGTTATATATTTAGAATGAAAACTAATATACCATTGTTCCTTTAACCTACTCAGCACTTTCCTTTAATTTAAAACCAGCTTATTAATACCTGGCCACATACTCTAAACTCTCCATAAGGGCACTCTATAAATTTCAATTGTCTTTCATGAAGCTAGGCACATTGTTGAGAGGCAATGTGCTTACCTGCTCTCAAAAAATTAAACTAATGATGAGAAGGAAAGATGTAAATGTTAAGGGTTTTTACTTGTGTTTCACAATGATATGGATTAGGCCTGTATCTATACATGGCTTTCACTGGAGAACTCTCTTAGTTCTATTTTAGTTCTTCTTCAGTAATAGTAGTAAATGTGATGTGCTGCATTAACTATAAACAGGAGTCAATCTGATATGTCCTTTGCAACTTTCCATGCTTGAATTACTCCCTGGGGAATAAACACAAAATGCAAGATCCCTATTGTTTTTTATAGAATTTCTGAACCCAGACTTAATTAAACATAATATTTAAACATTATGCTATCCATTATTTTACACATGTCTTCCCAATGAAGACTGATTTGCCATGGAAAGGGTTTGATTCAAAGGCTAAACAAATTTTATATTTCTTCAGGCATTTCTATGATCAACTTGAATAAATTTTAATAAAATTAAGTGTATAACAGGAGTATCAACATGCATCTTTTTTACAGTAAACATAGGCTGTCAACTATGGATGCAGAAATCTCCCCCTTCCATCCAGGCTTAGGAATGTATTCAAATAGAATAGGATCCTAAAAAGCCAGTATTGCATTAGAGTCAAAACCCAGTGCCATTACCATTGGCTCTTCAGTATTTCCCAATTGTCAGCCACCTTCAGAATCCACAGTTTGATCCCATGCTTCTTCAGTCCCAGTGAAACTGGCTTTGGTGAGCTCTCATTAGATCAGTCACACTGTCTCAGTGGTTGAACCAGCACCTCGACATCCTGACTTCCTTGCTCATATTCTTCTTCCTTCTGTTCATCAACTGGACCTTGGAAGCTCAGTCCAGTGCTTCAATGTGGATCTCTTTCTCTATCACCATCTGGCTCCAGAAAAAGGTTTTATGCTGATATTCAAGATAGTCATCAGTCCAACTAAAAGACAAGCCTGGTTCATGCATCTTCTTCTCTACTGCCCAATATTTTATCTGGCGACATCTCCATGATCACTTGTGAACCCTTCTATAGCCAAACCTCTTCCCAACCCTAAAACGGATCCCTTAATTAAGATATCTCCTTTCCTGCACCCATATCTGTCCTTCCTCTGTCTCAATCATCCCCTTTCCCAAGCTCTCCCCAATCCACCCTTTCCCTCTATTTCTCCTCCTCTCTTCTCCCCCTACCCAAACTTCACCCACATAATCCCAACTTTTTCTGGCGATCTTGTCTGCTTTCAATATTCAGGAGGTTCTATATATGTTTTTGTTTGGGTTCATTATATTACTTAGCTTCTATAGGATCATCAACAATAGGTTCAATTTCCTTTGTTTATGGCTTAAATCCACTAATGAGTGAGTACATACCATATATTTTTGGGTCTGGATTATCTCATTCAATTTAGTGTTTTGTTTCTCAATCCATTTGCATGCAAAATTAAAGATGTCATTGATTTTATCACTGAGTAGTACTCTAATGTGTAGATATGCCATACTTCCTTTATCCATTCTTCCACTGAGGGGCATCTAGGTTTTTCCAGGTTCTGGCTATTACAAATATTGCTGCTATGAACATAGTTGAACAAATACTTCTGTGGTATGATTGGACATCTCTTGGTTATATTCCCAAGAGTGGTATTGCTGGAATCTGTGGTAGGTTGACTCCCAATTTTCTGAGAAACCACGACATGCAAGCAGTTGTACAAGGTTGCTTTCCCACCAACAATGGATGAGTCTTCCTCTTACTCCACATCCTCTCCAGCATTGGTTATCATTGATGTTTTGATTTTAACTATTCTGGCACATGTAAGATGGTATCTCATACTTTTTTTTGATTTTCATTTTCCTGATAGCCAAGGATGTTGAACATGTCCTTAAATATTTTATGATCATTTAAACTTCATCTTTTGAGAATTCTCTGTTCAGTACTGTACACCAATTTTTAATTGATTTATTTAGAAATTGAATGTCTAGTTTCTTGAGTTCTTTATATATTTTGGAAATTAGACCTTTGTCTGATGTGGGGTTGGTGAAGATCTTCTCCCACTCAGTGGTTGCCTTTTTGTCTTAATGACTGTGTCCTTTGCTTTACAGAAGCCTCTCAGTTTCGGGAGTTCCCATTTATTCATTGTTGTTCTTATTGTCTATGCTCCTGGGGTTATATGTTTAAATTGGTCTCCTGTGCCCATGCATTGCAGGCTATTCTCCATTTTCTCTTCTATTAGGGTAAGTGTGGTTGATTCTATTTTGAGGTCCTTAATCCATTTATACTTGAGTTTCGTACATGATGACAGATATGGATCTATTTTCATTCTTTTACAGGTTGACACCCAGTTATGCCAGCACCATTTGTTGAAAATGCTTTCATTTATTACATTGTATATTTTTTGCTTCTTTATCAAAAAGCAGGTGTTCATAAGTTTGTGAATTGGTATCTGAGTCTTCAATTTGATTCCATAATTTGACATCTCTGTTTTTATGGCAACACCAAGTTGTTTTCATTTCTGTAGCTCCAAAACAACGCCTGAAGTCTGGGATGGAAATGGCTCTGGCAGGTCCTTTATTGTGAAGGATTGTTGTCACTATCCTGGGTTTCTTCATTTTCCATCTGAAGTTGAGTAAGGTCTGTGAAGAAATGTGTTGGAATTTTGGTGGGAATTGCATTGAATCTATAGATTGTCATTTTTACTATGTTGATCCTTCCTATCCAAGATTGTGGGAGACCTTTCCATTTTCTTGTATCTTCTTCAATTTCTTTCTTCAAAGACATAAAGTTCATGCCAAATAAGTCTTTCACATCCATTGCTAGTGTTATTCAAAGATATTTTATGTTATTTGTGGCTATTTTGAAAGGTGATGTTTCTTTGATTTTCCTCTCAGCTTCTTTGTCCTTTGTGTACAAAAGGGTTACTGTCTTTTTTTTAAGTTGATCTTGTATCTTACCACTTCACTGAAGGTATTTATTAGCTGTAGGCATTCCCTGGAAGAGATTTTGGGGTCACTTATATACACTATCATATCATCTGTAAATAGTGAAAATTTAACTTCTTCCTTTTCAATTTGAACCCCCTTGATCTCCATATGTTGTTTTATTGCTATTGCTAGAACTGCAAGAACTATGTTGAACAGATATGGAGAGAGCAGACAGACTTGTCTCTTTCCTGATTTAAGTGGAATTGCTTTGAGTTTCTTTCCATTTAATTTGATATTGACTGTCAGCTTGCTGTGTATTGCTTTTATTTGAGGATACAGTGTGATCGGTGATTAAAGATCCACCAGA